>NC_067115.1:17247014-17909798 GCF_021347895.1 Acanthochromis polyacanthus | reverse complement strand
TCTTTCAGAAACACACACGTGTACACAATCAATGTTGTTGAGTGACCACAAGCAAGAAAGTGACAAAAAGAAAAACTGAGTGAATTAGGAAAAAAAATTCCATCTCACTTGCCTCTGCTACTACTGCTCTTATTGCTCGCTCTTTTCACCTGCTGCTCTTTTTCTTTTGTGACTCTATAGGTAGGTGTTTTTTTGTATTTTTCCTTTTCTGAGGAGATGAAAGATGTGGAAGCTGAGCATTGATCCACTCTGTAGACAACAGGCGGGCAAAGTCCCCCCACAGCTATGCCCCTTTATGTTTGGGAGGATTCATGTGGGAGCGAGTGAAATACATAGCTCTGTGTGGGGTTTTTGTGTACAAATTTTGATTAAGTCACTTTACAGTTTACAGTGTGTGTTTTACGTGTTTGCTTCTTTATGAACCTATGTGTATTGCAAGGTAGCGTTGCAAGGCATGTGGGGCACAAACATCACCCTTGCAAAAAACAAACAAACAAACAAAAAATGTGCTGGAAAATAGGAAGGTATTCAGTTGCAGGTTTGAAACAAACAGCAAATCTCCAAAAGGGAGAAAGTAGTAATGTTACGAGACGTGCCAAGGCTTCGAAGCGTGTCGAGTAATGGAGGGGCGTTTCCACGACGCGCGTATAGAGGCTTGCTTCGTTTAGGGGAGGAACCAAAAACGATGACGTCCGAAGCCTCGCTGCCTGGCTGAACCACGTGACTGTTCGGAAAGTGGTTCAGTTGCTGCAAGGTTTGACAGCATTATAAACCCCTCAGACTCTGTTCAAAATGTGGGTTTTTGACAGAGAATGCGGTCAGTTGAGAGTTTGGATAGAGTTTTGATGGTTTGAATACTAGAGTTTGGATAGTGTTTATGTAGTTTGGAGTTTAGAGAGAGAGAGATAGTTTGGAGATTTAGGAGAGTGAGGAGAGAAGAATAGGTGATAGGATGGAGCCAGCTAGGAAGAGGAGACGTTCCCCTGTGTGGGAAATTTTGATTTGATAACTCCTAATAAGGTGAGCTAAATCTAACATTACAGACACATTAGCTTTGCTTATCAAGAACTGTATTTTTCACTGTGACTTATATTACTCAAGGTGAGGTGTTTATTGTGTGTCAAAAAAGGAATCGTTTAAAACCAACAACTGTTGAGAAACTGTTATTTTGAATAAAAGGAATAAAATCCCCCTTTCCTGTGCATCGTTGTACCGTTAGCACATATTCAGTGCATCTTCCAAGCTCCGCAACACTTTCATTGTCCTCTGCTCGCTTAAGGCCATGCCATTCCCGAAAGTGACAGAAAGATACTATTACACAATCTGCCACACATCAAATGATACTACCATTTTTTGGAAAATGTGCACACACAGAATACATGAAAGTATATTTTATTATACACGTGATAATTTCACTACAGAAATGATTTGGTCATACATTTTTTGTATTTCATAGACATTCCTAACAGCCATAACAGACAAAAATTCAATGTATCGCACATTATGTCTGTTCGATACAGCTGCTTGTGATTATACACCTGGGGCCTCATTTATAAACATTGCGTAGGATCCACAAAAGTTTGACTACGCCGAAAATCTGAAATGGGTGTACGCCAAAAATATTCTGATTTAAAACTGTGCGTACGCACAACTGCCACGCAATTTCCATTTATAAATCACACTCCAGCTGGAAGATTGCGTAAGTGGATACCTCACATCCCTGCGACACACCCACATTTTACCATGAATGGTCAATGCAAAGTAACTCATGAATGTATTTCCATATAAACAAGCTGCTTGCCACGGCATTTACGCTCAGTCATGGCAGAAAAAAGAAAACGAAATTTTCGGAGACCGAGATAGAGGTGCTTGTGGATGAGGTGGAGGCCAGGAAGAGTATTTTGTTTGGTGGTCATAGTAGTGGTCTCTAACAAAAGAAAAGGCACTGAGTGGCAGCACGTTTGTCAACGTGAGTTCCACAGAGAGAACTGTGGCAGAGGTGAAAAAGAAGTGGTCTGATTTGAAGGTGGAGTCCAAGAAGAGAGTGGCATGCCATCGCAAAAGCGTGTCTGCTCAGGTGGGGGTAGAGGCAAACCCGAGCCCACACCGCTGGACAGCAGGATAGCATCCATCCTCGGCGACGGCCAGCGGGTGTGGAATCGTGTCAGAGAAGGAAGGAGACACCGATTTGGCAGAGCCCACAGAGAGACCGGTAAAGTACAGTTTTATCTGTTTATTAAATGTATTAAATATTTAAATGGACTTGTAAAAAGGCAGTGGACCTATGCTTTTTGTCCTCAGTCATCCTGGAGTTGGAAACGCTGGCTGACGAGGAGTTCCGACCACAGCGTGTCCTGTCACCGTGGATGAAGGCCTGGCTGTCCCAGTTCCCGAGACCATGGCACACCCAGAGTGGTCGGGTCCTGACAGAGTCCTACAATCTCAAAGGGACACCATCGGTGCATTAAATGAAGTGCGGGATGAGCTCCAGCAAATACGCACAGTAATGAACAACATGTGTGAGGTCCTGTCTGACATTGCCGCCTCTATTAAAGAGCTTGTTAAAAAAATGAAACGTACTTTCGGTCTTATTGTAAACGCTGCATAACACCCGGCTCTACAAGTGTAATATGTGATGACAATAAAGGTTTGGGATCAATCTGGCTTCAATTCACACCTCACCTCTGGCACTGCCGTTCCCTCTGTCTCCAAAATGTCCGTAGGCAGGCATCAAAGTTGGGCCAGCGGTGCGCAAATTCTCACGCCAAGTTTATTTTTATAAATCACAACCTTTGCGTTGGAAGTGGCGTACGCAACTTTCTAGCCCTGTTTTGTGCGTACGCAAGCTTTATAAATGAGGCCCCTGGTCAGTAGGTGGCTTCGTGTGCTCATGAAGCTTCAAGAAAGAACCCTTTCTCGAACCAATTGGCTCAAGTGGTTCAATGCCTCATAAGGCTTCATCTCACCATCACTAGGAAAAGAGAAACAAAAATAACAAGAAACAGGAAAACTTGGATGAAAACTTACAACAACTGTGTCCAACAGTTAGCAGTGCTGCATTGTGCTGCCTTCTGAACAAGCCATTCCCTCGATTCTCTCCCAGTACACTCATATATATAATATATATATATATATATATATATATATATATTAATATATATACATAAAAAAAGGAAAGGGACTTGCCTTCCCAGTTTAAACTGACCAATCAGAACATACCTATTATCCAATTATAATTGAGAGGCACCTATTCCGTGAACCTATGAAAGCGCTGATCTGGAGGCGGGCCCTCTCTTAAAGCTCCAGCACAAGATGGCCTCTGCAAGGATGAACCTTTGTAAGGTGATGGCTTCTTAAAACTTAGTATCTTTTTAATCAGCTGTTTGCTTTAATCAGAGAAGAAAGCTTAACTTGAAGAAGAATTCTCTCTGTATCCACTGGAGTTGTAGGCGGTTCATGTCCACTATTGGACACAGAAGGTCTGCATGTAGTCAGGTAGGACCTTATGCTTCCTGTTGTTGTGCTTTGTGACTTCCACATGTGTGTAAATGAGTCATGTTGAATGTGGTTGCATTTTTGATATTATTTAGTTGTTGTTTTTTTTACAATATGTACCCACTCTTGGCTTTGCATCACTCGTGCACTGAGTGTTTGTGTATATGCTTGAATATTTACATGTGCATGTGCTTCTAAAATAGCGCACGTGGCTGTGTTTATTTGTAAGTGCAGCATATTATAGTCTCTCACCCATCACTGAGCACACAGCGCCTGTGGGCTCACTTACTCATCCTCGTCTCTCCACAGTTTAGTTGGTGAAAACACACCACTGTTGCTTGTTCTGTCAATACTTGTCACATAACAGCAAACCCCTACCAGTCCCACAACTGTCACATAATAAGCATATAATTTCCATCAGCACTTAGGCCCATATACTTATCCGACAGTGAGTCTATCTTTAGCCCCAAATGTGTTTGCAGTCGAGCAGCTGGATACACAACTGTAACAATCATATCTATGTCACTTCAGAAATATGTTACTGTCCAAAAAAACATAAAACATCTCCCCTCATCTGTGCTGCTCTGTAGCAAACAGGAGATATTTAGAAGCCCAAAAGAGCTGCCAGATGCTGTTTAAATGCCAACCAAAAACATGGCTCACCTTAGCACAAGACTTAACCCTGTTGTAGCTCTAAAACTGACTGAGATGTTCATTAAAACCAATAATATTTGAACCAGCATGAATTAAGGATGATCCTGCATAGCATAGATTGTCGTTTAGGAAAAGAGCAATTCATGTAATTTATCGTGAAGCATATAAACACAATAACAATGATGTGCCATCATTATCAGCCTGGTCACTTTTAAGTCCCCGAACAAACAGCGTAAAGCTTAACTTTATGCAGTAACATAGCCTCAAGCATGTTTTGCATTGTTAAAATTTTACCATTCAACACATGCAGGTTACATTCATGATTATCTGACTCACAACCTGAGTTTTTGTCTCAAACTACACGTGCTGACTAATTAGGACAAAAATAGACGAATGTCACATACACAGAATAATTATAGATGGGCTTGTATTCATGTGATATTGCAGTCCTCATTAGATGTCAATCACACACAAAAAGCCTTGGCGGGTCAATACAACTCGCACAATGGGTGTAGATGTGATCGACAAAACTGTGGGGGGAGAAAGGATTTTTTTGAGTCCAGACAGAGTCCTTCAAAACAATCCTGGATCCAGACGGTGATCCGGATCACCTCCAAAATCTAATCGATTGTTACTTTTGCTCTTTCGGACATTCTGTAAAAAGTTGGTGAAAATCCGTCCATGACTTTTTTAGTTATGCTGTTAACAGACAGACAGACAGACAGACAGACAGATGGCCTGGTGGAGGTATGCGCTCTCCGAGTGCTTTTCTTGTCTGTATATAGTATAGGAACAATTACTAAACCTTATAAAAATATGTATGTTCAGAGCAACTTATCCATCTCCGTGACAACTGAGCAATTCTCTTCTCTGAAGAAGCTTTCAAAATGTGGTCCAATGTTTCAGAAACAACAAATAGGATCTTTTGTTAAGAATATAGCTTTCTGTCAAGCTGTTTCATCCAATGTCAAGGATGACGTTTTGTAATAACTTCACAAGAAGTGATTTCCCACGAGTAGGTCAGTCAAAGCTTGTAAAATTAATTATAATCATAATCAACACTTCTTGAGCCAAAATCGTTTTCCAGATTAAAAAAACACAATAAAAAAAGCTCCACTGAGAGGCCTATGTACACCTCTGCTGTAAAATATACAAAACTTAAGAACATAGAGGGTAAACATCGAGTACAAAAGCAATCAAAAGAGGAGGGAAGCGGGCAAAGGAAGGACATAAAACAGCTAGGGATAGGGCAGGGATCTTTTCAAAATAAAACTGAATTGCAAAACAATGCAAATTATTAACTCAAAAACCACTGCAGAAAGCCAAATGCATATATAAAGATGATATGTGAAAAAATGTCTTGTAATCCATCCAAATGCCAGTAAAATAACGAGCTTCATTTAAAATAGGTAAAAGGGCCAAATGCAAGGAAGTGCATGGGAAACTACAAGAATGATAAATATTAAAACAAGCACAAATAGAATTTGTAGTGATTTTAGATAAATTACTCATAAAATAAAATGCAAAGATAAGCGATACATGAATGGAGAAAAGAAGACATGGTTAAGTGCTGGCCGTGTTGTAGAAATAATTTAAAGAAGGAAGATGCAGTGGAGTCTCTGATTCTACACTGATGGGAACTAATGATACATGATTTTTTGTCTAGTTCTTAGAACAGCTCATACTTTTTGGTAAGAATCCTAGGGGCCTGGGACAGCAGTAAAAGGTTAAATGTTCCTTTACATAATCTGTAGGTAATTCATAAAATTCTTAAATAATCTGGCTGCTGAGTGAAGGATAAGGTGCTATTGTAAGACTGAGTGGGTGTTTAAGCGGATAAAGTGCAAGTTACAGTGTTCCAGTCATGTTGATGTAAAAGCAGGTATGACTTTTTCTGTGTTATTTAACTGAGCATGCATTATATCTTGAAGATTTTTCTTAATCTGTTAAAGCAAGCTTGGAGGATATTTCTGGTAATCTGCTCTGGGGGTTTAATGTTGTACCTAGCACTGGAGCACTAGTAGCAGATCTTTTTGGTCCTGTAGGTTGCAAAGTAAAAGCCTCTGTGGATCGGACTTGTCCTAGTGCATCCTGCAGAATCTCAATCAAGTTGGGATCTGTGGAGTGCTGAGGTCAGGTCAAAGCCTGGGGCTCTTTGCTGCATTCTTCGAAACAATTTCAAGTGTGTGTTTTTTGCAGTGTGGAAGGTGCATTGTTCTGCTGAGGAAAGCTTTTGCCATTGGGAGGTTTTCTTGGTGTGCAACCACGTATAGGTGGTGGTACATGTCAGTGTAACATAAATTTACATGATGTCATGCCACTTTTAAAACCTTTTTCTCCAAACACTTGATTTCCACCTTCGTTAGGATCACATACAGCTCCAACCTGGCAGAAATGTCTGATAATTTTGCTCCATTTATCCACCCACTGGTACCCATTTGTTTCTTTACTCATAGGAGTGAGTATAGCTGTCAAAACAAATATGTCAGGGTTTTGTTTGGAAAATCATCTTTTAAATGTATTATTGTTCTGTTTCTCAACTCTATTCAGGGAAATCTAACTAAGTAACCAGCAGATCGGCATGACAGCATTCTTCTTGCCACCGAAACAGTTGAGGGGTTAAGTGTCCTGCTCCAAAGCGCCCACGCAGTTTTTGTTAAGGGAAGGGGCATGTTCTTTTTACATCTCTGTTGAGAATTTGTGCAGGATTTCTTTCAAGCTTGTGTTTACATTAACATAAATGTCGGTTTAAAGATTTTTTTGTAATTATTATTTTAACTTTCATCGTACAATAATACAACAAAATCAAACCCAGTGTTGTACAGATGGATACAGCGCAGTGAGTGAGCTGCTGAGTCTTGTCAACATCTGCTTAAAGCATCAGAAATTGAACGGTTTTTTTTATGTCAGTAGCAACAATAAACCTTGGGACTCTTGTCCTCAACCTCCATATAAAGAGACAAACAAAGGGGGGAAGAGACAAAGATAATACGAAGTAAGGGATTATAAGGGACAATGAGTGTGATTGGGCAAAAAAGCAAGTATAGTGGGGAACATAATCATGTACTGCAGCGGTATATTTCCGCTTGACTTTATTTCTTAGTGAGCCACAAAGACAGACGAGGGGGAAAAAAAGCAGCAAGAATAGGAGACACAAAAGTGAACAACCCACAGGAATAAATGAAGGAAAGGGATTGAAGTGAATTTTAACCAACTAAAATCTCTCCATATGCACCTTCTTGAACTAGCTCATATGCACATTTTCTATTTCTCTCTGTTTCCTCATCAATGTATGATTATTTGCTTTTTTAAAAATGTAACAATATTTTTCCAGCAGAATGTTAATATGTCAAAGAACAGGCTAAAGATCAAATACTGATGAAAGATGAATGACAGGCTCAGAGGAACAAAAGGACAGAAAGTAATGCATGTAGGAGAAGAAAAAAAATTAAAGAGAAAGGAATTGCTTCAAAAAGATCAGAGGCATGTAGAAGCTACCGGCTGTGACTTGAATAGTAATAATCCCAGAGACAAAAAGCAAAGTAAAAGGAAAGAGGGATGAGGGTAGTTTAACTCCAGCCCTTAGTAACAACAGGCAGGGGCAGAGACGGAGAAGATGTGGCAGAGGAAATCCGTTAATAGAAATGCTATCAAATGATTGCAGTCTCTGTTTCTGCGTGTTATTAGTTGCATTGCTTGATGATGAGGCATTATATCCACTGCAGTGAACATTATCTGAGTACACGCACTTCTGGCTGTTGAGGATATTACAATGTCACCTCAGTTGGATAGTCACACGGAGAAACTGCATTTCCAGTAGTCTTCAGGGGAGGCTGTGACTCCGGTGGCAGAGCAGGTTGTCCACCGATTGCAAGGTTGACAGTTCGATCCTTGGCCTCTCTGCATGTTGAAACGTCAAGACACCGAACCCCAGGTTGCTCCTGATGGGAAGATAACATTTCATGAGGCCGACAGTGCGGCAATTTGCAGTGTTACAGCAGCAAGGATAGGGCAATGGTTAAGGAATATACTACAATAAATAAATAAAGAAGAAAACGGCACCTTGCATGGCATCTCTGTCACCATGTGTTTTTTAATGAGTGAATGAGAAACATTGTAAAGCTCTTTGTGTACCACCAGGGGAGAAAGGTACTATAAAAGTGCACACCATTGCCACTTTTGATTGACTTCGCTGTTGTAACATCCTGGCTGTGGTGAGGCGAGATTGTTGAATGCATCATGGGCAATGAAGTGACTTCCATTAATTTTCAAAAGAAACATTCTCCATAGGAAGGCATACAGAGACAGATCCAATGGCCAAGACATCTGTAACCTCACAACAAAGCTTTTGTTTTTCCCACTGTCAATAACATGTCTGATCTGCTGAATCCACTTCTATAGAGGCCCAACACAGTTTCAAAGGCTCACGTGGTCAGCACTGATCACTGCTCTGAAGTGGATTTTAGTGAGACTGGTGGCCCTTAAAGAGTTACTTCACATTTCATCTGGAACAAAAAGCAAACACAGACACCTCATAGAAAAACTCCCAGAGCAGGTCATGAAATTTCTGTCAAGGTGCTCTGACGTAACAAGTATTATTGACAGGGACAACGTGTCTATGATAAGGTTTTTGTCTCGAAGCTTAAGTGTTTGTCTGGGAGAAGAAATTCACTTTTAAAACCCTAGCAGTCTAAGGTTGGCCCAAGCAGCACAAAACATGACACTAGTGAATTTCAGGTATGCTGATAGTCAGGAGGTGGAGCTACAGAAATCGCACAAGCATCAAATATGTACCCAATGCAGATTATCTCTTGTCTTCACGGCAAAATGTGGAAAAAGTCAAGCTAGAAAGGTCCCCAAAAAATACAAGTGCAAAACTACTCAAAAAGATATTTCACATGGAGAAATTCCACAAATATGAAATTCCTACTGCAGGCAGCTTTTACATCCCATCTACAGAAATGGAGCAATTCAATAGATTAATTCAACCCTTTCACTTTAAAATGCTTTGGAATCTACACTATGATGGAGTTCTCTGAGTTCTTAGGTCTCACAGTCTTCAAACATTACACAGATTTACTACATATCTTAATGTCCTTAATGTCACTTTACTCAGAGGAGATGGCGGTTCTTTCTAGAAGGTGAAGAATGTTTTTGCAAAGATTCCTGAAATGCCCCTGTGGATATTTTTACAGAAACATCAATGTTGGCAGTACTAAAGAAAGCGCAATGAATGCAAACAGGATATAAGAGTTGGACAAAAAGCTCAAAGAAGTTGGAATTGTTTTCATCCCTGAATCCATTAGAGGAAAAAAAAATACACTTGAAAATGTCTTCCAGAGGGAAAATTTCTGAATTTTAATATTTAGAAAGACAACATGGCAAGGATTTAATGATTCTAACTCATACAATTAAAATATTTGAGATAAAAGAAGGAAATTGTTTTTTTTTCCCTTAGGTGAGCATACAGGTCCTTCAAAGTACCATAGTTGAAACGTATAAATTTCCATGTGCAATTTTATTTAGAGTTCTTCTTTGTGGCCTTTTCATGGCCTTTATTTGTCGTTTCTGTAGCTCTCACTCCTGGCTGCCATCACAATTGAGTGCTACTTAAGTGTCGCCATTTGTATTACCTGTCCCTGGCGGTGCCTTGGATATTTTCATTCTCTTCACAGTCCTTGACTCACAAGATCACTTTTTATTTATTTATGCATTTATTTTGTTTTTCACTAGGCAAAGACACAATCTATGTTTTTCCTTTTTAACTGAAGTAAAGTAATTTACTTGCTAATTTACTTGTAATCAGCATTTTCCCTCACTAGCAGTGTAATTTTCCTGGTCCATCAGCACAGCCACTATGGCCACAGTCAACTCAACGTGACAGTTTTGAGGCATTTAGTTGTCCAGTAAACTCTTGTTGACATAAATATCTGAGAACGTGTTCTATCCTATATAGTGCATGGAAAGTCCTTGGGGCAGCTGTTTTCTGCTCCCTGCAATGTGTACTTTGGTAAATAAGGGAAGATTGACCTTATGATGGCAAGGTTAAATACTGCCACATTTTTCGATTCAATTCACGTAATGCAGTAATTCTCCTAGTATATGCTTCTCTTCTGGTGACAATTTTATTCCAGGTAACTGTAAAAGAAAAGAATATCAACATTTTTCATGGTCATGCCTGTCTAGCATACCGTGATGCTTCCGTGACCTCTTCCATACTTGCAGAAGACAAAAGTCCTCTTTCTTTCATCTGTTCAGGTGGCCTGTGAAGAAAAATATGCAGATTTCCATAGTCTTTCTGCAGCTCAGTGGACAAGAAGGAAGGCATTTTTATTGAAGGTGTTTTCCCATTTTCTCATGCAGATGAGGAATTTGACACACCTGAAGATTTCCGTCAAGTGTGTGCGGCTGCATGCATGTGTGCGTGTCTGGGCGACGGAGCTCCATCTGTGTGCGGACACACATCATTCAGCATGCCGCCAACTGAAGCAGAACATGGAGGAAATTTTAATCAAGGCTCTCGGCGAGCTGGGTGGGCTGCTAGAAGTGGGTGCGTGTGACTGCGTGTGTGTGTATGTGCATGCGCGTAAGTGGGTGCAGGTATATTAGAAATTGTGTCTGGGGTATTATGATGAAACATTAAGACTTCTCCTACTAGTGATAAAGATGTAAATAGTCCTGTGTGACCCCAGAGTGGCTTCTTGGGAGGGAAAAGAATAGTCTACTGTGGCTGGCTGGTTCAATACTAATACTTACAAGATATATGCATGTTTGGGGACTTCTTCTATGCCCACCATAGTAGATTACAACCAAATTTTAGTCTCACAAGTTCTCCCTGACCTTCCTTCTTTCCTTGTGATATGGTTTAGTTTAAAAAGTCCAATTTTCTCTCCCAGTGTGCTTTCAATTCTCCCTTTTCCCTCTGGGAAAGCTATCTATTTAACATAAATTTTCTCATGGAACATCAGCTATGACTCTAACATTACTGACTTTTGCTCATTTTTTCAATATTTAAGAAGTTTACATTTGGCCATCATCTATGAAGAAATCGGCTTCCTTCAGGAGAAAACATAATGAAAGTTACATGAAGACACAGTGATGCTCCATTGCCAAAAATCTTCCAGACAATCCCGGGCTGTTTGCCATGTTTGGATCAGAACGCAAAAAATAAGAAATGCATTTAGTAATATTTTTGTCAGATTGTGAGTTTTCGGCTGTTGTAACCCCTGAAGCACTTAAGAAAACATGCATGAAGATAAACTACAAAGGCTGAATCCTCAGTCTTTATCCAGGCCTGCTTAGAGATAAACCAAAGGAGAGCTTGGCCTTTACACTGCTTACTGTGAGTTGCTTACAGCAGCAGCAGAACTTTTAACGTGCCAAAGCTAGCAAGAATCGTGTGTCTCTAGTGCACTTATGCCACAGCATGACGTGTTAGGAATGCAATTCTACAAAAAGCACCATCAGGTAGACTTATTCATGGAAAAATAAATAAAACACTGATTTTGCATCACCAAACAATGAAACAAATGTTCTTCTATGAAGGGGAAGGAGGGAGAGACACTGTCAGTCAGACTTCGATGGCAGCTGTGCAACAATCCCCAGTTTAGCAGGAAATACAAACCACAAGTGATGGAAGTGTCCACATGGCAATACCTTGTATTACATGGCTGTATCTTTTAGATTGTTGATGGCTGCTCCAGACCGTCTGCCTATATATGTTTTAATTGTCCCAACAGCGGATTCAAAAATAAAGGAAATATAAGACATTGTTAATTCATGATGAAGCACTGTGCATCAATATGCTCAGGGAAAAACAAGAGGCTCCTTCATACCTGTAGGCTCTTTGGAAATGTCAACAGCTGCCTGTTAGGAAGATTCAGCTTCCTGCTTTTATAAGTTCATGATGCGCCGCACATAACTTCAGCATGAGTTCTTTTTGTAAGTTTATTTCTTCTGTTGGAAGACTATAAAACAGAGATTTTGTGGATGTCTTAGTCAGCAGCGGGGGAGTATAGGCCTATAAAACATGATCTGAATACATAGAAGCTTTTTTTCATAACCTTTTCTTTTTCTGTTTTGGTTTGTCTGATTTGTGTGGACAAAGATGCAGTAGTGTTGGATCCATCAAGCTGCAAAGAAGTCGTTCATTTCACTCGTGGCCCAACAGTGTTCCCCTCGCAGCTCCCCCACAACAGGTGCTCACACTTAAATACACAACTACTCCAAGGAAAACAGCAGCATACATTAAATCCAATGAGCATATGATGTGAAACCTAGGAAAGCACTGCAGGTGTTTGTGATTATTCTGCTGATGCACTCAGTGCAGAGTAACATGTGGCACACACCTGCTGAAACACATGAGTGGAAAAGGTCATGGAATATTCATTTTGCTAAATGTTTCCAATTAAATGTCTGGATGCAAAAGTGTTGAACAAAACACATCAGTCATGCAGAAATGACCCTTATTATTCGCCTAATCTTTTAAAGTACAAAGAGGAGCTTCTGGTGTTTCAGCTTGCTCTCTATTCAGCTCTGATAAAATGCTCACCTTGACCTTTGTGCTCAGATGCATCTTTCATCTTACTCTCCACTGATGTGGGCCCACTTACTGAAGTAGAGATTTCAGCCAAAGACGGGTAGCCGTCGTTATTAAAGAATGTGTCAAGGTTAAAGGTAATGGGAGGATTCTTTTTTTTCTCCGTCTTATCTATTCTAGCCCTTTTTAATCTCTCTCCAGGGAGCATAGAGTGTGGTGCTTTTTAACTCAAGGGTTTTCGTGTCTTAATGTGTAGTGCTTATGAAGTCTTTCTTACACTCTTGCCAAAGTTTACACTGCTGATGTGTATGCAAAGACAACAGAGGTGACAAGTTTCCCACTGGCCTTTGGATAAACAGACATTTAAAGGGACTACACAAGCCTTGTTTTTAAAGAAAGAGATCAAACACATATGATTGATAAATAATGAATACAGAGCAACAATATTAATTTACCTTCCTCATCTAAGTTTCATATCTTTGTGAGTTTATTACTGACTACTGAAATCAAATGACTTAAATTACTTTATGCAAATCAATTTTAAATATGCTCCAGAAAACTGTTGGACTACTGGAATCAAACTAACAGTTTGCAAACCAGCAGAATGCCTTTTTCAAATAGCATTTAATGCCAGTAAACACAAATTACTTTTTTTTTTTAAATTCTGATGCACTTGTGCATACACAAGTAGAACTCGAACATATGCACACGCATACACCAAATACAATTATTCTTCCATCAATGTTGCCAAGAAGCATAATTTGCAAGCTGTGCTATTATTTTTCACCACTTTGGTTGTGTGCAATTAACATTTTGAGATGGCCCTTCTCCATGTTCTGGTTCATCTCGATCGGCTGCTCAGGAGATAAGCTGCTACTGCCTTGGACTTCGAGTCAGATTAAATTTTTCTGTCACCTAAAATGACATTTTACAAGTATTTTCAGAAAGTTTGATTTCCCAATCCACCCACATGCAGTTTTTTTTTTTTTAATGGTGGGTTGCAATTCAGTTGCTGAATTCACCTGGGTTATCCTGTTTACTCATTGCCTTGTAAATTTACAAGCTCGCAGAATGTAGAGAACACAATCTAGAGATGGAAGGTTTTCACACCTCCGTCCCTACCTCCTTATTAACTCATGCTCGGTTGACGCTAACCTCCTACCCCCCACCGTCTGTATTAATTATGCTCCTGTGTGGATCAGAGAGGATTTATTAGATAGAGGAAGGCTTAGGGATGCTGGCATTTTGCTTATTAATGATGATCATGATAATCCCCTTTTCTACTACACTGGGATTTATTGTCTGAGGACATGAGGAATGTTTTTTTTTCCTCCTAACAGTTAGAGGTAAATGAATATCAGTCTAAATGTTTTGTGTTTTTGCTGCGTTTAGCGTGTCCTCTCTTTACTACATTAATTCCTCTTTTAACTGCAATCTTTCTTAGTTCCTCTAGATTCAGACTTTTTGGTTCTATAACATCTTCTGTCCCTTTCTTTCCTTCCTCTTGCTGTTGCTCTTTTCTTCCCTAGTCCAACTTTTGCTTATCAATATCTCTTGATAAAGTTTAAGATGAAGCTTTATAGCTCATTCCTTCTTTTGCTGTTTCCATTCTTTCCTTCATACAGGCATGTTTAGCCTCTTACCTTGTCTTTTTTCTAACACCTCCATTCTTCCATCTTTCCCATTCTTCTATTCACTTTCTCCTTCCAAGTACTTTGCCTGCAATGTCAGTTCATCTCTCTCCTTCCCCCATCCCCCACCTATACTCCCCCCAATCATACTTTCACATTTTCTCCAACCATCCCCATCCCTCCTTCCCTTCATTGATTTCTTCATTCTCTCAATGTCAGCCTTTCCTCTCCCCTCGTCAATCCCATATCTCTCTATATAGTATCATATTCTTCTACATCTTCCCCTCTCCCCTGTTCCTTCTCTCCTTTATCCTCCTCCTCCTCCTCCCCCCTTTTCTTCCTCCTTACCAGAAGTCCTTGCCACTGGGCCAAGCCTGCCTATTTACATTGGAATAAATCTACCTCATCACACAGCCACTTCTCAGTTGCTTCTTTTTTTTTCAACCACTGCAATCCTTTTAGCCACCAGCCTCAACAATTAATAAAACACAGCCATAAACTCTCTTTCCCCTGCTTTCTCCAACCACTCTTTCTTTTTTTTTTTACACCCCTTCTCTTTCTCAATGTCAAGTGATGGATGCCTGGCAGTTGTGGGTGCCAGCTGTGATGTCATGATACTATAGCTATGACCTTCCTTTAAGTCCGGCCTCCCTCAGACTATTTGTCAGTATGGTACTCCTCCAAAAACTTAAATAAAGATAAAAGCTAATGAAGGATTGGGTAAGGGGGGTGGGTAAGGGGGCAGGGTAGGGGGGTGGGTGGGGTGTGTAGGGGTGTGTGTAGGGGTGTGTGTAGGGGTGTGTGTAGGGGTGTGTGTAGGGGTGTGTGTAGGGGGGTGGGGGGGTGGGGGGGAGCAAAATTATACAGGGATTGCAATAGCTAATCAAAAATGACAGTTACTTGGATGCAACACTGTGGTTTCCGAAGGGGACATAATTAGAGATAAATGTAAGGAAATGAATGTGGTCTAAAGAGAAGTGCACAATATTGGTAAATGGACAGTGATTCTTCTTGCTTACTGAAAAGATTGCCAGTTGCACTGCTTTTACTGCAGAGGTTTGGTGGTACATAGCAATGAAAAGGCTTCTTTATACCACTGTGAAACATTCCTGTTGGAAATGTGTTTTTTTTTCTTCTGGGATTTGGACATCCACCAACAGAAGAAGACAAGTTCAAGCGAAAAACAGACTCTCTTGGTAACTGACCTTTTTTGCTGCACTTTCTGGCATGTTGTACCAGCAAGCATACGGATATAACAGATGGCATTAAAGACGGCCGTCTTCTATTTAGGTGAGCTAACATGACTCAGTTTCATCGAGTCAACTTGCACAATGCGAGGACCTTAAAACTCACTCACCTAAATTAAACTCAGTTATCTTTACTGATAAAAGTCACACAAATGTCTTTCCTGCAGTGAAACGTGCTATAAAAAAAGGTGACCAACATTGGCTTTTCTCAAGGATTAAAGGTGTCAAAAGATTTTTTCCTAACCATAACCAAGCTGCTTTAATCTGACCATCGTTTGCCCTACAGTTACCATTTTAGGACAGTGGAAAATTAAAATAGATTTCATCAAACAGCTGCCAAATACAACAAGGATCTTTGGAAACGTTCTGCAATGCAAGTAGAAACAGATAAGCCCACACGATGCACTATCCCACATTCTCTTCATGGGTTACAGTCTAGCTCACTAGCACTGGAGTACACATCCACACACACACATGCACACACTACACTGTGCTCAGATCATTAGTCATGTAGTTCAGAAGCTGTTGACACTTTATTCTTACGGTACTTTTACACTCTTGTAGTAATGGAATGGTATTTTGTGATGTGTGTGCATGTGTTACAGTGCTGGTGAGCTAAGCTGTACCCTATGAAGTAATTAGATTTAAGACATGCAAGCATCCCTTTAACCTGGCAATAGCCAGATTAATAATTGTGTAGTACTTGATAGTACTCCACAATATCAATCTGGGACCGCTCCATGTAAATCCGTTCGGAGGAAAGAGGCACGGATTGGACAATGCAACAGTATGTCCTGCCTCTGACAGGTTTGTTTTTAGCCAATCGCGGGATCTTCACAACGAGCGGAGCCAATTAAACTCTTACCAAAACCCGTAGGTAAAAAAGCACAAACATCTTTACCATCCAGAAATGCGCAAAGCGCCTCTCGTTGTTCTTCCTTCAAAGAAGCGATAGGAGATTCAGCTAAAACTGACTTAATAGCAGCATTTACACGATCGTTGTCCTCCGTTGCCATGTTTGTTTTGATCTACTGGCGCTTGGTGTTGTCGTCACACCCGGATATCCCGCCCATTATCCCGCCCCACACACGAATACTGCTGCGTGATTGGCCCAAACCAACTTGGTGCTGTACGAAAAGTGAAGGCGGGAGCGGAGCAAGATGGTTTCTTGAGAGATTTGTGAACTCACAAATATCGTGAGAAATCAACTTGCTGGCAAGGTTAGCATCCCTTACCTCCCACATAGACACATGCACACACAAAGGGTTTGCAAGACCACGGCAACTTACACTCGAGCGTCTGCAAACATTTTATTGTGTGCACGCATCGTTTGCACATTTGCAATCGCCGAGGTGGTTATGGGTTCTATTTTAAGGCGCACATGTTCATCACTGATGTTTAGCACAGATCAGGAGTAAGAGGTCAATTCAACCTGCTCACGATCTGAACAAATAAGCTGACTAAATCCACAGCTTTTATTGAAGCATTTGCATGGCTGTGCGTGGAAGCGGCCTTGTTAATTCTGGGTGAGTGACGCAGTCTGCATGTCTGGTGCAGAAGTTACAGAAGACAATGGCCGCTTTGGTATTCAAATGACAGATGATAAAGAATTCACAAGCAGCAGAGGAGCAGAGCAGGCCTGTACTTAAGATAGAAGAGATGGGGTGACCTTTTCAAACCACAGTGACTCCACTGCTATTGAATGCTCATTTGTCATACTTTGCTGACTCTACTTTGAAATGACATGGATCAGCATCAGTCTGAGAAATGGTACAGCTGAGTTGTGTGATGTCTTATTCTTCTTCTTTCAAACACCTTACATTCCAAAGATTTTTTTTTCCACTCAGTGTTCATTACCTTATTACTGTATATTTGCTGTAGGCTACCTGTGATTGTATGCAATTTAGACTTCTCCCTCTCTCACGGAAATTCTTGCTTCCAATTTAAATATAGTGAAAGTGAATGAGATTATACTTGTGTTGCTCAAACTACTAAAAATGACACATTAAATCATCATCAGTATGCGGTTTTGTGGTGGTCTTTTGGTGGTCTCATGGACTTCCCAAAGACTGTTCCCTCCTGTCTCTCAAAGCTGCCACACCTTTAATTAGGCATACATTTAAGCATGAATACAATTTGAAAAGTTGAGTTTCTCAAGATTCCACCCTTAGTCACTTATGGGAAAATTGGATTTAGTACCAGATTGTATATTTGTTCATTTTGTTGGAAAGTTGGGCATTTTCACATGGGTGTCTATGAAGGTGGACTCACTTATTGAGCCTGAAACAAACAAACAAAAAAAATTACTGATGCTGTTTCCATTTGTTTCAAATGACATTTTTAAATATATTGAATTAAATTCTAATCTCTTCACCTCTTCCCCATATTGGGGCAGAAAAAAAAAAAAACATTTAAAGAACTTTTGGTGCCATTACTTGATGCCAGTAGAAGTAAGAAACAAATTTATATTTCAATATGGCTTTCCTATAATTCTTATTAACAGATCCTTTCCAGGGGAAAGATAAAGTCTGAACTGTCGACCACTTGCTAGCTATCTTCCTCTGTCTCTGTCTCTTTGACAGCAAAAACAAATTGAATATGCTGAATGGGCTTACTTGACCTTGTAATTAGAGACTTTTCAGGCCAATCCAGTCCACAGATGGAAGAGAAGATGTGTATTGAACAGTTTGTGTCTTTGTGAAGCTGCGAGAGCATCCATTTGTGCACGTGACCTTGGGAAAGTGCCTGGATTTTGTTGAGTGATGTGTGCTCTCTGTTTCTAAAGCAGTTAACGGCACTGCTGGTGCACAGAATCAGATTAATGAGGATTATTGGGGCTCAACTGTGGTGTTCCAACACCCCTACTGCCCCTCACCGAGTCCAGGCCATTCATCATGGATTCCTGTGAGTGATTTGGCGATTAGACAGTGACTGATGCATGGTGATGTGAATGTCTAAATCCCAGACGTTCACCAAACGGGGAAGGCGGCATACATTAGGGAAACAACGCAGATATGATTTAGTCATCAAATAAAGTAGGATGATACCTTTCTCTTAGCTCAGTGTTTGGATAAGTTTCAGCAACAGAATGGGCAGGTCACATCTGCTAAACGAGACACATGTACTACATTTATGAAAAGGATGGTTGTATTTAACAAACATGACAGCTGCATGAAATTTATCCTGTGACTGGGAAACCGAAAATGCAACAAAAGACTGTGGGGGATATTTTGCACACCTGGATTCTGGCCTTGAAGACCACAAACACGCTGTAGGGTTGTCCATAAATGTATTGCTAACAATACGGACAATGAAATGACATCTTTGCAATGAAGGAAGTACAAATCTAACAGCTTTTATAGTAAACATAACTCTTTTCTAATTGTGCTGTTGTACATAGGTTGTAAGTTTTAACCTTATGGCACAGAGTGTCCAGCTTTCCAAAGACAAAAACCTTTTAAGGGTGTGCACATGACTTCTCTGGTTGCTGTCGGTCCTTTTGATCTCTTAGGTAATAAAGCTCTTCCATAATAAAGGTATTGTACATGAACATTACTCACACAGCTAATATGTGATCACCTAAGAGCAAATGGTTGATTGAGAGTAGCTAAGACTAGATTGTGATTATATATGTGTGTGTATGTGTGTGTGTGTGTGTGTGTGTCAGATCAGAAATCAAATTACAATCTAGTCTTAGCTACGCTCAGTGCAGTCTGTTGATACTTGCATGCCAATGAGACGGGACTTTAGCTTTTATTTCAGGATTCCCACCCACAGAGTTTATTTAGGAGATAATTTCAGTGTAATTTCAGTGTCACCTCAGCTTCCATTATCAAAAGGGACAGACCTTGTTGTGACTAACGTTTAACTTCTAATGCCAGTGAGAGAAAATGTTGTCTTCCATTATCCCATTATCCTATTATCCCTGATCTGAAAGACAGAATGGGGCAAAGTGCAAAAGGATCATATTTCTTCACGTCTGAAATTGTGGGTGATATATATATATATATATATATATATATATATATATATATTACACCCACAGGTTTGTATTTACCAGCCATTTCTCTAAAGGTTGCAGCAGTTTATCTTTACTGTGATGCAATAATTAGACTGTTTAATTAAAGGCCTCATTTTAATATTGTTGTGACCTTGTTTTAGGAGTAGAAGCAGATACATATATATATTTTTTAAAAACAGACTGTTGATGCTGTGCTGTTTAGCTGCTCTGGGATTCTGGTGATTAATTACTGCAAAGACAACATGGATGGCATTTTACTGTGGGTAAATACACAGTTCACAAACATGGGCACAAATGCATCGCTTGGCACATATTTGCTCCCAAGTGGACCCACACATGTGCCACCGTCAATCCTCTCCTGTGGGTGTTCATGTCCGTCTGTGCTTACGTTTGCTGTGTGTGCATGTGTGTATGTGTGTGAGCTGGGAGGGGTGACATTTCCTGTATCACGTACCACCGCTTGTTTGATCTTCCCTCTTTCATCTTCTCAGCAAAGAAATCTGACATTACAGGGTCTTTTCTATACTCTCCACTCGCTCCATTCTAAGCCTAGAGTGTGGCTGCCTGCCTGTGTGTGTGTTGGCGTGTACGTGTGCGTGCACCAAAGCTAAGCGGGGGGATAAATAAGTGTGTCCTCTCCACCTTAGGGTTAAAGGGAGTAAAGTGTACATTCCCTCCTTCCTCACACCCTGCATTAGTAAGGTAGAGGATTTAGGAGTGTGTAGTACATGTGTGAATAGCCTGCAGTTAGTGTAGCAACCTTGCAAGTGCATGCGTTTGTATGTGTGTTATCAATGGTTACATGATTCTATCAGAATCATCTCTCACAGTCTAACCTCGTGACTTTGGAAGCTCATTGAAATTCAAGGTAATTCAGGTGACTCATCAGAAAACATGCCTTCTAACCTTGGGAGTTTCTGAGAAGGAACCACTCTAATATAAAACTGCAACCTTGAAATTCCTTAACAGTAGAGTGAAACCGACATCCGTAAACAGCTCCTCATTATTATTGTAATTGCTCAGTGCGCTGGGGCTTTTATTTTAGTTGGACAAGATAAATGCAAAACACAGAACAGAGAATTGCTCTGTGGAGCCGAATGTGCAGCCACATTGGTGCTTGTTGAGTGGAAGTAAAGGAAGACGTTTGTGTTTTTCTTCACAAATCAAAGGTCCTTGATATGATGAAGCCTTGAGAGAAGCATCACAGCCTTTGCCTTTCCAGCAAAGAAAACAACTTCAAGTCCCCATGTGGATGTATGCAACCACCCAGTTTTTCTACATGTCCTCAAGTATGACATTGAATGGATGCCAGCAGCAATGGTGCTGGTCTGGGAATGACACAGACCTCTGACCTCAGTGCAGAAAAGCTGAGAGAAAAAAAGACTATTTCCCTACTGGGAGCAATTAAGTATCATGGTATAATGAGTCAGAAGAGGGTATAGGTTAAACGATGACCTCGGTATAAATACAGCTCCGGCCATCATAAAAGCTCATAATCATGCTGAGTATAGCTATAGGGTAAGCTTGATGAAGTATTACATAGCAAATGTGGTTGCTTATTGCAAACACAATGTTAGCAATCAACTGGTTGCAGTGATTGCTTTAGGAATCCAAATTTTGAGCAGTTCCTTTAAATAATATCCCGCATGACTACTGTCAGATGATTGGTTATAATGTGCAGTCACCTTGTTTGGATATTACTGGAATTGTATTCCACTTTTTGTAGCTAAGAAAGAGACCGACAAGGAAGCTTCTATGTTGCTTTGTTAATCTCCATTCGTCACAGAACTGAACAGAATAGAGCTGGCATTCTTTATTTTTAGCTCTTATTGTTGAGGGTGCAACCATCTTGTTTAAATAAACTTTATTGGAAATGTCATCAAACAAAACCGACAAGGGCGCAGTTTGAACTTATTCAGTGTCAACACGACATCATGGCCTGTAAACGGATCCATACTTGGAACATAAAGGCACCAATTATTGCCTTGCTGAAAGTTAGATTGGACTGTAATGTGAGATACCACAGCAACCACAAGTCAATAAAAGCACTGTCCAGTTTTATGTGAAATGGCTAATACCTTGTATTGGACCTTACAGATCTGATAAGAAAAACACAAGTAGTTCATATAAATTAACAAGGTTTTTAGACAAATACTGGGCAGAGTATGGTTAACACCCTGCAGGTACATGAAGCATGTCCAGCTTTTTTCTGGTTTTCTGCCACATTACTAGTCTGAGTGATTAAATATTTACAATATTGATTAATCTGCTAGTGATGAATCTCAATGCAATATTCATATTTTCCTACTTAATGAAGAATGTGCATTGCATATATTCCAGCTAAAAGAACCTCTTAAAGTTGTGAGAGGAGCCTAATTTAGGTAAGATGTGCTTCATGATTAAATTGTCTCCAAAGAAAAAATAAGTTATTGATACCTTGACAAATTACCAAACGTTTAAAGTGCAAATATGTTTTTTTTTAAAAAACAAGAAGAGTGAACACTTAAAAGAGCTATTTGTTTGTATAAAAAAGATATCATGAAATCATATTCTAATGCCACTTTATAAGCCAGTAAAGTGGTTTTGCAGACAGTGCAGGTGGCTGTTTGGGCTGATTTAATTATTTAAACTAATTCTACATTACAGAAACTAATGTCTCACTGTTGCAAGTCATGTACAGTGCCAATATGTGATATGCATGTCAAGTGGCATCAGATGAACGCAATGGGGTACAGTATATAGAAAACATAGCCTTAATCTGATCAGATACACATACATCAATGGAAAAATGTCTTCTTCCTGTAACCCTGATACTAATCTTTCATGATATTGCTATTGGCAAGATACAGCAGTCTAATCTGATTACAGTCGTCTAGATTCTAATTTTAGAATATGCATCTCTTTTTCTGGGCACTGTGATACATTCTCATTTAATGAGATTTCAGAGAAATAAGGAAGCAGATGATGACAGTTTAAGTGATTCTGGATTAGCACTTGTAATTTCAGTAATCGTGCCAGTGTAATTCATAATTTTTTTTGTCTCTGAATAGCACAGTGTCCCCCCTTAAAATATGCTTTAGGAAAGGAAGACGATCTGTAATGTATACACACAGACACATATGAAAAATAAGAACCCCTACGAGAAATCATCCTCCAATAACAGCACACTGCAGTAATGTTAATGGTGCTTATTTAGGGAGTAACCATGGAAGTGCTAGAAAACTGAACACATACCAACAGCACATTCACGCACACATAGGCCTGATTGTGTACACGCAAATAGTCTGAAACACATATTCTCTCAGTGTGAAACAGACACTCAGCTATCATGCTGTGTAAGGTTGTTGTCAGGGTGTGATGACTGTGCCATAATGCTGTTTGTGTCCCTGTTCACACAGCAAAAATAAAAACACTACTTAGGTGACAAGGCTCTGCTTCTGTGTCTTTATCTCTCTCCCTTTTTTCTCTCTACCCTTCATTGTTTCACTCGATATTCTTCTGCTCCGTCCATGCCCTGTCAGTCCCTTATTACACCATGGCTGTCGTTCTTTACTTGTCTCAATCTCCCCCTCCCTCTCTTTCTCCCTTGTGAATGTCATTTTGTCAGCCAGTTGTCACTTTGCCTGCTGTCTCTCTCTCACCCGCTTTCTCCTCTTTCCACCCTGCTGAAAGACTAATGAGTGACTGTATGCTGAGGGACGGAAGGTTGAAATGAGAGGGAGGGTAGGCAGAGATAGACTGTGAACAGAATGGAATTGGGAGAGGGAGGCACAAAGTGTAAACTGAATGAAAATGAAAGCTTAAATAAGTAACACAAAGTCTTCCACATATTTCAGATAGAGGAACTTTGGCTAATACACGGTGCCTACAAATACAGCCACCCTCTTGGAAGTTTCCCCTTTTTATTGCTTTTCAACCTTGAGTCACGGTCATTACAATTTGACTCGCGACAAAAATTTGCAACAAAAAAGACTCTTTAATGTCAAAGTAAAAATACATTCATAAAATGTAATGCCAAATAATTAAAAGCATAAAACAGAAAATAAGCGACTGCATAGGTATTCACTGCCTTTTGTAGATGCACCTTTGCCACAATACCAGAATTCAGCCTTTGAGTATAGGTCTGTCAGCTTTGCACTTCTGGACACTGCAATTTTACCGCATTCTTCTTTGCTAAACTTTTCAAGCTCTGTCAGGTTGCACAGGGATCCTGAACAAACACCTCTTTTCAAGTCCAGGCACAAATTCTTACTTGGATTGAGGTCTGGGCTCTGACTCTGCCACCCCAGAACATTCTCCTTGTTGTCTTTGAACCATTTATGTGGAGCTTTTGCTGTACGCTTTGGGGTATAATGTTGCTGGAAAAAAAAACCCTTTGTCAAAGCTGTAGTTCCCTTGCAGCCTGCACCAGGTTATCCTGTAGGATTTCCTGATTGCTGCAGTCATATTACCCTCCACCTAAACGAGTCTTCAAGGGCATGCTGCCAAGAAACAACCCTATAACATGATGCTGCCGCCAACATACTTAAAGGTGGGGATGGTGTGATTTGTAATGATGCAGCTTTTGGCTTCTAGTGACTTCTGATGGCCACAAAGCTCAATGCTGGTCTCATCAGAATAAAGAACCTTCATCCAGTTGACTTCAGAGGCTCTCATGTGCCTTCTGGTGGACCCAAGTCGAGATTTAATATGAACTTTTTTAACAGTGGCTTTCTCTTTGCCACTCTAACATGAAGCCTTGACTGTAACACTTTAACTCCTTCATAGGAGTGTAAAAGAGCCATATGTGTCCTGATGGCCTCCCTCACTGGTTTCTCTGTTCCTGGCAGACTTTGCATTTGACATATCCCTTCCATTTTGTAATAGTGGGATTTAACTGTACTCCAGAGGAAATTTTCCTGACTTATGTTCACATAGTTGCTTAATAGGATCTTTTACCTTCATGGT
The DNA here is from genome assembly GCF_021347895.1 of Acanthochromis polyacanthus. Lineage (NCBI taxonomy): Eukaryota > Metazoa > Chordata > Actinopteri > Pomacentridae > Acanthochromis > Acanthochromis polyacanthus. The sequence continues at coordinate 17,885,264 of NC_067115.1, read as the reverse complement.
GTATTTATAGCCAGGAGTACTGATTCACAAGTGACTAGACCTTCCAGATACCTTCCAGGGTACCTTTATACCACAAATCACTTGAGACACATGCACTGCACTCAGATGATCTCTATTTGGCGAATTGTGTGACTTCCAGTACCAGTTGGCTGCACTTGTGTGGAAACAGGTGAGTCACTTTGAACAGGGCAAGTGGTTGTATAAGAACAGAAATGCAATTAAAAGAAAGAAATGAAGAGATTGTTAGAAACATTAGCACATTCAAAACACACAATAGCAAAAAAAAAAAAAAATCTAGGTTTTGTACATATGCACTCTCAGTCTTATCCTTTTACTTCATTCTTTGTCACATTAACAAAGTGTAAATCCATTAATCTCTAGTAGTTTCCAGGGTTATCGGAAATAAGACTTAATATGTTAAGAAAGCCAACAAAATGAGCTTTCCCTGTGAGGTTAAAGAACCTTATTTCCGTCTAGTTTTTCAGATGTTTATTAGACCCTCGGCATATGAAAATGGTGGAAAGTCGTCTTCATCTGGCCCCTACATAAGGGATTACTGTATTTATAGACCTCAAGACCTCAGTGGGATCATGTTGTACTTGCAAAAGTAAGGTGAATTATAGCTTCCAACCTAGTGTGGCTCAGAAGTACGATTATAAAACTCTAAAGCCTAAAGGTAGAATATCTAGATAGTAAGTGCTTCAGATATCCAGAGTATTAAAATAAAATCTAAAATTAGACACTAAAATCACTCTTAAACTGACTGACTCTTCTTACAGGAGTCAAATTAAATGTGTTTAGCAGTACTAACTTGCCATTCTAATAACATCACATTTAACAGTTAAAATAACCACAATGCTTTAATTCTAGACATTGTGTGAGCCATACCTATGTTGGGTCCCTTATCCTTTATCTACAATAAACTTTGTCATTATAAAAGTTCTGCTACTTTTATGGCTAGCTTCAATCCAACTCTAATGTTTTAGGACCTAAACATCAATTATACTATTTTTATTTATTTATTTATTTTTTTAGTTTGAGAAGGCACAGAGACTTTGGGAAACAAAGACACAGACACACATGATGGCTTTCTGATCGAACTTAAGTTTCTTTGCATAGCCTTCCATGGTTCCTCACACTCCTGTCACATGACTGATTTCTACATCAAAAAGAAATCCATCAGGTTTGTCGGCCAGCGATGATTCATCATAGATGGTAAATTACAGGCGTTGCTTACCTTGCTGTCTAATCTAGCACCTGTTGTACAGATAAAGAAATCTCTGGTCTTATTTTTCACCATTGCTGCTGAAGTGGAGAAGAATTTGTCTGTCGACTACAGTCAACTCCAGGCATGAACCATCAGCGCATTAATTTTGAAATATATAATAAAGGATGCCATATTAGAGGGCTGAGCCTGAGCTTAAATTTGAATAGGTTTGCATCAGTGTAGAAAAAATATGGGAGATACAGTGCTTTTACACATGGTGTCATGTTGTGAAGGTTTAGAAGTCGTCAGACACTTGGATACTAAGGGTTCCTTGGTCAGCTGTGTGTTCTTTCACTGTCAGATCATGCACTGAAGACCTTGAGTGTACCTCAGAACTGAAGAGTTGAGTCCACTCTATGAGACTTAAGGTGGAATTATCTCTCACGATGTGTATTAAGGTCTTTTCCACACTGGTCTTTCCATATTGATGTAACCCTACTAAAATTAAAACGGAGACTTGACGCTTTAATGCGTAATTTTATTTCAAATTGAATGTGCTGGAGCGCAGAGCCTAAAGAACAAAATATTTAACTGTCCAAATACAGTCTGGACTATATATTAGCAAATGTACATGACAAGAAGTACAACTGCTGTAATCTGGTGCTTTGCTACTTCATTTTATTCAGTTTTGTCGTTCATTGACAAATTAAATATTGCTTTTCCCCACATTGCTAAAGCCATAACATTGGCATTAAAAACCCATCTTACAGCACACATGCATTGTCACACACCAAGCGCCTGCCCTCTTACTCATACTTTTCTCACACTTATAAACACTCAAATACACACACTGCACACTCCAGGGAGAGTATTGACATTTCACTACAGCTCATTCTGTTATGATGGTGTTACAGAGCCTTCCAGACACCTCTCAGACAGATTGGCTTCTCATCTTTAAGACAGCTGATAATGAATTTAAAGCACGGCCCTTGGCTTTGGCATACCTGTGGAAAGCACAATCCCAAACGATGAAAGAGGCAGACAGACACTATGTGACTTGGCAAGACATCATAGCGGAAATGAAAATAACTTGTGCTGGTGTGAGGGTAAATTGGCAGGTTCCATAAAAGACAGTTTTCCTTACATTGCAAGGTGCTCCAAGGGATAAATGAGATTTGCTTTCCAGCAATGTCCTGCAGAAGACCTGGAATCACGAAAATGACAGCTGGGTTAGATATCTGGCTGAATTTGTCATCAACTACTGTATGCGTTCTGACAGTCACTGATGATATACAGTTATTTATTTGGTTCAGCCTCAGTGTTTCATGTGTGAGACAAGATCAGCTGTCATTTACACTCACAAAGACTGTAGACACAGTATGTCGTTTCTGCAGGCAGTAAGAATAATTCTTTGTATTTGACTGGTGAGTAAGCATGTTGGCAAGGCAGGATTACAGTAAAAAGGGCATCAAAATGCAATGGATTCATTAACATTTCCTGTTTTGGAGAAGACATCTGTGTAATCATGGCAAGATTTCAGTGGCCAATTTACTACCAATTTCTTAAAATTAGCACAGAGACAGCAATGCACTGTAGCTTGTTGTGTTAATGAAGAGAGTAACAGATCATTTAATGTGCTCTCATGGCGGTGGTGATTTCATGGGGTTTGTGGCACTGTGCACAGCCTTTGAAAACAGTTTCAATCATAGCTAGCTGCAGGTTTTTAATATTCCTTGAGTTACTCATGTTGCAGTAATTTTCGTTTTGTTTCCAAAAACAACGGTCTTTTGTATCCAGGGACGTGACAAGCAGGTGCGCACTGCCTTTAGTACCAGCTACTGTCACTGAAGCCGAGTAAATAACAGTGCCACTTAAAAACAACAAGCTCCTTTATTCCATTTATCATAGTCGTGTTTGTGGAAGAGAATATTTCCATTCTGACATAATCAATCTTATGAATAATTATAAGCAACAGCTGAATCTAAGTATGCAGTATTAATAATAAGAATCTGCTGTAGCCCTGGTTTGTCCTTTCTAACTTAAACCTAAAATGCCAGTAATTAAGTTTATCCAATAATTTCATCTAAACCTATAAATCTCTGAACAAACAATGATTTACTTGATGTAGAAACTTTTGTTTTCTTTTTAAGGAACCCCCCCCCCCCCCCCCCCCCGCAAAAAAAAAAAAAAAACATTTAGGTAACAAAGACCATTAGAGTGGGCATTAGAGTGCATCACTTAATGAAGCTGCCTGCCTCTGAGGAGAAAGGGCATTAATAAAATCTAATTGGCTTGAAATACTTCTAGCAATAGGTAGATGATTAATCACAATCATTCAAACTCTATACACTTACTACCCTACTACCAGTACAACCAGTTTGCTGTTGGCAGCCATAGTAGAGTCAGACAAACGGTTTACTTAAATACGCAACAAAACTACATTGATGAGACTGATGGACAGTAGATTGTGCTTGTTTTCCTCAACCATCTTCTCCACACATCTACCAAATTAACTGAAATCACATTAATAACAGTCAGTCAGTGGTCAGTGTGCCTCAATCAGTGAGTCTCAACTATTCACCTCCATTTAAATGAGCATGGGATGGCCTAATTGTAGCTAGATTTAATAAAATAAGAGGAGCAATATACGGAAAGGTAGTTGAAATTAAGCCACCCAATTGTTATAATAAGCTAAATCATCTAACTAACCTATTTCTGACTTCATAATTTATATATATGACATTGTCTTCTTATCAGATGTGAAAGTTGCAGTAATCTTCTTATCAAACTGTCTGTATAATGTAAAATATCCATCCATTATCTATACACTGCTGAATCCTTATTAGGGTCGCAGTGGGGCTGGAGTCTAGGCCAGCTAACTTAGCGTGAAGGCAGGGGACACCCTGGACAGGTCACCAGTCTGTCACAGGGCTACATATGCAGACAACAATCACACTCACATTCACACCCATGGGCAATTTAGAGTCACCAATTAACCTGAGCATGTTTTGGACTGTGGGAGGAAACCATGCATGCACAGGGAAAACATGCAAACTCCATGCAGAAAGATCCTGGGAAGGCCGGGATGCGAACCAGGGATCTTCTAGCAAGGTGTAATGTAAAATATAAAATATCTAACTTATCCTTTAAGAGGCAACAGTTGACACTAACAATAAATATAGGACTAAACTTGTACATTTCCAAGGAGACCAAGACATGTGAGATAACCTGCATCACCAAAGGCACATCTCCATATTTGTTGGCTTTGTAGACAGAAACTGTAATATCAACAGCTCTCTCAAATACCTGCGGTATATCCTACGATTCTTTTTTTCTACTGGGGAAGTACATGGGTTAAGCTGAAACAAAACCTGTTTTTCTCAGCCTCTGTTCATTGCAAAAGAACTGCCATTATTTCAGCCTACGCAGCAGCTCTGTATCTGACAAATGGTTCAAGAACAAAAACTCTGCTCACTGTAGATTAACATTGACGGTTTATAGTTCTTTACGAATAAATCACACAAGAGGATTGTGGTACAGGGGGAATTTTCTGTTAAGATTGAGTATCCTCTGCAGCTCAGCTTTTAGTACCTTTAATTAGTTTGACTCAGCTTAATAATGAATAGACATGATTTGCAAAAAAAAAAAAAAAGAAGTCTCAAGTGATCTTGAGATGTATCTCAACTCTGACTGAACTGACATTACTGCAAAAAAAGTGTTATTAAATTATTTTTAAAAATATTATAACTTATTGCATGTACCCTATAAATCAAGCCTAAGGTTCATATAGCTTGCAAAAGAGTGTCTGCAGGGAAATAAGCTGAGATTTCAGTGAGAACCTTAGAGAGTTACTTAGTCTAAGAAAGCGAAAACGGCATCAATATATTGTAGTACAGAGTCGAAGAGAGATTTAAATGAGATTTCCCAGGGATGAAAGGCAGTTTGCAGATAATGAAGTGCCCTGTTTGACTGGTGGCCAAATTCAAAAAAGGGACACAAAAGCACATGCGCACACTGTGCCACTGAGAAGACTAGAACCACGAACAGGCGTACACCATTATCAAGAGGATACTGGCTTTTGCGCACTAATCCCAGTCAAATCCCTTTGGAGAGCAATGAGACTGGCACCATCATGTAGTGATGTGTGTGTGCGCGTGTAAGATGAAGTGGCAAAGTGATCATGCAGAGTGTAAATCCCAGGGTTGAGTGTTAACTATCCCTGAGGTTGTGTTAGTCTGTTGGAACAGCATTTTACAAACTCCTGGGAACCAAAAGCAGTAAATTTAGTCCTCCTCCAGGGGTGGTGAGTAAGGGAAGTGAGGGAGTGAAGAAAGGAAGGGTGTGTGTGGGGGCCACGGGCGGGAGGGAGACAGTATATAGCTCAATTGTGAGGTGAGGAGACATGAGAGAACAGCCTGCCACCCACACTTTGCAGCCCACCATGTGCCATTTCAGAACCGTGCGTCCCCAGCATGCCTTTTACCCTGAAACCAAAGTGGAGTAAAGTACGGGTAATTTAATCTTGTCTCAGAACGCATGAATACAAGTATGTGGTAATGTCTGGGTACACCATCGAGACACGACAGGTTTCTGTTTTTATGAAGAGAGGGATGAAACAGGTGCTGCTGCTAAAAATACTGCTGGAGTCCCAGATAAAGAAAGCCAGGAAGGCTTTTGAAGATATTAAAAGTAATTATAGCCACCCATCAGTTTGAGAATAACAGCACACAGGCAATGACACTGTACCTTTCTTCTGTCAAGCACATTAAGATTCTATAAGGGCATCATTATATATGACTATTACATGAAATTAGAGGGAGGGTACGGCAAATATTAATGGATAATGCAGGATAGAAAAAAATGAAAATTGAAGTGAAATAACAAAGTTGTCGGGTCCAAGAGGGCTAACGGTGGCCCGGAAACGCGCAGGGGAAATGGGAATGAAAAGGAGGAGAGGAACAAGGGAGGAGATGGATGTATAAAAAGCCAGTCCTGTCTGCTTGTGCCGCTCTCCCCCACGTCCTCCTCCTCCCCCCCAGAGGATGGTGTGATGGGGTGGAGATGAAAGAGAGACTTTGAAGAAGGAGTGATCCTTCCCTCGCTCCCTCGAAGGAGGAGGAGAGGGATCAGAGCAGAGGCCCCTGACACAGCAAGAGATGTCAAGATACACACACACACACTCAGTACTTTTCACATTATGCACTTGACTTCTTTTAGAAGTACTTTTCGAAGGTGACTTTACAGTCAATTTTATTTTGCTTTGAGCATAGCTTTTTTTTTTTAAACTGACCATATGGGTGATGTTTTTTTTTTCCCACTTTCTCGGTGCTGACAGCCAAAAGTCATATCTCTTCTTGCTGCTGGACAGCAACCGAGGCTTTTGCTAAAGCTGCATTACTCTTCAGCACTGTCACAACTTCTCTTCTGGTGAAGAGTCTCACTTCTCTCTGACTCAGCTCTCCCAGAGATGAAGAGAGATTGAAGGACAACAAAGAAGGGGATTGTTTTGTGTCATACAGTGTTTTGTTGCTACCATCATGTATTTTGTATTCATTCTGGACAAATTCAAAATTATTTTAGACGAATTATGAGTTGGCTCGCACAAGTTTTTGACATTTCAGATGAGTTTTGAGTAATTTGCGCCATGTTTTATGTAATTTGTTGACACATTTAAAGAAATTTTGGACAACTTTTGAGTCATTTTGGCCATTTTTTTCTGTAATCTAGGAGCATTTTGACATGTTGCAAGGGTTTTTTGTTGTTACATTCTTGGCTTATTTTGGACAAATTTAAAATAAAAATCCCATTTCCAGTAATTTTACACAAGTTTCAAATAATTTCAAACAAGTTTTGAGTCATTTAGGACAACATTTCTTTCATTTTAGACCCGTATATATTCATTCTGGACAAGTTTAAATTATTTTAGGCAAAATTGGCGTCCACTTGCTCAAATTTTTGTCATTTCAGATGAATTTTAAGTAATTTTAGACTTTGTTTTCAACTTTCTAATCTTTGCTGTAAAAATCAAGCAATGTCTGGCTGACTGTACTACTGTGTCAACTCACCTCACCACTACTCAACAACTCCTCACATTGTGCAAGTTTCTTTCCTTGCAGTACTTTGCTGGCTTTGAGAATAAGTGCCGAGACATGCAGGAGGTAAAGAGCAAGGAGAGAGAATGATTACCCTGATGCTTTTTATCAGCAAAGGCAGCTTGAGACCCAAGTGCCTTAAGTTGACAAGAATGGGAGAGAAAAGTGCAAACAAAGAGTGGGACTTTATCCTAAACACATTTTATAGGGGGTAAAGTAAGGAACATGCAGTATATGACAAAATGAGGTTCATTTTGCTTTTTATTCCAGACATGGCGACATACACTATAAATGTGATACCCCCCCCCCCCATTAATATTCCTGGAGTCTAGTGGAAATGGCTGTAATTACTGCATCATTTTTAATGAAGCCCTTTGACCCACCATTTTAAATTTTGTTTTGAAATCATGTTTTGCTATTTTATCTACTAGCAAATTCTCCTTCCCTATTTATTAAAAAATCTTGCAGATTCTCATTAATGCATATACACACGTGGACAAAATTGTTGGTACCCCTCAGTTAAAGAAGGAAAAACCCACAATTCTCACTGAAATCACTTGAAACTCACAAAAGTAACAATAAATAAAAATTTATTGAAAATTAAATAATCAAAAACAGCCATTACTTTTGAATTGTTGATTAACATAATTATTTAAAAAAACAAACTAATGAAACAGGCCTGGACAAAAATGATGGTACCTCTATAAAAGATTGAAAACTATTTGACCAGAGTGACATGATTAACTCAGGTGTGTCATTTAATTGACATCACAGGTGTTTCCAAACTCATAATCAGTCAGTCTGCCTATTTAAAGGGAGACAAGTAGTCACCCTGCTGTTTGGTGAAAAGGTGTGTACCACACTGAACATGGACAACAGAAAGCGAAGGAGAGAATTGTCCCAGGACATCCGAAAAAAAATTATAGACAAACATCTTAAAGGTAAAGGCTATAAGACCATCTCTAAACAGCTTGAAGTTCCTGTGACAACAGTGACTCATATTATTCAGAAGTTCAAGACCCACGGGACAGTAGCCAACCTCCCTGGACGTGGCCGCAAGAGGAAAATTGATGACAAATTGAAGAGACGGATCGTTGGAATTGTATCCAAAGAGCCCAGAGCAACCTCCAAAGAAATTAAAGGTGAACTCCAAGGCCAAGGTACATCAGTGTCAGATCGCACCATTCGTCGTTGTTTGAGCCAAAGTGGACTTCATGGGAGACGACCAAGGAGGACACCACTGCTGAAAAAAACTCATAAAAAAGCGAGACTGGAATTTGCAAAAATGCATGTTGACAAGCCACAAAGCTTCTGGGAGAATGTCCTTTGGACAGATGAGACCAAACTGGAGCTTTTTGGTAAGGCACATCAACTCTATGTTCATAGACTCAAAAACCAAGCATACGAAGAAAAGAACACTGTCCCTACGGTGAAACATGGAGGAGGCTCAGTAATGTTTTGGGGCTGCTTTGCTGCATCTGGCACAGGGTGTCTTGAAAGTGTGCAACGTACGATGAAATCTGAAGACTATCAAGGCATTCTGGAGAGAAATGTGCTGCCTAGTGTCAGAAAGCTTGGTCTCAGTCGCAGGTCATGGGTCTTCCAACAGGACAACGATCCAAAACACACAGCCAAAAACACCCAAGAATGGCTGAGAGAAAAGCGTTGGACTATTCTAAAGTGGCCTTCTATGAGCCCAGATCTGAATCCCATTGAGCATATGTGGAAGGAGCTGAAACATGCCATTTGGAGAAGACACCCATCAAACCTGAGACAACTGGAGCTGTTTGCTCATGAGGAGTGGGCCAAAATACCTGTTGACAGCTGCAGAACGCTCATTGACAAATACAGAAATCGTTTAATTGCAGTGATTGCCTCAAAAGGTTGTGCAACAAAATATTAAGTTATGGGTACCATCATTTTTGTCCAGCCCTATTTCATTAGTTTGTTTTTTTAAATAATTATGTTAATCAACAATTCAAAAGTGATGGCTGATTTTGATTATTTAATTTTCAATAAATTTTTATTTATTGTTACTTTTGTGAGTTTCAAGTGATTTCAGTGAGAATTGTGGGTTTTTCCTTCTTTAACTGAGGGGTACCAACAATTTTGTCCACGTGTGTATATATATATATCATGAAAGAGCATTTGATCCATATCACCTATAGTGCAAAACGGTTATTTTGTTTAATCGTTCCAGCTGAAATAAACAGAAATCAAGAGCTGCACTCTTGTCGTCCAGACACAGATGGTGGTCTGAGATTCCATCTATTCATCTCAGACCTGTAATTTCACCTTGTCAGCTCCTGGGTGCTAATCACCACTTCATCTCAAATAGCCTCTATTTATCCAGAAGCAGGGAATTAAAGGCCTGCAGGGATGCTGCCAGAGATTCAACTCTGGCAAACACTAAAATGACTTCTGAATCCATAATAGTGTTGTATTTTTTACATGTTTATGTTTTTAGCAGAACTGTTATTTGTAAACTTGTGAATCATTCATTTTCAACTCTTTTTCCTGGTTTTCTGAGTTTCTCTGTCAGCATGCAGCGCCATTTAATGTAACCAGTTTCTGCAGACATTGTAACAGATTCGGATTTTGACATAAATCTAAATCTACACTCACTCACAATCCAAACTCCATTGCTCTTTGTTCAAACATATTCTCCATTCATGGCATGCAGTGATTTCAGCGTAGCCTTAATTGCTTAGCCTTTCTACTTTTTACTTGAAGACTTACATATTCACACTCACACTATTCACAGTGGCACTCACCCTTTTTGATGTCCTCACAGCAGTGATGGCGTGGTGAGTTAAAACATTTTCCAAGATAGACTAAAATTTTAATTGCTCTGAAATGTCATAGAAAAAAGAGAAAAGAAAAAGGAAACCCTGTGGGATCACCCAAGAGGGTCGGCAAACACAAAGGGGTGATGGATAAGGATGAAATTGAGGAAAATATGATTTTAAGCATATTTAATTAAATCTGAATGAAATTAAATTACATCTTCAGTGTTAAATGGGATTTGATATCCCCGTTGCTGCAACAAGAAGCTGGGTGGTCCACTGATGAGAGAGATTGTCTTCAGAGGATTCATGTGCTAGGCCCTGTGCTCGCTGACAAACCTCTTTCCTCTGGAGAAGAGTCCTTCAGCAAGACGCTAGACATTTTCACATATTGTGGTCAGTAGATAACCATGACCTCTGACCTAACAATGATGGAAAGCAGAAGAAATCTCCCAAAGGAGTAATTATCATTGGAAGTGTTCCTTGTACATTAACCTCCAGAATGAATAATTATTTAGAAAACCCAAAAGCAATCACTATAAATACTAAAGCCATTATTGAGACACCTAGAACTCTGCATGACACCGTCATTTGCATAATTCAGAACATGCTCACACTTTCTTGCAAAATTGCCGCAACAAGATATACGACACAAATTTGGAAGCTAAAAGTTCGCATTCGCTCAAGTGTTGTGAAATATTTTGATGTAAAAGTTTGGATTAAAACTTTGTGCCAGTTGCTATTTTAAGTCTTCTAGAAACCTTTTTCATGACTAATATTACATAATGAGCATTAGATTTTGTGGAAATACAATTACCGTAGTTCTCCTTTTAGGCAGACTTATCAGTGCTGGACAATAACAGAAAGTTACATATTGCAGTAATTTGATGGCAATATTGTACTTCTGAGCATAAAGTACAACATAATACCAGCTCCAGTTTCAAATGTTACCATTTGCACAATTTCAGCTCTGGTCATGAAATTACCAACATCCTTGCTGTGACAGGAAACACCTGTCAGGATTAAATTGAACCTTTTCTTCGTGAGGAGATGAAGTGGATGGGAGTGTTATATATGCACCTGGAGCCAGAGACGACTGCACACATTCTGCATGAGTGTGTTCACACCGTAGCTGGTTTTGTCCCTCAAGCTTATGACTAGACACACAACGCCATTATCTCATCCAATAATGTGCTGCAGCTTTTGCTGGCATTTAAGCAGCAATTGATGTCATGCTTCCAGCTCCCTTCATGTTAAGTGTCCCATTGCACATTGATTGAGAACCTGTTACCTTGCGAAGGCTTTGAATCACAATCAAGAGTGTTTTCATTCACTTCTGTTCCCCTTCTCGCACACACATACTGTATACCTTACCAACAATTAATTCGGTAGTCTTCAGGTGCTATTGACATATGGCCATCTGTAGCTTTTCCGAGCTGAATGCATAAGCGCTGTATGAGTACGACTGCATGTGTGTATCCATATGTTAGCGATTGTATGACCATTAAATTCTACACACCAATAAATCCTAATGGAAACTGTTCATGTTCCACGACCAACACACGAACACTTACACTGAGAGAACTTGTACTTGTTGGCTGAATATCCATTAGACTTCGACTCATGAAGACAGCTCACATGCATGTGCAGTTCATTGATGAAGCTGTGGTGTGGTCTCTGTGATGACATTTAATGTACACAGCAAGTACGGAGGACTGAAAACACACACAAGAAATCTCTGTGAAGAGATCAATTGTGTTTTGGTAACAGAGGGTCAGTAAGTCTACAGATGATCACAGCTGAGATTGTTATATGTTGGTGTGGGAGGCTGATTGAGATTGAAGAGGACTACGGATAATTGCATCACAGGAAGAACATTATTCTTTGCTACAAGTGGTATGTAACATTTCAGTGCTTGGCTTCAGTGGCCACTGGACTTCATGGGAAACCAGGCAGAAAGAAAGGCTTCAGAGGAGTAGAGTTGCAATAGAGCTAAAAACAAAAGAGAGTAAAATTTACTTGCTTCTGTGCCTCTTTTTTCCCTTTTACTCATCCTTCCCACTTCCCATGTTCTCTAAAATCTTATAACCTCCACTACAAAATTGGGAGAATACATACTACAGCTGAAATTGACTGTTAATAAGTTACAAAGAAATATATTGAGCATGAGACAGTAACTGTTGGACGACTAAAAAAAGAAAAACTACAAAAGGACATCTACTGACAGTATAATCAGTATGAAAATTTCACGACTCAAATTCACATTTCGATTTTACAACTGTCACATAAAGATCTTAGTACAAAGAAAAGTCCGTTATCTTTTAAGACACTAATTACATTTCCATTCAGATATCCATGACACTTGATTCTACAGTACGGACACACACAACGAATGACACGACTAATTTGATGACAAAATGTGACTGAGGAGTAGCAGCTTGCTTGACACACAAAAGCAGTCATGCGCCAGACTAACCTGCTGGACATTTGTGCATTCTGAGTTCCTACAAGGGCTGGCACTCTGTTTTACTTTGTGTGAGAATGTGCATACCTGTGTGTGCGCCTACTGCAATACTGCAGTCCAACTGATAGCCGCACACATTGTGGATTCCTTCCTGCGAATATACTGAATACATCCAAAGTGAGAGAGAGAGAGAGAGAGAGAGAGAGAGAGAGAGAACTCTGATTTATTCAGTGGAGCAGCGGGAGGTAGAGAGTGTGAAAGTCAATAATTTCAAAGTTTATTTGCTTATGCAACAGCTCCATACCCTGATCTTCATCATCCTTCAAACTTGGCTTCGTAGGACAGTCTAAACCTACAGACTGCGGTCCTGTGAGTTTGTTGTGTGAATGGTATGTTGTTGTTCTTGCCTAAGTGTGTCTCTTTTTGTATGTGTGCATTCCAATACATGTGCTCCTTTTTGAGCGTGTGCACATGTACTGTATGTGTGTTTGTCTTTGAGGTGAATAATAACTTTTTTTCTTATTACCCTGGATACGGCACGGTGCTTCCAAGCTTCGCTCACTGGAGTTCAATTACTGGGTTCCCTCTGGCTTGCCTTTTATCACTGAATAAGTAGCTCCCTGATACTGTGTTTGTGAGTGTGCGCATATGCATGTGTGTGAATGTGTGGTCAAAGTCGCATGGTTGCATAAGAGAGTGCAACAGCGTGCATTGAGCTTTAAACACTCACCATGTCTAAAAACAGCCAGACATGGATGCCTGCGCACACGCAGAGATTTGTGGAGAGGTTTGTCAAATTATACACACATACATTCATGCATACGAGCACAAATACTAGTAGACATCCACACAAGGATACAAAACACAGGTGCACAATCATTACCTTCTTCTTCTTCTCCCTCGGTGAAAAGAAATTACCCCACCCCCACCCCACACCCCACCCCCTCAGTTTTTAAAACACTGTGTTTACCTTCTAAACACACACACATGCACACAAAGACACAGACAAAAGGCAATGCAGTGCTTCTAAACCATAGGGACTTAGATTTGGGTCATCAACTCTACAATGAATGCCTGCAAAAGAGAGATAAATGGTGTCTTGCTTGTTTTCACCTATTGTGATGGTGGCACACTGATTTTCCTCAAAAACCAAATAGAGCAATTTTACTAAGCAACCTGGTGGGTCGAAGTAATGAGCAGAGACAACAGGACAAAGAAAAGGAAAAAGATTTGCTTTTACTTGAGGTACATTTCTAGATATGTTTGTCTGAATATTAAGCGTTTGAAGTCTAGTCATGTAGTCATGAGTATTTCTCTGGTTAAATACCTTAAAGATGTGACACTTCAAGGGATTCACTCTATAAATTACTTTCATTGAAACTTCAGTGATGGACCAGATGTAAAATTGTAAATTTACCACATGGATGTGGTTTGAAATCCAAACAATGAGTGTAATTTCAATTTTCAAATCCACAATTGCACTGTGTTTATTCTCACTTAGTCGCTCATTCAATCACAAAACAGATATACTAAAATCAAAAAATAGTGGAAATACAACGATGGAAGAGCTAAACATATTGAAATCAATTGTTCACATTTGCACATTCTTACACCGAACTGGTTTTAAATGCCACTGCAGAGCAAAAGTAACACTTAACTCTTACAGCTAGCATATATGTACGTAACTTAAAATAGCTGCACTGTATTTATTAAAGCTGAGAGTGTTTATCGTTACCAAGCAATTAGATATGAGCTTTGTTTGGCAGGGTTATGAGAAAACACCACTGGGGAGAGACTAAGGAAAGAAAAAGAAAGATGAAGCAAGGTGTTAATTGAGTAACTTTGGTAAGGAAATGACAATAATGCAAAGAGATAATTGCATAAAGACACAGACTATAGGAAGATGATGCCGTCTCTGGGTCTAAAAGTGAAGCATGCAGCTTGCACATTAGTCTATTAGAAAATGATTCTACTTCTCACTTGATTAAGTACCTTATTAAACATTTTCCTAATGAGTTTATGATCCCGATTGCTAATTTCAAGTCTTCTTCAGAACAGCATGATGTTCGTTTGGTAAATTATAGTCCCACGGAGATAAATGACAACAAAGCAGGGTATACTTTAGGGAGCGGCTATGATGTGATTGACAAGTCACTACCACAGCGGCCTGTAAAACTTTCTTTCATCCTCGTAGACGTGTAGGAGACTGATGGTGGAGGCTGATTGGTAATGCTTAATTCACATAAATAAAAAATGTTAAACAAATACAGCACATGTAGCCCGTTTAATTTAGTCTTTTTGTGTGTTTTTAAATGTAACCACTATATTTGTATTATTTAGCCTACTCTCTTGAGCTCTACAACTCAAGGCTTTGACGTGTTTGCCAGAAAAACATCAGATGGCGGGCAAAAAGAGTCTCAGTATGTGGGCACAGCAACCCAGTTTCAGTAAATATATTGCAATACTAAAAGCACTGATGAAACAAATGATAAACAACAGCGACAGACTGGAAGATACTGACAGGATAGATATTGGGGAGAGAAAATGAGGCAGTGGGATTGACGTGACATTGCAGAGAAACTGATATTTAAGCTACCCTTTAGCAGCCAGCACCTACTGAAGACAACCAGCACTCCTGTATTGGAAGCTACTTGAACTAGTGCAACTCCAGAAGACTGAAAATATCCAAATAGTGTTGATGAATGCACACCTGCTTCAAGAAAAGGCTGGTCGCTGCATAACCTTGTGATAGTATTCTGCATTGTTGCTGGTCTAAAAAGCAATGCAACGGTTTCTGGAGCTGTTTGATCAATATAATACCTGCTGTCAGTGTATGGCTAGCTGTGTGTGGGATTAGTAGTACAATTACATATCATCGGAAAAACTGCCAACAGATTCTGGACATAAATTATTGAGAGCAGATGAGGTTTATGTTGCAGCTACGGCAAATTTTACCGACTATATGTATAAAGCGTACAGGTAGTAATAAATGGAGCCTTGCCTATATAATACTGAATTGGAAAATGTGTGTGTGTGGATCAGACATTTGATCTAATATTAGTGTTTATGCACACTTTGTGTATTGTGTGCATGTAGATCAGTCCCCGCATACACATGTGTAACTCTTGGTCTTGCTACTGAGCAAATTACGTATGAGTCAGTCAGTACACATACATGCAAATAATACACAAGATGTATCATTACTTGCTGGATTACCTGTTATCTTTGAAGTACATTTTTGGACACTTTTGCCTTCATTATGTAATGACAGTGGACAAAAAATGTATGGAAAGTCCATGCTGACCCTAATTATCACTTCGCCCCATCTGCTGGACAATTCCTAGATAAGTAAAAGGAAGGTATTTGTCAGTGACAAGTATGAAAGAATAAAGGAGACATAAGAAGGGATGATCAATCAGCAGAGTGGGGACAATGAGAAAAGAAGATGAACAACAGAACGGAAGAAGGACGAGGTTGGTGGAGAGGTGGGCATCAGAGAAACGGTGGGGAGAGGGAGTAGCATAGGAGTGGAGAGTAAATGAAAGGGGCACGAGAAAGAGTAGGGGGCAAAGAGGAGAGAAGGGGTGAGAAGAAAGAAAAACGAGAGGGGATAGGTAAGAAAATAGAGACTCTGATTCATGTCAGTGGGGCTGCTCTGCATCATCTTGTATTCACCAGCTCGTGATCTACCACTTGCTCAGGCAAGTGTGTTTGTGTGCAAGCACTTTATACTGTGTCTCTCTGAGGAAATGGTGCCAAGACTTGGATAAGGATACAGATAAAGACAGGCAGATGGGATTGTAAATCACAAACGCACACACTAACACACACACACACAGGCACCACACACAGTTCGACCTTGACTTCGGCTGCTACCCTCCACCTCTCGCGAACATGTTGTGTATTATTCTCCCTCTCCTCCCGCTGCTGAAAACTGATGCTTATCTGCTTTACAGCAGATAACGGAGAGCATACGAGGGAGAGAGAGAGAGGAGAGGGAATGGGAGAGAGTGATAGAGAGAAGATGGAGAGATATGGCAAGCAGGAGAGAGAGAAACGAAGAGAGGCAGGAGAAGGGTTGTAGCTTGAGAGTGAGGAGAGTAGAGAGAGAGAGGAATGAAACTGAGAGGGGTCTGAATAATAGATAATATACCCAAATAATAGATAGAAAGATGGGCAAAATGATGCGAGACTGAGAATGTCCTACATTTTTTTTCATTTGTGGAAGGGAAGGCGCAGATGGAAATCTAGTGTGTGTATGTGTGTAGTGTGTATGAGTTTTGCAGGGAGCTCTCATTAGAAATCAAATGTGAGAAACCCATAAGAGGCTGCATTTTGTGGGATCAACCAAAATGTGTCCATTTCAGGGATTATTAAAACAATGTCACATACCAAAAATTGACATCAAATGGCCAGCCAGATTAATAATCCTGTCAATTTATCCTCTGAAACGGCTAGATTTATACTTGAAGTTCAGTTAAGTTGAGAATCACTCATCTCTGACAACTATGTATTCTGTGGTTTAAAAAATACACATAACCTTGTTGATGTCATTGAGATTATTACAGCTTGGGCTTGAGACCTCAAATTTTTAACACAAAGCTGTTGTGACAAACAATAGGTCTGAAAGGATTATATGAGCTGAGATGTTAAAGTTGCACAAATACTAGTTAATTGAAGGACAGAATATGTTGCGTTATGTTGCTTTGACTTTAATCATTTTTGTAGTATGAAGTCTTGTGAGACTAACAACTTCATGGAAATGTAATATAAATTTGCCTAAACATGAAATTGTGTTTATTTTAGACTGTTTCATTCATTTAAATTCTTGTATGTTTGCTTTGCATAACATTGGACAATTGAGAAAGCTGTTTTTTTTGTTTACATGAAAACTTTGTCAGAAATCTTGTGATCCTTTAAAATAAGATACTGCAACTTCGGTATCATTTTGACCTGATGCTGAAACGTTTCAAACCATGTCCTGCTGTACTTCATTAGAGTGCAAGTACAAACATTTGTAAGTACAAACTTACAAAGACTACAACTAATAGCGTGTACAGGTTATGTCCTCCCAGTGTCCTCTCAAGGCTAATGCCATGAACAACCCTTGGCTTCTTCCCCTCTGCTCCATTCATCATAGCTAGAGAGATCTCCACGCACTGTTTTTTTTTTTCTTTCAAAAGGACAAAGGACATTGAAAGAGCGCTTAAAAGTCAGTATGTCCTTGAGCAAGGCACAGAAGCAGCACGTAGGGTTTTTGTCTCTTGCTTCACTGCATGTTTCTCGCACCATTCTTTCTTTCTTAACCATTTTGGTTCATTAAATTTCTCCATGTCTGTTTTCTTCACTATGCAAAATTTAAAGAACTTGACACGGCCACTGCAGCTATCTCTGTGCCATTCTGTATTCAGCGGGGAGCGGCTGTAGAAGTACCCAATTATGTAAAATGTACAAAATTACCAACACTGAGCATGATACGACAATCAAATTTAGCTGAGTCGTGTTTGCACTACTGTATATGCATGTGTGTGCATATGTATGTGACCAACTGCCTCCTACACTAGCTCTATTAATAAAAGTATTATCCATTGTGACTCACTCGAACGCCAACTCTGGCATGCTGACTCATGCATATCATACTCCACCAGCACAACTTGTTTCTCACTTTTATGTTTTACTAACTTCTTTTGACCTTGTGCAGCAGTCCCCCTAGCTAAAGGTGGGCAAAGAATGAGATTAATTCATCATGAAATCAATAGTTCCTCAGCTAAAGCAAACGAGGGTTTGTTTAGAATTATACAAATTTCTAAGGAGCTCAGCAGCCCCTTGGTCAAATCAGTCTTGGGTCTTCTCAAGATAAAATTGTGCAACTCATTAGGACTTCAATAGTCCCCTGGCTGGAGTTTCCTCTTGATAAAATGGAACTAATTTGTTAGTACTTGAGAGTTTTCCCTTGGCCAGAGCTGCACCTATTATTTCCTCAACTAAAATGTTACTAATTCATTGAGATTGAATAGTCCCTTAGCTCAGTTCTTAGTTGTTTCTTGGAATGAGAGGGCATTGATTTATGACAACTCTCCTGAAGCCAAACTGTTTTTATTGCAATTAAAATAAACAGAGCAATTACTAATAATTTCTCACTGAAAGGGGCCTTTTTAAACAGATTCACTGGCATAGCAGCTTTGGAAGAGCACTTCGGACAAATAAGATATAAGAAAAACAAGGTACACTAGGTACACAAGGTAACTAAAGCTATGGATAATTAACCACGCCTGACGAACGTCAGCGGGGTTACTACATTTGGTGTGGTATCTGGCTGGCTGGGTAAGTATGTATGTATGTATGTGGCTATGTCCGTTCCGATATCTCTGCAAGTGCTGAAGTCAGGATAATCAAATTTGGCACTGAAGATCAGTCTAAGGTCCCCTGCTCAGTTGTGGAGTTACAGGTCAGCAGATCAAGTAGGAAGGGAGATACGTACCATGATCAAAATTGATACATATTGCATCATTTGTATAGGGAGGACAGGGTTTTCGCCAGGGCGTGGTTCTGCCCTCTACTGAGGGCTCGTCTAGTTCCATATAGGTTTTCATTTGTATCTTCTGAAATTACTTTTTTTTTCATCTTGGGCTGTATCACATTATGACTATAATAATAATAAGCAATTGCAGTGTTTTAATTTTTTTTTTTATAGTTATTTCTGACTTCCAAAGATGGCTAAGGTCTCTGTATGTGTAGATAAGTGCGCAAGGCACATTTTTGTACAGTTTTGTGTTGGTCTGTATGTGATAAGTTTGCTTTTGTTTTCATCTCTGTTTGGAACTGATGTCCTCACAGCCAAATCAGCAAATCAGCTTGACATATAGGTCTGTACATGTACATGATTGATTGAAGATGAACAACCTGATAGCTCCTTGGACACTAAAATAAAATATCTATGGTGACCACCACGGTAAAGATGTAATGCTGAGATCTCGCCTCTTGCTAAGCCCTTGACCTCAAATGGCAAAAAAAGAACACAGTCAATCTATTGGGAAAGAGAGGTTGATTTGTAGTTAGCTGGTGAGACAACATTTTTCCCACCTAGAAAGTACATAGAGAGTCATCACAGCAGCCCAAGACAGTCAGGCTGGACAACATGTAATTCAAGAGTGAAGGTAGATCGTAGTTGAATAGTAGCCTGGCACTATAATAGCACATACTTCCACCATTTAGTGGTATTTTAACAAATACTAAGTGTTCTTTTTAGCAATTATTGATATGGTGTATTTTTTCTGTAATAAATATATGTGATGTGTCAGCTGCATTATCCATTTCTGACCATGTTCTGAATTTCACATCCTTCGTCCATCCATTTAGGTCAGTTTTTGTTTTCATTTTATATGCAAATCCACTTAATTTCGCTTTTATCCTACTTCATACCTCCTTTATTAGTTAACTATTTGTCACATGTTTACAGCAAAATGAATTAATGTCTAAAGTGCACAATCAAAATGACTTGGGTTTGGTTTGTGGCTTGGTTTTCAAGGCACTTCACCTTGCTAGGTGAGATGACATGGGTTGTAAATTGGTGCCATATAGATAAAATACAGTTGAAATGAATTGAATTTAAGTTGTGTAAACTTATTAACTTTCTTTCTTCATAATGCTGTTCTTCTGTGTTTCTGGTGCTTTCTGTGTGCTCACATTTGGGCCAGGTATAGAAGGCGGTATAGGGGCATGTGGCATGATACATGGAATGATGAATGGCATCACCAGTTCAGTACCTATTTCAGAGATATTTTGCCTATAATTACAGTGGGAGTAAGAGTTAACTATCATCTATATGGCTCATATATCATGTTGTTGAGATTTGGAAAGTATGAATACTGGCTTCACGGTGAGCCTCTGGAGCCTGCAGTTACCCAGAGCATCCTTTTCTTTTGCAAGTCTGCTGAGATGTTCACATTTATTTTTGGTGAAGAATAATTCCTATGTCATGGTGACAAACGTTCTTTGTTTAAAGCAGAGGATACTCATTCTTCACCTAAAAATACTCTCATTGTTTATTTATTCTCTGTTTAATCTTTCTTTTTTTTTTCCAAAGTGAAAAATTGAATAAAATCACGAACTAAACAAGTGTGTGTTTGCACAGAAACAAACACAGACACAAGTAGAATGTACACACACAGTCAGGACCAATGCACACACGTACACACATACACAAAGTGTGTGGTGCTGACTCATGGAGATTAGAGGAGAATAATAATCCTATTATCCTGTTGTCTTTCCTCCATGTCTTCTATTATACTTGACAGGAGCAGAATGAAAGTGTTTGTGTGAGTGTGTGTGATAGGGAAAGAGGTATAGTGTATGGGGTGTGTCAGTGTATCTGTATTAGTGTAGGAAAGCACATTTTATACAATTTGCTTAACCGATATTTGGCTACATTAACAATCAATAGTTGATAAATAATTCAAAATCAATGAACCTGCCTGCAGCGGACATATTAGCATTTTTTTAACCACTGAATGTTATGTTTGACACAAATAGAGAAAGAACAGATAATAGCAGATAAAGCAATCACAGAGTTCTTTGGATTCCACAGTAAATACTAGAAGATAATGTTTCAAATTGTGGAGCTTTCACCCCCGTCTGTTGCATTGCAGTAATTGGCTTGACAAAATTCAAAGTATTTGTACAGCTGAGCACACCAGCTGTACAAATACAAGTCATCATCGGATCACATAAATTAGAAAAGACTAGATGTGTTGGGGATATCAAATAAGAAAGAAAGTCTGATAAGTCTGTCCTTCTTTAATAAAAGAGCTTTAGTGGCTTTAACAAATGTTTCCCTAATGTCTAGTTTTTATGGTTTTTTACAAAATAACACTCAAATTATCTGCATGATTAGTTTGACTTGTGGTTTGTTCGGTGTAGTTAACGCTATGTCAAAACAGCTGTTCCTGTGAAACAGATGTTCCCATATTCCTTTACAAAACTCCTTTAATATTTCCTGCCACCACTAAAATGTATTAAAGCTTATAGCAGGCCATCAGCAGTGTTAAAATTTTGTCTTTCTGGTTCTGAATGTCATCTGCAACTACAGCAGTGGTGTCTTCTTTTTGCTACTGAGCTCCTGGCATGTATTCATTCAGCTGGCCGCTTTTGTTTCAGATGCAAGTATAGCATTAGCATTAGCTTAGCATAAGACAGACAAAAACTCATCAATACAATGACCACAGTGAGACAGGCAGTGACATTTTTACTTTTTTCCCATCATTTATGGTTGGATATAAGTCCATCTCAATAAACACCAGGAGTAGTGGCACAGCTTGGTAAAATTATTGGCGAGAAAGCATTTGTAGAAAGCATTAAAAAATACTTTCTTTGTGCACACATTGCTGCAAGTATATTCACTGCACATTGATATCGATCAGACTTCGAATGAAAACACAACATACACACTGAGAGAGTGTTCTCAGTTTTACACAAAACATGACATGAAAGGTTAAAGTTATTCCATTTGCTGGTGAATTTACTGTGAATGCCTGAGTGTCTATGTACATGTGTGTTTAACCCAGTAGCTAATGGTTTAATGGCTATAGATGAATGTATAGGGCTCATAATGTCCATTAAAGTCAATGGTAAATCAATAGTTGTCATATGATGGACTTAAATGTAGGCTCTGAAAGCACACAAATGTCTCTTTCTCTCTCCCAGTGTCCATCCTTTGCTGCTCTCACTCTTCTTCTGCTTTTTCTTCTGTTACACTATCCCTATTTAACTCCATTCAGTTGCCTATTTCTGTCCATGTGGTGTCTTTGTTTTCTTTACTGTCTTTTTTTCCCCCTTTTTGTAGTTCCATGGCATTTTATTAACTTTTTTCTTGCTCTTCTGCTTTCTTTATTCCTCTCCACTGTGAAATGATCTTTATCTTTTTCTCCATCTCCATCACCCTTCATTCTTCCACAATCAAGTTATTCAAGTGTGGGCTTATCTCTGGCTTCTGCTCTACTGACAAAAATATCATCAATAGCCCTTTAAAATGTATAAAGAAGGGATTGGCAGCTATGGCAGCGAAATTGCCTCATTTTACAAACACATGCACACAGAAAACAATTGAAGGTGCAGGTGCTGTTGGCCTATTACTTGACACCCTCAGCTAAGTGATGACCTACTGACCCTGAGCATCTTGGTATAGCTGCTTCTAAATGACTTTATCGTCCTCCCAAGTCCCTCTCACTCCTAGTCTCTCCCACTCTCAGACAATCTATCACTATTGTTTTCTGCCTCCCTCACTCTGCTTCCATCATTTCTAACCCCCATCTCCCTTCCTCTCAGATTTTGTTGCATCTTCACAGTAGAATCAGTTTCTGTCCAACTGCCCATCTACAACTGCACTAAATACCAATTGACACTGAATTTCTATCTCTGAACTGATGCACATATACACCCAGTCACACGAATATCTAGCTGTGCACACATTTAGGCTGCTCATAATTAAACATGGCACACTGGTCCGCACATAAATTGTCTGTAGGGTCACATTTACACACTGACTCAGATCAAATCCTTAATCCGACAGTTCATTGTGTTTTTTATGTGTGTTGCACCAATATCTGTTTTCGTTTTTGCATTCTCATTACCATAGCTTTCCATGGAAACTGGTTGCTATAGTGATCCAATAAAGTTACCTGTAAATATCTCACATCTGTGTGTTATTGTTTCTGCATGTTGCCTGTACCTCTATGTCAGTTTCACTCCTTTATATTGGATTACAGGCATTGCAACAGCAGTTGCCCGGGGTTGTTCAGTATTCAGGTTGTACAGAACAGTACTTGTGTTTTAGTGCATCCCTTTTAGTCCATGTAAAACTGTCTCTCAGTGTGTAATTTCCTTTATTTATTCTCACCCTGCACATTTACTGGATGTGAACCTCGAGGATCCAGAAATAATCATATTCTCTTCTGCCCTCACTGTGTGTGTGTAGGTGTGCAGTTATGCAGCAAGCTAAACACACTTCCATTTCCATAAATCGAAGACAGGAGATGGCCTTTACTTGAATCATTTGGGATTTATTGATAAAAGACAAACATTTAGTGACTGGGATTAGAGAAATAGAGATGCCGTGAACAGCAGTTAAATGAACAAGAATGTTAGTGTTCAAGTGTCGGAGCTTACAGTGATTATGAGGAGCAAAGGAGCAAGTCAGGTGGTGTTACTATAGAGCGACAAAGTGAGGTCAGGGTGGATGGACTGGTCAACAAAACCACAGAAAAACAAGATGAAAAACACGCGCACAACCCAAACTACAGTGTGACTCTTGTAGTGTGATGTCGAGCAGTTAGATGAACAGAATATTCCCCACCTGGTGAATGTTCCTGAGAGACGGAGCTGACAACAGAGGCTAATGTTATCCACAGAGAGCCTGCTTGGTGCTTCGCCTCAGTTGCTTCATGTTTAGAGCTCCCATTACCCAACATGCACTTGGGACACGGTAGGCTAGAAGAGGGTGGGGTTTGACTTGAGTTGTGAAAACATACAACAGCTTCCCCAGACACATTCCGCTGCAAACAATGTTTATAACAATGATGTTATAAACAGTTTGAACATGGGCTGAATGAAATGCAAGGTTTAATGGACCAGCCTGCTTCTGTGTGTATGAGTTTATGTGTGCTTAGTACAAGGTAAGATTTTATAGTACCATCGAGAGCTTGTAAAAGGAGACAGTTTTATCCTCATATCCACTTTGAATGTGTTCACCTGTCTCTCAGACTGTTTTTACTCTCCCTCTCCTTCTGTGATTCCATACACCTCATTTGTTTCCTCTGCCTCTTCCTACTCTATTTTACCGGTCGGTGAAGGTGACTGTCACTCTTTTCAGCGTATTATGGACGGTTACATAGGAAATGATACGTTGAGATAATAGATACTTTTCCCGTCTTTACATTTACTGCTGTGCTAGAGAAAGGAACAGGAAAAAAAGGTGAAAAATGAAAAAAAAGTTGAGATTTGATCAGCCACGTTGCCAGAAAGCTGTAAGTCTGTATTTACTTCATTTATTATAGATCGAGTCTGTTATATAGAAAACACCTGGTGGGCATCATTACCTACCTCAGAGGCAGACAGTAAACATGTATCTGCTGAGTAAATATTAGACTGCTTGGACAGGCATGCAGCGGTTGTCATGGTAACTGACCCGTATGGGATGTTGGAAACTAGATGCCATATTTAGAGTTGCAGATATTTTTGCCTGCTGTAGCGAGTGACTGAAAATCAGATGGTACAAGAGAGTAACTCCTGCTGGTGTGTGTGTGTGTGCTTGGATATATATTTGTGTTATGTGTTTGTTTATGTGCATTTTATGTCACTTCCCAGTCAGTTCACTAAAAAGAGAGCTACAGTAGCTTGTGTATAAACTGTGGATCTGCTGATTTTGTCTTTCTCACATGTATACCGTTACAGCATAGAAACTGGGCCAAGGCTACAGGGGCAGAACAGATGGACTGTCAAGGCGCTAACTCATCTTTCCTTGTCTCTCTCCTTTATTATCATGAATGTTAAATAAGCTGTGATGACAAAGCAGGTAAATACTGTTAAATAAAGTAATAAAACTAAATAACCTGTAGGCTCACACTGTATTGCAGGGAAAAAAAAATAGAAAATCTCTGTATTTGCATAATGCTACAAAATGCGGCATCAGACATGTATAAAGAGAGAGAGAGCAAGAGAGGCTAAGACGAGGGAGGGAGGAATAGTAGTATTGTTATGGTTGGAAACCAATTATCTGCTAACAGTGGATTCTCCTCAGGGACCACTCAAAGACCAGCATGGGAAGCTGTGTGTGTTTCTGTATCTGTTTGTGTGAGTCTTGGTCTGAATCTGTTTCTGGCCTGAGCAGCTAAGGCAATTAAAAGTTAAAAGTTCCTACTCAGGGTTGTTTTTAAAATGGAGACAGGGAAAAGAGGGATGAAGTGAGTGCGCATTAAAGGATAAGGCTGATGGTTCTTCTGTATTTTTCTTATAGTCAACAAATCCCTTGTAAAGATAAAAAAAACAGAAATGAATTGATCCGACTAATGAATGTTGCTTATGTAGGCATAATGTGGTATAGCTTAGTGCTTTGTGCCACAGAACTCCACTGTTGGGGGAAAAAAAACTAACAATAAAAAAAACACAATGATGAGCCACAGTGTAGAAGTCTGGTCATTCATCACAATGAAGATAGGCACTGCGGTTCATTTTGAACTAATCTAATAAGTTGCACAAGTTTACCAAATATACGCCACAAAACAACTATGCACTGCTTTTCTGATAATGTTTACTAAAAATAAATCCTGTTTTTTAACTACTGTATTTTATGAGCTACACTAATTAATTTTGGCTGTCAGTGCTTTTTCTCCATACAGTATAAGCCTCAAGCACAGATCAACGATGTCAGTGATGACTGGAGGGATGGGGATGTTGGTCAATGCAGAACCAATGTACAAAATGCATCCTTTGCTGGGGTTTAGATAAAAAAAAAAAAAAACACAAGCTTTCAGAGCCCTGTAGCTTAAAGTCGTGTTACTGCTCCACTTCTGGAAACTGACTCTGCTTCCCTAACCTTTGCCACTACAGATATGAAACGGCCTTGATGGAAACACCTAACTTGGTAGTTAAATCTGACTCTGAGTGGTATGAGGAGAGGGTGTTTACACAGATTTTTACAGTTATATTGACAGTCTGGAGTTGTGAGTAGAGGACACAGTGTACCAGACACAGTCAGCCATAGTGACTACATAAAACGTGTTTATGAGCCCTGTAAACTTACTTGAAAATAACAGTGGCGGATGATGGAGAAGGTTTCTGTCTCCATATGAATGGATGGTGCGTTCATTGTGCATATGTGGGAAACAGAAGGTGACTTTATTTGTTTGCGCATGTAAACGGTTACATGCAGTTGTGTGTGTGTTGACAATTATGTCTTTGTTTATGTGTGTGCCTGTGTGAGACTTTAAAATTAAAAAGAGGTCCGTGTGCTTGTGTGTGTCTGTGTGCAGATAAGCATGAAACAAGCAATAAAGTCTGGGTTTCTGCTACTACTTCTCTACTTCCCCCACTTGCAAGCCAAAGGGGGAATGATGCATGTCTTTGCCAAATGAAAACAAATCCTTCTGAAACCAGGTTCAGTAATGCATTCATGATACACAATTGTAACTTTGACTTAAAAGACTTTCATATATGGGAAGTGAGTCATATATGGGGTGATATTATGTACTACTCTTTTGATTATTGGTGGTCTATGCCAGACAAAATAGAGAAAATTGGCTGTGTTCGCCTTCCAAAGCTTTTTCCCCAAGCTGCTGCTATTGGATAAGCTTGACCCTGGCCTCTGTGGAGGTGGGCCTTCAAGAAAACAAGGAAATAGAGTTTTTAGTTTGAAGTAGAGCATGGATCTTGCGACTCCTCCAACTGTAGGCAAATAAACGGGGAGAATTTAGTGCAGGCAATATGGAGCTTAGTAAGATATACTCCATATATTTCCTGTTTTCTAATCATAGAAAGCCTGGTGAAAGTCACTGAACTTGCCCTTTAAATAATGTGATGCAGGGCTAGTGCATAAAAATAGGAAAATAATTGCACTATTATAGCCAGTGTCTTTTTTTTTTAATTCCTTCATGCAACATGGCAGGTATAAACCTAAGCAGGGCTCTCAGCTTGTTTCCAGAGGGCAGTACTGGAGCCACTATTAAAACAGGGATGCCGGCAAAAGTTAAGGGGCAAAAACAAATTAAATTACCGCACGTTTTTCCAATAATAAATGTTTAGCTTACAGTTAAAGATACTCATGGGGAATTTGATTTAACTGGCAGATTACTAGAGAATCTGAAACATATAATGTACTTGGGAATAATAAACTTATCAGAGCTCAAGATGCACTAGTACTGGTGTACCCAAAAATCAAATCCTGGGGTGGGCCTGGGATCTTTCTGCATGGAGTTTTCACGTTCTCCCTGTGCATCCTTGGGTTTTCTCCGGGCACTGTTCCTCCCACTGTCCAAAAATATGCTGAGGTTAACTGATTACTCTAAATTGCCCGTAGGTGTGAATGTGAATGTGATTGTTTGTCTGTATATGTAGCCCTGCGACAGACTGGTGACCTGTCCAGGGTGTCCCCTGCCTTCGCCCGAGTCAGCTGGGATAGGCTCCAGCACTCCCCACAACCCTAGTGAGGATAAAGCGGTGTATAGAGAATGGATGGATTCTTCTTTCACAGTTACATCACATCAGCTATTGTCGATTCTTAGATTTCTAGGTAGGAGTTTATTTCCAGTAAAGGACATAACTGTGTTTTCTTGTTTCAAGCCTCCTCTTTCCTGTTTGCATAGCTCTTACAAAGCACATTTTATTGATCTGAGCATCCCTCATGATCAATTTGCAGGTCAGAGGCTGAATGACAGAAGGTCAGGGTGCTCCTGTTATATCTTGAAAGTCATAACAATGAACCCTTCCCCTTTTTTTCTGTTGGCTTGTAAAGCACTTTATTTACTCGTGTTAACTGAAAAGCCTACAGCATGTATTTCTTTACCCAGAACATTTTATAATCAATGTTTATTAATTTGTCAGCCTTTCATTCAACAAATTATAGGCTTGAGAGGAATTTTTATAACTGTGATTAAGCGCAGTGATAGCAGAGTTGAGTCGTACAGAATTTAAGCAACTCCTCTTTTCCACAGCAATTAAACTGCATATGCAGACATCAGTTTGTGTTCATGCAGTGCTATATTTTCGCCAGGTTTGCAAGTGTCTGCTGTGGTTATGTGTGTACCTGATCCTATGTGAGCATATGAACATCTGCACTGTATGTTAGTCTGAGTGTGTAGCTGGATCTCCACCTAAAAGGGAAGTGCTCATCAAGTCATGCATATGTAAAGGGGCTTACAAATGCTGCTGAGAACATTGCAGAGGTGTAACCAAGACATTGTGGATGATGATCTTTTAAAATCATGCCCTACTTTCTTACCACTGGCATGCCAAAGCTTAGAAACAGTTTGAAACGTATATGAGCATTTGTGTCGCCAGTGGGTGCTCCATTTTTATTTCTATGGATGTAAACAGAAATATGAGTGGGTTAACCCTCTCAGGTTTAGGGGCATTTTCACAATTTTCACATATCTTCTTAAATTTGCCACTTGAAGGCATTTTGGATATCGCATGACGACTGTGTGTTTGATATCAAAATTTGCAAAATAATAAAAAAAAATCTCCACTCTCTGTATACTCAGGCACCCATTTGTCCAGAAACACTGTGCAGGTTACAAGGCTGAGCCTCCGTGGATCCAGCTTATTGTGGTACATCTTGTGAATAGTCGGTCTGCTTGGGATATGAGGAGTTTGAAGGCCGCATCAACACTTTGTGAGCCGTGCTATTTTTCCCAAGTCGTTCAGAGCAGTTTTTCTAGGTATTGTCCTAGGCTCATTGTCCTGCTGTGGAAGGTCACTGCTACAAAGAAGTGTAATTGACTGTTGGGTGTTATAACATAAGTATGCTAAGACCCAAGCTTTGTTACCGTTATGCACTTCACCCGTCAGCGGGTTTAATGTTGAAGCAGATCAGTTGCTTTTTTCTATAAAGTGAAGCTCTCATTTTACAAAATTAAATAACTTTCACACAGGGTAAACATTTACTAACAGAAGCACAAAAGCAGCATTTAGTCAGGATTTTTTAAAATTTTGTGTAAGCTTACCAACCTTAAAACGGATCCTTTCTATTTTTGTATTCCTCTTCATTACATGATTCAAGCTTCAAAGGCTCTGAGGCTTTGTAATCCTTGTTGCTACTATTCAAAACTGCAGGTACAACTTCTGCATCTTCATCATGTAAATGAAACACCCGCAGGCTCTGAAGATCTGTAAATCTATGTCGCTAGCATCCAGAATGCAGGAACAACCTCTACAGCTGTAAACATCTTCACCATTTTTCACCTGACAACATTTTAATTGCTCACAAAATGCTGATGGACACACAGATCCACCAGTTACTTGTGGAAAAGGCAGATGACGTGTTTCAAGCTCTCCTCACTGCCTTCAGCTCTGTTGCCTGTGAGTCACGTGATCTGCAAGAAGTGTGGAGACTCTACAGATCTTGATGACATTTGAACCGTATTTCTGCTTTGTTTAAATGCATGAATGTCGCCACAGTCATCACTGCCAGTGAATAGACTATTACTGGTTATTCAAGGAGAGAGGCAGACACAGTGAGAGAGTGGTGTATCACTGTGTTCTCTGGTGTTAGAACAGGTTAGAATGTGAGCTCTCTGAGTATGTGTGTGTGTGTAGTGGGCAAATTTTGCAGGCAAGGTTTGATTACCATTGTCAAGTTAATAATACCTTATCTTTCTCTGTTTAAATTTCTGTCTAGCTACAGGCAACATGACTGGGTTGGATGAGTGTCACCCACATATACGCATTTATGCATAAATTAAGTGAGAATCATTGTCGAGTTGCTTTAATGAATAGCTGTTGTTTGTCATTCGAATATGCCTTTTTTTGGAGGATGGAGGTTGATTAGTCTACCTTCAAACTGCTTTATTCTTTTCAGTATTGTCTTTTCTGAATATAAATTTCAGAGTCTTACATATATTATTTCTGTCTCCTTGTCAACAAAACAACAAACATGCATGAGTCATCTGAATTATGTCTTCCATTTCTGCCACGTTGCTTTCGATATCCATGCTGAGGAAGCTTTACAAAGAACGCACATTTGGCTCCTCATCCCCAAATGTAAAATCTTTGTCCTTTATGACAAACATCTATCGAAGTGTCTTGAATACAAACACCAAATCCATACACTGACTACTGCAGCGTTGATCTGCAGCTGACCTTCACCTCTGCGAAGATCAGTAATGTTCCTTATTATGAAAACCAGCCATGTCATGAGAGGTGTCATAATACTAGATGCTATTTTAATAGCTAGTAAGTACCAATACCACTGAATTTATACATTTTTCTTTTGATGACAGAAGTGATGAAACAAGCAAATAAACAAGTGAAATAATGTGCTTCAAAATCAACTCGTGATGAACATTTGGACAACCTGTTGTTACACTTTGAATTATATGTACAAATCAGGATGCTTGACTTTAAGGTGCTCAGATAATTTTGAGGTGTTTCCCCATTTGTATGCTGGCTTTTTGCTGTCTATAGCTTGTCCACACTCATCCAGCTCAAAGATTAAATAACTCCTTACACAACATGTATTTTTTGCCCCCTGAAGTTTAGTAGTCAAATTTGGGTCCCAAAGGCTGAACACTTATTTGGATGTTTAAAAGACAAGGGGGGAAAGATTTTATTGTTAACTTAAACCACAAATCTGGTACATTGTGAAGTTTATGTTTTTTGTTTGCTTTTTTTTGTGTATGTGTGTCTATGTTTGTGGAAATATCTTTTTTCCACAGTAACAAAAAGCAAATTAATGGAACATAAATCAGAAAATTTAAAGGTAAAGACCTGGTTTGAAGTTAGGTAATGAATGAACATCAATAGAATGTAGTCTGAAGAGATAAAAGTGCTACTTTATGTGTGTGTGACATGATATTGACTTTAAGAGATTCTACTTTTTTTGACTGTAATGAATATTGTTGTTGAAGTTATTCTGAGTTGGCGTCTTATTTTCCTGTTCCAATACAGAAGTTTCACATTATTATTTCTATTTCTTGTCCCCAGAAACTGTGTTTTGATTTCTTTTGTTTTTTTATTGAAGAAAACACCCACAACAGCAGCATCAAACACATCTTCTATTTAAGGTAGACCCAGTAGTTTAATGAGAAGGATCATTAATTCAGCCTTCAGCTAGATTACATTATATAAACTAATTTTAGTGGTAGGTTGAGTTGAATAATTTAACTTAAAAACCTTAACTGGAGATACAGTGCTAGTTGTCGTCTCTGCTGTTTGTATTGTCAGGGAATACATTTTCTTTTCACTATAAAATGATATAATCCCGATAACCTGATAATAAAACTTCCTTGAAAATAATTTTACTCAAAGCAATAGGGTAGTTTTTGTTGAAAATTTTCAGTTTAATATTTCTGCAGTATAAATCTTGCAACTACAGTTTGACTTCTGTGTCAAACTGAAAATGATAATCTGAATGGCTTCAGGAACTGCATATTCAACCTGAGTTTCCTTTTCATTCTGCGATACAAAATGAGTTTTTGTGTGTGTTTGTCTGTGGAAGTCATAATACTGTATTGTGTTACAGACCTCAGACAATAACACAAATTCTATTATGCACTCAGACTAAAAGAATTATATATCTTCTATTCTTTTGTAAATTGACTTTAGCTATGTCATGTCATGGAACGAAATAACAGAAACCAAATAAGCCAATATCACAAGGAATTTAATCTTATTCTACATTTAAACTGGGACATTAAAACTTTCTCTTTTTGTAGCCTGGGGAATGAAAATGAGTTAATTCTGTGTCTCTTGAGATACACACATTTTAAATCATGCTAATACCTTTTATCGAGTGGGTACCCATTGAGAAAATAAAAAATCCTGTTTTCATTTTAATTCTCATATCAAGGACTGAATTTTATAAGAGAACAAGGCAAATGATTCAGAATGTTCTGATGCCAATGAATTGAACTGCGGTGTACTTATAAATAATAAAACTACAGCTTCCTTATTGGTTAACTTTTATCAAGAAGTGCATTAAATTCATTCTTTAGGGACAGGAGGTCTGTGGTGTTGTCTTAATCACTGGTTTGACAACATTCCTTGCTGATAGCGTCTCTCTCTAAGTTGTTCCCGTGTGCATGGCATATCATTCTCAGAGCCATTGTGCTTCTTCACTCCACCGTTTGTGTGGATGCAGCACTGCCAATCGATGGCCAATAAAGGCAGATCAATAGAGCTTACAGAGTAATATAGCACTCTAAAGGCCTTGTCCATATCATTAATGTGAGAAAATGGAGGAACCTATTTTTCGAACACAGCTGCAACCTGAAGTTTAAGGAGGTTTATCGGTTGGCTTGTTGGACTTGCACCAATTTCAATGCAACAGTCAAGAAATCCTTTGTCTTAGTACAGCACCAATCAAGGTAGTGAATGAATTTGATGTGATTTGACTGTTTAAGCAGGAGTGTTCCCGGTTTTACAGTGTAGGCGCTGTATTTAGTTTTTCCGTAATGACAGCTGTCAATACAGCTTAGAAGCTCCTCCGGGTACTTGTGTTTGATTGGAAGTGTCTAGCTCAGGGGTCGGCAACCTTTAACACTCAAATAGCCATTTCGACCCGTTTCCCACAGAAAAGAAAACACCAGGAGCCGCAAAATCCTTTTGGCATTTAAAATGAAGACAACACTGCATATGTCGCTTTTTTACCTCTATGCCCTTGTTAATCAGTCGTGATTAATTAATTACAAAGCCTCTAATTAGATAGACTCATTTTTTTTTAAACTGTATCCTCCCACTAATATTTATCTTACTTGGTTAATGTCATTTTTGCTCCTGGACCTCACATGTTACGTAATGTTAGCTGGAAATCAATATTTTGCGAATGTCTATTTAACTTGTAAAATCTATTTATCTTAAGTCGCTGCCCTATTTTCCAAGACGACACTCATCTGACTCTCTGACCTGCTGCCTGAGTAACGTGTATTACCCTATCATGAGTACTTTTAACTCAAAGACAAGACGTGTCTTTCTTGGAGTGGAGCTTTAATATGCAGGCTTGCCATTCTTGAGTACAAAACGATGTGAAACTACAGGCGTTGCTTCTCCAGGAGTAAAACAAAAAGGCATGAAACGTGTGGGAATCGGAGCTCCGTGTTGTTTCTCTGCATCAATTTGCGCTCTCATGTCACAGGGGAAAACCCCGGCAACACATCCGGTGGAGTGACACGGCAAAATAAGAGCGGTAATTTCACAATAAAACTCTATATTAAAATGCATTGAAACGCGCCTGAAAGGCAGAACAATTTATTTTCCAAAGTTACAGGGAGCCACAACAGAGGGCTGAAAGAGCCGCATGCGGCTCCGGAGCCGCGGGTTGCCGACCCCTGGTCTAGCTGTTAGCTACCAAGTGCAAGCATTAAGTTAACAACGACTGTCTCCGATTACACTGTACTCATTACAGTTTACTCATAGTCAGTGAGCATAGAAAGAAGATATCTACTCGACTAGAGTTAAGTAATGACTGTGGCAATTAAAGTCAACTGTTTAAAATCAATGCCCTCTCATGGGAGAGGTCATAGTTCACTATAGCTGTCTCTGACATGGATAAGGATTTAAAGAAACGGGATATGAAGGTACTGGTTGCAGATTACTTTATCAATATCAAAAAAATTATATTCTTGATAATGTCCAAAAAGCAAATTGTTTCTTAAATGAATTTTACTTTTCCTCCAATGAATATAATTAGCATATTCCAACATGTTTTCGCAGTTAACATTACAATGACTGATTGTTTGCCTGTGCATCGCTATTATTATAATATTCCTTTACATCACAGTTACCCTTTTTTTTTAACTGTTCCAGTTATCGATTGGATTCCATTCATTTCCATACAGTGACAGAACCAGTTAACCTGCTAAAACCTGCTTAAGGTATCTGCACCAGTTGCCTGCCTAAACGGTTGATCTACTTAAATTATGGATGAAAATACACTTTCCACTGGGTCTTTCTGTTAAAGGTGATTGTGATGCGATCAGCTGCTGAAAACAGCAATGAGCTGAGAAAGACTCGTCACTCTGTTAGATTTATTGGAACTACAGTCACACTCATCGATGTAGAGTCATTCTTCTTTTTCCTCATAAACAGTCTTTGGCAGAATATAGACAGCTGTGCCAAAGCCGACTTCCCCACTGGCTTGCAGAGAGCACAAAAACCAAACAACAGCAAAGTCTTATGCTGGCCGGTTGTCAAGCCAGTTTTCAATTTAGTTAGTGACAGTTAATACAATCTGCTGTAGAGAAGCAGCAGATAATGTGTCATGTGTGAGTTTACAGTGGCTGTGACACATATGTCCCTACCCATGTTATCATAAATACATGATTACAGTCAAGTTGCTAGTTTTCATCTCCCGTTAGCACTCTAGTTAGTGCAAATGGTTCTGTAAACCCTGTAGCATGTTTCTGGGCTCGTCTCTGACACTGATGTTTATTTGCTTTTATCTTTGGCTGTATTTAGGAGGCCTCGCATATTGGAAATGATCTTCCATCCGTCTTCCCTCTTGTTCAACCATCTGCCATTAACAGAAACTTAAGCTGTGTTTGTGCCTCGAGGACAGCACTCTATTCCTGTGCTGTGGTGTGAAGCAAATCAGATCTTATGTTGTTTCATTGCAGTGATCAAATAAATGTCTGAGTATTAACACTGCGATAATTCTTTGATCCTGAAATTGCACATGAAGCATCTTTAATGTGCGGTTTTATGAGAGGAGAAGCATTGTTTTAGGCCCGGTGATAAATCCAGATAAACACAAAGATTAACATGCCAAGACATTACTTGTAAGCTTTTGGAAACTGGTGTATTTGTTATGCATTGACTATAGACCCATTCAAAAGAATTGAGCAAAATCTTGATTAGAAAGTTTTAGACTGGTCAGAAAGGTCAGGCTTGTCATCACTGTCACTTTAAATACATGTGCTGATTGTGTGCATATGTGTCACCTTGTCTGTGATTCTGCCGTGTCTCCTGTAGCGATATGATTGTTAGCATACTGTCGACCCACACATACACATGCAGGGACACGAGAGACTGATTCACCCACCCACAGAGACACACTCAGCACCATGCAAAGTTGCCTATAGAGTCTCCTGGTGATGGCAGATGGTCTTTCTACTCTGCCTCTCTCTCTTTCTCTCCGTTTCTCTGCTCCTCACTCCACCAATCTCTTTCCTGTCCTTCTCCATCACAGTTTTGCTCAGTTTGTCCATCTGTTGCTGCATCGACCGCATATACGCTTGCCCTAGCAATCCTTCTCCTCTCTTTCATTCTGTGTCTTTTTCCTCTCCCCTCCTCTTTAACTCCCTCCGTCACTGCGTGCCACCCTGTCCTCCAGATTTTCCTGGCTTCCTTTAACTATCTCTCTCGCCCTCTCTCTTTCTCTCTCTCTCTCTCTCTCTCTTGCATATGATCTGTGCTTTTGGGACTGTGTGACTGTGTGTTTCCTGTGGGAGGTTACTTGAGTTGACAAGGCCACTAGCAGTGCCTTGCCATGCCACCTTGATGCTGTGCCAGTGTGCGAGCCTGTGTGTATGTGTGTGCCCTCTGGACTAAGCAAACATCAGAAGTATGTGTGTTTGTCTGAGTCTATGTGTGTGAGCGTAGTGTGTGTGTAATCGAGTTGACAGGGTTGGCAGCAGGCCCTTGCCACCTTGTCTCTATGCCAGTGTGGCTCAGCCTTTTTCACTGTATTATTTTCAGACTGCATTTGATGAAGCTGAATGTGATATGAAGACATATGATCTGTCTATCTATCTGCTTATCTGTCTGTCTATCTGTCTGTCTGTCAGTCAGCTGCACCTCAGTTTAATTTTCTTTTGCAGCCTTCTACGTTATTTTGCCCAATTTCCGCCCTCTCACAGTGTAAAATTACCACAATTGTTCTCAAAGCCTAAAAACAATAAATGCACAGCAGCAGAAAATACTGGAAAATGAGGTGTTAAATGCCAGAGCTGGTGTTCAGACTGCTGTAATGTCAAACTACATTTTCTCTGCTCTCACAATCTGTCTCGTCACACTTTCCTAAAATATAACACAAGGAGCGAACCAACCAAAATGGCTTGCAGCTAAGAAGAGAGGAAAAAAAGGAAAAGCAAAACTCGAAGGCTTCCTCTTTTCCTCTGCCACTTTATTCTCCATCAGCGTCTCACCCCTCTGCTTTTTCATCTTTCCCTTCCTTAACTCTGCTCTCTCTCTCTGTCCCTCTCCTCTCTTTTCTCCCCATCTTTGTCTTCACCTTTTCCCTCCTACCTGGCATCTTCTCCCTCTATCTTCCTCGTTCACCCTTTTCATTTGTCTCTGTCTGAATCATTAATGCCTGCCATGTCATGATCTGTGTGGATGTGAGCTTCGTTCAGAATGATTATTCCTTCGCACTGTGTTCACTTGATCTCCCACTTGCTGCTGCATAGAGGAAGCACGCTTCTGACTTCTAACACAGCTTATCATCAGATATTCACTAAAAGGCTCAAATTAACATAAAATGCCATAAACGTATATGTAGTCAGTGTAGTTGCCTGCTGTCTCTGTCTTGCATTCTTCGCTGGATTTCTGCCTAGTGTCATTTCATGGGTGTTCTGTACAAAGACTTAACCAATTCACTCGCTGAACAATCTAAGATGACAGTAACGACACCATATCGTCACATTTTTCAGTTTTTGTGCGCGCGTGTGTGTCCTTAAGCCTCTCCTCAAGTGAACCATTTTCCAGTTTTACTGCAGCACTTCATAAAAAAGACACCCCACATTCTCTGAACTGACTTTTTAAATCAAGCAGTCTCTCTTCTTTTCTTGCTCAGTCTCAGATATGGTTGCAACAGTTGCACATACAGTATCAGGTCATCTATGCGCTGCTTTTATACACAAGGATACTCCACTCTTTGACAAACAAGCGCAATTATAAAAGGAGTAATTACCACTTATGCTTCATTGTGTCTTTCATTTAAAATAGAACATTAATCTATATTAACCAGCAATCTACAATGGTAGAAAGATTTGTGTTGTGTTCCAATAGCTGCTGCCTATTTCCAATTAGCAAATTACACAGATTCAATAATTTCCAGCACTTCTTTTTCACCTATTACCTGAAATGCCAAATGCTGCTGATATTAGACTAATTAGCTGTGGATAATTAATGCTAATTCTTAGTACCCTCCAAACAACTGACTGTTTTCTGCCAGTAGTTGTTGTGTCAGTGAAAGGACAAATTACTCCCAGTTAGTGATCCAGGAATCAATCAAGTGCACTCCTGCAGCCCCCATGTTTGAACATGGACCACCTACTCAACTTCTGGTTTAAAGCTGACCAGGCAGACACTCAACACACACAATGGTGGGCCTACGATTCACATCACAGAGGGTAGAACTTAGCCTCTATCCTGGACGCTGACTAATGTTTGGTGGGGCTCGTCA
This sequence comes from Acanthochromis polyacanthus, assembly GCF_021347895.1. Classification (NCBI taxonomy): domain Eukaryota; kingdom Metazoa; phylum Chordata; class Actinopteri; family Pomacentridae; genus Acanthochromis; species Acanthochromis polyacanthus. The sequence goes on along the minus strand of NC_067115.1, from coordinate 17,847,607 downwards.
GGTGGCTCATACCACCAACTCCTGACTCCATCCAGGGGAACGTTAAGGGCTGAACAATCTGATTTATCCTCATTCAGAGCGTTACAATAAAATGCACTCAGATACTTTTTCAGCAGCCCAAGGCACTCAGGCTCAAATGTTGACTGTAAATATACATCATGTCAAGCAGGTACATTTTCTCCAAGAACCACCACAGAAACATTCAAGCCTTTGTGATGACAGCATTATCCTCCTCACTACCTTAAAATCTTTGTTGTTTGGTCCAGTTGGGACAGGTGTATATGGAGCCTGTGTAGCATGTTTGGGGCAGATGGGCAGATTTGTCTGGCATGTTTAGAGACTGTAGCTGTGGACATGAGTAACCTGTGCTCTGCATTCTACAGATGGTTTCTGATCTGCTGATTTTAAACATTATAGTTTCTCTTATCGAAGATGGCATGATGCAATATGAGTTGGGTCATGTGCATGATGACTAACATCCCAAAAGGCATATTTTTTGTGTGTGTTTTGTTGCCAATAAGCAATAAAGTCATCATGATGGGGTACTGAATCAGAAATTCGTGCATCACTTTATAGTGACACCCAAACAGTTTGTGGCTTGAAGGGCATAAAATACGGTCATAGCAATGGTTGAAGGAGACAGTCTGCATGTCCTATATGTACATTGAGAGAGAATATATATATATATATGTGTGTGTGTGTGTGTGTGTGTGTGTGTGTGTGTGTGTGTGTGTGTGTGTGTGTGTGTGTGTGTGTGTGTGTGTGTGTGTGTGTGTATCTACTATATAGGGATGCATGTACAGATACACAGAAGAAATGTGTGTTGAGGTGTGGCATTTTCCATGATTAGTGTCAAAAATTGGGTTTGATGCAACAAAACCTTTAAATAAATGGTCATCCATAACCCCAAATGGTTGGCAGCATGTACTTCCTAAATGCAATAAGTTGTTAATTCATGCAACATGTTAAATTTGCTGCAAGACTGTTTATATTCAAATCAGCGGTGACACACATGAAAATGCGCACACACCAGAAGTTGTACAGCATGCAGAGTCAGGTTGAGCTGCAGTCTTATATAAGAGTTTAAAACATCTAAGAAACCTCTGCACTGCTCTGCCAGGGTGAGTGGCTGGGGAAGACAGAGAGAAGACTGTTAGAATTAGGGGGGAAAAGTAGGGTGTATGAGACAGAGAGAGGCAGAAAGAGACAAGAATAACGGAGGGATAATCATTAAGAAAAGGAGGATGGATTTAAGCAAAAATGCAAAAGGACAAGATGAGTTATGGAGGAGGAAGTCTGGGAGAAAATCTACATGGTATTATTTGTACTGAAACATAAACATTTTACAGCAAAAAACTCTCCAATAACAACAAAAAAAGTGTTTGCTGCTTTATTTTCTCCCTGAATGTTGAATACAGGTTATATATTTGTCAGAAAGCAACCTTTTGGAATCGCTTAATCAACCTGGTATTTGGGGCTACACAGTGGAGTAGTGGTTAGCACTTTTGCCTTGCAGCAAGAAGATCCCCGGTTCAAATCCCAGCCTGGGATCTTTCTGCATGGAGTTTACATGTTCTCCCTGTGCATGCGTGGGTTTTCTCCAGGTACTCCGGCTTCCTCCCACAGTCCAAATCATACTGAGGTTAAAGCTGCTGTCTGGAGTTTCCGTTTGTTTTCAATTTATGTATCATTTTTTAACAAAGCTTAAATGTGTTAGTCTAGTTTGATACTATAATATAAAGTTAGTATAACGCGATATGAAAATTTATTCATGAGCTCCGCCTTCCTCTCATAGACCCCCATGTTATTCCAAAAAGCGCCGGTTGCTGCTGACCAATCAAGTTCGAGCTTCAGCTTTGTCATGCTGTCAATCAACGGTTACGCGCACAGCAAGCAAGCCCATGCAGAGGTGGGCGAGCTACGCACTACGCAACCGCGCGCACATTTGTTTTGCTTGTGGAGGAGAGAGCATCAGGGATCAGCAACTTCCAGAAAAGTTACCAATCCCACGGCTTCTCAGGCCAAGAGACTGCAGGACGTTTTTTGGCTCGGGGTGCTCGCGTCGCTCCCTGACCACGGCCTCCATAGCCCGCCTGACGGCTTCGTTTAGATGCCCGACCTCTGGAGGAAGATGTTGGGGCGTTTGGGACATACTCTTCGTCAGAGGAGTCACGCAATTCTGAACTCTAGATAGAAATAAATAAACAATGTAACACATATACACGCGTAAATGCACTAAGTTTGATAAACAATGTCATCAAGAGGGATACACGAGTGTAATCACATGTTGAAACTTTACTCGTTCGTCCTAGCAGATTCATGTTATTTTGGTATTAGGACAAGTTAGACTCAATACAGAATTCTAACGTAATTCCTTTATTATTTACGAAATGTACTAAATGTAGAAGAGTGGAAAACAGCAAAACAGGCGAGATGCTGCAGCACTCTGGGCACTCTCAGGTACTCCGCGCATGCACAAATGAAGGGGCGAAATCAGAGGGAGGGTGGGATCAACAGTGTTTTGGGAGACGCTGCGATTCAAACTCCGGACAGCAGCTTTAATTGATGACTCTAAATTGCCCGTAGGTGTGAATGTGAGTATGATTGTTTGTCTGTATATGTAGCCCTGCAACAGACTGGCGACCTGTCCAGGGTGTCCCCTGTCTTCGCCCGAGTCAGCTGGGATAGGCTCCAGCACCCCCCGCGACCCTAGTGAGGATAAAGCGGTGTATAGAGAGAATGGATAAACCTGGTACTTGTTGTCTTCCGAATCCCAAAATGTTCAGTCACAGTATGAGGGGCTAGTTGCTAATTATATTCCAAAACTGAAAAATCCTAAGGAACATTGCCAGCAGAATGTTGAACTCCTGCCTGTTTTTACCACAGAAAAGAAATTAAAAGTTTGTGATTATTTGGGGGTCTACAAATGCAGTAGGTTTCCCTTTACAGCAAGCATTGCTCATCACTGACCACTGAATATCAGGTAAACTTTCCAACATCTGCAAACATAATACAAATGGAGCATTCATAAATCATAGTCATAAATAAAACAGATGGAGATTCAGGAAGGGGGAGTGGAGAAGAGGGAGAAAAATATGAGAATTAATCACACCTAAGAAGAACTGCAAATGGAGAAGAAGAAAGTTTAGGAGACAGACAAAGGGTGAGGAGGAAGCTCGAGTGGAAGAACTTGTCATACAAAGAAAGAAAAGTAGAAGTGAAAGAGGAAGGTGGCGAAGATGAGGGTAAAAGAGGAGAAGAGGGGAAAAAAATCAATGAAGTGGAAAAAAACGATGTTAGAATAAGTGACAATAATGTGAAAGAGTAATTTATCCTCGGTTTTATCAGTCCACTGAAGGAGAACACTACTGATGGCTTCAAATTACAAAGAATACATTGTTCTTCTCACATTAATAAGAATTCCTTGTTTTTATCTACACATATTTAAGTTTCTATGTGTCTGTCAGAGTATTTTGTGCCTTTGCTTTATGTGTGACTCTTTCAAAGCAGATTGTTCGAATTCTGAAAAGTTCGGCTCAGTGATTTCACAACCGTTGTCGGTGTCTTTTGTCAAAAAGTCAGCTCCATGTCAGCTTAATGTGTTACTTTTTGAGATGAATGAAGAAAAAATTACTGTAACTGCAGTAAAAGCTGTGTCTGTGTGTGTGTGTGTGTGTGTGTGTGTGTGTGTGTGTGTGTGTGTGTGTGTGTGTGTGTGTGTGTGTGTGTGTGTGTGTGTGTGTGTGTATGTATATATAATTTTTGTTTTTTGTTTTTTTCCCCTTGCTCTCTGATCTTAAGACACACTTTGTTGCCAAACTTTCTGTAATCCCTTTTAGGCTGCATCTTGTCTGAGTCATGACAGCAGCTAACCAGAAACCTTGCTCTCTTTTTCTCTCCAGCTTTCTTTTTGATCCCTTCATCTCTCTCAGATTCTGTACAAACTCCACCTCATCCTCTCAGACCACCCCACAAGCACCACACACACACGCGGTTAAATCACTTTGCTATGCCACTTATAATTGGTGACATCATGTTGCATTGCTTCCTATTTGTTTCATTCCTTCCTATGTCACTGAGTTGACAACAAGAATTTTCTCAGTAGCTTTGGTACATTTCTCAGATCAGAACTGAAATTCTCAAAACTACTTGTTCAGTCTTGTCATCATTGTGTCACTTGTGCACATCAAAAAAGCAGTTTCTCATTTCTTTGAACTAATTGCAAATGCTTTGGTACCTCCATGCAAATGATTTTGTACAATTCTCTGCTGTTTCCTACATTATCAGTCACTTATGTCATGTTGATCAAAATGTATTATAACGGATCTCTGTTGAACAGTCTCATCCCCCACAACATTTAGGCATTAGTTCATCACATCAGCCTTTACATGTAAAATGGTTGAACAAGTTGTCATAATCTGTCAAATATATTTCTATACATTTACATTACACCTTTTTTCTAAATCTGATTGTTCTATGTCCATATTTCTACTCTTGTTTTTTTGTTTTTTTCCCCCAGACACGTTCTGCCAACAAATTACAATAAAAACAGTAAAAGCGTAAATCTGAATCTTGTCCAGTCTCTTGTGACATACACTAAGGTGTGACTTACATTTTACAATGATTGTCATCAAAACTTTAGCCTTGGTTTACATCAGAACATCCCTCCAGAGTACACTGTTATAATGACAGCATGACTAAGCAATTTGACTGTCTAATCCATGCACAATGGCACAAGGACTTGTCATTCTGATGACACCGACATGTTCATTGACACAGATATTTACGTTTGAGAGATGAACTAAGGATTTTGAGCAAGAGACTGGCTTTTGCAAGTAACGATCTTTTGCTATTTGTACGAAATGTTTTGAGAAATGCACTGACTGTTTTGCAAATGTTGAGGATGATTCTTGAAATGTATCAAAGTGACTGAGAAAAACTCTAATATTTAGAAAGTTGCAGATTTTATTTGCATTCCATGCAGAAAGCTACTTCATGTAAACCTTTTCTCATGACCAAAAATGAAGATAAATTGAAAATTAGCTGCATTCCAGCTCCACTGACTTTTAAAACAGAAACTTGTAAGGGGGAAGAAAACAGATAGAACAATCCTTCCGGTAGGCAGGAAGCAAGGTGATAAAGCAGACACGTGTTATCTGTGGTGTTGCTAACAAAAGGAGCACTGAAGAGACTAGAGTGAGGAGGGAGTGTTAAAAAAAGGAGGAGATCTCTGGAGGACTAATCAGGTTTGTGGTCACCTTTGCTTTAAAGTTGTGACACTTGGAAACAAAACCGAGTGACTCCAAAAACCAGAGAGATTTGTGAAAATTTCTGAGCAATAAAGAACTGATCCCAGGAGCAGGGAGGATGTAACTTGTTACCACCTCTGTGGTCTAGTTGGACAATGGTGGATGTCTGTGTCTTTGTTAAATGCAGGTCAAGACAAATCTTTTTCTTTCTCTCGGAATTTTATCTATTCTCTTGGCTCAGTTTATGAAGTATTTTCCATCACAGTATCCTTTTAGCCCTTCACCAACAGTCCCACACTTCTCAAAAATTGAAATGAAAAGCACTGAAACAAACTGAACAAACTGAAGTAAACTTAAATGCACAATCTAACTGTAATTAACTTGAAAGCTCTGAAGTGAACTGAGACGAAGTTGAACAAACTGAAGTGAGCAGAAGTGCACTGAAATGAACTTAAATTGTTCTTTCTTGAACTAACAGGATTTGGACCTTCTGGTTTTTGTTTATCAGTATATTGAAAACAACATTTGTTAATGATCTATTTCTGTATTTAATTCTGATTTGGGTTGCATTTAACCTGGTTTAAGTAATGAAATTGCCACTGATGACTAAGGTTCTCTCCTGTCTTATATGGTTGAGGGAGTTAAGCTATCCGGGTTTTCCTTCTAATTATTGAGAAAATATCTTTTAAAGTGACACGTGAAGAATAGCCTTCATCCTGCTCTCTGCTGCCCAACTCAGTTTGACTAATTTGAGTATTAGGGATACCTCTGTGCTACAAACTGAATGACATTCTGACTGGTGTGATAGAGGAAGGGCAGTGATAAGTGTCTCCGTGTCCTCACAGCTTATTTTCTAATAAGCTAATGTCCTGTGAATAACAGCAAGATTTTAAGGTTGCATATTATGCCTCGTTTCAGGAAATTAATGAAAGTGTCACGTCTCCACAAAGTGTCATTTCATCATGACCGAATTTTCCCTAGTTTTAGCTCTGTTCAAAATGGATTGTTTTTTTTTGTCTGTAGCTTTAAATGCAGCTGAACTGCCGTTGTCCAGATCCTATTAAGGAAGAAGACTCGTGATTAAAAGTATGCCGCAAAACAGTTGACACTGATATAAATGAGTGTGTGAGACCAAGATGTTTGATCACTTCTGACTTTTTCTCAGAGTGATAATTTAATGTGGGAATATTGATAAAGTTAGTGTATTAGTTGCTGTACTAAAATTAGTAGTTTGGGTGTTAGCACAACAGCTTGGAAATGGCTATAAAGTGATTGCTGGTTAACATGTGGTCCTAATGAGCTGTGCTTCAGTCACTATTTCATACATGTCCTGTTGTCTGACAACAAAAACGGGAAAAAAGTAATTAAAAAACAGCTTTATTGGGATTTTGGCACAGGCAAAGGCAACATGAAAGCAAAGTAACCCACACCTAGACCCTTTTTAGTTTCAGATTGTTCTGAAAGTTCCCACTGTCTTTGAATGTTCCTTTGCATTTCATTTTCCACATAACTTTTACCTGTGTGCATAAAATTAAAGCTAATAGCCATTACAGCCACCAAACATCAAGGATCTTGCTGTTGTCCTGGTGACATTGCCATCAAAGATGAAAGCAATTCACTTGGTGTTCTATCCCTCAGATGCTAGGAGTGCATAACAACTCTTGTGTTTGCACTTGCAGCCACCACCAGAACATTTGATGTGCTTTACTCATGGGTGAGATATTTTTGTTAGGAGAAGCAGCTCTAGACACTAAATCAACCTGGCAGACAGTGAGGCAGTTGCTCAGTCTGAGTGGCTCACCTTGGAAGCAGCAGGCAGTGAGGGGGCAGGATTATGTAAATTTTTATCTGGGCGACTACTGGGTCCTCAGTTTCAATGCAAGAAACTGAATAAAACTGGCATGTGCAGCTGGGAGGCCTAATCTAGTGGAGGTGGGACGAGAAGAATTGCAATGGTAAACGTCTTTATATTTTCACAGCATTTATTTTACCCTTTCCATCTTTAAGACACACAAACACAATAAGAAAAAAATTTTCACCATATTGAATAACATAATCTTTTGATATTTCATCTTTAAAACTGTATTAGTCTACAAAATACCACAAAATCATTAACTGACAGTGTGGGGGGGGGGGGGGGGGGGGGGGGGGGGGCTGCTGCTGGCCACATGTTACTTCCATCAGCGATGAAGCAAACAGGATTGTGTCTGCCCTCGGAGTGACTCTGCTTCACAGAGATGGTAGTATACCTAAACCTCTGATGCAGTCACCAGTGACCCTTTTCTTCCACCTCTTACTCAACACTCTCCAAAGTGCACATCTCAGTTCATATGTACTAATGCAATTGCCCAATTATTGAGATTTCTATTCATCCCCTGTCACTGCTTATTCACCCTTCCGCTAGAAAGGCTAATATATGGCTTTAGCTCCATCTCCTAGAATTACCTTCCACTTTCACTGCTGTTGCGTTTCTCCTACTTGACATTTTCACCATTTTTGTTTGCATTCGAGCTCTCTCATCATCTTTGTGTCCTGCATTTTTATGACAGGGTACTACTCTGTGAGCCGTGGCTACTCATCCTTACAATATGGAAGATAATGCGCAGGTTTGGAATCTTTCAGTGAGGATTAGCTTTACTTCCTCTTCAGCTCTCTTGTTTATTCACTCACCCTTCCTCTTCTGTGGGCCCTCGGATCTTTTTTGGACTATCTTGCAAAGCTCTTGGCATAGAGTTTTCGTTTAATATATTGTGGTCAGTTTAGTACTGAGTGCTTGAAAGCTTCGAAGCTGAATTTCCTGATATTCACTCTTCTCAGTTGCTCCGGATACAGAAATTGCACTCAACAGGCACTGGTAGAAAATGGAAAATTCAAATCAGAAAACCCCAAAGAAGAACCACCAAGGATCTTCAGGGCTCGAGTTGGAAACACAGACAGTTTGGCACTATTTTAATGTGTCACTCGTCCTAATTTCGCAGTGATTTATTAATGTGGAAAATCTACTGATAGAATTTTTAATATGACAGTAACATCCCAATGTACTGTATGCCAAGCCACCCATTTTCTTACAGAGGTTAATGTGGGAGTTTGTATTCTCTCCCTTTCCTAGCGTTTACTCCTTCTCCTCCACATTTCTTTAAAATATTCTTATTTTTCTTTTAAATTACCTCCTCTCTTTTCTGTAGTGCCCGTCTTCCATATTAATGTGAGGAGGTTGCTGCTGTGCGTGTTGTGTCTGTACACCCTTGTGCAAAAAGTGGCGGATGGATGAGCACAACAATTTCCAGTAGAATTGTAACAAAGAACATAGCCATTTTACTTCACAAAACTTTTATCCACCAATATCCAGTGATGGACATTGCACTGGTTACTTTATGTATCATAAGTCAACAACTATCAGATGGATTGGATTAAGACTTAAGGCACTTTTCTTTGCTTTTTTTTAATGGTTGAATGCCATGCTAGTAAAACAGTAGAATTAATTCTGCAGCAATCATTGTCTGTCCATCACTATTCCCTCAAAATAATAGCATCTGTATCAGTTAACCAACAGAAAAGTATGTCACCCTCTTCATAGATTCTTGGTGAGATGAGTAGAATGACTTAAAATATTCAAACCGCAACCATCAAGTGTTTTCTTCATTATTATCATTATCAGCACTTCATGTGATTATTTTCTTGATGAACTGTCTGTTCTATAAAATTACAGGAAAAATCCCCTTTGCATGTTTTTAGAGCCCAACATGATCATTAAATTTCATGTTTTGTCTGACCAATGATCTAACACATTTAAATTACTGTAGTGTAAGATTGCATTTCACATTCATGTCACCTAAACAATTAGTTGAAGATCAGAAGCGTTGGTAATATTTGTAACACAGTCCTTTGACAACAGGCAGCTTTTTTTCTCCCCAAAATGTACATTCTCATCTTCCTACATTCCCATTCCAACTATATTGTAATTTTGTAGCTATTAGTACATTTTATGTTTTATTATATTTTATGTTTTGAAAGAAGTGTATTTTGCACCCACGAGATAAGGCTATCGTATAGTAAAGCACATAATTTATCACAAACAGCCACTTATGGTCCACATAGATGGTTAGAGGTGGAGGCACAAACGTGGAACAGGACATTTACTCAGGAGTGTGGCTTTTATGTCCCATGTGAGGGCGTTTTCATGCAGTATTTGCTTCGATTTAGGTACTAGAAGTATCAGATTGGGTTTAGGATTGGTTCTTGTTCAAGCAAACCATTTTACAACATGTTGGACGTTTCTTTATTTTCTGGGTTACCAGGGTGACTCTTGATATGATTGGCTGGCAGAAACGGAGCAACAGTACAGAAGTAAGATAAAAACATTAAAAAAAACACAGACATGTTAATTAGAAGCATATTTGTAATATGTCACTACAAATGTAACCCAAACGTAACTGAAACTGTATGGGAACATCATTTCTAAGACAAAGGGTTGCAGTAGGATGTAATTTTTAAAGACACTAGATGCTACAGAGGAGTTCTATTTCAGCATCCTCGCGCCCTCATGGGTTTTAATCATTATTTTTAACAGGAAGCTCTAATCTTATTATAGATGAAGGAGCGACAACAGTGACGGTAAAGTTATGCATAAATTCAAAAAATAAAACATTCTCGTTCTTCTCATATGCTTCTGTCTTACTTTGCTTATGGGATGCTTGTTGATTTGGACTGTAAGGAGTTGTTTTATAGAGCAGAAAGATATTCTGAGGCAGGAAATTGAGAGTCATTGATTTATTGATTATTGATTTATATATATATATATATATATATATATATATATATATATATATACACACACACACACACACACACACACACATGTCAATATATATATATATATATATATATACACACAAAACTGTCCCCTCCATAACAACCTCTCACACACATACACAAATGAGCACAAGCACAATTTTTTTTTTCTCATTCATTTTAAGCTTTTTCATTTTTCTGATCCATTGTTCAGAGGATAAACAGGGCCTTCTACAAAATTTGCCAGCGGCTGTACTTTTAGCAGGACAAGGACAGAAAACGGTTTTTATGTTTGTTTCTTGCCGTTGCATTTAACAGAGGATTGGGATCAGAGCTCCTAAACAATATGTGTCACCCTTAAATCTGTTAGTGCATTCTTGAAGCTGTGGATTGCTCATGCTGAGGATAACAAATCATTTTCTTGTTTGTTTAAAAGCCGTTATTACAGTTTGCAATAATCTCAGTAAACAAGTACACGGGCACAATATTAATGCAACAGAACACAGAGCTTCACCATTGTGAGAAGACTGTAGAATAATCTTGCACAAACAGGTTTCTATGCATTTGAGCTTAATTAAGATATATTTTTCAGACTGCATAGTTTGGTGTCTTATGCTAAAGTGGATTGCGTTCATTGTCATTTGTAACCAGAATGGCTTTACAGAGTACCCCGAAATTGGCGATTTTGCTATTATAGGGATAGAAATAACAAAGCAGAAGAAAATTGAAAAATATGTGATTTATTCTTCATCATGTTTTTTTGGAACTGAGCTGCAAATGTTTTTTTTTTTTTACAAGCATACAAAGCCAGAAACACACATACAGATGCATCACACATAAACACAATGTCTGTCATTTGAATGAACCACACATGAACGAGCTCATGCAGGCGATTAGGCAACCACACAACGCATGTCAAAGTTTCATCAAGACGACGCATTTTTCTGTTTTAAATGAAACGCATACACCAGACACACACACACACTCGCATGTTACACAAATCTGCTCCAGTTGATTAAACCTGTCACGTCAGACCTGTCTGAACACAGACCGAAAGGAGGGAGTGAATGAAAAGGTGAAGCATAATCAAAGAGAGAAAGAAAGAAAAATATGACAAGCTGTCCTTCACATCTATTAGTAAGCGAGGAGATCAGAGAGGCGAAGGCTGGGCACAAAAACACACTCCAACCTAGTTCCCTTCAGAACCTTAATGATGTGAAAAATATCACATGTAATAGTTGCAACAACCAAGTGTACCATTTGAATTGCAGGCAGTACTTGTGCTTCTTTGTCCATCACTGCACTTTGAACAACTTGAACACACACACTTTGAACACACAGACACACACACACACATAGCATAGAGAATGAACAGAAGGGCATTAACGTCAGCATACACTCACACTAATATGTTTTTGTTTTAAGGTGTAGATGTTTTACTGCCTTTCTGCAAAGCATCCACACTACTATGACGTCTTAGGACCCCTAAAACTTTTGGAAAACAAGAATGCACATGCTCATGTTTGTTTCCTGACTGGGTTTTATCAGTGACAACATGCATCCTTCCCTGATTCGTCACACCGCCTATCATGTGACCTTTTTTCCAGGAGGAAACAAAGACATCAGCCTTGACTACCAGTAGGTCCTGGAAAACAAATTACAGGAGGTCCTGATCTTGTTATTCATGCCATGTCTGTGACAAAATCTGCCTATAGAGGGGGCAATAGGGGCAGATTCTTGAACATCTTTTGAATAAATGGAACATACTCAACTTGTGAAAACAATATTCAACTCTCTGTCCCTTCCCTCAACATGGGTATTTTTTGTTACAAACGCACTCAGAAAGCATTACACCAAAAAATTAATTGCTATGAATGAGCTAAAAATGAGTGCTTATCATAACGGTTGAGCCTAATGAGCTCTGTTCTAAAAATTTTATGAATTCTTGTTGACAATGTGGCTCCTTCCTCTTCTCTGCCAGCAGTGAGTCTCTTCACATTTGTCAGGAGGTTTAATGTCTAATGTTAAATGTTTGCAATCTTCTCCAGACAGCTGAGTTCTATGGCTTCAGGTGTAACAGATGATTTGTCCAAGAGTATGCTGAGTTACTATAACGGTTTTTGAGGCTTATACATGCTCTGTAGAAAGGACATAAGGTCTGGCGTTAATTTACAGATTCAAAAAATATTGGTGCTTTTGAAGCCAGACTAGTGCTCGTGCCAGCTAGTCTGATGGCAGATAAAGAGTGAGATCAAAGTGCACTGACATTGGATAAGAGATCCAACAGTGATGGCTTTTGACTGACAGAATGGCTCCCATTATCACTCATTACACAGCCGAGAAAGGGGCAAATGACAGTAAAAATAGAGGCAGAACAGAAGCTATCTTGGATATAATCACATTCCATGCACTTAAAATGAAACGATAAAAAGTTATGGTTCTCTGTAGCGGCGTACAAATCACATTAGTGTAGTTGTCAGGTTTGAACTGGTTTCCTAGTAAGAAAAAAAACAGTTGTACAGTTTTTTTGTTGTTGTTTTTAAATTATTTTCCTGAACAGAAAGGCAGACTACAGACAACACATTGAAAATACTTTTCTATTTGAAAACTCACAGGGCAATACTGTGGTATGTAAACCTGACACAATGAAATAAGATCGAGGTAACTGTTGTTCCTCAAAGGTCAAACCCTGCACAGATGTTTATAATACCTTCACATATTTAAAGGGCCAAAGCAAAAGCTGGGAAAGGCTCAACGTGTTCATTTGACCGTCCAATTCAGGACCCCAGCTGCTCTTCATGGAGATAACATTGTCCCCACTAAGCTCTTTTGATTGATGAAAAATGTCAGGGAGAGTGTACAAAAGGTTTGCATCATGACAATATTAAACTAGAAATGCCAATTTAACACTGAGGTTTTTGCACCTGCAAGCCTAAAATCTAGTTGTACTCCTGCATACGCATTTTAGTAAAAGCCCTGAGGTACATTATTAAATGCTCGGTTTAGTCCTCTGTTTTTTTCTTGCCTGCTTTTAAAGCGTCAACTTATTTTTGACCAAATCTTGAAAGTATCTGAAACAATAAATTGAAGCCTGGAGGTATTTCCCCCCCATTCTGCTGTGCTGCTTCTTGTCCATATTTGACTAAGGGGATTCAGTAATGGCTTCTCCCCGTATCCCACAACCAAATAGTTTCCAACAGTGGCTGGCACATACCATGACTGGGTCTGCAACCGAGACGCCGTTATGGCCTTAACACAATGCCATTATCGCTGTAACACAGTGCTAATGCTCTCTCTTGCTTGTTCTACTCTCACAACACACACACACTTTTTACTAGCACACTTGCGCACGCTGAAGCTGTGTCTCTCTGGAAACTAATGGGTTGTGTTCCTAGAAATACACGGATACTTAAGAGCTGGTTAGGGGCTCAATACAGATGGTGTGTGTGTGTGTTTGAAAAAGAGAGAGGGAGAGAAAGATAGGCATATGTGAGCTCTGTTGTTTGTTTTTGCCCGTGTTTATCTGCAGACCTACTCATGAGAGCATCCAGCTATGCAAGTGCCTCTTGGTAATTGTCCAGCAGAAAGTTGTCTCTGTCTCTTTGCATGCTTTGTAACTGTGGTATGTGTGTTGGCAGTGGAATGTTTGCACTGCCACGTGTACTTATGGATACTAGCATTGTCGTACATATATATATTTCCTGTTTCAGGTTCTGCATTCTACAACTCTACAGTTACATTTAGCATATGCTTTTACCTGAAGTGACATAGATCTGAGAGTAGATGCAACACAAGCAAGAACTAGTCAGGACAAAACAACCTGGATAAGTGCTATAAAATAAGTTCAAGTGTGATAGGACCATGGCGCCCACAGTGCCGGAGTTAACAGGATTTATGTTTCTTCTTTTTGCAGTATGTTTTCCTTTTTGCATCTGCTGCATGTCCTGATTAGTTTGACTGGCCTTGCTGTTCCTCTTAACAGTGCATCTTTGTGGGTCATACATTAGTGTGACATGCGTACGTGACAGTAGTAGTCCACTACATTTGGTTTTCACCTACAAAATTGGGCTCAGAGCAGCATGTGTACCCTGACTAGAGATGCTAAAGTCCCAAACACATACACTTACGAGTGCAAGCAGTGAAAATGTTGATCATTAAAATGTTTTCAGTGACACAAATATATGGACACATAAACACACATAGGAGCCATATTACAGCTGCAGTATGAATCCCTGTCCCACACTTCCTGCTGTAAATTAGCCCCTGTGTGCATTGAATGTTTAGATGGAGAACAGGGACCAGGCACTGGGACCAGCTGTAAGGCCCCAAACCTCTCCTTTCCTGTGATGATTCTACTTAACTCTCGTCGACGCTGATCTAATTTGCATGTTAAAGCTGCCATTTGCTTGCAGTCTACATGTACAGCATGATACAAATTTAACATGAACTGCAGCTGCTTGGGAACTTGAGTAAATTTGCCCGACCATTTCATTGCTAACTGTTCCGTGCTCTGATGGCTTCACATTTGGTTTTCTAACAAAATCCTTTGACTCTAGTGGCTCAGTTGACAATATAGTGGCTCAGGGAGTTTCTATATATGCTCTGCATGCTCACATGGGTTTTCCTCCAGGTTATCCAGATTCCAAACATGATCCAAAGTCGAGCAAGTCAGGTGGATGAGCATAAATGAATCACCCATTGGTGGGACCAGGGGTGTGAGTGTTTTCCTGCCCCTTTGTGTTGGATGTGACAGATGACAGGCAACCTGTCCTGGGTGTATTTGTGTCTTCTATCCAGAGCATGCCTGACTGCACTGCAAATCCTTGTGAATCTGAATAAGAAAAGCAAGAAAACAAACAGACAAACAACATTCACATTTTACTTTTTAACTATTTGCTTTGAAATTTTCAGTGGAATGAAATCAATTTATGCCAGTGAAATCCACACCACAGACTCGGTGTGAGATTTCACTGCTCTCAAAGCCAATCTTACCAGATAGTATAGAAATAGAGCATCTGCTAGTGTACTGGATTTAGTATTAAAGACCAAGTGTCACACACTGAGGAGGAAATAACCATGGCTTGGTATGGATATTTGTGTGTGGATGGAAGATAAGGGCAGAAGTAATGACATAGTCTTGTTGTGACTGTATATTGGTTGGGGAGGTATAATCACTACTATCTGCTACATTTTTCACGAAAGAGAGACAGATTCAACTAGAAAAAAAAGATTGTAAAGGGTGGCAGATTTATGTGTGATGGTGTTTATCATATATTAGTATTAAAAAGGATGATATGGCAAATGTATGCATCTTATTTATGGAAGATAAAGTTATTTATACCTCATTTACACTTGATGATAATATGCAATGTCTCTAGAGAAGTTAAAAATGATAAAGCCCAAAATGTAAATGCATGTAGATTGCACTGATAGAACAAATGATCCAGACCACAGTGGAGGCGGTCAGGCTCAAATTGGGCAACATTAGCTCCCAGCAGCCTTTCTTTCCTTGACCTGGGATGCACATTATTTGTTGACAAGTCAGCCAGTCCAGCCTAATTAATTTGCACATTGAGATTAGATTAAATTGCAGGCACAATCAATACAACAAAAGTGCATTTAAAGTATACATGCAAACACCAAATCAGCTCGAGTGTCAGTATCCAGACAATGTGTCCTGATACAGATCATGTGTTAATTTTAAATTAGGTCTCGGTATAAACCAGCAAAGAGTCAGAAACTGACTAGGATTTAGGGTAAAATAATGAGAATCAAGATTAGAGTTTTGAGTAGTATGCTTCACTGCATTCCAATGTGTAATACAGCACAGATAGATTGCACACAACAGGAAAAGCATAAACATAACTGGGGGTTTTACAGGCGTGCTGATGGCAGATGGTGGAGATGAATAAAAATTATTTATCCCCATGCTTCAAAATACAGAAAATGATTGCAGTAGGAGATATCAGTAGGGGACATCTTGATGCATCCGGCTTGCAGCAGGATGTAACAAGGCTTATGGGAAATGTGAGCCTAATTTTACTGATCCCTTTTACTTTACACCACTTGTGTGTGCAACCAGTCTTTCCAAACACTGCTTCATGTGTTGTAAACAGTAGCTTGGAGAAAGTAAATGTTGGTGGATAGTTTTGGCTGGGAAAACTGGGCGCATTAACAGTGGTAGCAGCTTTTTGAGGAGTGAGAAGCCCCTTTTTGTTTCACAACCGAAATAGTTTGTCGTACATTTTGTCATTTATCTCAAGGAAGTTTGTGGAGATGCATATCTGAGAATTACAATTGCTCTAAATTGTTTGTATTAAATTCCTCTTGGAGCTTCTAGTCAAGAATACTTGCCATCTTCGTTTGTCGAAACAGGAAGAGTTATCTCTTTATTACATGCTTTTGTGTGCCTTGGTTCCAGCAGACCTCACACTAGCTTCTATATTTAGGTGCCACAAAGAATAGGATAATAAATATTTAACACTTCAAATTAAGTCATTATTAAGCCCAACTTAAAATGTCTTTGGCAAAAGATTTGTAGAACTCTGCTAGAATGAACAACAACATCCCCCCCCCCCCCCCCCCCCCCCAAAAAAAAAAAAAAAAAAAAGTTCCTTAATTTCATGTTTTAATTACTGAAATAGAAAATGTGTGGACCATAGTAGAGCTACAGTGAGCGATTGGATAACTACGATGATTATTTTACTGGTTAACTGAGTAGTTGTTATATCAGTACATAAAACATCAGAAAACAGTAACAAGCGCCCATCACACAGTAATAGGACTAACAGTCTGAAAACCACCAAATATTATTTACCATCATGTTAGACCATGAAATCAAAAAAATGTCACATTTTAGAATCCAGTGCCTTTGAATATTTGACAGTTTTGCTCAAAACTGAGTTAAGCATTTCATTGATAATCTAGTTACCAGCTGAAAGTTTTTTGACTGATTAATTATGACTTGACTGTGCATTGTTGCTCTACGTCATACCGTGTGATTCCTATCACTTTTGTTAAACCAGAAACCATGTGCATGCTATGTTTATCCACTGACTTAATTAGGATGTCTGCATTTTCTAATGTTAAAGCTTAAAATGTTATTGCCCCTGTGCGTGAACTTTTAGAACTCTGTAGTAAAACAACTTTTATCCACTGCTGTGAAGGATTTAGTGGTGGAAGAAAATGGCATCCGTTTTTAGAATACAGAGGAAAGAAAAAAAAGACATGCAGCTCCTCGTTATCGTCGAAGTCAAAATGTGTCAAGAAATGGTAATTAACCTCCCTGTCCTCCTTATTAAAATACCAGTAGATGCTTTCATAAAAAAACATCTACTGGTAATATCCCAGAGTTCAGTGGGGGAGGAACAGAATGGTTGATGGGATACGAGGGAGCGAAGCACATCTGGTGTTGGAATACACCCACTGAGACACTGAGAGGTTTATGGGGCTACGCTGATTAGGACACACATGCACGCACACATGCACACACACACACACACACACACACACACTTGCACACACATTCACAGTATCAAATCTGAATCCAGGTGCCAGGAGAAGGAGGATACATCATAAATAACTTTGTGTGTGCACATATCAGCTCACTGGTGTACTGTACCTGCAGTTGTATGCACTTGACTGTGTGGCGTAGTGGGTGTTTGATTGGATTTAAATCTTAATGTGTGTAATTATGTGTTTTTCTGCCTTTGAGGATATGGATGCACAGTATATCTTTGTGTGTATGAGAATTTCCATGTTCGTGTCAGGGTGAAGATGCTCCAACTGCAATTCTGATTACAATAGCAGAGTGCAGATAATGAAATTTCCTCTTGTCCCAATCATACACTAATTAAACTCTGAAAGATAATGGTGTGTGTGTGTGTGTGTGTGTGTGTGTGTGTGTGTGTGTGTGTGTGTGTGTGTGTGTGTGTATAGTGTCTTTCCTCACTTGAAAATTCAGTCCTGGTGGGTGTTGAAGTGTACCCATTTCTGACCCAGTGTGTAATCTTGTCACTGATCCAGACTGCATTCGCGTCTTTTCTTGCTTTTAAATCATTTGCATTACGGTGTATTTCAAATCTCGCTCCAGCAGACATTTTTGTATTCCTATTTTATAGCGTGTCTGGGATCAGTGAGCACAACCTAATGCACTTTGTCAATAGCAATATTAAACATAACTTAGCATGGAGGACAATAAATCACCGCCACATTCTAGTGATCTGTAATCAGTTGTTACAGGCAGATTTTAGTGAGTCAAGTACAAAAAAAAAAAACAATACTAAGTCCAGATCACTGTCCCAATTCTTTAACTTTTGACTGCAGCTGGGAAACATTCCCAGGGTAGCCATTAGTGGGTGGAGAGCCTGTAATGAAAAGCTGGAGGGGGTCCCAAAAAAGTCTAGATGAAGCCCTTGCCACTTTACACCGCATAGGCGTGAAATAATAGCTTCCTGTAATTGCCCTGGATACTTTATGGGGGAGCGTATGAGGTCTGAGAGCTTTAATGATACTGCTGAAGTATTGAATCCATCACTGGTCTTCACTGGGTTTGTCTTGGATCCTTTTTTTGTTTGCAGAAGGCTATGTAAAATATGGATTCAGAAAGATTCCTTTGAAGTGAAGTAGGTGATGCTTGTTAAGCTTTTAGGTTATTCGCGGAGTGTCAACCGAGCGCACTTTGTCTTTTCAAGTAATAGTTCCTGCACATTTAAACGCTTTCACACTTGGTAGCAACTGAGTAGAGTGATCTATTTCTTGTTTCAGGACAAGGACAGTGTCACTCAGCAGATTATTTTCAGCTGGTCTTTCTCTTTCTCGCGGCCCATATTCCCACCACAGATTCATACAGTATGTTGGTAAGAATCTGCTACGTGTGGCATGTGTTCACAATTTGAACTTGATAAGTTAGTCATGATAGAGGAAAACACATTCTGCTGTTGCATAAGTGATATTAATGCGTCACCCTACAGAACAACAGGCTGCCAAACAATACGCTGGAGTTGTAGTTTGTGTGGGAGTGTATGCATAATGTGCGCCTGTGCTTTTTGATCTTAAACACATACCCAGATGGCACCAGATTACATAAGAATGACTACAAGAGGTAGTGTAAGATACACATGTCAGGTGAATAGATTTAGTCATGATGCTGTAGAGACAGAAACAAAGGCAAAAAATGGCCATGTTTGTAATTCAATTTGTGGAAGGATACTGTTTCTCTTCTCATGTTTGTTTCTGCCACTTCATTTTAAACAGACATTTTTCTGTCTCTAAGTAGCTGCCTGTCTGTCTGTGTAGCTTACTTTTCTGTTTTCACCTGTCTTGTCTTATCTGTTTTTCTCCCCCTCTGCTGTTACATAAATTATATGACTGTTTCTAGCCTTTATTCTCTGGCAGGCACCAGGCAAACAAAGGTGCAATGTTTCCCCACAGTTTTCCACAGAGGAATACTGTACAGACATGGTTCTCCAATGTTATGGTTCAGTAAATCCTATAGAGGTGCACCAGAAGATTTCTCTGTCAAAATGCACCATTTTTATCAGTCCAGGTAACAAACGGAGGCTTCCACACAATTGATCTCATCCCATTCATCCCAGTGGTCCACTTTTGATCCCCAGTCCTATTAGTTTCACTCTGTTTGTCCAAATTCATTTCAGGTGTATGATAATATCTCTGCCAGGGAATACTCTCTGCACACTGTGCGCGACACAGAGGAGTGCAAAGCCATCCAATCCATAAAGTCAGCATGCGCATGTGAGCATTCTGTTAGTAGTAAAACGTACTTACAGTATACCAATATTTGCTGAGCCTTTTGCAGGGATTTTATATTTCACCTTCATCATATTTTTCAGGCACCGTCTATAGCAAGCAACATGGTTGAAATGAAGTGCACCCGACATAACGCACTTTGCGTTATATTGTTTGAATGAAAAGTACTCTATAAATAAAGTTTGATTGACTGATTGACTGATTGACATTAACTCCAGTTAGTTCAATTCTGCCACATTTCTAAAAATCTTTTCCAAACGCAAAATGTCCGTGTGCAGATTTAGAATGATATTGAATGTTGTTGGCAATTTCACTCATTGCCACAACTATTTTTTTCTGTTTTTCCTCATATATCTCTAAGGGATGACACACTTACAGGTGATACTGCAATGTCTGGTATTAGGCATATAGGACACTATAGATCAAGGCTGTTAGGTACTACAGTTTGGGGCATTTTTATATGTGAAGTAGCCATAGATTTTGCACAGATCTTCAACTATATATTCACTGATAGAGTTCACATCACTTTTCTGCATAAATTAAAAAATGTATAAATATTAAATATAAATGTACTATAAATCCCTTTCACAGAGACACTATAAATGATGTTGACTTCCTACCTCTTGGGAAAATGACATCATGCAAAGGTTGTACGGGGAGCACCGCAAATGCTTGTTAAAATGTACCATGCATCTATATCCATCCACCACGCAGAGAACAACAACATGGTGACATGTCGAAATCTATTTTTCAAGACTGACAAGTGTGGGCAGCTGTTGACTTTTTTTACGCATCAATTTCCCCATGGAATTTCTCAAAATGATAAAACAGTAGCATGATAAAATATTGAACTGTTCATCTGGAAGAGTTGTCTGCTTGAACAGGACAGACAGTCATGCAGATAGACAGATCTGCGGAACCACAGATGTGTGTTGAGGGATTTCTCTGGATGTAGTGACAGTGATATAAAGTGATGTACTAACACGGTGAAATGTCACAGAGAGCAGTTTTTTGATGCTGCTACAAAGCGATAAACTAAATTACAAAAGCAGCTTGAGCATTGAAATGGCACTTTCGTGCATATGCTACATATAAGATTTGTAATGGTAAGAATCTGTGACAGCTTATTCTCTGTGTATGGTCCGTGTACATGGGAAAAAATTGAGTTTTAATTCTACTTGACATTTGGAGGCATTGTCTGACATGTTTAGAGTCATGTAATACAAGCTCAGCCAAAGCAAATACTGGCAAAACCACATGAACGCGGTGGATCATTGTACCGTTTAATGTGCGGTGCATTTAAAATCAATCCATTTATGAACGCTACAACAGTGGCTGCCAAAGACAGCATGTATTATTAACTTGCTGGAGGCACACAGTGAATATTGGATGACTATTAGACATGAGAGAAGTTGGGAATATGCTGAGGCGTTGTATAATGTGAATGTTTGACTGGACAAAAAAAAAGAGTGAGAGAGAGACTGCATTGTTCAACACGGCAGAACGATAGAGCGACGTCCTTTTCAAACCTTGTATCTCCATGTTTTCTTGTCACTTTCTGAAGCAGAGAAATGATAACATGAGTTGTGGTTAGAAGCTGTTGTGAAGCAGTTGAAACAAAATAATCATCCTGAGGTGTGAATGAATTATTCAAACAGGAGTTCTTGAAATTCCTAAGTAGGCGATTTACATGAAAGGATATTTTCATCCTGCTTATATGTAGTTTAGTTACTAAATGCAGAACAAAGGCAACTAGATTGGACATCCCTTTCTTGATGTTTTCCATTATCAGCAGCATTAGTTTAGCCTCTTAACTTGTACAAATGCCATAGAATTACACAATTATGTGACTGTGGTTGCTCTGTTGCCTCAAACAGATCAAAATATATCTCATGGGTGGTCTTTATGTGGTTGTTTTATTCAAATTGCACTTAAAATGAACTAAGCGTAACAGATCACACGGGAAAATATGCATCAATTTGTGGGTATATTAGACGGTATGTAACACAACGTTATTTGGAAAAACTGCAGGTGGTATAAAGGGCAGGGTTCCGACTGCAAATGAAGCTGCGTACATGCTGAGTTGTTTGTTAAACTGCCACCCTTATGAGGAAAAAACACAGCGTACACGCTCGGCATCATTTGTCCCGTCTAAACAGGCACAGCCTCACAGTGGGACGGCAATGTCAAAACGCAAATGACTTTGTTATCAAAGTGTCGACATGATGTGATGCAGTGCGACTGTCTATCAGTGAACTGTGTCTGGGCAAAAAGTGAATCGCAGCCAGAGACAGACGCAGCAGTTGGTCTCAGCAGATGCAGCATGGATGGTATTTAATGACTGTACTGTATGTATTATTTACAGTTGGTGGACAAAATAACAACAGCCGGTTATATTGTCAGGCAAAGCCAGAAAAGTCATCTTACTGTAACGTGTTGATTTGGTTTTATAGTCTATTTTGTAGCTTCATATTATTGTGCGACTGTACTGCATTGCATTATATTTTAAGGTATGATTGTAATTCTGTTTACTCTGGGAACAAAAAAATCAATTTGATTACGTCCTAAGTTTGCTCGGTTAAACCTGTGAATTACAGGAACTCAAACAAAATCAGCTTACCTCAGAGCCTGATCCATCACATTTAATAATGCAGTTTGAATTAGCTGCTGCTGACTATAATTTAGTTTCTATACCAGTATAAGAATAGTTATTACACTCGTGTGAGTGTTAGCTTTTTCTTGAGTAACAGATGGAATCAGCCAGCATTTGAATACATAAAGAAGATGGAAAGGAAATGAAAATAGCACACTGTTTGAAATGGAAACCATAATGTCTGTGAGACCTTCAATATGTCCCAAGTGAATTCAAAACTGAAATAAATTAAAAATAGACATTCTCAGGTATTGATAACACATTTCAGATGTTTCAGAATTATGTGTTTAAAAGGGATGAAAGTAGTGACTGTCATTGGCCATGACTGCAGTGTTGCCAACTTAGCGACTTTCTCGCTAAATCTAGCGACTTTTCAAAGCTACTAGCGACTTTTTTTGGTCAAAAGCGACTAGCGACAAATCTAGCGACTTTTTCTACCGTTTTGGAGACTGATAGGAAAACTCGGCTCATTCTGCAGTTACTGTTTTCAACAAGCAGCAGGTGCTGCTGTGAGCTTCTCCCCCTCCCAGAGCACAGGCTGTCAGTTCAGTAACCCCGCAGCAGTCCGAGTGAGGGGAGGGGGAGACTCACATCACTCTGCGGCCAGACGACAGATGAATCGCGCATGCGCAGTCACTACAGATCCCATCCAGACTTACGGAGCCATATAAACGAAAATGTTTCTTCACTGTCATGCTAAAATAAACCACAGCATTTATCCTCTAGTACAAAAACATATTTTGGGTGTTTTATATTCACTTTTTGGTCTCTTTCACAACGTTATTCCTCTCTCCGACAACGTTGATTACAAATACATGCAAACTGGGAAATATGCAAATTAGGAGATGACGTCATTTAGCGACTTCTAGCGACTTTTAGGAGAGCCAACAGCGACTTTCCTTACTGAGGAGTTGGCAACAGTGCATGACTGTCCCAACCTCCATCTCCCATCTACATTGTGTGATAATGTATTCTTCTAGCCTAGCCGCGCTAGACCCATGTTTCTGAAGGCACAAGGGTCTAGGGCCGCTCGACAGGGACGGAGGCGGGCTAAAAGGTTGTCTTTCAAATCACTCTGCAACAATTGGGTAGGTATACAACCAATCAGTGCAACGAATAGGCTGACGTAGTTCCTAGAGCGCCGGCGGATTGTGGCTAAGTCCCATTAGCTTCCCAACCAGCGGAGCCAACTGGTATGTTAAGGATTTGCCATATCCTGTCGGCATAAGTCCAAATACGTCTTTCTCTGTGTCAGAACACAGATTTTTACATACCTGTAAACACATCTCTATCATAACTTTAACACAGCAGTGAAAGCTAGCAGGGCAGTGCTCTCATTCAATAAGAAGTCGATTAAACTATTATTAAGATGCTGAAAGAAAAGGCGGGGAAGGAGAGGGAGGGGCAAAGAGATGGATGTGTAAATATGAGAGATGTTACTTGCTTTCTAGATTGTGCGGTCAGTTATGCAAGTGTCAAACATTCATTTGACTGCAGTGGGATGGAGGCGGACGCCGTTTTACTCTAATTCCAACACCTCCACTTATTTGTCTGTCTCTCTATATGCCTTGGCTGCACCCGAACCTGAAAGGTGAGACCCTTGACAGTGATAAAACAAAAATAATAAAGGGCAATTATCCTTTCACCCTAGGATGATGGATTATTGCAAGCGCAGAGTCACACTTACCTGCACATTGAGCCGTATCGGGCTCTTGTTTGATGCATTAATAGCCATGCAGTAGGTGTGAGGTTGGCCTTGTTATGCAGACTCTGTTCTCGTGCTGTGTCCTTATTTTCCAGTCGGGACTCCAACTGTGACGTCAACTTTAACCTAAAGCTTTGCATGTCTTTGTTGGTTTTCAGGAGGCAGTGTAAATGAGATGCAGTTTAGGAAACACCTCCTTTTATCAAACAATAACCAATTTGAAATTCCAAGAAGTGATTGGTATTCTTATACCTGTTTGAATTGTGTGTGTGTGTGTATTCACGTGCGTGCATGTTAAAGAGTAAGAGAAAGAAGTGTGTATATATATATATATATATATATATATAGTGCATACATACTGACACACAAATGTATCCACAGTATTACAGGATTATGAAGATATTTCCTTCATGGAGTGGATTTAGTGTGCGCTATACCATGCAGTATAGTATTAATCTATTTTTAAAAAAATCCATGTTAAGCTTTCAATTATACATTTTTCTTCATGTTTTATTAATTCTTTTGCCTACTTTAATAAGCAATACCATCTCCTCCACTGATTATATTACATTTCTCAGGAATGTGACACTGTTAAAAGTTAAAAGTGAATGGCATCTACAGTTCATCAGATAGTAACTGTTTAATTAACAATGTTAAAGAAAATAACGCTTTAGAAATACAAGAGCTAATAAATGCGCAGTCAGATGTCCTTTACATCTCTGTTGCTCTCTTGTTTTGTGTCATGTTTTGATTCCCATTCCGGTTACTCCTAAGTGTTTTTCACAACTGCTAATTCTTTATTCTTTTTGTGTATAACTCAAAGTTTACTAATTCTACAGATGAATCCCGTAGTGGATTTTCAATATACGGTATAGAATCTGGAGAGATGGAGTATTTATACGCATTCAAATAGTCTTGACATACAGCTTGTGCATTTAAAAGGGAACTGTTTTGCAGTGCTTATAATAAGAGGCTTTTAAGTTTGACTAAGGACAATAGATAACTGAATACAGCAATGTGATATGTATGGATAGGTTGTATGCTTATGTTAAAATCAAGGTTTCCCAGTGACTCACGACCCATTTTTCTGAAATGTTTTTTGGTAAGCTTGACACCACTATCTACAGATGCACACACACTGCACAGCCATTAGTCCTCCACTTTTACATCCACTATTGAGTCTTCAGCTAAAGCGTTGAGCTCCTTTACCGAAGATCATTTCACAAATGAGGTCAACGAAAGACCACAAGGAGGAGGAGACGGTCAAAAATCAACACAAATACAATGGCTATGTAAGTCTAGGTGGAAGAAGAAGAGAAATAAGAATGGAAAAAAAGAGCCAAAGCAAACAAAATCTTGCAGAGAGAATTTCATTATGATTCAGACACCTCCTTTGGAGAGACCTTTAAAAATTCCAGATTCAAAGAAAATGTACAAATTGCAAATCCTGGGCTCATGAAGACTGCACCTGTGACATACCTACATGCATCCTTCGTCACACTCTTATTAAATGAATGCGCGCACACACACATTTTTTGTTCACCACATAAAAAAAGCTCTTCTAAATTTAAAAGGATCAGTATCACTGTCAAGTGCAAATACACACACGGTGACAGTGTTCCTCGTTCAGCCTCGAGCATTGTGTTCCAGAAGAAAGCTCCTCTGAAATTTTGAAAGTATCAGGAACGGCTCATTGCTGTTGATTACTGTCATTCTTAAAGAAAGTTAAAAGCCAGTGGTGAGTTCTTGTTGTTTTTGGTGAATAACAGGGAAATGCTGAAGTGTTGACACAGGCACAATAAACCAATTGAGATGCATATTGTGTGGTGCGTTTTCAGTTTTAAATTCTGTTACAACTTTCCTCATTAGTGGTTGAAACAAAAACAAACAAAAAAACCTTTGTATGTAATGTAAATTTAGAATTTTCTGTCCTATAAATGGAGCAGCTGGAAACCTAATTTTTGGGGGACAAATGCAGAAATATTTTATGTCAAAATTTGAGAGTCCTAATGCTAAAACGCTACAAATAAATGTAACTTCATAAATATTACAACTCATTTGAAAAGCCATAATCTCTTTTTCTCTCTCTCACAGACACACACACACGCACACGCACACGCACGCACACACACACACACACACACACACACACACACACACACACACACACACACACACACACACACACACGTCAGTCTGGACGCCACTGCTCTAAGCGGAAACGGTATAAATAGTCCCCAGGCATAAATATTAGCTTTTACTTCTGAAGCTTGCCATCTGAAGCTGTTTTAACTCTAAAATGCCAGTCCCCATTACCAGCTGTCTACATTAGTATCTCACACTTCTCTGACAATTTCTCTAAATGTCAGTCTTTAAGCTATCAGTGAGCCCATCAGTAAACCGAGCTGATAACCAGATAAGGCATTCAGTCTTTTTTTTGTGTGTCTTTCTTCATTTCACTTGTAATCAATCTTAACCCATTACCACTCACCTTCATTTTTGCTTTTGCAATAGTGTGCAGCAAAGAGTGATTTAACCTGTGTGTGCTCCTAGGGGCGAAAGAAGTTACCGTTTGGTTGTGTGCTCACACTTATTACAAAGTGCTATTATGGCTGTGATTTTGATGTCTTATAATCATTTGAATCACATGGATTGTAGTCTTCAAACAACGTACAAGTTGCCTTTTTTTTTGGTATATTTCTGAAAACGGCTACAAAACAGCAGCTATTGTTATTAATTAGTAGTAAGAAAAACAAAATACCAGACATCTCGTACTAATATTTTGTGGCAGTGACTGTCACTCAAGCAAACGCTACCACGATCTGTGAGTTGCAGTGCTGTGTTGCCTATTTAAATCATTCTGCTGTGTGCAGTTTGTATCTTTTTCGGAAGCGATTCAGTCTCTTTGCTGCGAGGGAGCAAGATGGCATGAGCAAACTGTCCCGTTAGGCAAGTTGAGCCGGCACCAGCTGCGAAACCGGTCCAAAGCCAGTTGGCAGACAAAAAATAGAATCACAGTAAAAATAGGATCTGCAAAAGCAGGGCTTGTTGTAGTTTTCTCAAGTCAAACATGACACTAGGGCAGATCACGTTGGGAAATCTACAACGTTGCCGTTCAAAACCAATGCCCACACCCCTTCACCTACAGCCAGTGCACACACCTGCTTGATACAGCTTGTTGTGGAAGGCAGACTGCTTCTTTCGCTCAAGTCTATCCTTTCAATAGAAGGGCAAACAGCTTTATCCTTGTTAAACTGGAACAAATCACCCCATGACCAGCCCTCATCAGTATGGATCCACACAGTTAAACTTCCTCTTCGAACCCTTTGGCACAGTGTTTTGTCAGACAGACTCTTTAGCAAGGCAGTTGGCAGTGGCGACCGAAATCGGGATGAGGCTTCTTGTTCTCCATCAGGCTTTTTCACATAGAACTATTGATTGTAATTTCTGTGACTCCAGCTGTGGAGAATTAGCATAAAAATATTTCAAAAACATTTTCTCTGTTGCCTGAAACGGCACCAATAAAGAGAGGGGTGTGTGGGGGGGGGGGACGGAGTGAATGTTTGAAGTATTTTGGGGATTTGGCTCGGGTACAGAATTGGAGAGGGGGATTTCTCAGAGGAATGGCTCTCTTTTAATGATTTTTGCATCTTCCCAGATTATTCAGTCAGACACAGTCACGGATGGCACAGTGCTGGCGTTCATACGACTACATAATGCATGAACACACAGGCACTTACTCGTGTGGTTACGTTCTTACTTGAGTTAAAAAAGATTAACTATTTAACACTCAAAAGCATGTACAAAAATTGTGTTGTCATCTATTGAGCATTATTCAACTCATCTCCATATATTGTGACTGCAGTAAAAAAAAATTGCTGCTATTGTCTAAAAAGACCTACTTCAAAATCACTGCTAGAAAAAGTATTCGCGACAACTTCAAGTCATGTAAATGTGATATCAATATTCAACAAATGCAACAGGGGAAAAAATGGAAATCAAAGCAAAAACACTGCTTGCCCATTGAACTGGGGACACTGGAGAGAAGGACCGCGGACCCCCCACTGCAGCTTGTTAATGAGGCCAGTGGCTTCTGTTAGTTCCTTTGAATTCTTTAAAACAAGAATCTAAAACATTGGTACAATGCAGAGAAAAATATAAAATCACAAAAATGTTTCACAGATGCTCGATAATAACATGACTTGTTTATCTCAGTGTGCAAATTACTATTCATATTCAAAATATTGTGCTTAAATAATTGCAGCAAAGCAGAACCACATGCATGTGCAGCTTTGGAAATAATCATTTGACCACCATTTTCTGCCTTCTCCTCTGTGCTTGCTGGTGGATTTACTTTTTAAAGTTGCACAGGTGGCTGTTTGTTGATTTCAAGTCTTGCTATGCTCCTCTTCATTGAACACCAAGATGGCAGTTTTCTTAAACTACCTGTTGACTTTACTGGTACAGCTTATGCACAACATTTATGGTAACTAAAATCATAATTATTGCCATTACAGTTTATATAATTTTTCGTTATCATTACTTACTATTCATTGCATGCATTAAATTGGTAAGACAGTTTTTGTGTCCTTTAGAAAATGCTGGAATTATTCAACCACTTCTGGTTCACAAAATGCTGAAGGCCAGTGGCATAGACTTTGTAAAGAAAACAGCAGCTGGTCTAATAATTATTTTCAAAGCCGTATGTAAGGAGAAACCTATTTAAATAATTTACCATAATGTCGGCCTTTCTACTGTAAGTTGTTACGTGTAATCAACATTGTTGTACCTGTGACCCAACAATTTTTTGCCTGTCTTTTCAGATTAAAAAAAATCTGCCTGTCTATAATGGCATTTGTTATCTATGCAGGTGCAAGTGGATGGTTGCTAAAAAGATTACAGCAACCTCGGGAGGGAAAGTTGCTGGTCTTCAGCACTTTAACACCTCTTGTGCATCTATGAATAAAACATAACACACATTGCTACACACACATGCACACCCACATAGAGTTATAAAACATTAATCCATCTCTTAACTACACAGTGTCGTTGGCTAGATCAGCATGTAAGTATATGGGGTAGAAGAGACTATTAAACAAACGTCCAGCTTGATGCCCCAGTGTGTTGGTGTGTTGCAGCATTGACGAAAGGGAGTTTTTGTGTGTGTGGTGTTTAGGGACGGGCCTTACAATTGAAAAATTGAAGAGCTTGACCTATTAATTGCAACCTTGCCTTGAAGCAACACCTCAGATTGCACTTTCCTACTCTGTACATTTGTCCAATTTTCTCCACTGCCCTTGCCAATTTTTTTTCCGGCTTTTTACTCTTTCCATCTCTGTCTGTTATTCTATCCACCTGACACACTGACCTTGTGCTCATATGCACAGTTCTTTATTTACAGTGCACCCCCACCTCCTCTTTCTTGCTTCATAACAAGTTGGTGGACAAACCGTTACCGTTGCACGGCCCAGAGATAATAAAGTCGGAAGTGTACTTCTGCTGCTGAGACAAATCCCTGGTCCGAGGTTGTAGTTAGAGCTGCAGCGGAGTATTTTAGATAACATCAATGCAGTCTATTTGCTTTTCTTTGCATTTCATGAGCATGTTTTGTTTTCCTTTGCAATTCCCTGTGAATAACTGATCTAGGATCAAGGTGTGACTGTGGCAGTGGATTTGACTTCACACCAGTGGAATGTCATTATTCTCCACAAAAAATCTCAGGAGTCAAAGTAGCCCCAGTAAATCAATAAGGTGGTGCCGTTATGAGTAATTATTACACTGCAGTAGATAGGCACAATAGATAGACTGCTTTTTTGGTCTGGTGATTTAGTTTTGAAGTGGGTACAGATAACTGGACAAAAATCTGACTGAAACAAACAATAGCATGAAACATAACAGAGCTAGAAAAAAAAGAGAACAGAGTAAGGACAGCAAACACTTCAGCTGTGTATTGTCATTAGTTAAACAAATAAACAAGTGTCTTTATGGCAGCAATCATTTGCCTTCTATTCTCGACTATAACTTATGCATGGAGCGCACCTTCATGTTGAATTGATGAATTTTACATTCAGTTTAATAAATGACCGGAGATTTTTAAAGGCATATTCTGTAGACTCCCTTCTCCGCTCCCTCCATGTCTCTCTTTAAAATTCTGCACTTCCATTTGCACTTTTACATTTTTCATGCAAGGAGAACTGCCCTGAGGAGAAAATCCCCTCTCTTTTAACATATTTTCCCCACATTACAGTACAACCAGGTTAAAAACATGCAGTGTTCTCCATTGTTACTGACTAAACTTTAAGGACTTTCAACACCCTCAGTTTGTATTTTAAATGGTGTGTTAAGTACATGTTTTTCTTGCTACCACATTTAAATATTTAATATGCAACAGGCAATGAAAACATGCTCCCCTCATTGGCTTGTAGATAGTTTTGGACCACAGCAGTGACAGCATGGCTGTCTTGCATAGTACAAAAATTAGCCAAAGCATTACAACCACTCACAGATGTGGAGAAATAAAGCTGGTTGTTCTCTAACCAAGTCATGCTATGAATAATCAGCTCACCATCAACTTCCTGGAAGCAGAATGTACCTTATGCTTCTGCATTCATCCTGTTGTTTCCATCAGCAGTGGAATCAATAAAACGAATGTCAGTGTGCCAGCTCCATTGGCAGCCATATTTGCCCAAGTCATAACAGAACCGGCAGCATGTTTGACAGATGAGGTGGTATGTTTTGGGTCATTAGCTGTTCTTTTATTTCTCCACCCTTTTCTTTTTCCATCATTTTGATCGAGGTTCAGCTTTGCTTTTGTAATCAACACAACTTTGTTCCACAACTCAGTTTGTTTTGATTGTGCAGCCTGACCTCTCTGTTTTTGAGGCTTATCAGGAGGTTGAACCTTGTGGCGAATCGTCTTAGGTTGTCTAGTGAAGTTTTCTCATGATCATTGACGAGGAAGCATGTAGGCCTACACCCTGGAGAACATTCTTGACTTACTGTTCAGTTTCTCTGATATATTCTTACTTCATTATTAATGTCTTTACTTGCATGGTCATCTCTTAACTTTTCATGTTGACAGACAACTCGGGCTCAATTGACATCAATAAGTAATTAAATCAAGTGTGAGTTTTTTGTACATTAACTACAATATCATTTGCAAAATTGTTTGTTTACTATTATTATTATTTATAGTAGTATTTGGAATTTTATTTTTTATTGATCAGTTACATTGGAGAGAGACAGGAAATGTGGTTAAGGTCTGGGTCTGTCTGGAATAAAGCTGTGGACACACTGCTTGAATGCATTTGTGCCTCGATAGTACGCATCCTAACCACTTGGCCATTGGGTGGCCCCAAATTTAGTGGATTCCTCCTTTCCCCATGCTCCACCTCATACAAAGACAGAGAAATGTCTCTTGCTGGAAGAACAAATGTCCAGTTACTTTTGAACCCGTGTAATTTGAGCACTATGTGTTTAAAGAGCTGTTTTCACATACAGCTCTTCCAATATCGACTTCAACTTATGTAGCTAAAGCTTGGATTTGCCCTTTAATGCTGTATCTGATATTTTCGTTCATATTGAACGTGTTGAAGCACAGAGCCAAAAAGAATTAATCACTCTTCAAATACTCATGGTCTGGACTGTGAATGAGCTAATGGATCCACAGGTGAACTTGGTCTCAGTGCCATCAGCCACACACATGCTGACACCGGCTATTAGCAGGTGATGAACTTCTGTGGTGTCAGAAAAAGACAAAGCAACCACAGTAGGATAAAAGTTATGAGTGACAGGGGAAAAAGAGACATAAACACAGCAAGAGAGAGAGAGATGCTTTGTATCTGATTGATGCTGATTCCTGATGGGCCATCGGTAGCTGGTAGATGTCAAATGCACACGCGCACACACACTCATCCTATTTCACATGCTCATACTGGCCACCACATTCACTCATTCATTCATTTATTCACCTCCTCTGCAGTATAGACACACACACACACACACACACACACACACACACACACACACACACACACACACACACACACACACACACACACACACACACACACACACACACACACACAGCTGCTGCTAGTTCGGTTTCAGGCTGATTGGCAGTCATTTTTCAGTATGTATCTAATGGCTAATTAGCATCCAGTTAATGATTTCTAGCTCCCACAAACTTCCTCTTGCTTTCCCTTCCTCTCCCCTCTGTAGAAGATCCAGTGATGGTTTCCTTCAAAAGGGCAATCGGGTGTGTGTCTGTGTGTGTGTGTGTGTGTGTGTGTGTGTGTGTGTGTGTGTGTTCTTGTACTTGCTACATGGTGAGTACCATTTTCTGCATTTAACTATCAAAGTGAGGACATTTTTACAAAGTGAGGACATTTTGGCCGGTCCTCACTTTGAAACAGCCATGTTTGAGAGTGAAGACTTGTTTTTAGAGAACGGTATGAATTGAGGTTTGGTTAGGGTTAGGGCAAGGATTAAGTTTAGGCAATCAGTTGTGATGGTTAAGGTTAGGGTAAGGCTCTAGGAAATGCATTACGCCTATGGATGTCCTCACTAGGATAGAAGTACAAACGTGTGTGTGTGTGTGTGTGTGTGTGTGTGTGTGTGTGTGTGTGTGTGTGTGTGTGTGTGTGTGTGTGTGTTGGGGGGGTGGGGTCAGGAAGCAAACCAAGACTTCCACTCTGTCAGATGGGCAGACAAAGATGTGAGAAAAAATGCATCTGCTCTGGATTCTCTGTACTTTCACGGTGGAGGGATGAATGGATAGACTGGCACTGTTTGGAACGATCTTCCACCTTTCCTGTTTGGTCCGCATGTGTTCCAAAGTGTGCCATGCTTATTTTGTGGATTTTTTTTCATAGGTTGTTTCACCAATGAATACAGGGGTCGGTGCTATGCAGGCAGACTGTCATCTCTTTGGCAGCGCTGCACGAAATATTTAAAAGCACAAGAAAACAATAGGCAAGTTGGGTAATGAATTATTGGTTTATGTAACACGTCATTTGAGCACTGAAAGAAGCTGCATCACCTTATTCGCACTCGGAAAAAAAAGTCTGCCTTATACCTGGTCTCTGCAAAAACATGTCATAGCAGCATTCATTTGGTAAAAAATGGAAGAGTAGAATATATGAAAATACTTTTATTTTTAAACTGCACTATGTTTCAAACAAATGCTGCATAATGTAAAATCGTATTGCTCCCCTGTAACGCACTCATTACTGCAGTGTCCAAAAGAGCAACAGAGGTTTGCAACAAAGCTGTAAAAGGAGTTTGACTCACTTATTTCATATTTTATAACTGTTTTAGACTATTTATTGAGATTTCTTGGATCGTAACTATTGGTCTTGCAAACAGCAGAGATAAAATGCTGAAGAAATTCAAACATGGAATTGTTATAGCACAATTTTTGTTGTAAACATTGAATTTTATAGACAGATATTTGGATAGTTTCCCAATATTTTCTGCTGCTGTGTCTATTTTCTCGGCATTTACAACAATTGTGCTAATTTACACTGTGAGAGTGCTTGAAATCGGCGAAATAGTGTAGAAGACTGTTAAAAAATACGGTAAACTAAAGTGAGGCTCATATTGTTTGGTGAATAAATGGATAGATGGATGCTTTATTCATCCTTCTGGAGAAAAAAAACTAAGTTACAACAATTAATCTTTTGAACAATCTTATTTAAAAAGGGTTTGCTAGCTGAGCATCTGATCCGTAAGTGTGTTGCTGTTGGTAGGTTGTGTATTACTCTGCAACTCATTGACTCTGAATGACTTCAATGGCAACCATGTTCGAGCAATCACAACCATACTGGAGTTTATTATTAGTCATCTCATAGCGAGCCACTCTCCCTAAAAATGAAAGTATGCTGGTGGCTCAGAAAAAAGACCCTGAAGCCTTTAAAAAAAGTATTTCAAACATATCTCATCATTATAGATTCTGTTTGCAAGAAAATAGATGCTTTTGAAAACTGAGAGGACTGTAGCCAGTGCCCTGCTTTACAGGTCACACGTAAGAAATGTTTCAGGAAAAATTGGGAAGAACATAACAACCGTCAAACTTTGAAGAAGAAAGAAGTGGTTAAAAAGCAAACAAGAGAGCTGGAGAGGCCAGGCCAGGCAGAGATAGTGATTAAGAGCAGTCACCCAAGATGTGAATCATTTTTGTCTGATGGAAGATCGCCTGACTTGATTGCTGATGCATAAAATTGCTGTTATTCCCCTCAAAAACGAAAAACCTAGAAAGTCCCTTTAACTCACTGGTAGTGCGCTCTATGTCTTATGGTCTTTCTCTATCACTTTCTGCCCTCTTCTGCCCCCAACATCTTTTTTTCTTGACTCTATCTTCTTTTACTTCTCTGTCCCTCGACCAATCTTTCCCAGCCTTTCAACCTCCATTTGCTTTTTTCTTGTGGTGAATAGACACTTATCATATTTCAGGTGTAGCAGAGGAAGTACTCCTAAAGTGCAGGAATACCAGGCAGAGAAGTGGGAGGTGGAAGGAAAAGAGGAAGGAAGGGAGAGGGATGATTGAGGGAGTGCTCAAAGGCTGTAAGAGCAGTGGTGGAATTATTGCTTGAGATTCTGAGAACCGAAGTGTTGATTCTGACTCACATTATTCTTTCATAATAATGAACGAATAGACAGTATCAGCACTCGCTGATACTATCTATTGTAATGATGTTAATGACATTTTGTGCATTTCACAGTTTCCTGTGTCAGAGCATTTTGGCAGTTAAATAGCTGAATTCTCAGTCAGAACGTTCACTGTCTGTAATGTTATTTTATCCACAGGATTGTGACGTGTGTGTGTGGGTGTGTGTGTGCGTGCATTTGCGAGCTCATAACCTGCCACTTTGATGCAGGGGTAATCAGCCTGGCTAATGGAGTCCTCAGGCAATTAATGAGTGTCTTAACTTCACCTATGATGAGACGTACAGAACACACATAAAAACAAACACCCATACACATCACACACACAGGAATACTTACACACACACACACACACACACACACACACACACACACACACACACACACACACACACACACACACACACACACACACACACACGCACAATAACCTCTGCTCTAATGCAGTAAACTTCTCAAACCACCCAAGTCAGCGTTTCCATTTAAAACCAATTACTGAAGGCATATTTCATTTTCTAGTAGATCTCCACTCGCTACACAGAACAAGAAGGCAAGTCATTGCAGCCATCAGTTACCAATGACAATTAATCAATACAATAATGCAACCCAGTACAGGGAGTTGGTGAATGCACCCATGGGGAACACGCAGGGTTTCACACACACAACAATGCACATATGGACACACACAGATGAATTAACTCACACACATGGCATCTAGAAAATTCATAATGCGATTTAAAGATGCATACGTGCTTTTAGTATGTAAGGTGCATTGATGTGTGGATAAAAGGTGTATGCATTCGCTTGCCCTTTCATGTCGTTACTTTCTATTCCATACTGTCTCTCACTCCTTTCTTTCATCCTCCTCTTCGTTCTCCTCTACCTCCTTCGCCTCATCACCAAATCGATGGCAGCTACTTTTTTAATTACTTCCCTGGCGGTCTGACAAGCAGATATGTACATTTTGTCAGTTGCCTTAGCTGACACTTGCTTTAACTGTTTTCACAGTTGCCTTGTTAAAAAATAAATTCAAATATCAAATTCTTGACCGTTTCAGTGATGCAGAAAGATTTCAGTTCATTCCATATATCCACAAAATTGCACAGTGTGAAAACGCATGAAACAAAAGTGACCTTTTTGTCATGGGACCATTGTCAGAACAGCTTCCAGACCACACAATTGGGACACTTAAATGGGGCAAAGTAAAACTGCAAAACAACAGTTAGATTGGTTGGCTTACTATAAAATTCTAGCCATGGCTCTAATTTCAAGAGAAATAGCTTTAAAGTAGTGCAAATATAGTGGGCTACTGCAGTATAATGTAATATCGCCATAAATAATATAACCTAAAGAGAGGAAGTCCACAGTGATGACAGTTTCATCCATCAAGGGCTCTGTGAAGTGGATGATATTAGGGTATTACAAAAGCCTGTCCTCACTTCATCCAGACAAAAGAATCTATAGCTCTCCAGGAACGCTGAGGTGTAGTATAACTTTGAGCTAAATGCTAATGTCAAAATGTTAACGTGCTCACAACATAACTTTCTGGTGTTTGGAATGTGATGGCAGGCATTTTAGTTTAGTGTGTTGCTATGGTACACTTACGATTTTGCATTTACCACAAGTACAACTGCAGCTCATAGGAATGTAATTAGCTTAGCTACAGTGTGGTCACCAACTGAAGTATTGGAGATATACAATTTGCTATATGCTGGAAATGTGGTGGGGGAAGTTTGCCAAATTCATGGCCCCGTGGGCACCATGAACATCACTACAAAATGTTATGTTTGTGCATCCAACAGTTGTTAAACCATCTCAGGCTGGACCAAAGCACCGACTGACTGACAGACTGACACTGCTATGCCTGGAGCTGCACCGCTAGCATGGCTAAAATCCGATTTATATTCTGATCCAAGCAGTCTCTAGGTGGTTTAGCAATATCTCGCATCACACAAACTAAAAGTGCTCTTAAGGTCAAACTAATTTGTACGTGCACATATCAGTGTGTAAATCAGATTTTTCAAGACCACTTCACCCCATTAAAACTTCAGTGTGCATGTTAAAAATGCATGCTAGAAGGCCTGAGATGAGAGCTGCTGCTACCCCTGGAAAAAAAAAAAAACTTTGAAGAAGCAAGATTTTCATTTGATGGCACAGAAAGTGTGTACTGAATCAAAATTCAATGAAATCTGTTTATCTGAATTTTAAATTTACCTTATATCACCTACCCTACAGATAACAAAAATGTTCTGCATAGTATCCATATCCTTGCAGTTGGTTTCATAGCTGCAGAGTGCATCTTTCTGTCAAGACAGGTATGAAATTCCATAAAGCCTACCATTTAGTTTTGCTGTGGTCAATACACAAGAATGTGTAGAATTAACAATCAGTAATCTGACTTGGTTTCCAGGGTTATTTAACTGGTTCTATTAACGGCGACGCTTGGTGTTATGTTACGATCGGCCTTGATCTATCTGTCTGTCTGTCTGTCTGTCTGTCTGTTACCAACATGACTCAAAAATGGAGTAACAGATTTGGATCAGATTTTTAGGGAAGGTCAGAAATGACACAAAGACCAACTGATTAGATTTTGGCAGCTTACAGTCTGGATCCACAGATTTAGTAAAGATTTCTGTATCATTTCCAGATAGCGGTATGGCGCCATTGTAAGCATGACTACAAGAGAACACTGTCAGTGGCCTGCTGACGATCATGTGATTGCGATCCTACTACAAATCAACTGTTTCGAACTTATCGGGACCTATCCGTGCGAAATCATACTAGGAACAATTGATTAAATTGTGGGGGATGATTCCGAGTCCTATCAATTCCCGCTGCCCACTACATATTTAGGTCACGCAATTCGGTATTCGGACATAATGTACACATTCATAACACACGCCTGTGCTCTTTGTAAGTTCATTTTGTTTGTAGGTACATCTATATTAAAAGGAGACATGCTATACACTGATTTCAGCCATGACTTTTTTCAAGATTTCAGTTGTCAGAAATGATATAATGACTGAGCAGCTTTTCTTTTTTACTAGATGTGGTTGAAACTTGAATGCGTTTTCGCTGACACACATTTTAAGTTAAAAATCATCTTTTTTTCACCCATTGGAGTCATGTAGAGAATCCAAGAAGTAAAAAAAAAACAAAGCATGGGTGAAAAAATAAATAAATAAAAATCTAACAATGCATGAGTGCCAGCATGTAAGACATCACATTATACAGTGAAACATCAAGAGAGGAAAGTTCTTTTATGGCTTCTCTGGAGCATAAAGATGAGCCGATTGTGCAGCAGACATTATTCTGACTTATGCTGATACACTGTTGTGTTTTTTTTTCTTTCTGATGGCACACATGCACACTCTGTCACATTACCTGTGACACTGAGTTCACACATTCAGATAGTCATTCTTTCAGTCACACGACACATTCCTACATTTATTGTTTCTGACATTTCTGAGCGGCACATTTTTATATTAAAAAATTCACTGCAAAGGGTGTCAGACAGATACTCTATGCATTATTACTATGCTGTCCACTGATCATGTGACTCTAGAGGGTAGAAGCTGGAGCCTTGATATCACTTGTACATGTTTACTGAGCGCTCTTCATCCAGCAAGTAGCAATGGGAGTTATTACTTTGCAAACAGGTGATTAACCATTGTGAATACATCCAATTTCGTATTCTCTGAGCAAATTTATAGGTCAGAGTAAAACAAGGTATTAGCACTGTCAGTGTTACAAGGTCAGTATCCACTGGGTGCCACCCATACTGACATATATGCTTTATTTGAATACAAATATCTAGGAAATTTTAGGGTGACATCTGTACTTAGCTCGCCGGCCTTCAGACCAGCTAGGGGAAAAGACAGCTGGGAAACAGGAATCAGTCTTCCATCTCAAATATCCAAGCTGTTTGGACTCACCAAGAGCTTGCTTCCTTGCAAGATGTTGCCTCGAAATTTCTTATTAATGGCGGTGCTCACGTTCAGTGATTATTCCCAGCATATGCTTTTGCGTTCAGCTGAACAGTGTGAATCTTTACACCCTTATTACTTTCTATTGTGAGTGATGGCCTCGTCATAAGCAAGTGGTGTGTATTTACCAAGAGCTATTATCCACCCTACTAGAGTGTGAATTTTACACCAGCCGTGTGACTTGTACACTGGTGGAGTAATTACTCATCGCGCTCACCGTGAACTGAAGAGGATAATGAGATTTGTAAACAAAAGGCAGCCATTTTGGCAGCAGCCAACTCACTTACCATCCTCAATAGTCTCCTTTGACAGGTGTGCGCGAGCGGGGTGTGTGTTTGTGCATGCATGTGTTTGTGCATTTTGTGCTCTACTCAAAGCAACAATGGAAAGAGATGAAGAGGAACTCAGCAATAGGGAGTTGCCATTAATCTTGACTTGCTCCTTTTCCCCTCTTTCATTTTCCTCTCTTTCTCTGACCAGATTAACTCT
The DNA here is from genome assembly GCF_021347895.1 of Acanthochromis polyacanthus. Classification (NCBI taxonomy): domain Eukaryota; kingdom Metazoa; phylum Chordata; class Actinopteri; family Pomacentridae; genus Acanthochromis; species Acanthochromis polyacanthus. The sequence continues at coordinate 17,808,301 of NC_067115.1, read as the reverse complement.
CACCAGTTTTACAGTTATTCCGGTCAGAGAGAGCCATTTGAGTAACCATTAACAAATTGGTCAGTTGGATAGCAGCCAAGCCCACATGGTGTGTGTGTGTGTGTGTGTGTGTGTGTGTGTGTGTGTTACCTTTCAACACGTTGAAACAGTTCCCAGTTATTATTTCATCTGAATTACCATGGAAGTGTGTGCTCGTGCGCTGCCTGCAAAATGTTCTGAGTGTTTGCAAAGGTTACATTTACCTACACTGCTATTTTACTAATTTCCTATTGCTCCACGTTGAGTTCAGAGACTTTCTAAACAAAAGAGTGATGACAAAATTTAAAAAAAAGAAAGATATAAAAGCTACAAAAAAAAAAAAAGCCTGAAACAGAGCCTCCATGTAAGGATGACAAGGTGTCTTGTGAACTGCCTGACTGTAATCAGCACTTCGGAAAGGGAAAAAAAGTCATCAGGCATCAGTGAGGACGGCTATGGATTCTAAAAGAGATGGTGAGGGTTTCAGATTACAATTCAGTGCTATGCCACTTTACTGACAGGAGCTCTGTACAGCTCGATTTTTCGAAAAATCTTTTTTAATGTCTTGCCTTGGTCTTTTAATTATTTCCAAAGAAATGGAAGACATTAGTTGGACTGTAACCATCTCTCAAGACTTAAGGTCTTTAAGGAAAACACTGCAAAAAATAATCATCTAAACGGGCAATCATAGTGGGAGTTGCACTGATTTAATTAATTTAAGGCTATGTAAGTGAACTTTACAGCATATTGCTGTGTGCTATTGCTGATGTTTTTAATGTAGAGACTAACACTTTTGACTTTTCTAATCTAAGATCCTGTTTGTAGAGTTTTTATAATGTGCAATTTACAGTTGTTCGTACTCTTTGTCAGAATCTAAATCAGCAAATCTGTTCATCTCAGTTATAGGCTGGTTTGTTTCCATTTATTTTAAGGGTATGGGGATGTTTTGAGGATGTATACTTATTAAGAAATGCATATTTCATTTAGAATAGAATGATAGAACAACAATTAAGTTACATGCTATTTTTATACAAGAAGTAGGACAAAGATTTTACAGAAGTACTGTAGATTACCTTGTGTTAAGACATTTTCATTTAAAAAAAACTTAAAAGAATTAAGTGAAGCAACAGTCAAAATGGCAAATGTAAACATATATCGCAAATTAAATCTTCCTCAGTGTGAGTATGTGGTCTGAAGTTGGCCGGAAGAGGGATGGAGGATGGCAGCTATAGCAGCTGGCTGTTACCATGGTGACAGGAGTCTGGTATTCTTTCATACACTATCTTACATTCTCTCACACACACTAAAGTGGTACATATTGTAGGTATCCAGTTCACATGTATCTTATTTAGAAAATGCCTTCAGCAATTTTCTTTTTTTCTGCATGTTTCTCAGTTCATTACAATTAGCTTCTTGTGTCTTTTTCCAAAAGAATGGATCATAGCTTACTAAAAGCTAAGAGGAAAATATCTGATCTGAACCTTCTAGACAATATTTTTTAATTTGTTCTCTAGCTGAAAGGAACAACTAAGGTCACAGTAATGGCATGGTCATATCATTAGCATGTATTTCTCAGCTATTAAGCATCAGGCTTGGTTTGCGCGATCTTAATGACTAAATGGGCTGCATTCAGTGCATTCTGATACTACTAATATAACTGTGGAGTGTTTTTTGATTGGCCATCTGAAGTACGTTCTACTAAAGTGCCTCTATTGTCACTGCTTAAACCCCTAAAATGGCTTAGGTGTAACTGTACTCATGCTTCTTTGAAATGTGCAGATCATTGAGACAAACAGGTTTGAACTGAAAACCGATCCGGAGTAAGAATAATGCTACAGAAAGCCATGACATGTCTTCCAGCATATATAAAACTGCATATTTCTTCATTCTCTCATCATGTTCTCATCATTGTTTTGTTTTTTAGCTATAAAGTTAAGAAAAGGTTTGTTAAGATTTAGAAATCATTGCCAAATGCTCTGCACTTTTCAACCATTCATTCCAACCTCATCCTCAAGTGGCCACGTGTGCTGGTCAGAACAAAGCTTTTGTTCTTTGTGTGGACAATCTCCAGTGTGTGTTGTGAGCCACTCGTTGCTCATTTGTCCTCCTGTGGTCTTCAATGAGTTTCTCTCCTCTTGAAATTACATGACTTGATCATCTCTCTACTCAGCTGTCTATCACTCCCTCTATGAACCTCACAGAGTAGATGATTTTCACAAACACTTTGCTAGACTGATATCAAGCTGTTGCAAACCTTTGTGCTACATCACTTCTTTGAATGTTACTTGTAATAATTTGTTCCCCCGTCTTTCAACCTGTTGCCAACATCTTACTCTTCTTTTGTTTGCCTAATTTGCAGCACCCCACCAAATGTTTTGTGTGTATTGTAATGCTTTCAGGGAAATTTATGCATTTGAGTCCGGTTATAAGTTGCCATGCAGAAACCATTTTTTTCTCTCCATTATGCAGACAGACTGCACCATTAGACTCTTCCCATCACTGTCTGAATTCCGTTTGATCAAAGCATCCTCCCTGGCTTATTTATGCTACACTAAAATGCAAAAATGATGAATACAGAATACATATTTGCTGTGTTTTTATAAAAAAATAATTTTTGTAAGTATACCCACACTGTTACTGGAAACGGCAAGATGACTCAGGTTCTGGTAAAGTAGGAAACCTGAAAGAAGATATTACAGAGCGTCCTTGCTTTGTGCTCTGGTGTTAGTTCTCTTTGTTTTTTATTTAATTATTATACATAAAACTTAAACACACGCAAAGTTGCAGTCTGTTGGAAGCGGTCTGCAGTGGGGGTATCTTGGGACAAGCCACTTACGACTCTCATGGTCCCTCTTCCCTCTTTGTTTGTGAAAGCTGGGATCTTTTTTATTTATTTTTTTATTTTTTGCCAGTTGGTGTTTGAACGTGTTTACAAATGGAAATCAGATCCAATTCCAAGTCCTAACTTCATAAACTTGTGCAACTTTGAAAATCAAACTCCAAGACACTATAAAACCTTTCACATTTGTTTTTATGTCCTACTGTCACATTAGACATGTGCATTTTATAGATCCTATACTGACAGTGAGGATCCAAATGCACAAAGTAGCACATGTCCAAACAGCAGCTGTCATAGCTCGGGGTTTATGATTGTTCTTTCTGTCTCCATCCTATACTTTCTTTTCCAGTACATTTTGTCTAGCTTTACTCTTATTTTTGTTTATTTTCCCTTTAAAAAATAAAAGCATTGTGTTTCAGTATAAGGCCAGCTGCATGCTAGTTTTCAGTGAGAGAATGATTGAAAAATTTGTTGAAATTGCTTGGACACAGACACTGGTTGATGTCTTTTGATAAAGATTAAAATAAAACTAGTGAAGCTAATGGATTAAAATCCCAGCACGTAACCACTATATTTCGACTGGAAACTCTTGGCTGGGTAAAAAACTCAGATTGGGTGGCATCATGTTGTGAAGAAGCTTTTGATATGTGTTTTAACTGAGCAGTCATATGCTGTGATCATATGGGTTTTTTTGTTTGTTTGTTTCTTTGCTGTTTAATTTGTTTTTTGTTGTTGTTGTGATTGGAATACATATTAAAAAGCAGTTACACAATGTGTGTAAGTGTATGAGACTTAATGCTCTGAGTAGTTATATTGTGCAGAACATGTATATATGATCAGAAATTGCACCCAAAAATATTCTTGATTCCTTTTGTTTTGGCTGAAGAATTCTCTTGTTTTGATCCCTCTAAACATGCTTTATCTCATTGCTTTTCTCATCCTGTTTTTCACAGTGTTAGTTCTAGAGAGTAAAACAAAAAAAAGTCCTTTTTTCACAGAATGACTGCTGATAATTAATCAGTGCTGATGGACACTTTTTTAGGTTTGCTTTTCTTGCTGTCGTGGCCAACAAGGATGCTAGAGCAGTGCATATTTGCTTAAAACTCTCAGGGGATTTTCTCTTTCTGTAGGCATGTTAAACTCTAGTGAACCCCAAAACAGGTCAGCTGTAGTCAGCCATCTTGACTCAGTATCTCCAGGGAATGGACACTTTTACTTTGCAAGTGTGTTCCAGATTCCTGCCAACTTGCACAGAGGCAAACGCACTCAACCACCCACACATACAGAGACAGGCTACTTCACTCGCACTCTCCCTGTGTCTGAATGTTGTCCTTTCCCGAACAGTCCATTAATTTATTATGTGTTTCACTTAATGAGTCATTGTGGTTTTAAATCTGTGTGCCATTCACTGATAACAAAGCAATCATAGAAGCTAAGTGCTTTCTAAGATCTAAAAGCATGACTGTCTGTGGTCCACAAGTACCTTGGTGTGTCTAACTCCCTGTAAACCATGACATGTATTAATTGGCTGAACTACAAGAGACTTTGAGGTGACACATCGTATTGAGAAAGTGTTGACACAGACAGCAAGGTCTTTACATGGTCCTGAGGCCTCTGGTGATTGGTGGAGATTGGGTGGCAGTGGGTGTCTGTAAGAGTAGCAAAACAGACAGTAAGCAAAAGCACCATTTTGAATGAGAAGAGGCACACTAGAATGTGTGAATGCATGCACTGTTTTTGAATGGGATGAAGTGTAAGGCAGGAGGACTAGCTTTCTACAGGTTTGTGGAATGTGCTTTGAATAAATTTTATTTGCGTCTGACATTAATGTGCTTTGACAAAATCCTTAAGTGAAGTTATAGCACTGCTTTTAGCTTAGCTCGTGTTCGGGGTGTGTTGTCTGGGAGGAATCTATCTCTCTTGTGGTTGAAACTGCAGCTATGTGTTCTGTCTTGTGGAAATCAAATGATTGCTTTTAGAGTTGACTGTATTTGGAGTTTAAATCTGACCTCCTGCACACATGTTTGAATGTCACTGAGAGGCTTAATAGCTTCGATCAATCAAAGGATTTTTACGAGTTCAGATCAGACCTTTCACCGTGTATGATTGTATGGAGGAAACACTAATATGTGTGACCAAGAGATAAGTGTGTGATTACATTTGAAACCTGTCGAATCTGCTCGCAAGATGAATATTGATAACTTGTCATACCGAGGAGGCTACTGTATACCAGCCATTCATTAATGAAAGCATCACCACAAGTCCAGCACATGCAAATGAAACATCGAGTTTGTCTGGCAGGAATGTAGGAAGGTGAGCCACTGTGCATGGTCAGTGACAAACAAAACAAAACCTTTAGAAAGGCAAATATGCAAGCAATATATACAAACATCTGACTGTAGCAAGGTAGAATTCAGATTATCCTTAGTTTCAAAAACTCCTGGGTAAATAAATTTAAATGTTTCTACCCCTTTACAGTCAGTGCTAACTCACTCTTGTTCACGTCAGTCCAGTGCACTTATATGTATATTGTGTCCGATCTCAACATATGCCTTCTCAAATCACTTTGCATTAATAAAATCAAAACTCTAAAAGAGAAAAATGCAGTAACCATAGATCAGTAACATGTACCTGCGCAGTCTGATACCTGCAGAAAGGTACAGGAAGAGAGAAGATGCAGAGAGAAAAGGACAAATTATGGGAGAGAAAATATGCAAAGTTAATGGCATGCAATAGTGGCATTAAAGTGAGAGAGAGGAGAGGTGCTCAAGGCATCATGGGAGGTCTCTCTGCAACCAAGGGATAGTTCAAGGTCAGCTGAAGCAGCTTTAAGGATAAGGTTTATCAAAAAGGAGTTTGTACGGTGTTTATCCCCTGAACCCAAACTGTAACCTGGTTCCACAGGAGATGAGGGTAATAGCTAAAGGCTCTGCCTCCCTTTATATGCCTGGAACTTCTAGGAACCACAAGTAATTCTGTGCTCCGAGTCTGGTGTTCTGTCAGGATAATATGACATTGAGGTGTTTATGGTGCAGCTCAGTCATTAAGAGCTTTGCATGTGAGGTGAAGGACTCTGAAACTACACGCTATAGAGAGGTAGAATATTTTAAGGTGAATGGTAAAGTCCCATTTTAGCTGCTGGAGACATGGAAGGAATGAAACTCCTCCATTTGTGAAACTGAACTGCAGCAATATTAGGTTGCTGCAGTTTCACAGTTACTCAAACATATCTGCATATCTGGATTTCTCTCAGGGAAAGAGAAATGGAGCAAAGCAGATGGAAACAAAGACAGGAATGAGGAGAGAGAGAGAGCAGTGAGAGAGGTCAGTGCAATTTTATTTTTAGGAGAGCTGACTTCAGAGACCTTAATCTAAAAGTTTCTTCCGTCCTTCTGAAACTCCTAATAGTTACAGTTTAGACATTCATTCATTCTCTCTGCTGTTACTTTTTTACATCACCATGGTGGTTGTTTTCATTACTGTTCGTTGGTTTATCTGCGGGCTTTCTTGAAACTTGGTGGAAAGGTGGAGCATGGCCAAAGGGATAGCCCATTGAACTTTTGGTACAGGTCTGGCTTGTGTTGCAAAATTGCATATCATAAAGTGTGAACTATTGGCTCAACCATTTACATGTATTACAGTTGCTCAGCTTGGTCCTTTCTTAAAAATCTCCCCACTCTACGGATGTCCTTTCCCGTTTGCATTGGGCTGAGACAGCTGCAAAGCTGTGTGTGCCTGTTTGTGTCTTTTCATGGCACAGGTGGAGCTGACAGCAGGCATTGGCAGAAAAACAAGGTTTAACAGTTGGCCGAGACTTGAGAAATCTGTACCAAACACTCACCATGCTCTTAAAGAACACACATACACACCAATTTGCATGCACCCATTGATGCACCACTACTGGCCCGTTTTGGAAATACACACCATGCATGCACAAATATGCCTTACCTAAAGCGCACACACTGCCAGAGTCATGCCCACACACACTCTTAAGGTTGACAGAACCTGTATCAAAATGGTTTTATTTTGGATTTTTATGTAAGTCCTGTGGATTAACTACACTGTGTATTTATGTCTATCACAGGTAACATAGCTAGCTGCATTTGCATTCCATTATTAAAAGAGTTGCCCTATTCATAATGTTCAGACTTTTAATTCCATGTTATCTCACACCTAAGTTATTGTTTTGTGTTCCTGTTTGTGTATTCTGTTAGACTAAAATGAGAGAGTATGACTATAAATCTCCTTGTAGCATTGGGACAGCATTAGCTTTGTCTTACCTGTGAGTTTTCCATGATGTATGAGCCCAATCTCCTCTCACACACTCCCACACAGCAACTTGAGACCCCTATTTATTCTCTCTCCCTCCCTCTGCCTTTTTACTGTAGTCAAACAATGAGAGATGACTTGATTACACTATCAGTCAACTATGATTCATAGACAAAATAAGCATGGAACAAACTCCAGAGGTGGCTGGACACCTGCATGTTGCATTTGCTGCTCCGCTCTTGTGTGATTATTATACTGAGTGTTGACATGGCACAAAGATTAGGGACTGAAATTGCACCCTGCCAGCCTAACTGTGAAGATGTCTTTGATCATATCTCTTGAGTTTCTTAAAGAAACTGTTGCAGGGTATGAACATTTGGAACTAGATTTTTTTTCTCTGCGTTTCGGTGAGAGTGCTCCATTAGTTGCAGGCAGCAACCTAAGTGGTGCAAATGAGTCATTACTGACAGTGTAGCATTGGCTGAGTAAGAAGAGTGACCTTTCAGTAATGAGAAGTTAGTGTTTTATTTTATACAGCCTGTAGCGCCACACATTCTGAAAAAGAAATCTGTGCAGATGCCATTTGTTAGTTCTTTTTGAAGCGACTTACTGTAATAGATGTATGCTCATATGCCTTACTTTTATTTGCAGTGGAAACAGGTTAATCGATAAGTCCTTGGTGAAGGAATGCTTGAGTATGTCATATATGCGCAACTTAGAGAATGTATTTTGCATATTTTGAAATACAGACCGCTTGAGAAGGTAAGAGTCCATGATAATTTTTTTATGGGTCCAGACATGTCTTTTCCAAAAGTTCAGATATGAATTCTTTTGAAGGCCGAAGATAAGCGTCTTCACCAGAGATTTCAATATGAACATACTTAAAACTAATTTTGAGGATCACTTGCCATATCAAATGACTGAGAATCACAACACACAGTGTTTGCCACCAGAGACATAACTCATCTATTGTCTGTTATCTGTATTGTTGAGTGGGTGACCCATAAACAGGGGCTATAGTCCCTCATGCAGCGTCCTGGGGTTCAATTCCAGCACACGGCTCTTTGCTGCAGGTCTTCCCCCCATCCTCCTCTGTACTTTCCTGTCTGCCTCTCTCCTGAGCCTATCAAACAAGGCCAAAAAATAACTTAAAGCTAAACCTGACATTAATTTGAGCTTTTTTATGTTCTGTACACATAATTTAAGCTGCCCTCTAAAGCGCCTCATTTGCATGTGTTTTTACTTTTAAATCTCATACACCTTTCCCTAGATTTTTTTTTGTAATATATGGAAGTGTAACGTCACTTTAAGGCTGCATGGATTGGCTTGAAGATTTTTTTTTTATCTCAATCAAATAACCTCAAATGTAAACCTTCAAGCTAAATCTATGCGGTTCTCCTAAATAATTTCCCAATAGACTGCAGTGGGTAAATTACTTTGAATTGATTTCCTGTACTATATTTTGCAGTGTTTTGCTACTGTTTTTGGTCACTCTCTTGACATTCACTGACCGGACATAACTGTTTATCCCCTGATCTTATGTGTGCGTGTTTCTTATAATGAATGGGCGTGACTTGGGTAGATCCTAAAACTGAATCCACTGCTTATGTGCACACGTTATTTCACCTGAATGAGAATGCATGGCGTTCTCTCCAGAGAGAGTGTGTGTTGATGTCTGCTATCTAAAGCTTGTTGGGCTCTGATTGCTGCCTAATCACAACATTGGCATTGTGATGCAGTCTACTGCAAGCACGCATATACGCACACGCACTTGTGTGTGCATGGGCGCAGACAATGATGGAAGGAAACTAGCACAGTCCTATGCAGACAGAAACACTGACATACTCACAGCTGCATGCACTTAGGCACAGACACGCTTGCCCACTCATGCACTTGCTCACACACATATGCCTTGTGGATTCTGCTATTATGCCATATTACAGGTAATGAACCAGTCCATATGTTTCTAGTCAGTTTCAAAGTGAGTGAGAGAGAGCTGTAGCACACTGCTGCTCGACTGAGACTCTTCATTTTGTTTGCTTTATGATATTACTCTCATTTTTTCCCCCATTTTTTCCCTGTACGCATCAGATTACCGCATACATTACGTGACTGTTCAGCCTGCAAGATGTTAAAGTCAAAGGTTTTGAAGATCAATAAATATCTAAAACATTCACAAGGCTGTAGTCCTTTAAGCTCCATCTTTAGCCTTTTTCATTCAGGGCCCAATTTCCTGATAACAACCGATTTTGGAGGTTAAGAGAGTTTTTCCCAAAGCATCTCTACAAACATATACATATGCATATCAGCTAGCTCATACATTTCAGAATATGCAACTCATCTGTCAGGTGTTAGATGTGCAGTATTCAAGCACGTCTCTCGAATATATAACAACCTCCGGGAAAGTGACATCAGCTAGAGCAGACTGAAAGCAGGAAGGAAGTAAATGGCAATAATGGCACAAACTGGCGGATCAGCTGCATGAACCAGCTTTTGAATCAAGATCTCTTAGTTTTAGTTTATTCCTTAGAAACAGACACTTCTAAGAACTTCTAATGTTTTTTTTAATAACTTTTATAACTTCTTTGTTTTTTGTTCCTCCAGTGGGTTCAAGAGTTTCTATGGGCACGTAGGAGGTACAGTTTAATTTGCGATCATTTCTGAGAGCGTACTCAGTTACAATACTTATGGGAACACATTTTCATCTTAAAAAGTTTGAAATATGGGTTTAACGATAATCTTAGCCTTAAGATGCATGCAGAAGTATACAGTATATCAGTGATTTAGGGACCCATTAGAAGATGAATTGAATATAAGCTCAAGTGTTTAAAGCCAGCAATCAAAAATCAAGCTTTATGGCAATACGTTATCTGGAAATCATTCTCTATTCTTCCTGTACACCTACATCTGTCTGCATTGATGCATTAGAAGATGTATATCCAGTTTAAAACAGCTATACTGTGGTGTGGCTCAATTCAGGAGACGGTTTTACTTAATTGTACTTTTCATGATGGAGCCCCATTTTCATGATGGTTTTGTTAAAATGTTGAAACTGAATGGGAACGAACTTTTCCTAAACTTAATAGACTGCAAAATGTGGCCGCATCATTAATTATATATCATTGCCTGACTAGACTATGAAGTCTCACATAGGCCTGCGAAGACCAACGCAAACACGCATCACTCGAGGAACACTGGGATCCCCTAACTCCGCCAGTGCTTGTTAGGTATACGTAATTAATCATGTAAATTACCTCCTCCTCTCTTGCCCCAGGGACAGATGGAGGGTCCGATGTTTGCATTTAAGTAGGTGTTCAGCATATCACATTCTTGGTGATTAGCATAAAGCTCGGCATATTAAAATGCAGTGTACCCTAGATCAGTCAAGCATAGGTTGGTTTAACTCTGCGGTGGTGTTTTTGCCTCTAAGGGGAGAAAAGTATGACTAGTGAGATTATCGATATAGGAGACTGAAATTAACAGGAGCAGGGGAGGATGTGTGCAGTGTACAAAGCAGTGTGATTTATACAAGGTCCACGTTTTTCTTCTGTCTTCCTTTTTTTTTTTTTTCCCCCTAAAACTGGAATTCCATTATAGGCAGAGTAAGAGGAAATCAACTGGTTATCTTACTGGTGCTTTTCCCTCAACACTGTGTTAGTTCTCGATTAGCTACACTCTCTGCCTGCTAGAAACAGTTTCCAGTTTGGTTCCATTTTTGTATTTATTTATTTTTTTGGCCAAAAGGGAATTTTCATCAAATCTCTGAACATATGGAAGCAAACATATGGCAAGATGGCATGGTGTCATTAGCTTCATACATAATCTTGTTCACTGTGTACAGTTTTGAATATTTTCACACAAGTTTGTAAGGATGAGTGATGAGCAGTTTTTGAAAAATGTAGAATGAAGGATTCCATTTATAAATTAGTCTGCTTTTGTATTTGATTAAAACACTAAAGTAAACCTTATAGACTAAGTAGGGGAGACATTTTTGTTGCTGTTCTTTTCGTTTATTTATTGACACATTCTCTAGCATGCATAATACACCTAATTCTATCAAAGTTAAAATGCTGTCAGTCTTAATAATGAGGGCAAAAACATCCCTGTAATGAATCTTTTCAGACTCACTGAATAAACTGTTGGCCTTTTGCTTTACTTGGCTCAAATGAGAAATCGGCATTGAATCCATGGGTTTTTATCTTGAGTTGTTGCCTTGCTGAATCATGTTGACCACTGAATTTTAACCTTTTTTCATTGCAAACAAAGAAAAATATTATTTCAGCCTGCAGCCTTTATTAAATGGAGAGAGATATATTTTTGGCATATCCAGTCATTGATTTTCCTTATGGAACACAAAAGGTCCTAAGTTGAACAAGTAGTTCTTCTCATTACAATAGAACACAAGTAGCTACCGGGAGATACTCAAAAATCAATTCTAGTGAAAGTGAAGGAACTCTCCCGTATCTTTTGGTTTACTGAACTGATACTCTTGGTGAAAATAATAATGATTACAAATCTCATACACTAAGAGAGCCTATTTATAACATTTGACTTTCACATACCTTTGGAAAACTCTCTTTTCAACAGTAACACCATCTCCCTGTTGTTATAAATGTAAAATCCCAGCAGTGTTTAGAATTAATAATACTCCAACTTTTAGTGAAACGCTGAGTGTTTCGCACGGATTTTCACTAGTCTCAGAGCAACAGCAGGAGCTACTACCAACAGTCTCCCAGAGCATCTGTTTCGTGCGGCTGGCTGAAAAGTGGTACCTGGTGGGTACACAGGTTATCTCCCACATTCATTCCAAAACATGAGGAAATATGGATGATTTGGCTTTAATGTGGTGTTTAATCAGGAAAGGATGAGTAAGGGGAGGGCAGTACAGAGAGAGAGCAGACAGGAAGCAGACAATGGAGGAGAGAAGGAAAGGATATAAAGGACATGTCTCAAGGCTTGCATCAGCATCCATGAGGGTGCTTTCCCCTCGCTCTCCTTACAGCGCCAGATGGCCTTGGTCTTTAATCACGGTGTGTGTTTGTGAGTGTCACAGAAGTGTGTGCCTGAAGCATCTTAGTATTCGAATGTGTGTGCATGTGGAAAATGTGTGTCTACCTGGATGCAAAGTCTAATTCAGTGTTTGTGTGTCAGGACTTGGCTTTATGTTGTTTTTGTTTAAGATGCAACAAAATACCAATTCATCAAAAGCAGCAGGAGACGTGTTTAACAGGCAGTAAGCATTTTGGTTCATCTGAAAAGACTGCGATGCGACGCTTTAATTAGGCATTTAACATGTGTGCAGTGGCATGTGTCTGCTTTTGATCACTAACCTGTAAAAATGGCAATTAGTTTTGCGCTTTTTTTTTAAGTCTAAGCTAGCCGTACTGACAACATTAACAGCTGTATTATATTGTTTAGGCTCTCGTATCCATTAAGCAGTTTAATGTGTTTTTGATTGTGTCTGGATTGTCGCGGCCATTGTGACAATGAGGCTGTGTATGGTTGGTTATGACTGTCACGGCTGGAATACCAGCGATGCACATTAAAGACCTGGAAGAATAAGATAATCAAATAGTTCTATATCAGATGCATGCTGGAGGGCAATATAATACAAGTTAATGTTGCACAAATCAACCACTGATGGTCAATAAAAAGCACACAATTACTTATACATCGTTGCTTCCATGAAGCGAGGCTGTGACTGATAAACCAGTGAAGTGACAGAGATGGGAAACCAGCATGGTAAGCTATTTTTCAGAGCGCACAGGCAGATTTTGGAAGAATTTGTTACCTGCATTAGTAAATCTTTGAAGTCCACTCTGCTCCTCGGTGGTGCTTTGCTAAATTTCATGTTACTGCCTCCAACTGTTGATCAGTGAAATGTCAAGAATCCATTCACAGGACTGTGTTTCTTTTCACCCCGTTGCACGTGTGTGTGCATGAGCACCTTCATCCATGTGCAAACGTAAATAAGAGATGCAAAGTGCGGAGTCACTCTTTAGGGTTGTGGTCAAACCCCGAGGGTACCTTTCGAGCATTTTTATACAATGTTGCACATTCAGTCACAACAATGCGCATACACATACGGAGACATTCACCGTCTCCCATGTAGAGACCCTACAGCTGGTTAGCTGGCATCTCTCATATGGTATGTGACATTTTATATGAAACTGACACAGAAATAGCACACATATACTACAGATGTCGACTGTGTAATGAAGCAACGCCTTCCAAACACACACACACACACACACACACACACACACACACACACACACACACACACACACACACACACACACACACACACACACACACACACACACACACACACACACCTGCCAGACTAGTGGATGCCAGCATGTTTTAACCCTGGGGCTCTGCTGGCGAGTAGACAGAACAGAAGGAGAGGGAGAGAGAGATGGAGTAAAGTGAGAGGAGGCGAGAAGAGGGAAGCCAATACAGGTGGAGCGAGAAAAAGAACAAGAGGGTGAAAAAAACACACACACACGCACACATAGCAAACCAAATGGGATGATGGTGCAAAACAAGAAAAATAAAGAGCAGAGATGGGGGAGAGCGTGAGAAGAGAGAAGTGAGTCAGAGAGAGGGAAGAGAGGCGATGTTGGAGCATGCAGCTGACCCTGAGCAGGGCTGCATTTGTAATCAGATATACAGAGAGGAGGAGATGGGGGCTGGACAAGACAGATGAAGGGTGAGCAAAGCCTGATGGAGCACAGCGAGAGAGAGAGACGGAGGTAGAGAGAGGCTTGTGATGTATTGTGCACTGCTAACCCTGGGATTGTATTTCCAGGTGAGGTGGTCCAGTCTGGCACATTCTGACCATAGAAAGACAGATGTCAGGGACGACAGCCAACAATACACATCTGAGAGGGGAGTGTGTAAGCGTGTGTGTGGTTTTGTGGGGATGAAAAAAAACAACCTTTGGTGTTGTTTTATTTCTTTTTTTTTTAAAATTAGCACACACAGTCATATGCGGGACGCAATGGTGAACTTCTTGAGAGGTGTCTGTGTGAGAATTGATTCCACACTGTTCACGTCAGCCGATAGACTGGTTTAAATCTCATCAGTCAAAGCTGCTGAAATAAACAGTTTCATATTTGCAGTGCTTGAAATGTCACATACAATCTGAATGGAATAATGATTTGACTCTGCAGCTGGTGTTACTCTGCGACTGTTTGCTATAATGTCCACCATTAACTCTAAAAATGCTGTAATAATCAATTGTTGTGCTAAACTATCAGCTGATTTAAGTTTAACTAATGGTATCTTTATATATTTCAATTTTCACTGCACTTAAAAAGTCCTTGAAAGTACAACCGCATTGTTTAAATGGTAGGTACGATTCAATGAGCCCTGAGCACTTCTAAACAATGATGAGTGAGGAGGAGTAAAGACAGATGGGTGGACACGATAATTCCAACAAAATCAGAAAGAAAGAAAAAGAGAAATAACAAAGCAATAGGCATGATTCTTGCTTCCTGCTTCCTTACTTTGCCCCCCTCTGCCCCTCTTTTTTGCCCCTCTGACCTCTTTGATGAAGCCAAGTGGTCAGCAGAGACTAACAGGGGTGTACCCATCTGCTGCCCATCCCCTTGATCTATCTCTCTCCCTCTTTTCCCCCTCCATAACTCTCTCAACCCAATCAGTTTCACTTCTATCCAGCCAGTAGCTCCATTCTGCCCAGCTGAAGTCTCATCATCATTATCCCTCTCTCTCCCTTCAGCCACTATTTCATTTTGCCCTCCATCTGTCCATCTCCCCTTCTCCATTCTTTCTCAGTGTCTTTTCCCTGCTCTTTTTTTTTTTTTGTCTTGTGCCAGGTCCTGATCCAGGGTACCAGCTGCAACCCC
This sequence comes from Acanthochromis polyacanthus, assembly GCF_021347895.1. Lineage (NCBI taxonomy): Eukaryota > Metazoa > Chordata > Actinopteri > Pomacentridae > Acanthochromis > Acanthochromis polyacanthus. The sequence continues at coordinate 17,793,301 of NC_067115.1, read as the reverse complement.
TGCAGCCCTACCTTCTTTCCTCTCTGCCAAGCTTTGGGTGTTTTTTTTTTTTCCTAATGTGCAGTGGAAAGACAGAGAGAGAAAGGAGACAGCTGAAAACACAGAATGGGAAATGAATCAAAGATCACATTTTCATTTGGTGACAAAAGATATTTGTGTCAAAATGTCCATATTAACAGCAGAGACACTGAGCAGAAGAGAAATTGTGAAGAATAATTAAGATGCCCAGCTTTGTTTTCACTCCAGATGGTTTTCTATCGCATGTATGGTGGGATTTAGAACATAAAAGATGCTGGAGCAAGAAGGTGAGATGCCAAATATTATGCATATTTCAATACTTTCAATAAAAATAGATAATGGTGGAGTATTTAAGTTAATATAAGTTTGTTGGTAACAAAAATGGCAGATTCAAGTTCTGTTTAACTGAGATAATATCTGAAAATATAATAAAATTCCCACGGTGAGCTTAGTAAATTCAGTTAAAAACATACAGAATATCTTAAATACATCAAGCTATAATATACTGCTGTATGTGGTACATGAATTACTTACTGGACCCAAATGAAAAACACTTGGAGGTGTTTGTGAATTAACGGAGGCAGCCACAGCATGAGGTTGCATTTGCACTTGGGAATATGCATATTTCTACGGGCAACCTACTTTTCCACAACTGTTGACTATGAAAAGCTTGTTTTACTCTTAAACCTTATAGTGAATTAAAAAAAATATCGACTTACATTCCATTTCTGTGGCAATTACATTAAATCATTTGAACTAAGATTTTCACTGCAGGGGAGTTCTAAATAGAATCACTTATGATCCATTTCCATATAATTTCAACTTGTCTTGGAGGAATGTTTAAGTCAGTTTCAACTTTCTGCTACATTGCACAGAGACAGAAAATACCGAACAGAAGTATTATAACTTAGCTCTTCATACTGAGGCTTTTGTTGCTGCCTTTAACAATATGACGCAGCTTTTTTGATGAGAAGCAAATCTGCTTTAAACTGGTCCAGCTGATCACCAGTGCCAATATGTTTTTACCCTGTTGTTTAACTGTAACTGACTAAAACACTGTAGAACCTCGACATGCATTAAATGATATAGGAATGCAGCTCCTAGGATAAATTACTCCTCAGAATATGAAAAATGTAGAGGTGCCATGGTAAACAAGATTTAACCAATAACACAAAATGACACAAGAAGCGATTCTCCAGGGAAAGAAAGACACAGTGTGGATTTCTACTGTGGCATGAAAGAGTGGGAGAGGAGAGCGCCTCGCAGTCGAAACAAAACACCCGGCACACATATGCCAGCGGGAGTGAGGTGTCAAAAATGCACACAATTTAATTTAGGTACGCAAGAAAGCACACTCTGCAAACAAAATGCTGTAGCTGTAATGACACCAACATTACCTTGCTGGAATCCCTACAAGAGCATCGCTAGCAGAAAATAGCCACTCATGAAAGTTCTTTGTAAGCATCCATAAAATTATGCCAAATCGTGTACTTTCAGAGAAAAAAAACCATTCCAGACAAATTAAAGCTGATGGACCATGCACGTCTCCTCTAACCTGGTATCAGGTCATTACTTTGATTATGGCCTGACTGTCAGTTTCGCTCACTCACACACAGAAAAAGTTTGTGTTTCGGGACCGACTTGCAGGAAAATTGGCATTTTGATTTTGTTTCCCATGGCTGTGAAACCAGTGTGAGACCAGACACTTCTGAAGCTTCTCTGTTGTCAGATGATGTTGTGCTGAAATGAGCTGGAACATTGGACTACTGTGTGTGTGTGTGTGTGTGTGTGTGTGTGTGTGTGTGTGTGTGTGTGTGTGTGTGTGTGTGTGTGTGTGTGTGTGTGTGTGTGTGTGTGTGTGTGTGTGTGTGTGTGTGCGTGCGCCATTCATTCTCTATCTCTGTCTTGATCCAGCCCTTCATTCCTTCCCCTCCCTGCCTTCATTTTATATTCTCCCATCTCTCAGAGCAATGCTTGTTGTTCTGCACTGCAAGAAATATCCATCTCTCGCAGTGTAGCCATCCCTGTGCCATGCTTGTGTCTGACAACAAAGAGACCAGCTTGAACACGCTGACACTGCCTTCCAGTATGTCACTTTGTTCACAAAACAGCCTTTTTTCCCCTTCAAACTAATAATTCATTTGGAGAGAGAGAGGATGTTTCAAGTTTTTTCTTCCAGCCAAAATGACGCCAAGACAATGACTCCTTGTTTAGCCTCATTAACAACAATGTTTATGTGGAACAGGGCACTGGGGCAGCAGGACTGGACATTATCTTTGTTATTCACAGCCAAGAATTTTATTTGTTTATTTATTTTTGTGAGTAATTATGTGAGAGCATTTCTGTTTCGGCATGCCTTCCAAGCAAAGCTGGTCTACAGCGATAGCAACACAATCCAATAGTTGTTTGTATTATGTGTAGTGTAAAAGAGCTGCTCATTTTAATCAAAGTCGGCTTTGCGTAACGTCACATACGCAGCACCTAGTTCATGGGGCCGTGTTTGTTAATATTGGAGATTATGAAGTCCTGTCTTCCAGTGCAAGAAAAACACAGATCGAGGACTTTCATCTCCAGAAAGGAAAAAATGCTCTGTTGACAGTGAGTGATGATGAAGATTCATCCACTGAAATCAAAATGTTTGATATTGCCTTGCACGCTCACACACTCTGCGGAATTAGTTCGGGACTTCAGTGATCTCAGGGACTGGCAGAGAAAATGAATTTCATGACAGTTATCTCACCAATGTTAATTAAGCCAATAACTTGGGATGATTATGGTCATTTGGTTGCATGCTGCTGAGCCGCGCATCTTCTGAACCTGTCCCCTCAGACAAGGTATCACATGGATGCTGTCGTGCTGCATTTTGCAAACATCCTTGATAAACACACCTAATCACTGAATGCATTAGTAGGTGTGACAGATGTAAGACACAGTTTAATATTAATATTACAATTAAATGAGGTTCCCCGGTGCTTTACACATGTAAGTGAACTGACAAGAATCTTAATATCGCTGCTTTCTTATTCACTGGAGAAAATACCCTTGACTCAGATTAAAATTCGCTTTCAAAAAGTTCGACAGTCTCTGACAGAAAACTGTGACACAAAAGAGCCACAAACTGTTAGCAGCAGAGCACATCTTTCTTGCTGTAAGCACCGACACATATTCCGTCTTGGCATGTTTAATGGGCAGACACAGAAATGTACACCAGGGAAAAGTGTAGCGATTCAATATCGCTGTGCCCACTAGTTAGCTTTTCAGATAGTTCACAGCAGTGAGCAGCTTAACTTGCCTGCGAGTGTCAAGATGGGCCAGTTTAAATGTAAAATGCTTTGGTGTTTTCAATAGTCTTGTTAACATTACACTGTCTGCTCCTTGTCTTGTAAAGTAGCAGTTAGGAGAGCGAGTCCATCCATGCTGCGGTTCGCGTAGCTGTCAATCAAAAGTGTATACAGGCTTGAACCCTGAAGAGGCTTAGAGTATAAAGAGACATTTCTGAATATACCTTTAACAACATCTTTCTCTCTCATTGATAAGTTCATAATAGCAATTCCATTATAAATAAATAAATAAATATATACTATATAATTGCAAAATGCCTGACTTTTATGACTTTGGTTTGACATTAGATTGATTTCTTGCAAAGCTAACGATGTGCACAACATCCTTCGTTGCTGTCTGTTTTCTACGTATTGATATTTGTATTAAACTCCACAATAGGTTTGCGCTGCACAACATCTCAGCATGTGTATTGTTTTGTGTGCATCTTGTGTGTGTGTGCTTTGTAAGTCGTATTATAAATGTCCTTTCTTAAGACAGCAAATCACTCCTTCTCTCCCCTTGGTCTCTGTCGTTCTGCTCCTGTCTCTGGTGTTTTGCCAATAGCCCTCTCGGCACTCAATCAATTACACGTGTGAGTGTGTGAGTGTGTGTGTGTGAGTTTGAGTGTGACATGTATGTGTTGTTCGGCTACGCCAGCTCTCCTTGGTTTTTATTCTTTGTGACATGTTTTTGTACCCACCTCACTGTATGTTTGTTTTCATTGTAATGACACGAACATAAAAGAGCATCACAAGAAACAGAATCATAATAGATGTACACTGTGTTCATGCATTCAGTTCACAATTTCTGACTCACTGAAGTGATATTACAGGCTTTTATAAAATGAATTTTCTTATAAGGAGAACTCTTTCAGGACATATTCTACTGAACAGTACAACTCACAGAAAAACTGCTGTGTATGAACTGACACAACGTAATTGCTCACTTATATCACAAAGTGAAACCGTCCAATGTTGCATCTCTGAAATCTCTCTCCAACAGGACTCATAACACTGTTATATTTTTTTTACACCAATGTGCTACCTCCCCATCTGTGTTTGCCTTTACAGATGTAAAGCACACATCAAAGCACAAGGGTCAGAAACTGAATTCAACAGTAAGCAGTTTTGTTCTGTGATTTTTATGTGTGTCTTTTTGTAGTGGAGTCACAGTTGATGACAAAAGTTTCCAAATCAATAGTCATTTTTCAACATAATTTTGGAGTTGGAACACTTAAAGTGTAGTAGTATGGTAGAAATTTAGTGGATTTTTCATTTGTGATTAAAGTTTTAACATTGGTTACATGTGCAACATTGACTCAGTAAGTGGAGGTCTCAGTTAAGCACAAATCTCTATATTCTGTCCACAAAACCTGCTGAACTCTTGTACCAGCTATTGCTTTGGCCGTAGTAAATATATGTAATTGAAATTGGTTTGGACAAAAAATTTGCTAGCACGAGGCACAGGAGGCTGCTATCTTCATCCACATCTCTCACTGGACACATGCAATTACTTCAACATTGCATCCCCAGACACCATCGGCGGTCTTTAAAATTGTAGCCTGCTGCATCCTTAATCACCCATGAACAAACGTGTTTCAATTATTAACCTCATAAACATTTCATTATGCAAGTAAAAACACTGGTACAAATGGGAAATGCTTCATTGGGTTCATGAGGTCGCTAGAGTGTTTCTCTCGGCTTAAAAATTCTTAAAGGACACATTTCTTATTAATCAAAAGGTGATCATCTCTCAAATATTAAGAGTCCTTCAGAGCGTTTGCATAGATTCCATTTGGACTTTACAAGATTGAATTAAACCCACAAAAAAGAAATCTACTTGAAAACCTATTTACTCTAAAACGGAATTTCTTTTATACAACAAAAGGAAAAAAGTACAAAGTCAAAAAAAAAGGAAAACAAATCCTCACTTCTATTGTACAAGTGGTAATTTTATGCAAAATAAAAATGTAATATGCATTGTCTTATGCAATAAACAGTCAAGAGGTCTTAATATTTTATATCATATATTATCATAAGTAGGATACAGCAAATCCATTCAAGCGAAAGAATGCAGTAACTACATATTTGGAAAAAAAAAGAGTTACAGCATTTCTCTGTTTCAGGCCTACTACAAAGGAAAAAAAAACACATTTTGGCAAAAAAAAATGTGATTTTTAACTAAGTCAAGTGTCTTTACTTGATGTTTAACACATTAAAATACCAACCATTGACGTAACATCTTTTTCGGTAGAGAAACTGGATTGGGGGTTTGAATTTACTAAACAAGTTTAAATATTAAGATTAAGACAGTGTGATTTATGATGTGATCTCCAGTTAATTACTGTAAAGCAGCACAACATGTGCAGGGTACCAATGCTTGTTTTTGTTCCCCTCTGTCATAGACTTTAATTGGCACAGTTTTGCTCATGAAACTATGATATACCTCATGAGACTGATGCTCAAAGCAGGCTCAAAACAAAAATCTTGCTGAACAAAAATAGGATTTTGGCTTTAGATTATTAACCCTGGACTGGATGTAAAACTCATTGGCTTGGAGTTTTTTTTAACATAGCTCTGATCTGATTTTCATCCCTGAAAATGTTCGGAGGCTATGTTCTGTAGTTATGAAGTTATTTGCATAGTAAAGAATAAAAACTAAAATAAAAAAGCAGGAAAATTTGACCTCTTCCCTTTATACTTCAAGGTCCTGAATCTCTGAAAAAAACATTCTGAATATGAAGGAAAAAACTGCAAGGTTTTATTAAACATACTATATATATATATATATATATATATATATATATATATATGTTGATTCTGAGGCAGGTGGGAGGTGCTACCTGACATTTCATGAAATGACCCCATTAACTGTACATCAAATCTGTACATAGGTACAGCGACAGAAAGGAAAAAAGTATAGGAGAGACACAAGCATAGTGTATACAAATGCAAGGTGGAAATGACAAAGATGATAAACACATATAGAGACAGCCTTACGAACGTAAAGCATATTGGCTAGATTACAAAAACAAGTGGATCTATGATGACATAAAGTTAGAGAGAAAACTGAGTGAAATCAGGCAGATGATCAATACGCAACAGCAGGGTGATACAAAGAAAGAGGACACAACTTGGACCACTTCAGGAAAAACTAAGAGCAAAGGAAAAAATGTGAGCCTTTCAATTTGATTTGACATTGCCAGCGGTGGGACAGGATTTAATGTGGAACAGGAGGCTCTTCCACTGCCTGGGTGTGATATCAGACAAAGCTCTGTCGCCTTTGGTTTTGGAGGTGTGAGAGGAGGAACTGTGAAGTCGACCGAAGTGACCTTGGGGTAGGAAATAAGGTTAGTACATTGGTAATGTATTGCAGACCTAAACAATTCTGTATTTCACTGATAGCCAGCGCAAATGAGCCAGAACTGGGGTGATGTGCTGTCTTTTCTTTAGACCACTCAAGAGTCTGGCAGCTTCACTCTAAACTAATGGATATGACTGCACTTTGTCAACAGCATATGCAGGCTGTAGCAGTAGTCTATGACAGTTTCGAGGTCCTTGTATGCTAAGTTAAGTTTCATAAGTTTCAGTTTGCCGCTAGTTCTGAGATGACAAAAGTGCCAGACTGAAACAGTAACTGGCTTCGTAGATCTCAGTAGCTGTCCTCTATTAACTCTACTGGGTTCATGTGATTTGGCACTTTAGATCACATGTTTAAGTGTAATAAACTGTATTACCAAAAATTTGAAATGACTGAATCATGTAATCTCTATGCACTATAAAAATTTAACTGTCCAAACACAATCCAAATGCAAGTGTTTCAGTATTGAGTAGGGTTTGTGGTAATTATTTTGGTGTAAAATTATTTACCTAGAAAGAAATACAACCTTTCCCTTGGCTTCACAGTTTGTATATTTGTATAAATATGTGATGGATCGATATCTTTGTGTTCTGTCCACTTTGGCATCCTGGTCTTCTTAAAGAAAGGTTCCTCTCTGCAAGTAATTTTCACCTTATGTGAGTGAAAACTGAATCGTGAATTTTAGATATCATTTCCACCGGTGATTGACTCTTGTGACATTCGAGTTGGTAAAATAGCTCAGACAGTAACAAAACACTGTTTTCTACAATCAACAGGTACAACTCATACCACCTGCTCATCAGTACATCTCGCAGATTTATTCTCTGATTAAAATGACAAATGTCGGTGTTGGAACTTCATTTCAGCTTGACTTAAGGTTACGGATAAGGTGTGTTGGTTCATGTCAACACTCCGCCAAAGGTTCTTTACAGAGTGGAAACAGGAGTCTGTACAACCTTGAGTGAACCACAAGTGATTGTAACAACTCCAACAGGGACATGCATCCATAATGTTAATGACTATTTAATGGTAGTAATTCAAACTTCATAGTTTTGTACCTGCAATATTTGCATTTGGTAAGCATCTTTATATATTAGATTGTTTTCAAGAAGTCTGATTTGAGTTGAGACAAAAAAAGGTATTAATATTATTATTTCATTTCACTACTTAATTCAAGCATGTATTGTATTTACTGCTTATAGTGCATTTACTACTGACTCCAGGATTCTGGCATTTTATCTCAGGACACCACAGCTACAGATTTCCTTTATTCTCAGGACCCTCCCAGTGGAATGTATTTATAGTGGTTCAAGTAGGGACTGAATGCAGCTAAGCGCTCCTGCAAGTGGCTATAGCATCCGGGGATTGACACTAAGTTCTCTTCTTGTTATTTTCATTAGGTTTCCCAAGAGAAGTATACAACAGCAGTGATTCTTCTCTTCACAGAATATACAGCATTTGGCCTCTGACTTGCAAAGACCAGTTTCTTTATACCTCTGTCAGCTCAGAGGTCTTGTTATGGTGATCCCAGCTCTCACGTGGGCTTTTAGTAAGTGCCTTATTTAGCTGTACATATTTGCATAGCGATCACACTCACATTTTTGCAGTAGTGCTATAGAGGTGTGAACTTTAAAGGTGTGAGATGAAATCTATTAGCAACTAACATCTACTTTCGGTGGGTTTTTACCACATATAATTCTTACTATTGTTGCCATTAATCAGAAATATATTTTTGACTTCTTGTTGTGATAGGTCTGCCTTGCGGGAGTGCATGTTGTGATGCATGTTGTCCTCTCTCACAAGATTATTGATGATGGGATCAAGAGAAGCCGGCAGGTGAGATGAAGAGAGAGGCTGAAAGGGGAATTTTGGATAGTCAAAAAGTCACTGGATCAATCATTGGTCAACAAAGATTGGTTGGAGGGAAAAATGTCATAAAGTTAGTAACAAGGCAAAAATAACAAATTCAGGAGTCAGTCTTTGTGTGTGTGTGTGTGTGTGTGTGTGTGTGTGTGTGTGTGTGTGTGTGTGTGTGTGTGTGTGTGTGTGTGTGTGTGTGTGTGTGTGTGTGTGTGTGTGTGTGTTGCTGCAAGGGCACCAGATGCTGAAATGATGAATGGGTTGCTATCACAGCAGAGGCAGTGTAGTGACACTGAAGACCTTAGATCACATGGTTGACACACACACACACACATGTGCACAATTTCTGCCCTGACAACACCGGAGTGTGGAGCTGAACTTAGTGCTCATCCTTCATCTAGCAACCCTCAATCTTCCTATTATTTTTCCATTTGGTTTTCTGTTTGAGTTCTTTGGAACTGGTATATACTCTGTGTATATGCACACACACACACACACACACACACACACACATATACAGTATCTGTATATAGTCTCAGCTCATCTGTTGTCCTTTCTTTTGTTCCATTTGTTTCCATTTGACCTTTTTTTCCTTCTTTCATTCTTTTTTCTTATCTCCATACATACCTTTTTGTTTAGTTCACCCCCTGCCTGCCACTTCCCTCCTCTTACTCTTTTTCTATGATCTTAATTCAGAACAACTTTTTCCTTCTCTCTCTTTCTTCTTCTTTTCCACTTGTGCCTTTGTTTTCCTCCTCGCCTTTTTCTTTCATCCACAGCGTGCTTCTCTTTTCTCTTCCTCCTCCTCTTTTTCTTCCTCTCAGTTGGGGACTAGTTTAATTAAAAGAACCGACAATAAGCTCTGACAGACTTAACGCTCACGCACATGCAAGTTCATGCCACTGATTCAATTTACATTACGCTAACATAACCTTATCAACTAAGACTTTCTTGCATGCAGAGCCGTATGCAAGTACACACAGGGGCGATTCTAGGATCAGAGGTTTAGGGGTGCTGAGCACCCAGAGGTGCCCAGCCAGGCAAGATAAATTTCTTCATTGTTTTACGTTTTAACCCTTGGATGCATGGCCAACCAATACCTACACTCTTCCATGGGTGGGGTCAAAAATGACCCCAATTGAAATCAATGCATTTTTGCGATAAACTTGAGACATTTCTTTCATGTTGGTTAGACATTATATATTTCGTTCAACAAAAGAGTATTTTCAGTTTTGATATATTCTTTCTTCACTTTTAATCCAAATTTTATCACATAACAATCACTGAAACGGTATCAAAACATGTTTAATCTTCCTCCGTATTTTAAAACAGACAGAGGAACATATAAAGGAGGTTGATTTCCAGGCAGCCTGACATCTCCAGCTGGACAATAGTCTGAGTCCTCTATATCACATTTATGAAAGAAAAGTATAACACTTTTTGAAAAGGTCTGTGACTAAACCATCCAATCTGATAAAGTTTATTTAAATGCTGAATCACCGCAAAAGGAGGAATGCACTGGAATCTTAAAAGAAACATATCGTAGTCCTAATTTCTGGGACAAGATGACTCATTTAGATACAGCAGCTCCTCAACATACACATAAACAGCATGTATGTTTCTGGAGTAAACCAGCCCCCTATACCAAGCACCAAAAAAACAACAACAACAAAAAAATGGACCTAGGACTTATTTTTTGACTTTTATTTGAAATGTGATGCACAGCATTTCTTTCCCTGGTCTGCACGCTCTCATCTCCCAGAGTCTCTCCTTGTTCTCTTCCTTTTATAGTGAAATTAAACAAATAGAAAAACAAATAGATAACTAGGAAAATGTAATGAAGATGTTCTGTTTAGAATGAAGTCCACTGATATCTGTTAAGTGTGCTTCTGGAAAGCATTTACTGTGGGGAGAACACATAACCTCCATGACATATATGAAAAATTATATTGTTTTTCTTTGTCATCTTAACAGTTACTGTTTTGCCTGCCACTATTCTCTGTTTTCTTACCTGGTTCTTCCTGACTTTGCACTCTCTCCTCTCCTTCCCCTTTTTCATCTCTTCCTCTTTGGACTGACAATCATACACAAATAGATTGTATTCAGCTAGAGGAAAAATTATACAAATATGAAAAATACCAATGAGAATATGAATAAATAACATCCTCTCTCTCTCTTTGTAATGTCAATCTAAAGGCAAATAACCAAACAATGTGATTTATATCTGATAACAGATATAAACACTGATACATTGATCCAACTTACAACATTACTCTTGATAGATAAACCATTTGATCTTACACTCTTACCTGAACCTGGCTCTTTTCTTCGAAAAAACAATCTTATGTCCATGATGAGGCTGTCTGTCTGCACAGACACACACAATAGGAGTTATAATGTTAACGGGCATCCGGTCAGTTAGCTAGTCAGTAGCACCTTGGCTTTAATATTAACACATGCACTGACACAACAGCTAGCTTCTCTCAGTCCAGTTCAAACAGACACTGACCACCTGTAACGTTTGCTAGCTAGAAAAAACGTAAGCTAACTCCTACCTAACAACATAAACAGTAACCTTTGATTAAATGCAGCAAAAATGAGGACTGGTAATGATAATAATGTGTTGGTATTGAGTGGTAGAAGTTCAAACCAGGTACTCGCACCACTATGGCACATTACCTTCTGTGGGGCAGCGCTTAGCCCGAGTTGGGAAAGTTGAGCAGGATCAAACCATTTTGAGGCAAGATGGGGGGAGGGGTGCTGTATTTTTGTTGTTAAAACATTATGTATCAACCAAGTACTGTATGGTTTTTTTACACTTTTCTGGTTTGTTAAAAGAAGGACATGCAATACAAAAAATAAAAATAAAAATCAAACACAGTGAGCAGCATCCCCAAAAATGGGCTAGAAACGCCTATGAGTACACACCAGGCCTTTGAATCACAAACCACACATTCCCAAATAATACAGAGAACAGAACCATGTCAAAAGTTGTTTCTGTATGTATTATACATATGCAAAGTACAGAGAATGAGTTTTCGATGTATGTGGCCATGACACTAAATGAATAAATCAGAGTGACACAAAGTTCCCAGTGAGAAATATTTTAATGACTTTACGGTAACCTCCATGCTCCAATCGAAATTTGTATTCAAACCTCACAAAAGAGAAATCCACTTTTATACTCTTTTCATCTGCAATTCACTTAAGTCTTGCAGTTATGCTTCTTGACATTCTTAGAAGTATAAAATTCATGTAAACAATAGGCCTTGGCAATTACTCTCTATCTGTGGTTTACAGCTTGTGGCAGTAAGGTCATATGAGTGCAGACTTGTCTCAGTTTTTGACAAAGTGAAGTGACCTAATTTGCATATTGGTTCATGTTTTTTTTAAAGCACATTCAAGTAACACTTTTGGGATCAGGTTTAATTTTATTATTTGAAATTGCAAATGCAGTGTGAAATGAATTACTTTCAATGCAATGACTCAGTTTTCGACAGAAAACATCCGGGACAGATGCCAAAGAACAAGCATGGCCCTCTATCACACACAGAATTAACGTATTAAGAAACAACAGAGATAATACATTTTAAGGTCACTGTGTCGCTGTGATGAGCAATTATCACTGTACATTTAGAGGTTTAACCTTTTTAGATGGACTGAAGTATTAACTGTTCCTCTGTACACCGAGAAACCAATTGCAATACCTCAAAAAAAAAAAAAAACATTTTTGAGGAATACTATTCACAATTAGCATGGCTCACCCTTTTCCTCAGTGAGGCATTGGTGTTTAATTATTGCTAAACTGTTGGCCTTTGGGGGCCAGATTGTGTTGTAATAGATACAAACTTCTGGCATCTGCCGTGACCCCACATTCGAACGAACACACCTTGGCCATGTTCAGGGTCAACACTGTGACAAGTGTTGCACAGGTGATTTTTTGTGTGTGTGTGTGTTCCTGTTGGTGAGCGCAGTTTATCTTCTCTGTGTTTGTGTGAGGGGTGATTGGCGCCAGTGATAAATCACTTCCACCTCTCTCATCTACAAGTACCTCATTAGATTTGTCCTTTAACAAGCCAATCAAACAGCAGACTAATTAATAAATCATATCACCACGGTAACAGCCGGCACAGGTCAATGCTGCATGCTGGGGAAGAGGCATCTGTTTGTTGTTTTTAGAAACAGGTGTGTGTTTGTGTGCATGTGTTTGTGTATTTGTGTGTGTATATGAAAACCCTCTTTTGAGTCCAGGTGAAGGTAAAGTGGCTCCATGGTAACTAAAACGCATAGAAATCTCAGGAATAATAAGATATTATATGTAGCAAAAACACACAACATAGCTTGCTTTTGGAGAAATGATAGTAGGCTGCATGCTAATATTTGGCACATGAACTTACTATACCTGCGGAGCGCTGACACTATTCACAAAGTGAACACATTATGTTGCTGCACCCTTAAATGAAAGAAACAGGGAAATAAAAAATTAAGTCGTAGCCGTCTAATCAGTTTAATTAAGCCTGGTCGGTGGTTGAGACAAGACATTATTTTGTAATCACATTTTCCATGTGCCATCCAATCATGTATGTCCACGACTTATCTCCCACAGAAGGCACTTCATATAAACATTTGCTGCTCATTCATGCTGAGTACACTGATGCTGAGCTCTGCATCTTCACTGCTGCCTGCTTTCGAAAACGCAATTATCTCCGTTTCCTCAACAACCAACGGAATTAGCATTTGGTTGTATGTGAATTGGGAGAGTTTCTGCATTAAATGGATTGTGCTCATTAAACGTATGTATCTGAGGCTCTTTATTAGCTCAGGCTCAGTTTGTGTCGAGCCTGATCTGCTTCAGACCGACGTGTGAGCAGAGGCTCACAGCTAAAATGTCTGTTGTTGCAAAGCATGATTAAAAACTTCATGTAAGACTAAAAATGAAGCCCATAATGTCGACTTCTATGAAAGATGTGATAGAGAAAGCTAATATAAGCCTTTGTGTTAAAAACTAGGGACTACGATAAGGGCGGTTGTTGATAAGAAACCGCACAGCTAATCACAGGGTAGCAGATTTATAAAGCTGGGAAGTGGATGTGCATCTTACATAAGTGTGGCTTGCTTTTATCCATCTTATGAGTTAATGAACACTTTATCTTTTTTAGCTCAACCAAATCTGTCCTTTAGGCCACACAAACAGGTATAAAGCTCAACTCTCTTACTTTCTATAATGCCCATAGGCCTTTGTTCTGATACAGCATGTGTTGAAGTTTAGCACTAAGCATTTAGTGAAGTATTAATTTACTTATTAAGTTGAATATTACACTTCTCTCAGTGAAATGACTTATTAATCACTTTGTCCTGCAAAGTGTGTATCTCGTACATTCTTACTTTGGTCAGTAATGACACAGTTGTCTGTACACAAGCTTTCATACCCCCTTGGTTTCCTTTGACCTCTGTTTTAGCTAATATATTTCCATCCATCTGGCCATAGTCCCACATCAGCTTTTAAACTAGCAACTCAGCTCTGACTGCTTTGCTGACACACACACACACACACACACACACACACACACACACACACACACACACACACACACACACACACACACACGCTAGCAACCAATGAAAGATGTACACACAGCAATTGAGTTTTCAGAAATTCCATTCATCAGTATGTGTGTGGTTGTATGCAACGTCCATAACCTCCTATATACTGTCAGGGTGCAAGTTCAAGTGGAATGCAAGATTTTTTTTTTAATGTATTTTTTCTATTGATTCAAAACCATAGAGCTACCCCAGTGTCCTTGAAAGAGCTTGTATGCATACTGTGTATAGTGTGTGTAGGCGTGTGTGTGTATGTGTGTGTGTGTGGAGGGAGCACACGTATTTACACAAATACACACACAAAAATGCAATGAAACACATCCTTAGAACTGCATTTTAGCATTTTGATGTTGCTTGGTACATTACTCCTCTAGATGGAAATGTTCCTGTTTGCAACCATACAGTATAGAGTTTGCTTTTGTTTTTTGTTTTTTTTTGTTTTGGTTAATTTTGAAGGTAAACTGCTCATTAACTTTCAGTTGCACTCACATTAGAATTCCATCAAAATCCCAGATATGGAATATTGAATTCAGAAGGCTGATGAGAGAGATTGAGAGAGGCTTTTTTTTTAAAATCAAAGACATGCCTTTGCAGTATTGAAAAAAAGGTAAATGGAAAGTTCAGCGGAGTTGAGTAAGTGTCAAAATATCAGAAAGTAACCAAATCTGATTGACAAACTCAAGGCAGTGCGCATATATATAGTCTACAAATCTTACAGGTGTTTTTTTTCTAAATAGTGTGTGTGAGTAACAGTTTTAATTTCACATGCGTGTTATGGTTTACTTTGAATAAAAGGTGACCTAGACATGGTGTTAAACTGAGAAAATAGGAAAACAGTCAGCGTGCTTGTTTGGAAGAAAGGGATTGTCATGAGGGCTAAAATGCAGTTAGCTTGAGAAAAGAAAATTGCTCATAACATTTAGATTTGTGAAAATGAAAGAGGCAAAAGGACTAAAAGTGTTGTGATGAGTAGAGCAAGGACGTAAGAGGTTAGAGTAGTTAAAGCATTTCAAAAAGGAACAAAGAGCTGCCTTTTGGAGGGAACGTGGATGTTACGATGGCAGAAAGAAAAAATGAAAGAGAAGGAGACCTGCATTTGAGTCACGCAGTCAATTGCCTGTCTCTCCATCGCTAATTTCCTTATCTCCCATCACTTTTCTCTTTCTCTCTTTCATCCCCACTTTATCAGCCAGTCTTTCCTCAACCATTATGTGGTGCAGGCCTGGGAGGTTGATGTATGAGTGTTCCATAGAGGGACTTGGACATGAGAGACTGCTGGACATACATCACACACATCACTCACAAATACAGTCTTTGGTCAAAACCATGAAAGGGAGCTTTGAGTGGGCCGGCTGGGCTGACAACACACAACTCAATTAGGACAGGAGTCAGAAAGAAATGCAAGTGCAGTGAATGATGGCAGCAGAGATAGAAAGAGGGGAATGGGAGGAAAAGATTCAGGGAAACAAGAAAGGCGAGTGCAGGTAAAGGTAATCATTGAGCTTTGTCGTTACCAAAGTAGCTCGCATAAAACAGAGCCACTTAATAATGTTAAGCACAAAATCAAAAAACTGTTGAACTTGTTTTACAAAATTAATTAACACCTAGTAGTTATTTAAAAAAGTAAAAGGGGGTGAAATGAAGTAAGAGAGCAGCTAGATAAGTGGGGGTAGAGGAAAAAAAATTGTTAATGGAAAAAATGAAATGAAACAAGAAAGAACCTTTTGTGTGTAACATCATGCCTAATCATTTGTGGCATTCGGCCTCAAAGAAAACATTTTTCTTTCTATTTTTACACTATACTTGGACTTTTAAAACATTTTCTATTGTTAATACTACCAGTTCTGCACCTTTCTTGTAAATATTGCCAACTTTGGCACCATAGTCTTCAACCAGCATGGTTTGCATGTGAACTACGCATTCTTTTGTCCATTGGTTTCCTTATTTTCTTAAATGTAACACGTGTGAGTGACTGGATACCTTGAATTTAAGTGAATGAAATTTAAGTGAATTATCTACCTACCTCTGTCTAGCTCTGTTTGTTGTTTTTTTGCCATCCATTCCTTTTTTATCAGATTATTATAAGCATTGTTGCCTTTATTGGATGGTTGGCTTTACAGATAGACACATGCTATCAAAGAGACTAGAATCTTTTACATTTCTGCCAGTTTATTCGAGTCCCAGTGTGGCAAACTTGGTGATGATGTTGTCGCAAATCGGTCACAACACTCATGCAGGGGTTAATCCAATATTTATTTCTTTTTATGAACATTCAGAAAATGAAGCTGTGAGAGACATGCATGGACCTAAAGAGTTAGTATGGAGACAGGGGAAAAAAAATAGGCGCATGTGTTGTGTGTATTAATGTGTTTTGGGGGAAGAGGTAGGGGCTGTGATGATAGAGGAGGCCAGCTCTCTGAGCAGGGTCATAAAGCCTGTGTGCTGATTCTGTCACCAGGAAAGATTTACACACACACACACACACACACACACACACACACACACACACACACACACACACACACACACACACACACACACACACACACACACACACACACACACACACACACACACTTGCATGAGATGCGCTCACAGCAGGCGTCCATCACATCTCTCACAGTGCAGCTGCCCTTGGAAAGCGTCTCTCAGCCCCTCTTGTGATTCCTGCCTGTATTTCCCTCTCTTAAATGTCGCTATCTCACACACACACAAACATAAACGCAGGGAGCTGTCTACACCGCTGTTATACCCCCTCTAAGAAATAACACAGTGGTAGAGAGAAATAGTTGTTTTGTTGTCCCTTTCTCAAAGTCACAGCATTTATCTTCTCTACTGTAACAAACAAACACACACACCCTCAGCATCAGCTTCTGTTCTTGCTCTCATGTCCACCTTTTCAGCTCATCATCATGTTCTCCATCTGTACTGAAGTCTGTTGTCCCTTTTTGAAACATCACCGGCTTTCTTTACACTGTGATTTAGCAGAGTGAAGACTTGCACAGCAAACCTTTTGTAACAGACTTTCTATACAAGAGTTCACCGTGTGACAGTGAAGATGTGGGTTGATGTGTTTTTTTTTTTTTTTTGGGGGGGGGTTGTATAACTAAAATAAAAGACATTTGGAGGATGTAGCAGGAAAAGC
This sequence comes from Acanthochromis polyacanthus, assembly GCF_021347895.1. NCBI lineage: Eukaryota > Metazoa > Chordata > Actinopteri > Pomacentridae > Acanthochromis > Acanthochromis polyacanthus. The sequence continues at coordinate 17,775,996 of NC_067115.1, read as the reverse complement.
AGGTTAGATGTTCTTTAATAAATCAATAATGGCACATGCTGACATTCAGGAGATGAAATTAGTTTTATTTTAAATATCAAGTACTGAGTGTTCTGCTTTGCCTTTTCGTATGAGGCAGCATGGTGCTATTTATAGTAACTGTGACTGAGTGTGTGTTCACAAGAGAAAATGCAGCGTTGGACCCGAAATTGTGCAGAACTGACATATGCATTTCAGGACTGACACCCTGATTGTGTAGCATGAAAGAGTCTTCACCTTCCTGTTGTGTGATTTAATGTGGCCGACGAGCCGCACCACAAAACGGCTTTCTAACTCACCACCTTTTGTTGTGCTTTCCAAAGAGCTGTAAAAAATAAATTTAAAAAAAGGTAGACTGCGTCGCCAGCAGTCTCTCAATCCATGACACTTTCCATCTATCTCCTCATGAGGAGAAAAAAACTTGCTTAAGTCTGTTGTTGGTGTTGGCGGTGTTTTAACAGTGGCAGCTTTCTGATTGACAGATACTGACTCAGCGGGAGGCAACGTGCCAGAAAGAAGGAAAGGGAGGGAGGCTGAGGAGAAAGAAATCAACAATATTGAAAGAGCAAGAATGGGGCTGGAAAAGAAGTCAAGGGGAGTGAGACAAGCATAATGACAGTGAAAGAAACAAAAAAAGAGGACAGCAGCAGTACCTTGCCGATCTCGCAAAGAGCCACAATGATAAACGTAGCATCTAAACCAACAATTTTACAGAGTTGCATTCATTCATAAACACTTGGTGGTATTACTATAATCAATTTGTTGCTTGTAATATTTCATAATTCCCTTTAAATTATTGTTCTTGTATTGCTTCTATTACTTTACCCACAACTACTCATCTCTGATGGTGTGGATTAGTCTCCAAATCTATTGTTATCGTTGTCAAGTGCTTTCAAATCACTTCGAGCAGCATTTAATTTGTTTAAAACTTGCAGCATGGATAAAGTCTGATTGATTGATAGGTTCTGAATAAGCTTTGTTCTGCAGATCTGCCATTGTTTTGAACTTGTGTGGAGCAGTGGTTTCTGTTTCAGGACTATTGTGCGCTCTTTGTTGCCCAGTTGCTGTGATACTATGGAGCTGTCCATGGTGCTGAAATACAGATTTTCAGCTCGCTATGACTCTACAGGGTTTTAAACAGTGCTGTTACCTGCTAAAGCAATGAAAACCCACTGTGATAAATAGTTAGCTTAAAGTGGCTGCATCCTGTGAAGTGGCAAATAATAAATAATAATAGATATTATGATGAATATTCAACATTAGAAATCTCATAAGCTTTATGTGTAGGGATCTTAATCAGTTTCAAATGAACAAAATTAAATCATGTTCATAATGAAGGCTCTTAAACTGCAATTTATAGACATTTTAGTACTGGAGTTGCTGTGTTCAGCTAGCAGTCTCACAGAGCAGACAGTTTAAAATTAGGTTTTAAGAGCTCAGATATAGAGATATTTTGTTGTGATATAATTTTAAGTATTCAACAGAAAAGTGTCCTGTAAGTTAATGGATACCTTTGTTCAGATTTTAAGATGCTATACCATAAAGTTTACAAGAGACTGGCTGGAAGGACTATGCTTTGCTTCGGTTGACATCTATCAAACAACATGTAGTGCATCTACTGTGTTGTTTTCTTAACTTTTCCTTCTGTGCGGAGGCAAAAGCAGGTATTTTGTTCTGCTGTGAGACAGTGGCAAAGCATAGTACTGTTCAACCTTTCATTTCATCAGAGCAAACCAGTTTAACCCAATCAGTTTAAAGCAACCAGTTGTTCACACTTCAACTACCTGCTAAGGCAACATTATTTATTGCAGCCGCCTGTGACGGGATAATGCGATGAGATGGCAGCTGCTCCAGATTGGGGAATCTTCCCTGCTGACCATGTTGGGGATCAACATGAGGATTTTAGTTTAACTATATTTTCTGAATTTACCTGCTTTATTCTTTTTCTTTTTTTTTCTTTTTTACTGTATCTCACTTTTGTCTAGCTTCTCTTGTTTTCCCTCTCCATTTCCATCATCCACTAATTAGTCTCGAGGGTCCTAAACAAATGAAAGACGTCACTGGATGGAGATAAATCTAGACAGAGACAAATGAGAACAACTTTTTACTCCGGAGCCTCTATAAATAGAGATGATAGTAAAACAGTCCCTTTAGCACCAACACAGAGTTTCAACAAACACTCCAATGAATAGCAAAAAGTGCACTGATGAAAGAGGCTGAATTCTCCAGAAACACTGCAGCGTCTCAGTTGTTTATTTAAACACCTTATAACAACTCATGTTTTAATGTGGTGCCAAAGTGCAAAAGAGTGTAGTGGCTGGGGTTGATGTACAATAATTCACCTTCAAAGTTAAATGAGCTCAGATCTCTGTCAAGTAGTATCAGATTGTGTTATTCTTTTTGACAGGTTTGTCCTTGTAGTTTGTGTTACAAAGACAAAGGTTTCGGTTGTCATATTGGGAAAAAGTCCTCCATACTGCACCAAACACCCACAACTACAAACACACAGTCACACCATTCTGTAGTTTTTTTTCCCTCCCTTCTGTTTTTAGTAGCTGCCCTTCTCCCTGATGCTGCCATCCCTTTGTCCTGTCTCTCCGTCTGTCACATGTTGTTTATATGGGGACAGCTGTTGTGCTCTTGGCTGAGGTATACTGTGTGTGTGTGTGTGTGTGTGTGTGTGTGTGTGTGTGAGAGAGAGAGAGAGAGAGAGAGAGAGAGAGAGAGAGAGAGAGAGAGAGAGAGAGAGAGAGAGAGAGAGAGAGAGAGAGAGAGAGAGAGAGAGAGAGAGAGAGAGAGAGAGAGAGAGAGAGAGAGAGAGAGAGAGAGAGTTTTTGTGTGTGAGACAGAGAAGGAGATCAGGAGTTGTCCTTTTAAGTCTTCTCTTTTTACACGAGGCCTGCAGCAGAACCTCGTAAATCTGTTGGAACAGCAAACGCCTCACTGCACAGGGGCCCTGTTTGTGTATGTGTGTGTGTGTGCGTGCGTGAGTGTGTGTCTGAGTTGTTTAAGTGTGAACGCGTTGTTTATGTTTGACAATATTCCTGTGTGTTTGCTGGTGCATGTAGCTGCAGTGTGATTTTGTGATTGTCCATACCTGTGTCTGCTTGTTTGGGGATTGTCTTTATGCATGTGCACTTGAGTTCCTTGCAGTGTGTGTGTGTGAGAGAGAGAGAGAGAGAGAGAGAATGTCTGCATGTGTGCGATCCATCCATTGGCTGAACACCTGAATGCCCACAGTGACAGAGAGGAATGGCAGGCTGTCCAAACCAACAACCTACGGCCAACAGAGTGTGTTCCCAATTCACTTGGCTCTGTGTTTTCGCAAACACACACACACACGCATACAAACACATGAAAAACAAATGTACATGCATGGTAGCAACAATTTGTTGCATGTGTAAGTATTCGGCATTAAATCCCCTTGTTGTGTTGTCGGTCACACACAGGCACACCTGCTGACCTACAGTGTTACATCTGTTGTGGATCCCAACATTTCCTTTAACCCACATAACTGACTGTCTCTCTATATCGTACTATGATAATATAGAGTGCATTGGAGCATAGAATTCACCAAAATATGGTTGCAAAAAGTTGCATAAGAAAGAAAATATATATTGTTTAGGATTACAGAGACAATGGTTTGATTGGTTGCTCTTACAACATACACGTAACCATAACATTGTAGATTTACCATGTTTCAGTTTTGTGCAGTCAATAGGAACTGATCTGATGGAGTCCTGTTCAGAAAATCAGTTATTTTGTTTTCACACAAAATATTTGAAGATTATAAGATATATCCAAGAAAAAAAGCAACATGTAATTCTCCTCAAATCCTGTCAGTAGCCTTTCTCAACACTTTGTAAACCTAAAAAAAAAAGCTAAACTGAATTAACTGTTCCATGCAAGAACAACAGCTGTAGTTGCCAGGAAATAGAGGTACCAATTACTTTGAAAAGTGAAGAATGTCTTGAAGCGGAGATAAAAAAAGAAGGCACTCTGATGTTTAATCCTACAGTATTGTTCCCCAGATTATTATTTTTAACTTTATTAAGTGTAGAATTGAACTGGAGAGAATGTCTAGCACTCATTTCTCAAAAATAAAGAAGTGTAATACTTTATTTTTAAAAAAATGCACTCTCAAAGTGTATTATCTAGTTCATAGTGTTACCACTCTCACAAAAATTAAATTGTAGAATTGTGTTATGGCCAACGTCCATAATTATTACACATTAACGCTACAAGTATCTGGTTTCCTCCTAGAAAAAAAAACTGAAGTGAACAACTGAACAAAGAGAGAATGTCAAGGCCATCAGACGTGCAGTGATACTTAAGCAGTGGTATTGACTGAACAAAAGTAGATGAGGAGAGAGCCCAGCTGTGTGATGCCGTCTGACAGATACACTGGATCGCCCGCAGCACTTCACATATAGCAGCAGCACCCATCAGGCCCTGCGTGCATATTAATTACACTTTGATATGGATTTTTGCTGTGGAAAAAAAAAATCTAAAGCTGTCTGATTTTTCTGTCTACAAGTGCACCCTTTCGCCCTTCTATTCATTCTCCACCCTTTCTTCCACGTCAAATCCATCCCTGTCCACCTGCCTATCCATTTATCTATTTAGCGTTCACATACATTATCAGGCAGTACACGTGTGCGTTTGTTCCCACTCTGCCTTCATTTGCCAAGTCCAACAAGCTGAATCTGACTTGACACATAATTCACATCTCACATGCAATAACACTCATTTAGTTGCATAATTAGGTAGGATGACATTGCGCATCCGTGTTCATTTCCGCTGAAATATCTGTTATTGGACGAGCTGAGGTACTCCATATGAAATCGAAAAACTAAAAAGCACACACAGCTGCACAACAGGTGACTGAAACTGAATTTACAATAAGCTAACGCTGAAAGCTATGTATTAACCATTATTAAAATGATGTTCTGTGTCATATTGCTTTCAGCTTGAATTGCAGAGACTCGAAACTAGTCATATGCAGGCAAATTTGTGATTGCCAGTTTGTCATAATGGATTCTGAACATCTTCTTTATGTGAAATGGAGCTGCTCGAAAGATGGAGGACAATTTTATAGAAAGGCTTCTTCGAGTCATATCTCCTGTCCTCTCATCTCCTGCTATTATCTCTTAGTAAAATTATGCCATTTATTGTGTGCTGCTTCTTGCTGGTGGGTCGTAGAGCTGGAGAAGTCACATGTACACAACTAATGCAGATATTTTCACTACTTTTCTTCATCTCCTTCAACTTTTTCTTTTCTAAGACTCATTTCAAAACTGACTGTGACTTTTTCTTAATTAATGTGCTCCTCTCGACATTCCATAGGTGCATACAGGCAAATTCTTGTGTTCATTCCTTTATTTTTGTGGGGTTTTTTTTTGTAATACTTTATATTGTTTATATATCATCTAACCTTGTATACCTTACTGTCCCTTATTGTAGTATAAAGTTCCGCTGGATACCACAATTTCCTTCGGGATTAAAAACATTTTTTTGATTTGATTGATTACCAACCTCAGCATGTATCGCCACATTCCACAAATTTAGTCCCTTGATGCCTGTTGTCGCGAATTTGCATCATACCATTTTCATTCAAACTGCAACTGAGAGAGGGTATCCTTTCATCCAGTGCTGGTTTGTGCATATTCAAATACGTACCTAGGAACCTTTTGTACGCACTGGTTTCTCGTAGGACCAGTCGGAGTGGGACTTAATTATTATATATCTGTTTTTATTATCATATATCTATGTATCTATGTTCTATGTGTAATAGGTAAATTAAGAATCGCCACTTATGGTAGCATCAGCTGAAAGCAAAAACACACTTTTTTTTTTATTTAATTGTAAATACATTCAGGCATTAAGGGGTTAAAATCATGTTGTTTACAGTATATTTTGTGACAGGTTGAGGTAGACTCTCCCTGAACTGACAGAAGTCCCTGTTAGAGCTGGTGGTATGCAGTAATGGAATCTGTGGTGACGTGACTCCAGTAGCTGTTGTTTGTATGTCTGTCAAGACGTTATGATGTTAATAAAGTTAGGTCATGCTGTGCGGGGCCTCCAGGCTGTGTTGCACCATAGGATTGATTGATGACTCAGTTGTCAGTTCAATCTAAGAAATGCGTTGGAAGAGGGAGGGAAAGAGGGATGAGTGTAAAACAGATGGAGGGGTGGAAAAAGGGAGAACAAAATGGATTGGTTTACAACAAAGAGAGGAAAATAAATAAATGAAGAGAGTCAAGAAAGCAGGATAGAAAGGGATGAGGAAAAATAGCTAAAACATAGTCCTAAAATGTTCAAAACAGTAAAATACACCAAAGAAGGGTTTATGAAGTTGCTAATTGTACGAACCACAGTAAAGTATATCTATGCATACATGAAGTAACTATCTCAGAATATATGAAATAATGAAGGACAGAATGTTATTGAATTGAACTCAATATGTCATTTCATCAGTGTTGTAGTGTCAACTCATAATTAATTTTCCTAGTAGCAGAACATTGAATACCATGTTATTTAAGCCATTCAGTTTCAAAATTATTTAGTTCAAAGGTTGACTTTTATTTCATTGACATTTTCTACTGTCCTTTCCCCTTTCAGCTAGCAAGCTTGAGTACTGCTAGCAAAACAATTTAGTTAACTCCCATTAATACTTGTATTTCAGCACAAAATACCGAGGATGAAATAACCTTTTAAAACAAAGAAAAGTATGTTTCACAAATTTTTGTGCAATAATTCATTTCAGCAACAAAAGGGGATGGGTGAAGGAGCAATAAAGGGGGGAGTAGGGGCAAGGACAGAAATATGCTTTAAATTTGAATTACAGTAGAAAGAAAAATCGTGACAAGTTTTGAAAATGGCAAAAATAAATAAAATGAGATGATGGAAGCAAATGATTTTTTTCAGTGGCAAAAGGCTGTGTGGGTGGAGAAACAACATTTTGTCAAAATGCTGACTTCAAGTGAAATAAGACACAAAAACACATGCATGACAATGAGTGAGCCACTAGCAGAGCATAACAAACAGCAGTTACAGTAAAATAGTGAGCAAGTGAGTAATTGAAAAGTCACAAAACACACAATGCAGAAGGGACATTCGCCAATCTGATGCCACTTGTTGATTTAAAAAAAAAAAGGAGGAGGGCTGGTTTTCATTGTTTCCAGTGGTTCTTTTACTTGTTTAAATTGTTGCCATACAGAAGCACCCAGGAAATAGCCGACAAACATACCCACACACAAAACTGTGTGTGTTTGTGCATCTACTGATTCCTATTGTTTTATGCATGCAGGAAAATGATTAGCATTCTAGGTCACTACCTAAACTTCCAGTACACACATAGCAAACATAGCAGCACAGGGCTACACTTTCTCTGCTATTGATTCAGAGTGGACTCTGAATACAGAGATAAAATGATCAGCGGCTCATTCCAACATTCTCCTTTCCAGCAGTGCTCTGCTATTGATTCATATGCATTATATCTGCAGAGAGTGAACAGATGCACCCGAAAAGTAAAACAAATGAAATGACTGTGAAACACTGCAGGACAATTTCTTTGCTATGAAAAGGCAAAACATCATTAATCCATTAGCCCACTTGACAAACATTAAGCCCTCTTTCCACTTGGCATTAATATATGTCTCATATCCAGATCGTGCTTTGATACAAATGAGTCGGGTAACATCAGAATACTGAATGACTTTTTTTTTTTTTTGCACATTTAAAGTAGCTTCATTTTTCCTTTGCCAAAAAACAGATTGCAATAAGTATCACATTCTTTAATCACCTCATCTGAACGTGGTATTAAATTCTAAGTTATCCTTGTTTTCCCCTTTGACAAGTGCATTGCTTGTTTAAAGTTTTAAAAACTGCTGCACATACTTTATTGCCCTACTCATCAATTTACGCTCCATAGTTAATGCAGCCAGCATATTTCTGTGCACCTCTAGATAGGTTTTGGTTGATTGGCTCTTCAACGCATCTTGAGTGCATTTCCGCCTGGATTTTAATGTGCTTTGCTCTGGCCTATCACAGTTCAGTCAGACAGTATCTTGGTTAATTCATGTGGAAAATGGTTCTTGGAGTGTAAAAGAAAACACATCACTGTGTTAGATTCTGTAACACACCAGAACTCAAAAGACTGGTGTTATTGAATTCATTTTATGATGTCTTCATGTACAATTTGGGCCACATTTTAGTCTATCACACTGGGCAGCATGTGTTGTCTTGGATTACTTCAGACAGTTTTGTGTCAGGTGAGAGGAGGGTAGTGCCATCAGAGGGTGGGCAAAACCTCCAATAAGGATGTAGTATTGCGGCTCTTTCTGACTCATTTTTCTGAAAACTGCATCTGTTGTAAACATATCTGTGACATTTTAGTCCCTAAAGGATGCTTAGACCTTTCTAAATTCATCTTTGCTTACAGCCCAGATTCCCCTTGTTTTCCCCAGCAGAGTATTTCAGGAAGCTATTTACATAACATTTACATTATTCATGAGTACCTATCTGATAGGGTGGAGGTGAACCTGGAGCCACACCTCCAGCCAATCGGAATACTACCAAATGAATAATGCTAATGTCTCAACACTGCGTTTTAACAGTGAGTAATGGCTGCAGCCTTTTACAAGTAAGACTTGAAGCTTATTTTTCAGAATTGCAAGATTGGTCACTTGCTCTGTTTTAGCTCTACTTTCCAAAGAGGACTGACTATAAATGAAAATCAACCGATTCTGCTGCAAATTTTCATTCTCTGGACGGACGGTGGAGAGACTCTTTAGCTGCCATATAACACATCTAATGCCTTGCTTTGCTATTTATCCTAACTGGCTATGAAGCACACTTTTACTGCAGAAGATACAAAGCACTCAGAATAGGACTGTGCAAATTGATGCTAAATTTTAAGAGCATATTTGCTTTGATTTTCTGGTTTGATGTAGCAATGGGAACTCCTTGTGGTTTGCTCGATCTTCACTGGGAAGTTCCAGATACTTTTATAAAGGCACACACCAGTCGCCACGCTAATCCATTCTAATTTTTATTGTTTTCTACAATTCCAGCACTTTAACAAAGGTTCAGTTTTGCAGTTTTTTTGCCTTGGTGTAACATCAATAGCTCAAAGGGAATTTGGAATTTGCTTTCTGCGTATGAGAAGCAAAACCCCTATGGAGACACAAGATAATAGTTTTATATTGGCTTTTGACTCTTCCCCTGAAAGAACAACAAAACTCCAAGAAGCCAAGTCAGCATTTTTGGCTTCCCATCAAGGCTTGTTGGTATCATCATGCGAGACTATATGGAGGAAAAGCATTGCAGAGGGGAAGAAAAATCAACAGTCGGTGAGGTGTTAAGGTCATGCAGTCTCAGCAAATAAAGACTTAATGTGGGTGTGTGTATGTGAGGCCGATAAAGAGAGAGAAGTGCAGAAGTGAGATAGGAAGTGAATTAGGGAGAGGGCAGGGAGAGAATTTGAGGTATAGAGAGCAAGGTAAAGAGAGTGAAAAAGAGTTAGAGAGTCAGATGGACAGAGATAGTAGTGCCTTGCAGCCAGTGTCCGTATCTCTTTCCACCAATGACTCCGGCTGCTGCACTACAACTAATGGACTCTGTCCTCCTCTACCATCTTATCTGCTCTCTCTCTCTCTCTCTCTCTCTCCCTCTCTCTCCCCACAGCCTACCTTTCTATCTCTCAGTACTCAATGCTGTGCTATCTTTCCACTTTACGGCTCCACCTCTATCTCATTTTTATCGCGCTAAGGTCTCTCTCTTTCTCCTCCCTGCTATCTCTTTCTCAGAACTCACAAATGCTTCCAGTCTCTCTTTCCTTTTCTATCTTGTTCTGTCTCTCATCCTTTCCATCCTTCCTCTCCGCCTTGACTGAACTCTTGTCCTCCTTCCAGCTTATCTTTCTCTCCACTGTATGCGGGGTCATTTCTGGACATGTTCACACCCTGAGCGAGACATTCACTGGTGTCCCAGAGGAGATTCATCTGTTCATAATAAGAGTTCGTCATATTTACTTTAATCCTGTAGTATTTTATCTTTTTTTGTATATTTATCTTCACTGAACTTCATCTGTCAATAGGTGCTTTTTACTTGAACACTCGTCCCAGTTCTGCGTTGGCTTGGTTTCAACCACGTTCAGGACATAATTTGGAACATAACCTGGTCAGTCATAGTCTTGGCTATGATCTTTGAGTAAGAGGTTTCTGATGGTCTTTGCTGGAGTTTCTTTGATGCATCCGCATCCTGGACTTTTGGCATTTCTGTACTGAGTAATGCAGATATCCTCATACGATTTGTCCTGATCCTTTGATCAGGACAAATCGGCCTGTGCATCAGCTGAACACAGACATACTTTTTTTAATATGTTGGCCATTTATCTGTATGTATTTTGCTTCTTTTGTTAAGCTTAACTCAACCAGATTCAGTCTGACTGAGGTATACCCCCTGTCAAAGGTTTTGAGACGGGTTCTAATTTATTTGAATGAGAACGTGTCTCAAAACTTTTGACAGGGGGTGTATGTCTGTGATATTGCCTGACTCAAATCAAGCATATCAAGTCTTTTCCTAGCGTAAGTGGTATAATGATGGTAATTCACACATAATTTTTGCACCGCAGGTTTTTGGTAAGATGGCAGGGCTGAAGAATTTTAAGAAATTATCTAACTACAGTTTTTTTTCTGACAGATAAAGCAATTTAATTTGTGAAATTATGTTTTTATAAAATTCAATGTTCCCTGTGTAATAGCTTTAAAACATGATGGAGCCTTATCGTGAGATATTATCAAAAATGTGACTGCCACACAAGGAAGACAGCATGAATTTTGAAAACCACTAATATGGCAGTTTAAATCCTGCATCAGAGGCAGTGCAGAACATATATCCTAAATTGCAGCCTTTGCAATGTGTTAATTGCATCGTTTCAAATTACAATTTGAAAGTATTTAATCTAGGGCTGTCAAAATAAATGCATTAATGCGAATTAAGCCATCATCATGATCAATTTGATTAAAAATTTTAACCCATCTGCAATGCAAAAGAGTCTGAAACGTTTCTGGCAATGCATTTCGGGCTTTTTGTCCCAGTAGGCTTGCCGCCACGCATGCTGCTGCACATTTACAAATGGGCAGTTGAACCTAGTGGCAGAACCAAACAACTCCACATGAAAGATGCTAAAAAGTTGACCTTTTCGGTAGAGAATGTGGATGGTGTATGTGTTTGTATATGTATATATATGTAGTATAATCTGATTCCAAATGTTAATTGTTTGACAGCACTAATTTCAGCGTTCACCCTATAGAAACTCAAATTGGTGACTCCTTTTTTTCTTACAGCCTTCTCTGCTATGCTATCATCACATCTTTACAGACCTGAACAAATGCACATTTTTACACCAAAAGGAAAAACATTCAGAGTATCCTCAGTTATATATCAGTAAAGGTATTTCAAAGAAGGTGTTCTATCAAGATTTGGGCTTGGAGCTACAGATGAATTTCTCAAAATCTAATTTAATATCTAAGAGAAATTCCACACGACATGTAATGATTCTGACATGTATGTATGTATGTATGTGTTTCCCTTTCAGATGACCCAGGAGCAGTATATCCTTGCAGCACAGCCCAACCCGCTCCACCAGCGGGGGGCATCGGTATGCGGCGCCCAGGTTTACCCAGCGGTGGGAATCTACGGCTGGAGGAAGAGATGCCTGTACTTCTTCATCCTCCTCCTCCTTGTCACCATGATCGTCAACCTAGCACTGACCATCTGGATCCTCAAAGTCATGAACTTCACTCCGGTAAGGGACGTGTGTGTGTCTGCGTGTGTCGTTAAAATGCCAGGATGTTATATTGGTTTGCGTTTATTGTGAGCACTTATGTGAAAAAGCTGTAAGAGGAGGTTTAAAAGGTTTACTGTAATGTAAAATGAGAGTGACGGCGGTTTAACTGTGTGTGTGTGAACGGCTACAACAGTAAGATGTGTTGTTAGTGTTGATCAATATTTCAAACCTTTTGTAATCATATGCATTGTTGTTGCTTTAATATGGCAACGGGCATATTTTCCTCTTCAGTTCGGTGGTCTCGGTTAGACCCAGTACAGTGAAATCAGCTGAATCAGTGCAAATGTTCAAACCTCATCTCAAAACCTGTTTTTATTCATTGGCTTTTCAATGAAGCGGACTTTTGTTTTTTATGCTCTGTTGCTCTTATTATAATTTCAACTAAGTCCTCATGCTTTGTTATGTCCAGAGTGTGCCTCCTTTCTCTTTGCTTTCCAAACACTTTTTTTTTCTGTTTTCTTTTTCCTTTTCAACCAAGACTTACATCACCCATATATCCAATATAACTTATTGCCCTGGGGCTCAAGAAGCTACACTATAATAGAACATATGCAAATGAGGCAAAGTTTGACCCCTGTAAACCTCTGGTTAAACCTCCCTGCATCATGCCTTATGTTTTAGTAGGAGATTTCACAGTATAAGGTGTGACAAAAGGAAACTGGGAGGGGACCAGCTAAAGAGTATGCCTGAGGGAAGGCAGACGACACTGTGCATTAAAGTGCAGAAAATATTTAATCGGCTATATACTGGAGTGTGAAAAACAGAAACAGTACAAGAGACCATGAGATAGGAGGCATTACAAAGGCAAAAAGAAAAAAAAAGAAGACAAAAGCACGTGAATAGAAGTAGGAGTTAAGCAGAGAATCAGCTTTAATTGGATATATATGAGTGAGAGCGATACATTAAAGAATAACAAGAAAAAAAATCTATGTGTAAGAGTTCGGGCCATACATTTTTCAGAAGTGCACAGAACTGGCAAATACAGCAAGTCTAGGAATTAAATGGAAATGTTGTATGAATATTGCATTTCTTGCAAAAAAAATGTGTGTTTGCTACTACACATATAAATATGTCTGGTTATTTCAGTTGCAATGAAGCGAATAAGGTGGTGAAAAAGAAGTATGATTGTACAAGACTCAATAATGCTGAGACCACGTGAAATAATGCACCTGGCCTTTCTTTCGGACCGTGTTTTTCCTTCAGCCAACCAGCTTTTAATCCAGTCTCTAGCAGTGCTACAAGGTGAAGGATGATGCTGGCTTTTACATGACTCACAGGGCACTACAGCGGTCCATAGGGAATTAGAGGGGTGGAGGTTCTGGAGAGGCTTGAGGAAAGACGAACATTGGGTAGAGATGATGGATGGGAGAAGAAAGTGATGAATGTAGAAAAGAAAGGAGAGGTTGATAAGAGAGGTTGAGTAATTGTCTGTCTACATGCGGTTTAAACAGCGTCTGAATATTTGCTTTCAGCTTCTCTCTCCTGTCCTCTGGGATCCTTAGAGACCTGGAGAGGTGTCTGTTTCACTGTTGCATATAGGGGAACTGAGTGGATGATGAGGTGACATGTAGCCTGGAGCCTGATGCCACGTGAGTGCTAAAAATGTTAGCAAAGTATACGTCCACATGAACTATCTTCCAGGTCAGTGCCCAGACAGAGAATGAGCTGTTTTGAATCAGTTCAGGTTAAATTTTACTGCAAAAGCAGTGACAGAGCAACGACTTCAGTTTTGGTGACAAATATCATGTGGGAAAAATGTTGTCTCTGTGATTAATCAGCATGGCAGACACTAAATCCCATGAGATAAACCTCATGCTGCACCCATACTTAACCATAGTGTCACCGTGAGCGCCACATTAGTTTCCACTTATCGTCAAGAATCTTTTCTCAACGGACTCCTCTGTATATTGTGTTTGTAGGCAATGCGGGATGAAACACATACACTATTTATGAGAAAAACAATATGCCTTTATAGCTCAGGGACACTTTCAGAAATTCATGAAAATCAATGTAACAGTGGAAACCAGTATTATCTGCATCATATGTCATTTGACAAACACATTCAAGTGGTCATTAAAGCTAGTATTAACTACAGTAAGCATGAATTAACATAATGAGCTCCTAGAAAAAATATTTTACCATAGTATATATTAACACGTTATTGTGAATCCACTATCATACCACATTCTCTGCTGCACTTGTCCTTTAAGAAATAACTCAGTGTGATTGCACTGAGATCAGAGCAAAATCACAGTTCGCTTAAAATGTGAGCTTTGAGGGTGTGTTTTGTAAAAACTAGTACATCATCATACAACAACGTATTTCATATTAACTATGGCTCAGACTGGGAATATATATTAAGAGGGAAACAACATGAAGAACAGGAAAAGAGAGCGCAGTACTCCGCCAAGGCTGGTCAGTCTTGGTAAGTCCACACCGGTGGCTTTGGAGTAGGATTGCAATCATGATTATCAGCAGGCAGCTGACGTAGTGTTCACTTGTTGTCATAGTTACATTGACAACATGCTGCTATCTTGCAATGATGCAGAAATCTTGAACAAATCTGTGGATCAAGTCTTTAAGCCGCATCACTGCCAAAGTTTAATCAGTTGGTCCTTGTGTCATTTCTGACCTTCCCTGAAAATTTCATCCGAATCCTACTGCGATCGTCACATAACTCCGCTGTGTTCCTTGGAGGAGTAATAAATCCAGGATATTTTTTAATAGATTCTAGATTCCAGTATAAGTAGGCAATAAAGGTAGGAAAGAGTTAAATGAAAAAAAAATCTAATTCAAATTTTTAGTTAATTACCTCCGCCAGGAGGCTATGTAATCACCGGCGTTTGTTTGTCTGTCTGTTTGTTTGTTTGTTTGTTTGTTTGTTTGTTTGTTTGACTGTTAACTGCATAACTCAAAAAGTCATGGATGGATTTTCACCAATTTTTTTACAGGATGTCCGGAAGAGCAAAAGTAACAATCGATTAGATTTTGGAGGTGATCCGGATCACAGTCTGGATTCAGGATTTTTTTGAAGGTCTCTGGACAATTGAGAGATGTCTTCCGGACATCTTGTAAAAATTTGGTGAAAATCCGTCCATGACTTTTTGAATTATGCTGTTAACAGACAAACAAACAAACAAACAAACAGACAGACAAACAGATGGCATGGCGGAGGTCTGCGCTCTCCGAGTGCTTCTCTAGTTAAAATTTGTAATTATTTGCGATTACAAATCGCAAATTACTGAAATGGTTCAGAGCCGCATGTTTGACGACATAGGGGTAACCAACACGATATTAGGCAGGTGGTCATAATGTTATGCCTGATTGGTGTAATACTTAAAAATATTTAGATGCTTATGTGTAGAATACTGGGCCACCTGCTGGACAAAACAGTTATCTTATCACATGTCGCATAACCTAATGAATTGACCAGAGCTGGCTGGAGACCTGTCATTGAGCATCGCTTGGTGCTTTTTTATTTCACTTGCTGCTTGTTGATTTTACAATTTACAATTTCATTTAGTATTTTCTTGGTCAAATGTCATTGTTTCATTTGTGGTGCCCTTCCTGTGAATCAGAGGACATTTGAATACTCTGAAACCGACTTCACACTGCTGATGGAAGGGTCTCCTTGTGCAGCAGGTTTCTATCAAAAACTGTTTTCTGTCATCACTAAACACAAGTATAAGACTTGTTATTTGTTTTAAAGGCACATTGCATTAAGGTCTCTCATCCATGCAGGCAACCAAACATAAATGCAGAATTAAATGTCTCTCCTCGTTATTCCTAATTTCAAATCTGACTACCGGAGTTACAGCTCCATGACTGTCATTTCCACCATCCCCATTCAAATCACGTCTAACTGGATGCTGCATAATGAAGGCTTTTGTGAAAACTTTTTGTTTTGTTTTGAGTTGCCAGATGTGATTCTCATTGTGATGGTGTGAGCAGAGAAAGAGATTTTCTTTTGAAGAGACAGCTTTGGCAGCAAATTGGATAGCAGGGACTTGTGGGGAATGAAGTTTACATGTGTGTGTCTGTGTGTGAGAGAGAAGCCGAGGGAGAGTACATGCGTGTGTGTGTGTGTGTGTGTGTGTGTGTGTGTGTGTGTGTGTGTGTGTGTGTGTGTGTGTGTGTGTGTGTGCCAGCAGTTATTCAGTGATTGTTCATGCTGGTGTGTGTGCATGTTTGATTGTCTGTGTGTATACCCACATTTGTGCTTGTGTGTGTCCTCTCCTGAGTCCTTTGGGCCCTCACTGCAGAGAAATTCAATTTCAGTTGTCACTCACCAATCAGCTTGCCTAATTCCTGGTCTGGACTATGGTGTGTGTGTGTGTGTGTGTGTGTGTGTGTGTGTGTGTGTGTGTGTGTGTGTGTGTGTGTGTGTGTGTGTGTGTGTGTGTGTGTTAGAGTGTGCAGTGAATGTGTGTTATTTATTTCAATACCTGCTCAGTCTGTTTTCTGTACTCCTAATGCAATTTATAATGGGATGCACTGCATGTTGAAACAATGGTCACTTCAATGTGCATAACAATTTTAAAATGCTCCTGCTGCATCCCAAAGTCATAAACCAGGTGTGATTTTGTAACATTCAGAATTGTATTTCAATTCTGCCCTAATACAAAATGAATGTCAAACTTCACTAAATCCGTGTAGCACAATAGCACCCTTTGTCTTCTAAACTCCAGAGAAGATAACTTCCTGTGCTTTTCTTTTTCTGCTACGGATTTGTGCACTTTTAATCCTTACCCACATCAAATTGATAAATAGTAGAAAAAAAGCAATAAAACTGTCAGTGGCCTGTAGTTTGTTTTCAGCGTTCGCACATAAAGGTGACACTGGTAAAACTTTACTAGCAGTGTGTGCTTTTTTTTTTTTTTTTATTTTGTTTTATTTTATTTTGAACTACTGATTCGGTGCCAATCACTGGGGGCATAAAATAAAACTTTGTTCTCGTGATTCTTTTCAGATCAGAGTTACAAGGTACTTTAAAGACTATATAACAACAATTGGAAAATCTATAAAAATGACCAACATTAATTACCAGTGGAGTTATAGGAGAATAAAAGGGTTCAGACATGAAAACACAACAGGAAAATAACAAAATGGCAAAAACAAGTCTAGCTTATGAGTAGCTCATAAAATTGCTGGAGCAGAGACAGACCTGATGATCGCCATGACTACAGATCAGCGTCTCCAAAACTGGGGCTGAGGAGACACCCGAGCATGCGGAATGAATATCGGCTCACTTTCACTCTTCACTCCACCAGCTGAGTAGTTAAGTTGAGTATATTGGACTTTTTTATGATCATCACACCACATGTATTGTGTTTTTTGTAGTATTAAGACTCACATGCCATGCTCATGTAAAGTAAGCACAGGAAGGACATAGTTATGGTTATTTTTTTGTACTATTTTCTCTGTAACCAACTGAGAGTTTACCCAAACTAGGTGAAATTAATGGGAAAAATTGCATTATCACTAGTTTGATATTGAATTATATCAAATTGTGGTTGATTTCATAGCACATTCACATTAACTCAAAATATCAATCATTATGCTGTATTCAAAATGCGTTGTCAGTAAAGTGCAGTTAAAAATCCGGTAAATTTGCCACAAATTGTCATTGAGGTAATTTAATTTAGTACATTTCTTGCTGCCTCCTTACAGAAAACAAATGTACTGTTGTGTAAATGAAGATATCATGGTGTTTTGTGCCATTGGAGATTAAAGGAATGACAGCAGGAGGAAAGAGTCGGCTTTTTCTTTGTAGAACATTTACTCATTGCTGTTTAGGAGACGATTTGAATTTGTCTTTTCCTTCAGGCAAACACAGCAATGGGTCCATGATCTCAGTTAGCGGATGGGTGCACTTTGCTGTCACTGTTGCGTTGTGATTTATGTTGATGAGATATTTGTATTTGTTTTATTATGATTTTTTGATAAAAGCCAAGTGTAGCTTTTTTTTTAAACAAATAAACTAATATGAGAGAGAGAGATCAGTGCGTGAGAGCAAAGAAAGGGAAACCAGAGAGAGGCTGAAGTGAGCGAGTGAGGCAAGCAAGGAGGATGGTGAATGATGCATGGAAGAAGACAGATAGGGAAAAGGAGGGAGAGGGAGGGATGGGAGTAAGTGTGTGTTTGTGTGTGTGGTTTAAATAGAGTGTCCCATCATCCACGCTCAGCTTCTCCCTCCTGTCCTCTGCCTCTGGGGTCCTTAGGGACTTGGAGAGGTGTCTGTTTCACTGCCTCATGGAGTGGAAGTGAGTGGATGATGGGCTGGCAGAGACAGGCAGAGTGCGGAGTTTGATGTGTGACCACTGAGTGTAACGGTATATTGTTTTTCAGGGCCGATATTAGTGAGGCGTTTTAATAATTAAGAGGACCGATAAGGGATATTTGGAGCTAATATACAATTGTAGCTGAAATGAACATTTTGGTGTCAAAATGTTAAAATCTATGCATTCTATCTATTAACATGTGATTACAGGGAACTGCTCACTTCATTTAGTTTGTTTTTCTGCTACAACCTGTGTATGCTTCTTACTGGCACAACTGGAAAGGATACTAATATGCGTGTTCCTCATACAAAGAATCATGTCGTCGTTTGCTGCCATTCGAGCTGGAATTTGAGCAGAAGTGATGAGTGTCTGATTTGAAAGGCATTGCTTTTTAACTCGATTGAATGAAATCCTTCATGACTTTTACCCTTTACTAAGTGGAGGTCCCTGAAAGTTGGCTCTCCAGTCTCTTTTTTTGTCACATAAAGCAGCGACATCGCTCCAGCATGCATGGGGTTAAAGGGCACCACTGTCATTGGGGCTGTTTTCTTGGGAACGTACATGTTTGTTTGATTGTTTGTGTATGTCGGCGTGCATCGGCTTGCATTTATGTGTGAGAGGCTAAAGTGTTGAGCTGTGAGCTCCCTGAACTTGCTGTACTCAGCTTCTCGTCTTGACCAGACACCATCATTATGGCTCTTTGCACCTGCACTGTGTAGTTTATCGCTTACACACAAATACACATACACATACACACACATACAGACACACATTTTTCTTACTTTGTCACCAACACTGCTGACCTCAGGTAATGGAAGAGTTCAGCGTGAAATACTCTGTCCTCCTGTGCCTCACACACATACACAAACACCTGCATTATATCATTACAGGCAAATATTTGTTGTAAAGCAAGTCTTAGCACCTCCTTCAACAAGCAACAAATCACTTACGGAGCTTATTGGAATTAAATGTCTGTCTTACTACATGGGGTTCATGTCGGTGTTTGATTGACTGATTATCTGACTAATATTTCAAGCAAGATCTGCAGATTAATCCCAACTTATTAGTGGGTCTTTTATTATTCTTACAAGGAATTCCTCATATTCTAATACAATTATGTTCAGCTTTATAATACTGAAAGGCACATTTAGTTTTCACCCAATGTCTTTTTCCCTCAAGTTAAAGGGGAACTTCATTTTTTTTTTCAACCTGGGGTCTGTTTTCATGTCTTTTCATACATGCAAGTGATGGAGAAATGAATTTTCGAAATAGCTCCAGTGTTTAGCCAGGCAGGCAGCTTCGCAGCTCAGCTAGCAGCTCAGCTAGCGAAAAGTATGGGGCAACTTGCCCCCCCGCATCAAAGTCCGCCCCAACGTGCTTTCTTTGTCACACTGACCGGCTCGGATAGTCTCAACGAGTGTCCCACAACATACTAGAGATGAGAAGTGAACGAAAACCTCCACATTACTTGGCGTCGCTCTTTCTTTTGGTCTGTATCCAAATCTCAGGACGCTAGAAAGCAAATCTTGTTCCGAAATCGAGCGATAGCTCGCGCCAAAACCGATGTATGTTGTGGGACACTTGTTGAGACTACGAGCTGGTCAGTGTAGGAAGAAAAAGCACGTTGGGGCGGACTTTGACGCGGGGGGCCAAGTTGCCCCATACTTTTCGCTAGCTGAGCTGCGAAGCTGCTTGCCTGGCTAAACACTTTAGCTATGTCGAAAATTCATTTCTCCATCACTCACATGTATGAAAAGACATATGAAAACAGATCCCAGGTTGAAAAAAACGAAGTTCCCCTTTAAGCTACTGAACAGAGTGGAATTTCATTACTCCTGTTGGACCAAGCTTATCGAATGGAATTTGTTTGAATAGCCTTCATATTTCAGAATGTCTTTCCCAGGCCTAAACGGTAATCCGTGTTTCTGATAACTGCACTACAATGCATTGCACAAGTATTTAGCAGTAGCTTGGACACTGAAAATCTGTAACATCTATCCTGATGCATCCTATCAAGATGGCTAGTATTATTAAATGCGATAATTTGGTCACACAATATCCATTCTTGAATACATTTAAAAATGGATATCCCCAGGGTTGTACACACCAGGAAAACAACCCAAAAATGCAATTGTTGCATTTGCTATTTCGACAAGGAAATAGTTTCAGCAGTTTTGTTAAGCCTTCGAGACCTATGCTATTGAGAGAAGCATTCAACAAAAACCTTGGCTGTTTACAGAGAAAACTCTGAAGTCTGTCTTGATGTTGAATTTACCTTTTAGCTCTGAAGGTTAAAATGCGAGTGATGAGATTAGATGAACACTAATGGCAATCCATTGCTGAACAAACAGAGCAAAGTGGCACTCAAAGTCAAAATTTTAACAAGACATCACTGTGCTATGCCCACGCTATTGGACAAACAGTCTCTGAGAAATGAAGGCCAAAACCACCACAGCAATGAATTGCCAACTTTTCTCTCTCCGTGTGTGTGTGCACAGAATAAAGGTGTCTTTTTATAGTCAGCAACATTTTCAGTTTAAACTCAGAGAGGCAAGAACTTTAACATTAAATCACTCTGATGTGTATTTTTATGCACGGGCCCAAGGGTATTGCACATATACACCCAGACACCCAGCAAGTAGTGTCTGGGTGAATATGTGACACCTAAATCTGAATCAGTCAGCACTTTAGTCCTATTATTTCCAGTGGCAATATGTCAAACAATGATAAATAAGGAACACACACAGGCGCCTGACCCCCTGCCTGACTGTGTAGCTCTGTAAGCTCAGTGTTTGTGAGTGTTGAGACAGGGTTGTTCTGTCTGTTGTGTATGTGTAAAGGCAAAATATCCATCAGTCAGCAGTTTTAGCCTTGTTATCTCGGCTGGCACTCTATCAAAGATATAAACAATGATAAATAATGAACACACACTCATCTTAATGGAGTTGGTGTGTGTGTGTGTGTGTTTTGGAAAGCAGACACTCTATACGGTGTGTGCTTAGACAATAAATTGGCATATTTGCTTGTGTGTGTGTCTCTATGAATATGGGGGTTTGCTTTTATGCTGACATGTTAACTTGTGCATGTGTGTTTGTACATGTCCTGGGATTTCATTAGACCGGAAGCCTTGAGGAAACTTAAATCACTTCCAACATAATCCCTGATAAGTGGACATCTGTGGCTACTCGTTTACATTTTTCCACAAGCCTCTGTTCTTTACAATTTCATTTCCCCAGTTTTCTTTTTAATCGTGAGATTTTGAGTATTTGTTGGAGCAAATGAAGCAAACAAAGGGCGTATTGGAGGAGAAATTGGAAAAGAGTATCTTGGGCTGAATGTCTCTCTCTAGCACAACCATTTCTCTGCGAGGAGTGTGCAGTGTTGTTGTGGAGAGGGATTGCAGTGTGGGTCTGGGCATGGGATTGCCTGGGCACTCGGTGGTGGCCTCCTGACTGAAGTTACACAAAGAGGAGACACCCTATACTCACCTTCAAATAGCCACTTAGTGATGACCCTTAGTTCAAAGCGTTCAGCTGTTACTCTGGTTCTGCTCCCAGAGTTAAAATGCCCCATGTGAGCAGCTCAGCCAGAGAAACAGAGGAAGTCTTGCTTCAAACTTCACTGAGCTTCAACTTTGCGGCAACGTGTGAGATACTGGTTATATGTTGTTGTCACTAATAATTGGGAAGGAAACTCTTGAAGCGTACAGTGGAAATCAAGTTTAATTGGGTTCAGTAATGGATAGGGAGGGATTTTACATCAATATGTCGTAATATTTACACACATTTAAGTGGTAGGGCGACGGTTCATTCACACATTATGATTAAAAAAACATATTTTAAGTGAAATAAACCAATGTCTACATGAACATTGCTCACTTCACTCAACATAATGTGTCTTTCTTGACATATAAGCAACATGTAGGCACTGGAAAGATGTGATGGTTGAAGTGTATGGCTTTGGAGTGAACTGGAGTCCGTTCTCTTGTACAAAGGCTTTACAAATGGATTCCTTGTTCCACTGTGCATTAAATGATTTCTAGAGGGGATGAAACTTTAAAGTTTCCCTTGGGGAAATTGAATCCTTGCAGCAGCAAATGAGATAAACAAGGTTATAAATAATAATAGAATGATGTGATATCAAGCACAACAAAGCAGACAAATGCAACACCTCAAAGTATTCAGCAGCAACTCATAAAATAATACTGTAGAATTTACTCTGTTAGTGAAATACATTATAGTCCACACACCATAGAACAAAGAATATGAATTAAAGGCACGGTCTAAGAATACATATGAAGACAAATACAGCAAGAAAATGCAATATTTTACAATTATAATAGAAGTAATATACAGCAAAAAATCAGGTGTAAAGCTGCAGGTCTTACAAAGCACATGAATCAGTGTGAGTTAATGGATTAAAATGATTTGCCACCAGCAATTTAATGTAGCGTTTTTCTTTTAATTTAAGATAAGACACTATAGACAAAAACATTGCTTTTTTTATGCACTGGTCAGTTTTTAAATGTTCAGATATCTTTCTTCCATAACATGCCCATTCCAGGCTAGTAGAAAGAAACATCCGATAGACACATATATGTATTTATTTATTTCAATACACTTTTGTGTATTTAGCATCTATGCAAAATTAGCACACATTCAATTAGTTAATGTCATTTGCATATGTAAACTTAACATAACAGATAACATGTAATATGATTAATACTTGTCTAAATTTTAATAATCAACTGATGAAGTTTCATTGTGATATCAATTATCAGTTAAACGTTTTATTCAGAAAATGTAATATCCAATAAAAATTTAAGGGATCCTCCAGTCTTTAAAGGCAATTTTCTCAAACTGAGTTTTTTTTTTTTTAATAATCTGAGCGAAAAATATCTGCTTCAGTAGCATTTACATACACCTGCATACAATTCTCCATGGATTTTTTTAGATATGTAATATTTATTTTGGATATTTAAGCCTTGAAACTTAGAAAACTTGCAATACAAAAATCATTGTCAACTGCAGACATCTCGTGTTTACCTCATTTATTAGTTAAAATATTACCCTATTCAAATGTACAGCATAAATGCAAAATTATCAGAACTGAGAGGCTTGAATACAAAAAGATTACAGTCTACTGACTAGAGAGAGCAGACTTCAATATTTTTTGAACAGTACCATCAAAACATATTTGTGGACAGTCCACAGGGGGAACAAGCAAAAATGTGAAAAGGGCATGCACGTTTTACTCATCTAGCTTTGCAACATATTACTAAGTCTTTCATTATTTGATGTTCAGTTCTCCTTATTTTTCCTCTCTTTTTAATTCATTGGGGAGTTTGCTCATGGTGTGAAAAGCTTGTTGATGTAATTGAGCTGTTATAGGGTTCATTGTTTGCTGAACCTGAAGGCTGCAAAAACAATAAGTGAACACGATGTATTGTTTGAAAAGTGCGGTCATCAATATCATAAATTATTGCTATTCTCCAGAGCTGAAAGCATGAAAAACGAGTTTAAACTTTTAAATCTACTTTGGCAGTCCTTTGTGTGTTTGCACGCTCTCTGTGGTTTTGGTCCTAGTTGGGATTTTGGGATTACTGAAATCGATGAACAAGTGAACACGCTCGCATATTCGGCGCTTTATATTTCTTTCATCTCTCACGTTGCATGATTTCTTAGTCATGATTCCGTTTGATTTCAGTCTTTGTTGCATAATATGGGGACTTTTTAGGTTTTTAGGGTTCTTACTGTGAAATCAGGTTGGCAGCATCTTGACAAACTGAGTACATATGACATAATGACTGCCAGGCTTCATATCGGTGTTGAATGTTGCTGTGAACTGTGATAGACTCACATTCAGACTTTGGATGAGAGGAGTTTTCTTAATTTGTACTTTACAGATATACTTGCACATTGCATGTACACGCACAAATACACAAATACTAGCACATCCTGCCATTAACACAGTCACCGATATTTACCCACACTTCATTATTTAGCTCATGTCCATATTTCAATCTCACAACGAGCACAGCTCTGATGTTTTGTGTGTGTGTGTGTTTGGTTGGGGGAGGTTCAGTATTTTCTCCAGTATAAACATGTAGTTGTTGTGAGGCTGTATGTGTGACTGCATATTGTGTAAATATGGTACTTCGTGTGTACAATGTTTTGTATGCTCCTTTGTGCATTTGCATTTTTTCCCTCAAAAAAAAAAGACTAATTACTAGCCATTTGTGTCACGTTGCCTATTTTTACCCTCTTTATTTCTTTGTGTATTTCTATAATTTGCTAAATCACTTACAGAATGTGTTCATAATAACTGTGCCTGCAGCTCTGCAGTAATTCATTTCAGAACTGAATGTGTAGATATTCAGTTTTAAGTACTGGAGAAGAGGTGATGAATAATCTATAAGCAAATCAAAGTCTTGGCATCCCTCGTGCTCATTTACCACAGAGAACAAAATGTCATTATTGCAAGGCTAATTTGATTATTAAGATGTAAACAAATGTGATCAAGGTTCTCTGTCTAACGATTGTAAGGGGTTTGATTTAAATTTCACCAACCTTTCATCATCCTCAGCAGGACAAAATGGCTCAACAGAGTAGCATACATTTTTTAGTAATATCCGAACCTATGAAATTAAAGTAAAAGCTGAATATCGCTAACATAGCTAACACAGTGTTTTCGAATAAATGTGCCCTTTAAAGTACAGCAGAGGCAGTTTGTCACTATGTGCTGCCTTACCTAGTACAGAGTTTGGATATATTGTTTACTCTTAAAAATCTGCTGATGCTGTACCGGTGTTAAGAGTGTCAACCAAAAATAAGTTGAATAAAAAGCTACAAATCCAAGTTTCTGTTCATATCACTTCTCAGCCTTTTACCATTCATTCATTCAATGTACACCTTAGGATTGTCACATTTTAAATCAAACCCATGTTTAAAATTCTAAAATATAAAGGCAAAAAAAAAGGGTGGCGGGGGTGGCACCGTGACTCATTATTTTTGAGGGACCTTCAAGAAGTGGACGAAGTTCATAAACATGGTCACATTTTGTATTATTTTCCTTTTAGTCTGACATATTGGAGGAGGAAAACAGAAATTGAGGGGAAAACATTGTTATTATGAAGTCCAAAACACTGAAAGGAGTTTGTTTTTCCTCCCCTCACAAAACCTTTCTATTCTCGAGCAGCCCTGGCTGACAAAATATAATTAGAAGCATGACTAAGTGGGCGACTTGGCTGGAAAGATGCACAGCACTGATTTTAAACATACACAATGGTTAATCTAGCCCCTGCACAGCAGCACTTGCCTTGACATTGTTGCTCTGGCATAGTGCACTGGAGGAAAATGGGCTGTGGCATGCGTGGGATAACAACCATCATGGACATATACAAAAACACAATCTCACAGACAATGTTTTTTCAGTCCATGTATGAGACAAAAGCTTTTCTAGTGATGAAGTCATGATCATTTTATATTCGGTCTGATTACATGCTTTCGCTGTCTGTTGTCTCCTTTATCTTCCCATTCTTCATTTCTCCACTTGCACCCAGCTACCATACTCCACATTGGGGTTTTTTTTGCCTCATCCCCCCACCCTTCTGTTTCCCTCATCTTCTCCTCCCTTTAATTTCTCTTCTTCTCTTCCCTCCTTCTCCTTTCTCCATTCCCTTCCAGGGCCCCCATGGCAGATCCCCCTCCTATTCTTTCACGCTTAATCTTTTCTTGTCTTTTATCCTCATTTCTCCCCATCACTCCTGTCTTTGGAGGAAGTCTATCCAGCTCTCTGTGGAAAATCTGTGTGTATGTGTGTGTGTGTGTAGGAAAGATTGCCAGACTTCCTGCCCGAAAACAGTGGGGATCAAAATAGATCAGTTTGATTTCCCCCGTCCTCCTCCTGTTCTTCCCTCCTCTGTTCTCCATAAGGAAGAACAAGAGGAGAGGCTAGTGTGTTTTATTTTCCTATAAAATGTCCTCTCCTGGTGGAGGACAAGACCAAAAAGATGAGGGGGACGGGGTAATATTTGGGAGGACAATAAAGGGAAACGAGAAAAGATCAGGGTGAGTTACATAGGAGAAGTAAAGGTGGAAGATGATGATGAACAGAACAGATTCTGTGATTGTAGGTGAGATGAGAAAAAAAAGGAAAGGAGGAGATGATATCGAAAAAATGGAGAATGGGGGAAGTGAAAAGAAGAAATGATAATGGGTGGATGAGGAGGGAAAAGAGAGATGATGAAGATACCTTATAAGATGAGATGATCAGTGGAAAGTTATAAAAGTGATCTGATTGCATCTCTTGTATCAATGGAACAAACCCAGCCAGAAGATTACAAAGCATTTGATTTGAACTGGCTCTGTAGTCAATTTCCTCTGTTCTTCCTCAGTCTTGCTCACAAACACGCAGAAAACACACATGCACAAAACACCCCAGTTACATTATAACTGATCAGCAGTATATTATTGTCATTATTATATTTTCCACATTGAGTAACTAAATTTGAAAACAGAATTAGTCTCGCATTGGTCGATAAATAATTGATCCTGGCAGAGGGGCCCTTTAATGCAGCAGTTGTGTGTCAAAGAGCATTCAGCAGATTTTAGGTTATTTGTGCTTCTTTTATTGATTTATTGATAAATATATTTATCACTTTTTTTAAACACAAACATATTTACTTTATTGAGAACGACTCTGGCCAAAAAACCAGGACTCTAAAGCTCAATGACTCTTCCCCCTGCAGACACAAACACTGACCTCCACTTCAATTATTTGCATTTTAATATTTAATTTTCATTATCTTAAAATCTCTTTTTCTATTTAATTTGCCATACTTTCAATAATTGGCTGTTGGACACATTGTCTCAATTTTATCTTAGAAAGATGAAAAAACTAAGGTAGGAACATGGGGAGATGGAAATAAGAGAGAAAATGAAAGGAGAAAGTTCTGGCTAGAGATGAACAAAAAAGGGAAATGCTGTGCAAGGAGTTGGAAGAAAGTTTTGCAATGGAGAAGTCCAGCTTAAACATTTACTTTAGGCTTTTCCAGTCCCCTCTGACACAGCATTACGTGGCAATATAGTTGGAATGTTTCTCCTCACTGACATTTGGCACAAACTGTGAGATTTGGATGGACTTAATCTTAAAGCATGTCCAACATACTGCTTGATATTGAGTGAACACATTTTCAACTGCTTTACTGAAGAGCCAATTACTTTTTAATGTTCATCTCAGAGAATATGTCACTATTTCTGCCCTGGAAAGCACACAAAGCTCATTTTTTCAGCATTTTGATGCACACATACACTTGCTGAGCCAAAACATCTCGACCACTCCTGCCTAATATTGCTCCTTTGCCTGCTGCCAAAACGGCTCCAACCTGCTGAGCCATGAACTCCACTAGACATCTAAAGGTGCCCCTGTGGAAATCTGGCACAGAGATCTTAGCAGCAGATCCTTTAAGTCCTGTGTTGGGAGCTGCACCCACCATGGATCAGATTTGTTCCAACACGTCCCTTGGCAGCCGTGGGTTCTTCAGAGATGGTCCAACCTAGTCATCTGTCCGTGATGATTTGGTGTTGGTCAAGGTTGCTTAGGTCTTTACTCTGGCGTATTCCAGTACAGCCTTGTTTGCTATCGGAATTGTCTGTTTCGAACTAACTGTCAAATATATCCAAGACTTTAACCTTACAAGATAATTGAAAACTGATGACTAACTTAAAGTGTGAATGATGTTATAATTGTGGAAATAGCCAGGTGTACAGAAAGTAAAGAATATTTGATCGCTCAGTGGCCATTTGTATTCAGAACACGACACTGTGCAACATGCAAACTGCGTCTAAATTATGCATGATTTTTTGCCACTTGCCCTCCATTCTAAACCGACGCTCCACTTGTATTTGATAATCAATATACATACAGTAATATTGTATTACTGTGACCAAACACTGGTAAATTGGTTGCTTTGCTATGCATTTAAAACTAAGTGGATTATTCTTCTCCCCAAGTGAAGATATTTTACAAGATATGGAATTCACAAGGAAAGGGTTTTGATAGAGAAGACAGGAGATTCCCAGATACTGATGATATATAATGCCGCATGGTTAGAATAAATGAGGAATGGTGTCATCTTGGAGAATTGTTCTTCTTTTGTCTTTGTTTAGAAGAGCAGGTTGACGGTTATTGCCTATCGCTGTCTAATGGGGATTCTCTTCATTTGTTGGCAAGCTGTATTCAATCATAATCACTGTGACACAAAAAGAGAGGAGGCTATGCCCTGTGGACTGTATGTGAACACATTGATCTTCCGCTCTTATGATTTACTCCATTTCAGGTAATACCCAGTCTCCAGTCCTATATGTTTAAGTTTTGAAATGTGATAGCTTTTATTCCTCACATGTCCTCACATCAGAGAATTGATGTCATTAAATAGGTCAAAATTACATTTGTTTTACTCGTTTTGGGTAAACTAAATCCCATTGCAACAATACTAGTGAGGATATTATGTTGCTCGAGTTTTTTATAGTGGCATGCACTATCTAGTATCAGTGAGAAATAATAAAACAGAAAAATGACAGATTTTTGAATGACATAACCAATGAAGCACAAAAAACCATGAATTATTTTTTTTTTGTCTTCTGTCAGACAGCTTGGGTAACTACCTGTTGTATAAGACAAGTTAAATGTGTGTTATAGACTTTTTTTGTTGTTGCTGTGCTTGGGATTCCGAAGGTTAAGTTGAAAAATGACTGTTTACAAGGGCAGGTGCTCCTGTCATCATCAGGGGAATCACTCTGTCTTTGTCTTTGTCTAGAAGAGTATAATATCAGTTATTGCATATCACTGTCGGGGATTCTCTTCATTTCTTTGCTCCCTCCATTCAGTATCTCCATCACTCTACATTGAACAGCAGCAGCATTAGCCATTGAACACACCAGAACACATTCATCTTCCATTCATTTTCCGTCATAATTTATCTCAGTTTCACGTTGTCACTGACACGGATGGGAAATTTAGAAAGGAAAATTGCTCTAACCTTTACACTCCAGTATAAGTGAAAGCAATGTAAAAACAATGCATGAAAAATCACTAAGAGGGCATATGAGGCCTTTGAAATGGAAATGGGAAATATAAGGCAGACTAATGCATAGTCTTTATTTTTGATGCTTGAGTTGGATTTTTAGAATGGTCTGTCCCATTTCCTGGAGAAAATAAGGCTTTTCTTTTTCATCTTGACTCGAAACCCGACAAGACATAACCCTGTTTCATCCTGGCAGGGAACACATGCTCAGCCTATCCTCAGGTTACACCTGGCCTGCTGCTTTTTGCTCCGGTCTTTGTTTGTGCACATTTCACTGAGTTTAGGGCTACGCATTATCTTAGCTCTGTGATTACAACTTACTGGTGCTTAAAAAAAACTGTAAAGGAGACAGAGGAGTGCTGCTGACGTGCCCTGCTTGTGTCACAAAACAGGTTTGCTTATCTTTCCTGTGTGAACAATATCGAGTTTGCTTTGCTTGGCCCTGTAGTGTAAACCTCACAAGATATGCTTTGTGTTGCAGTAGCATCATACAGCACGAGCAGCTGTTGTTCCAGTGTTTTCAGCTTCACTGAAACTGCCTCTTTGAACAAGGCAGCATCTAGTGAGTAAAGTTTTGAAGTGCCCCTGCTTCTAGACTGGCCTGTGCCAGTCTGACTATGCTTCAAAACAACACAATATAGGGCAACAGCATATTCGGCATTTGGAAAGGACCTCAGAGACTAGACATTTTCATTTGACGGATACGGATGATAAAAGAACTCCCCTCTGACATCCAACAGGGAGCAACTTGCCGTCCAATTTCTTACCATTTCAGACAGAGAGAGAGGGGAAGGAGGATTCCTCCCGACACCTGTTGGCACCATATTTGTTTTCCTCTATGTCAGAGAGGGAGAGGGAGGAACTGATAGATGGTATGAATAAAAAACAAAAAACATCAGGATCGGCATGAACAGCAACAGACAAAGCAGGAGGCATTTTAACACATTAGGGCTGCTTTTGATAGTTGAATAATCTATCATTTATTAAAATAATTATTGGCTCTTATGATTGCACAAGTTTTTATTGTTGTTTATTTTTTTGTTCTCAGCTCCTAAATTTAGCTTGAGGTTCTTTTAGGCAGGTGCTAACAAATTGTAAAACAATTAAGATGCTTCTTTCTTCTGAAAATAAGATGTATGTTTGTTTTTTGTCGTAGTTGTTTTTTTTGTGATTTATGTTAATTTCTGTTGCAACTCTGTGATATATTTCTTTATTTTATTAAGTTGA
The DNA here is from genome assembly GCF_021347895.1 of Acanthochromis polyacanthus. Lineage (NCBI taxonomy): Eukaryota > Metazoa > Chordata > Actinopteri > Pomacentridae > Acanthochromis > Acanthochromis polyacanthus. The sequence continues at coordinate 17,745,530 of NC_067115.1, read as the reverse complement.
AACGTTGCATCTAAAAATAATCAGGTAAACAGGATTGGTAAATGTGTTTGTGTGCCTAATTGCTGGTGTACCACTGCGGCTATGTAAGGGCGACACAGGCTATACAGGGGCTGTAGGAGACACTTTTATAGATTCTGTTATGAACTATGTACAGGGTGCTGGGTTATCCCAAAGACGATGATGCTGCTGACCAGCTTTGGTCCGCTGACTAATTGTTGAGTGGGTGGAGACACAAATGTTAGATAAGTCTGGTGAGATTTTTCACTGAACACAAACACACTAGTCATGATGATTCCTCTGGGAATCAACTTCAGTATGCTGAAGTAAACTGCATTTAATAACCCTGCAAGTTGAAGTCGGCTTTATGCTCATTTCTAACTGCTTGGCAGATGGTTGGATAGCTCAGGAATCCCTTCCATTTCTTATACGGTGCTTCCTTCCAGGCACACCAATCCGGCATACTGCCATGTTCTGTGTCCCTTGGCAGTGGTTGGTGTACTGAACAGCTGCATTACTGAAACCTTCTGTTTGGCATTTATACGTCAAGCACCTGTTGTTTGACTGTGCCGAGAGAGTATTAGCTGAATAGCATCAGTACCTGTGAGGAACCTTGAAAACAATAAATGGCTTTTGATACTAATTTAGATAGAACAGACAGTAATTCTAACAGAAAACGCCTGTTGTGGCCCACCACAGGGAAGAACAGAGATCTTCATTGGCTCAACGGTTCTTTTTGTGTGGTTTGAATATGAATCTTCTTGGTGTCATTTTATTTTCATAGCCATTCTTAAAAAGGCAGTGGAGAGTGGCAGGAAAAGTGGGAAAAGTGGAATGTTATGCTGCGGAAGTTGTGGACCGCTTTATAAACTTTTGTATCATCAATCTGTATTATGTGCCTTTTAGTGAAGTCACAGCAGCAGAAAGGAGGGAAAAAAGGCGCCCTGCTCAGTCTGGCAGCACATTCTGCAAAGCTGCATATTTTTACGCAGCATCCATTTTTAGCATTTTACTGCATTCATTCTGTATTTTTGATAGTTTTTCTTTTCCAGAGTTTGCAATCATGTCACAAAGTGGGAAATTGCCAGTTTTTAAAGACAAACCGTTTTTCTTCAACTACCAGGCAGCTGTAGTCGAAGAGATCAACAAGATACATTTATAAAACAAAAAATATACTCAATATTTTTCTGTTTTAACACCTCCTTTTTGCAGTAACTGGACAAATGTGAGATGTGGGCAGTGATTTAGAGCCCTGAAGCATGACCAGCTACACTACAGAATTATGCCTGATTATACAAAATAAGCATCGCCTAGTATAATGTCCCTCTATTATATGGGGAACATTTGCACTGCATATTTTAGCTGTTTCTTTCCATTTGCAATGAGAATACCTTACCCGAAGCTGATCAGATGTGTGTGCCTGCCTGTCACTACACACACTTTCAATGTCTGGTTAAAAAGATGAGTCCAGCAGCTGGTGAAGCTAAAGGAGTGCATCCAGTTCCTAACACAAGTGTTCAAATCACAGAAGTATGAGCTAAAGCGCTGACTCAGTGCAGTGAGGTGAGGGGTGGCTGCTTCTTTCTCTGTATCCACAGATAAGTTGCACAAATGAAGGAAATCAATCAGCTGGGGAAACATGTGTGACAGCATCTTCATTCTTCATTCTCCTTCTCCGTCACTTAACTGTTTTTGTATGTGATTTTACCAAGTGAGACAATATGTCAAGTTGGACAAAGTCAAGTAAATGCTGAGGTCCAAGTAATTTATTGCCATGTTTGTTCTGGTTGGGCGGGAGTAACTTTGCAACCATCCAGGTTTTAATGTCTTTAAGGCAGTAAGTGAGGTCAGTGAGATTGTTTTGGTTGTTAGGCTCTCAGAGGTAGATCAGTGTGTCGTCTGCATAACAATGACAAGAAAGGCAGTGTTTTTGAATGATGTGGCCCAACAGAAGCAGATAGTTAGAGAACAAGATTCGACCAAGTATGGAACCTTGGAGCTCAGGTGGTAGAGAGCGGGTTGTCCAATAATCATAAGGAAGGCTGTTTAGTTCCCTCCACGTACTTTCCTCGTGTCACGGTATCCTTTGGTATTCTGTAGTCTCTGTCACCAGTTTTTTTGTGTGTGTAAACGGGTAAATGAGAAGCACATTGCAAAATGTTTCGTAAAACCTCGCTCAGGTTAAAAAGGCGCCATGTAAGTGCAGACCATTTACCACAGAAAATACTGGTTGAGGATGAAGTGGAGTTGCCAGTTTAAGGATTTTTTTTTTTTTGGACAAATGTGTGGAGAACCGGGTTAAGGCAGACCAGGAGACCTTTTGTGTGATTGAGAATGTAGCGGTCCATGGTGTCAAAAGCTGGGGTTTGGTCTAAGAGTAAGAGAATGGAGCAGGTATCTGAGTCAGCAGCTAGGAAGAAGTCATAAGTTACTTTCAATAGTTAAGAGCTCTGAAACCAGATGGGATTTTTTTTATTAAATGAAGTTTTGAGTCAGACTGGAGAGCAGTTGAGAATAGTGTGAAAACTAAATGACCCTGATATGTTTCCCCCTCAGAAGAGATGGGCTGGCTGCTGACAAATAGGATAAGCCGAGCCTTGATGTTGAGTTCTTTATTCCTAAAGAAATGAGGGAAATCCTTTTTTGTAGCCAGTAGGATCTAGAAGTGTAAAAATTATAGACTCTCAGAATTTTTACTGTTTTTTTTTTTTTTTTTTATTTCTCTAAAATCTTGTGGCTCCCTATGCTGATTGCCAGACTTTTGCTGTGGATGATAGATGCTCTATGGGGGAAAACTCTTTTCCTGAAGTACAAACATAATCAAATCTTTTCTATTTTTTCCCCACTGAATCAAAGGGCTCAAGAGTTTTCACACAGGCATAGGGAGCATGCTCAGGTAATCCCATCACTTACAGTAAGATCATAGACAATCAGTCTTCAGCCCGTTACATCAGTCTAGGGGGATTACTGCAGGTTAATTGAGCATGTTTAGGTCAGACGGAGCTCATAACTCTGCACACACAGAATTCCGATATCAGCCATCAGTCAATCAGCATGTGTATGTGAGCTTGTATAACGGAGAGATGTATCAAGGGTAAAAGAGAGCGAGAGAGAATGTGACATCGTCTGCCTCCTCTATGAACACCCTCCTCATTATTGCTGTAAAGGTATGTCTGGTTGTTTTGTTGGTTCATTGTTACTGGAACAGACTCCAGGCTGGATTACACCACCCACCGCCTCCAAGAGCAAAATTACATGCCGCCGCTGTTTTGTTGTACAATCACACTGAGGGACAAAACAAGATCCAGCAAGAAATTTAATACCACCCTCCCAATTGTTTTTCATTTGTCAGAGGAATCTCTTTTAAATGTCCACACTGTGTGTTCCAATAGATTTACTCATTCTGCAGTATCTGTTTTATTGCCATCTATGCCTAACGGGGGGTAGAAAAGATGAGTTTTGTTTTCTCCATTTCAAGTAATGTAATTGATTGTTGTTGTCAGCAAGAGGAGAATTTGTATATGCAATGAGAAATGTTTGATTTGTACTTATTGAAAGTAAGTAAAGATTCCGGCTTTGAAGTAGCTTCAATACACCTGAGGAAAGCGAAGTGAAGTCTGTGTACTATTTTTGTGACGTGACGCAATTTATTTATTTCTTCATTTATTTTGATGAAATATATCTGCTTTCTCAAACTGTCAAAGTCAGATGAAATAGAAGCATGTGCTTGTTTGACTCGGGTAGCGTTTTTGGGAAAGAAGCAGAATTCTACAGTCGTGTAAATCTGGCCTGCGTTATAGTGCAGGGGAGAGCAGAAGGGAACTTGAGACCAAAAATTTTGCACAATAAAGTGCATGTACGTGATTTTTTTTAACAGGGCCGTCTTGCTAAATGACTTATTGTAGCAGCAATGAACCATACTGGGTTATTAGTTTTTTGTAAATTATGGAAAATGAGACAAAATTCAGGAGTGAGAGTAATAAATTGTCACATTTGCGCATGTGTTTCCTAAGAAAAGTGAACATACAGGGCACAAATCAGTATAGCTCTGGTCTAACCAGTGAGACCAAGATGCACAATTTCTGAAAGATTGTTTAAGTATGGTGCAATTTAAAGAAGGGTGGCTCTTTTTCATTTTTTGTCATATTCCACTTAAAATTTATGACCCTATACACATTTATCCCAAGTGGGAATTTATTCCCAGGACCAGTTACCCAATAGCACCTGTGGAGCCAATCAGGTCTATCTACTTGCTAAACCACTCTGCTGCATTCTTGTAAAGTGTGTGAAGGAGGTCAGGCTGCTGTGCTACAGGTTGTATTTGAAGATCTCGGTACCATTTAATCTCAGAACAGCACTAAACTGTACTGGATCGACTGCCTGTCCTTACATGGAAATTTAGACAGGAAAATGAACGCGCATCAGACAATCTGCACTCTTTGAAATCGGTGTTGTTATAAACCATTTTATATTCATATGCACTATTCAGATGATTTTATTTCGTTTTGGTCCGTATTGTTTAAAATCGAGTACATTATTTTCATTGCTGCTGGCTGCCTTGTACCAGCTTATGTGGCAGCTTTACACGAAAGCTCACCTCTTGTAAAGTGACAAGTAGACATTGGGGAAAGAAGCTTATAGCACCAAGGTGACTCTGCATGTGTGTGTGTGTGCGTGTCTTCAGTAGTCATGACTCATCCTTCATAATGTACAGGCTGTGCACCCTTGAGAAACTCCCCTTCCCGCTCTGTATCTCTCTCTTTCAGTTTTTGCTCTTGCACTCTGCCATTCTTGCCCTTCCTTTCTCTATCGCTCCCCTCCCTGCAGCTCACTCTGTCTCCAGCTTCCTTTGTCTCTGTGTTTTTTGTCCTCTTTTTCTCCCATGTGTATATCTCCCTGTTTCCTTTCATCTCCTCTTCCTTCGTACCACTTCGTTCTGTGTCTCTCTGAATTCTTCTCTCTCTTTCGTATTGTTTAGCCAGTGGCTGTCTGCAGTGACTGACAGCATACAAACAAGAGTTTTGGGTTGTGAGCTAGAGGCATACACACACACACACACATGCAAACAAACACGCTCACTTAGTCTCACTTACTGAGATGATTATACACGTCATAAAGGAAATTTTCACACACGCTCTCACTCAGACGCACTTAAATTCACTTACAAAATTTAATACGCATGGAAAGTCACTGCCGTGTTTTGGCAAAAAATTGTCTCATACATAAACACACAGCACAAATGCACACATCTCCCCATTGGTTTAAACACTGCTGTGCACACACACTGCACTCATGGACTGGCTAGAGGCATACACACACACAACCAACTAACACAAATATTTAAAAGACTTACACATAAGTCATATAAAAACTTTTGCAGACAGGCACACACAAATACAAGCACATTCCCCATCGGCACATACAGTTCTGCTACACAGTCTTGTGCTGATGGACATGAATCTGATGACCCTGTCACCTGATGTCACTCAACGGCGAAGGTATTTCTTTTGCACAAACACTACTTGAGAAATTCCAATTCGATTGCTTATCTGAGTCTTATTGTTAACCGTTTGTATCGAACGTCTAACAACCCTTATCTTGCTCAAAGGCTTAACTGGCTGAAAAGGTCATTGCAGTTAGTGTGTTTTCGCTGTCACCTGCACTCATTCAGAAATGAACGAATCGCACTGTGACATGATCAAATGTGTGCCTAATGTCAGCAATGTTACTGAAATCTATTTTAAATGTCTCGCAAAGAGGAAAAAATCCATAAGTAATAAACAAACTACAGCAAATCTAGCTTTGAGTCAGTCTATTTGCTCATTCTTGTATGTACCCTGGACATAGCAGATAGTGTCACTTTAGGTTGATTCTCATCTGTCCATAACACAAGATGAAGGACATGTGCACAGACAAATAATACATCCTCATTTTAACATGGGCAGACACACAAAAACATCTGCTATTACGTGTCTGTCAGCAGTGTAGTCAGTCATACTTCCACTCTGTTTGGTATTCAGGTCATATCATTTCCTGTCAGAGAAGTGACCAAATGGTTGGCATAGGATTTAAGCCACATGAACATTCACTTGTCACTCAGGAAAGCCAGTGTCACAAAATATTACTGTTATTTTGTTGTAAATTCATGTAGCGAGCATGGAGAAAACTGAACATGCATAATCACTACATGCCTTAATAATGGGTATTTGTTGGCTAATATATCTCTTTTATGCCACAGTATTCTGTTTTCTCACCCTCGTCTTTTCCATCTTATTATAACTTCATATAAAACACCAGAGATAGACAAAGGAGTTTTCTTTCAGACAGATGGGTGGGGAAAAAATTGTCAGTTGCAAACAGTGGGTAGGAAAGAAAGTAACAGACAGAAATGGATGGATGATGGATGAAGCCAGACATGTTTTGTCACTTGTTACTCAACATGTCACTCAAAAATCTGAAGCATCACAGACAGTAAAATACTTAACTTTGTCCCTTTATTTTCTGCCCGTTTGCCAACAGTGGATCAATGTAGCCTCTATGGATGAAAGCAGATGTATTTTTGTTATGCTTGTCACTCAGAAACAATCCCAACAGTGGAAGAAGTCACACTCTCTATGTGGGTGCTCTTCGGAGGCAAGTGATTGGCAGACAGGGGAGCTGGTGGCCACAGGATCCAGCAGTGATGATCTGTCACCCACAACCCATTAAACCAGTCACATATCTGGTAGCAGGGATAGGGTGGATGCTGGGTCATCTGCGTTATTTTTCCACTCTGTGCATAAGCATTGCAGACAGATACACTGACTCTGAGCACATTAAATCAGGAATCATGACATGTCAGCTGCTAATGATACATTCAAGGTGGTGGGGCAAATGCAGTGCAGCACTTGCCATTGCAGTACAAACAAAGTGGAGATGACGTTGAAATATTTAAAGTTTTGTCGTGACTTTAAATGGACAACATTGCGTTCTGATACATGCTCAGTTTGGGTTGTGTGCTAGTGATGTTTCTTACCATTTAAAGACTTTAAGGCACCACTCGAAGCCTCAACGGCATATTACGAAGTGGTCTTATTTCTGTATTCTGCCTTTGCCGTAGTGAGTGGGTGAGACTTGATTAGATATGACATAGTGTTGGCTTTGGGCAGAGGTGGCTGTGTAGCTCCAGGCAATGGATAGATGAGGTTCCAGTTTTCCTAATAAAGTGCATGGCAAGCAGCACCACACCACATGCATAGTGCCTATAAAAAGCACTCACTGCCATTGGGCATTTTTCTGTTGTTTTTTTGCTTTCTGATATTGAATCATGGTCAATATCATTTGAATTGTCTGATAGGAATTTGCCCAAAAAAAGACTGTTTTATGTCAAGGTGAATGATTTCTACAAACTGATGAGAATTAAATGTAAAATAAGTGATTACATAAGTATCCACCTCCTTTAAGTCACTGTTTAGTAGATTTGGTACCTTTGGCCACAATTACGACATACAGCCTATGTTGATTGGTCGCAGTTAGCCTTGCACATAGAAACATTGCAATTTGACCTCATTAGTCATTGCAAAACTGTCAGGTTGCATTGGGATCATGAGTGAACAGCTATTTTCAATTCCAGCAACAAATTCTCAACTGGACTGAGGTCTGGGCTCTGACTGTGCCACCCCAAAACATTCACTTTCTTGTATTTAAATAATGTCTCTGTTTCTCCTCCAGGATTTCTCTATACTTTACAGCATTTCTTTTACCCTCTGCCTTTACAAACCTTATATGACTTGCTGTTGAGTAGCTCTAATTCTCTCTCACGCTCTCTAATTGTGTTTTCTCCAGACTAAATCCTTGCTTGTGTTGTATCTGCTCTCATATGTTCACCACTTTGGATAAAAGTGTCTGCTATATGAAATTGTAGAATTGTAAGGTAGCATGAATCATCATGCTGCCACCACCATACTTCACAGTGGGCAAAGGCGTGTTTTGGATGATGTGCAGTGTTTGGTATCTACCAAACATAATGTCTAGGCTGATGACCTCAGCAGACTAAAGAACATCCTTCCAGTTGACTTCAGAGTCTTTTTAAATGCCTTCTAGGGAATTCTAGTCAAGATTTAATATGAGCTTTTTTCAACAGCGGCTTTTCCTTTGCCACTCTTCCATAAAGCTTTGACTGGTGAGGAATCTGAGCAACAGTTTATATCCCTCTCAGTTTTGATGGACTCCCTCACCAGTCTTTTTCTTGCACAGTTGCTTAGTTGTAGAATACGGCCAGCTCTAGGCAGATTTATGCATGTACCATACGCAGTCCATTTCTTCATGATAGATTGAACTGTACTCCAAGGGATATTCAGTGATTTGGAAATTTTCTTGTATCCATCCCCTGACTTATGCTTTTCAATAACCTTTTCAAATAGTTGCTTGGAGTGTTCTTTTGTCTTCATGGTGTAGCTATAGCCAGGAGTACGGATTCACCAGTGACTGGCTTTTCCATTATTAAGATGTCTTTATACTACAACCACTTGAGACAAGCACTCAAGCCATCTCCGTTTCTCTTATTATGTCGGACCTATGTTGATTTAGGTGAGTCTCTTTAAAAGGGATGACTTTCCCATGAATGGCCAACGCCATGTATTTGGTCAGGTCAGACAATACGATATGACTTGCTGGTTGATGTTGAAACTTAAATGAGGTTGTAAACAGCAATCCCTATGATTTTTGGCAAATATTATTTTATTTAAATAATTTTTCAAGCTTATACATAAGTGGAATATGTATATGTGGCCTGAAAACTACTGTCTTGAGTGTGTAAGATAAAAGAGTTTGAGCTACAGTAGTAGTTATGCCTTATTTCATTTTTATTTAACATTCAAAGACTTGCATAAGGTTGTGCTCAGCTGCAGACAGGCTTTCAGCGGTAAGTCGACATGCTCAAACCCCAAATTCTAGCGGTTCGTGGTCATGTTTTGCATTTTGGGATTTTGACGAACATTCCCTACAGTACTTTGGCCCTCAGGCGTCTTCTCTTGTGCAGACTCTGCTGAAAATATTATTAGTCTCCACAGGTGTTGGGGGAGAGGGATTGACGTAATGCCAGCAGATTTAAAAGTAGGCATCGCCCCTGCCTGGCACCCTAACTGAAGTTTGCACTCTTGGAACACAGTAAGAGACACTATAAGTTTAAAAAGAGATCTTTGTCAAATTATTTACTTTATTGAAGGATTAAAAAGAACGAAAACAACAAAGAAAGAAACACTGTTACTTATCTAACTCAGTTTGAAAGCGCTTCATGTATCAATTAGACATCTATTGTACTCAGTGCCAGAGACCTTTTAGTGAAGCAATTCAAGGCCATGAAATTGTTGAATAAAGGTCAGCATGTCAGCTGTCTGCTAGCGTTGAATCACAGATGCAGCAGATTGTTGAAAGAAAGTTCCATTTCTTCCAAAGAAAATTTGTCATTGATGCTTCCTTTGATTACTCATAGAGTATTGTAACACAGTAGGGTTATCCTTTGAATTGAATGTAGCTGTGATGGGTCATCTGTTATTTGAACAATTTTTGTGGAGACTTGCTTGACCTGAGATTAGATTCCATGTCGTACCACAATGAAAATATTTAATATCAGTTGATTCTGAAAATGCATGTGCTGCACAAATCCTTGTGTAGCCCACTGCACGAGGTTTTCTGTAACGTAAATGTGTGATCTTTGTGTTATGAAGGCAAGTAAATGGCTGCATACTTTGCTGAATGCCAGCAAGTCAATATTAGCAATCTCATCCGTCACCTTAGCCCTTATATGCTAGCGCAAGACATGAACGTGAGGGCTGAACTGCTATTGGGATTTGCATGTTGCACTCATAATGTGTACCCTTGAAATTTGAGAGACTGTTCATGCTTCTGCCACTTAAACTTTGCTTCCCATTTTAATAAGAAAAATAAATATTGAGCTGCCAGAGACTGTGGCAACTCCCCTTAAGTGGCCTCAGCTTTGGCCCCCATACACTGTTAAAGAAAGTAAGCCATAAATTAGTCAGTCAGGCTTCAGCATATTTAAAAAGCATTTAAAACATTACTGTTAATACAAAGTGACACAAAATGATCTTTTGTTTCTTTTTTCATATAGACATTCCTCAGCTTAAACCTGTTCAAATGTAAATCAAACTCTAACCAACAGTCCAATAAGGAGAGATCAAATGAACATAAAGAGCAGCAGTTTCTTGTAGAAAAAAAAGTGAGCATCCGAGATCAAAGTATTTTGGTGGTTACACTCTGGTGAGAAGCGACATCATAGAGCAGAGTCTCAAAGGAAGGTAGCAGATGAGGACTGGACCCCCTGGAGTACAGACGCTGGTGGTGGTGGAGCAAACTCAGCAGATGGATTTATGGAGACTCGCTGAGGTACCCCAGGCAAACCGGATGAGGTGGCAATGGGGCAGGAAGAGGAATGTGTGAACAGCTGGCTGGAAAGAGTGACAAAATGCCAATTAATTTAAAGAACAGGGTCTATGTCCTCATTGGCTCAGGAAAATTATTGGACAAGAGTACTGACGTTAAGAGTGGAGTGATTTTGACAACGTGGGAAAAGAGAAGTGACCAAATGAGAAGGTAGTGAACGGATATTTTTTTAATGAATTAACTTCTGCATCAGCTTTGTTATGATTATTTCTAATCCTTTTCTCTCTTTCTCTGCACCACTTCACATGGCTATGGCAGTGATTAGCTAACAACTGTTGGAAATGCAACAAAAATGTGTAAGCAGATTGAAAAACTATTAGATTCCATTTGTGTAATAAAGCAGCAAGAGCAGAAAAGTTTGATCCAACAGCTATAAAATGGTTTTGTTTCTCCTTCTAACATCAGTGTTTCATTCTATTTCCAACTATGTTTTGTACATATTTTACAGCTCCGAGAAACTGCGGAGGAAATACTGAATGACAAAAGCTGTCATTCACGATTTCCTGAGATTTATCCTGACACCCTTACATTCATTCAAAGTTCACATCTTTCACTATCTCTGTGAAGAATTAAGTCAAAAACATACTGTGAATAATGATCTTTTACTGTCAGTAAAGCAATATATGGGAGGGGTCGAGAGATATTTTGTTAGACGAAATTACAAACAAAACACGGAAACATGTTGCAGTGCTTAAACCAGAGTCATTCGTGAATTTTGAAAATGTGGTTACATAGATGATGCCCTTTTAAAATAAAATAAAAAATGAGTCAATGACCGTTCCATAAAGTAATTTTTTGGCGCATGAATATTTCATCCAACATCTTGAAAATCATTCAGGGAGTTTGGGAATTTTTTGTGGAAGTGATAGTGGAAAGGCTTCATATAACCACTAAGTCAGGCAGGATTACTTCCCGACTCTTCCTGGTGACATAACATTTTGGATTTATTTCATTTTTTTACAAGAAGATGGAGTGGGTGACAGCAGTGAAGCAAGCAGACAAACACGAGTGTGAAGAGGCATTAGACCTCTGCTGTCATTTGTCACTCAGACTGTCTCACAGGCTGCAGAGGTGAAGTGGGACACAGCTGCTGGTGAAAGCAAGGTGATGTTAACTGCACTTGTCAACCCGTTCCTTTTGTGATTTTGTGTGCAATTTGTGTGGCTGAGTGGTTTGTGCGGAGTGGGCGAAGCAGCAGGAAACCCTTTGCTGTCATTTGCCAGTCAGAGGTGATTCAGGACGCAAGTGCTGGCTCATAGTAGGAGACAAGCGAGTGCTCTGTTTGTGGACACTAAGGGCTGTCTGTTCACGTACAGCTGTGCCAACATCCATCTATTTTACAAAGGTTAATATATGTCTTCATGAGATAGGTGACGCATCGGACAATGTCTTCCCTGTAGCTATATCATCATCACAGAAGATTCACTTTCAAATGGAGATTTCATGAGAAAAAGTATTGTCTAGCCCTACCAGACACACACTGCACTTTGATATACATATATATATATTTAGATTCAAAAACTTGCTGTCCATTTAAATGAGACACTTTGTCTTATCAAATATGTATCTGTAATATGTATATTTTCCAGCTCATTTTGACTGACTGACGATGCCAATCTATGCTCATAAGTTTCCACCTAATTGTAGTGAACATCAGGTCTCTCCTGTATTAGAATTAACATATTATTATACCCACTCCTAGCATGGCCTACTGGCAGGTGCAGATATTAAAATGACAGCACGTTTCTGTGGTAGTGCCGTGGGATCAACACTTTTTTTTCTAGTTTCTGTGATAAGTAGTATAATTATCATTTATTTCATCATTTTTACTGGAATTTGTGTAAAAATAGAACAGAATCGCAGTGTTTTAACTGTGCTAAGTTACGTCATAGAATGCTAAATATAAAATGTGTTCCCATTTCCGACCAAAAATGAAATATTTCACTGAATTCGGAAGACCCAAAATATTGTGACCACCCCTGCCTAAGGTGCTGTACATCCTTTATGTGTTGCCGACACTCCAAGCCACAAGCTCCACTTCTGAAGGTGCCCTGTGGTATCTATCAGCAAGACATCAGCAGCAGATCCCTTAAGCCTCAGAAGTTGCAAAGTAGAGCCACCGTGGATCAGAATTCCCCTGACACCCTGTCACTACTGCTGTCCAGTACCTCACAAGCCTTGTCATTTACCGGAGAGGATTCTTTGAGCCAGTCATCTGGTTGTGATGATTTTCCTCTTGTCAATTCTCCCACACCTAGTATGCTGACTAAAGGAACCAACTTTTCACTTCACATCTAATATAGCCCACAGTAAGGCCTAATGTATACGTGCACGATTAGAGGCAAATACAATGAGGGCACAGAAATATAGCCCTGCACTATACAGTATTTGCTGTTCAGTGAATTGATCATTTCATTCAACATTGGTGTTCCGCACAAAGTAATTATAAACACTTTTATCTCTGTCTAAACTTACTGCTAATGACTGGAAATTGTGTGTTGATGTCTCACATCACCCCCTGAACTGCTTAGAGTGTTCTAATGTGAAGCAGATGGAGGAAGTGCTGAGCTTGCGTTAACAGCAAATGGCAGCAACAGCAAATTAACGCAGCATATGGGAGCAGATCAACAATGCCTAATTTTAAAACAGAGAGAACTACAAAATAAAGACATGTCTTTAATTATAAAGGTCTGATTCTTCTACTGTCGTGAAACCTTTCATTTTTATTATTTTTTACAGTTGTAGCTTTTGGCTGTTGGATTCAGTGGGTGTGCTGACTCAGATGGATGAGAGTCACACTACAAAGAGAGAGGGAGAGTGGTAAACAGGTGGAAGCAATTGCCCACTGGTTAGGAGCAGATACACACAACTAAAGCCTGTTTTCCCTGTTGTTTACTCCACATCTTCTGTATCTAAAATGAACTGCTAAACAAGCACTGCAAGTCCTGAACAGCTTGACACGGATCAGATAATGGTTGAGAAATAAATGTGTTTGACAGAGTGACAGGAAAATGCTGAAGTCGATATTGAGAGAAACTCATTTCTTTACCAGTCCAACAACTAAGGCCAGTATTTAATGTTTTTTTTATGGACGCTGACCCTGGGGTCTGGAGGCTGCTTCCAACACTTTAAAAGTTGATGGCATTACAGCTTTGCTTGAAACTTGATTTGAACTCAGAAATTTCTGAAACCCACTTTAAATTCTTGGTACAGGAAATGACTTTTCCAGCACAACATGACACATGTTTCTATTTTGGTTTAAGCAACTTGGAATCCATCCTTTAATGTGACTCTGGCAGTGTTAGAGCCATGGTGGAGCACCAGGAGATCGAGGGGGTTGTGCAGTTGGTGGAAAGAGCAAGGCAGAAAGATAAAAAGTGTAGTGGGAGAGTGAGAGGAGAGGAGAAAGATAAAGACTGCCACCCCCAGTCCGTTTCTTTTTTTCCCCTATCAGATTCTATCCAGATTGATTTTAGAAAATCCAGACAACAACGAAAAATACGAATGAATGATTTTTGCAAATCACATTCAAACAACACTTGGAGGAGGTCTATTATGTGATTCCAATTGGATTTCTGCAGATGCATCTCAGTCTAGACCAGTCTGACTGCTCATATCAGAGAGTCTTTTGTATCACTTGCAACATGACTCAAAAAGACAATTTCAAACCCAGAACGGCAGAAGTGCTGAGCAAAATGCACTCATCCATGCAAACAGTTTGTGGATAGATGCCAAAATAAATTGTCTGCAGGTACTTTGGGCTGAAGCTTCTGTACAGACAAAGCAGGAAGGATCCTGCTGCATTACCAGCATACCAAAGCAGTTACTGACACCTCCGTCTCAAGCTATCTTGCAAGTACCTTTGTGGACAGTCTGTCCTGTAGATCTAATCTGAGAAACAAATCAGGCAGCTCAGCTATAGAATGCCACTTTTTCACCAAGGACCCTCCAGTAGTGTCTCCCAATGGTCAAAAAGGCGAAGGACAACCAAAGCACTTTTAGCGTTTCCTAATTTGTGCATCCCTTCAGCCATTTTTCCAGCTGTTTTTTTTTTTAGACAAAGGTGACACTGCTCTTTCTCTCTCTCTCGCTCTCTCTCTCTCTCTCTCTCTCCCTCTCTCTTTCTGGGTCTGCTGGCTGACATAAAAGGTTGTGTGAAAAATTACAACAGTCCTGAATATTAGAAGTGCCTGCAAAATACTTTGCCGGCCTATCCATCACTGCAGGGAGACATGAGTTTATAGTGTATGTGTGCGTGCATGTGCATGCGTGGACACCTAAAAGTCATGGTGATAAACATGTCTGCACTCTGTATATGATTGGTGTGTGTGTTCTGTGTGCATAACCTTGTGTGCGGTGTGCTTCCACCTAATGGGACAGTTTACCAGTTAACCTCGCTATGAAAGGGGAAAGCTTCATTATTTCTAACAACTACTTCACCGAAGGGGACGTCCACAAACTTGTACACTGTATTGACCTTGCACTTACAGAGCTCACAAACACACCCTCTTTTTATAGCCGGCATTAAGATATGTCCTGTTCAGATGTGATTTACCATTGCTAAATTTACAGTGGGCGTGATAAATATGATAGTGCACTTCTACTCCAGTTTGTAACAGAGGTTAGCTCCTGGTCTTATGTTAAGCTCTTTTAAATTTTTTTTTTTTTTTTTTTTTTTTTTTTTTTTGCGTTTTGAGCACCACAAACAAATGTGGATTACTTCAGTTTTTCTGTTGTGTGGAGTGCTTGTCATGCTTGCATAAATGGTTTCTAGTTTTGGACCGACAGCATAGTCCTTTCCATTATTGATAGCAATGTCATTTTTACCAACCTGTTATTTATGACACTTCATTATTCTAAACCATTCCTAACGTAGTGTCAAGTAAGCATGTGTCTGTGCGTGTGATTTAAACTGAACAGTTTTCATCTCTTGTCATATTTCTTATTCCTTTGACTTCAGCAGCTCTCTCTCTTTCTCACTCTCTCTTGCTTTAAAGTCAGTGGTATTAGTGTGTTTGAACTTAACGCTGAAGTCTTCTTTATTTTAGGGTTTATCGATTCTCTAAACCTCCCTCGGGTGCTTTTCAATGTGATTCTAAAGATGTGTGAAAGTGAGGTATAATGACTGCCCCAATGTAGAAAAAGGAACATGGTCCCTAATTTAGGCCACATGGAATTTATTCCGTCCAGAAACAGGAGCATCAGGACTCTTTAGATATCAGAACGCTCACTATACACATTACATGTGTGCATTAGTTTTTTTCTGTGTCTATTAGAGTTAACTATGACTGAATCTTTGTGCATGTGTGCAAATCTATCAGTGATAGCATTATAAGGCTATGCTGTTTTGTACTTGTCATGTCTTTCAGATTTCAGCACAACTCTGTGCAAATCCCAAAATGCAATGAAATATGATTTTCAGTATTAATCTTTAAGCTGATGTAATAATTTATCATTGCAGAGTCAGAGAAGGAAGAAGTATTGATAAGGAAGGGGTTGGTCCTTTGAGAAATCTCTGGGCTGTAGCATCAGATGTGTGCAACAATAAATGTTTCATTCACCTGTATTCTATTCACATTTTTTTCTTAGCATGAAAACATACATTTACCAGCTACTTAATTAAATACAACAATGAACTCTGATTAATTCATAATTCTGCACACTTGAACATTTTGAGTCTTTATTTAAGAAGGTGATGTTTCGAGTTATCATAGTGAGTGGTCGTTGTGTACTGGACTGCATTACATTTAAAATTGTTCCACTATTACGCCCCCAAAATAAGATGGAAGGTCCTTTTGATTCTGAACTTTTTATTCCGCGTCATATGTTAATCCGTACATCGCTGCATTGATGTGACAAAAGTGAAGGAAGCATGGGACTACAGTTCAATGTGTGATAATGAAACTGTTGTCTCTGTCATCATTTTCATTGTGCTGGGATTTGTTGACTTTTCTTTAGCAAACAAATACTGGTAGATTTTACCAATGAAGCCCAGTTGGCAGAGAAAGAGAAACAGACATAGAGATAAAGCCAAGCAGAGGTTTGTTTCCCTGATTAGCTGATTAGTTGTTATTGTGTTCAAAGTGGCTAATGTGTGGATAATTATTTTGCATGAATGTATTCAGTGGAGCCAAATTCAAAAGGCAAAGGACAAAAAGGCACATGAGAAATGTGAGCGTATGTGCGTGGACTGCTAAAAAAGAAAAGAGAAAAAAATAGGTTGTATGACACAATACTTTGCGTGAAATCAAACTTAACAATCCATTTAAGTAGATTCTTTTAAAAAAAATGTAAATACATTATGTAAATTTAGTTTTACAAGCCTCAAGTTATAGGGAACTTGTTTGAAAACATTAAAAGCCAGGCAGAGACTGGAGAGAGCCTGGAATTATGTAGCAGCAGAGCGGTAATTAAGAATATGATCTGCATAAAAGGCACCTTTCGACCTGGACAGGTTTAGAAAATGCTGAATAACCAAAGTCCTATGACCAATCCATGGGGAACACCAATAAGTAATGTTGTCAGCTAAAGCACACTGGACTTTACCTGGTATTTTTTTATGTTTATGTTGGTTTATGAGTGTTTCATAATGCATGGTGACTGTGTCTTGAATCAGAAGTTGTTCAGTGAAGCCTAATGATGGACAAAGCATTAATTACTGTGAATGTAGTTGTGCTGGAGCAGATTTCCCTAGAAAGGCAAATAGATAAACACATAACAGATCAGTATTGAATATAGCTTCTTGCTGTTGCCCACAGAGGATTTAAGATTATTGACAGAAAATTTTGAAATGGACAACGTGCAGTCACCAGCTAGTGTGGCACAAATAGGAGAAATACCTTTGAGTCAAAATATCGATTAAACAAGAACTTTGTCAGTGAATGTTATATCACCTACAAATGTAATAAGTAAGATTTAAGTTTGTTAACAGCCTGTTTGCAAGTTTCTGAAAGCACTTTCTGTCGCTTGATTGCAGTGAACATTTCTAAATTGCTAATTTTATGACTGCCTAATTGTTAATGGGGTTCATTACTGGTAATTGGGATGTTCAAAGACGAGACTTGAGACAGTGAAGTATATTTGGAAATACAGATAAAGCTAAAATAGTGAATGTATGACAATCTGATGGTCTTTGATTATGTCTTGTGGCCATGGCCATTTTTTATTTTTATTTATTTTTTTACTATTTTGGGTTGAGAATATTACTTTGGAAAGGTGGAAATGAAACGGCCATTCAGAGCAAAATGTATCTTCACAAACACAGCATGAGGTTTTTAAGTTTTTTGCTGAAATATCCACACCACAATAGAGCAGCATCATCCAGAGAATAAACAACCAAAATCAGTCTCTGAAAGAGGTGAGACAGTCATAACAGCACACCAAATAGCTTGATACTGGCTGAAATGTACCATCAGCCTGCTCGGCTGCAGCACACCACAAGGAAGGTAAAGAAAAAAAAGGCTCAAGTAAGCTTAATAAAATAAAACATCAGCTGACATTTAAATGGGAACAGCCTGGATAGAGATGGAGTCTGTGATTCAAGAGCAAAAATCAATATTTGTCAGATCTCAAGAAGCGCAGACGAAAGCAAAGGCTTCTGCTGGTAATTAAAAATCTGGAGCTCAAAAATGAAAATGAAATTGATGCTTTTAATACAGGTACAATTGGGATTTACAGCTTTTAAGCTATATTTAGCAAAACTTCAATTTTGGTTAAGTGTTTCGTAGCATTACACATGATGTCTTGTTCAAAAGGCCTTTTGTGTTCTTATCTCAGCTGCAAAGAATCACAGTCACAACTGTAGAACAAATAACATACACTTTAATGCTGTAATTTATTCTGTCCTGTGCTCACAGTCCATGTGGCTGAACTAGACTGAGGTCAGTTTGTAACATTTAATTATGAACAATCAGAAGGTTTATTACTGCTTCCTGCTAAACACCAGATACTGCGAATCCCCCATTTTCACATGATTACCAAAGTGCTTCTAATTGGAGAAGGACCCAGACCTGCTATTAGGCCTCTGATCTGATTTCCAAAACTAATTTCACACTGAGAAAGTGACAGACAGATGGAGAGAGAGAGAAAAGTCCTGACAAACAGATTCTTGGCGCGACAGAGAGCTAAACAATGGCAGATAAATGAATGAATGGAGAGACTAGCTCGTTTTCTGCTGTCTGTTGATGGATTTCTATTCCCTTCTAGTCCTTGGCAATATTGTTAATGCACCATTCATGCCAATAACGCATGCTGGATTGAAAATGGAACAAACCAAAAAAACCAAAAAGAAACGATGGCCAGTGTGCAGTTGATGCAGAGACAGAGGGAGGACCATCATGCTGGATCAGAATGAGATTTGAACATTGGAGAAGTGAGGTGGAATTAAACCACCTGATTAATTTTAACATCGTCTTATTCATGTTTTTTGGAATTGAGAGGCAGAGTGAGAGTGTGCAAGGGAGGCAGGAGGGGATTAGAGAGGAATTGTATCCTGTGTAGTGAGTGTGACTGTGTTCCAAGTGAGTTAACTCTACTTGTATACCACTCTTCCCTTGCATGTGTGTGTGTGTGTGTGTGCTTTCTAATAGCACCTGTGTTTCTATATACAGGAAGGTAAGTATCTCATGTGTCTGTATACTGTAAGTAGATTTATGTATATATAGGTGTGTACTGGACGGCAGAGAGTGAATGTGTTTGTGATTCCCTCGCCCTGTTGTGTTATTGCTTATTGAATAAGCTCCATGCTCCACTGTATATTCACCATAATGACTATAGATGTAACAACAGCACTGAAAACCTCTGGCTGGTTTAACTTATCGATCTGACACACTCTTATTGTTTTGCTCCCATTTGTAAGTGTGTGTGTGTATTATGTACAAACCAGTATATGGGAATAAAGCTCACACATTAGACTACCTGGGCAACCTTGCTTTGATATGATGAGGTCTGGCAAAGGTCTGATTACAGATTTGTAATAGAATTGATTGATGCTACTCATCTGTGGGATGCCCATTACACTGAAAGGATTCTAATTTAAACCTTTGTTAGGCATCGATGTGTTAATGCATTAAGCACTAAAAGCAAAGTGTGATAGATGTTATTTATCAATTACAAAGTGCGCTAAGCAAAAAACCTCAATCAAACCAGCTGTGCTCACATCTTGCCAGGCTATAAAACACCACTGCAAAAGCACTTGGGCACTGTTTCGAAAGGCACCTGGGAGGTTGATGACCTTCCTACAGCTCGTAAGGTTGCCGCAGATGCTTTTCTTTTCTTGTAATTCCAGACGGACTCCTTGATGTTAAGACCAGAGCTCTGTGGGAGGCATACCTGTATCTGTTGCAGGACTTTTTATTCCTTTCGTTATTGAAGCTACAGCAGCTCTAAGAGGCTCTGGCTATATGTTTTGACATGCTGCAGAGTGAATACCATCAGACGCTTCCATAATGGCATTGCCTTCACAGTTGATGAGCTTAACAGCCAATGCTTTTAGTCCTATATTGCTTCAATTTTCTTGTGTGATTTAGTTTTTGTTGAGTTCTGCATTTCCCAAGCCGACCTTCTCTCCCATGCTTTCCTCATTGTTTTATCCTCTCAATTCCTCTTGCCAGCTCATCCCTCTCTCGTTCATTAAGTACATTTCCAATTTGAAAGGCTCTGCTGGTTTGCTGCACCTATCAATTAATGATCATTTGCTGCAGCACTCCAAACAGAATTCCTCTCTTCATGGACAGTTTCATTGATATTTGGGAACATGAAAAGAAGGTTGGAAACCAGAGAAGCAGGACTAATTTGTTGTCTTTGAGCAACAAATATTTCAACTTTAGGCAGAATAGGTTTGCTAATTATATAGTCGGTTTGTAGTTTCACCCCTGAAGAAAAGTTATTGGACTTTTTAAGACTGAAAATGTCAGCCACACAGGACATGAATCAGAATAACAATGCCATCCTTGTTTTTATCAATATCTTCTCAACAGTACAAAAGAAAATAGCATTAGCACTATAAACCAATGTCATAGCAGCAAGGTTTTTATAATCACATACTTTTCAAATTGTCCTCTCTGGGCTTTTATACATTCTTTGTTTCCTACTCCACTGCATATTCCAGCCATTTCTGAGATTGGGTAAATAAAATAATTGTATTTTTTTGTTGTTGTTGTTGTTTTTTATTCTGTCAATGGGAAATGCATTTCTTTTGATGATTATAGTTGATCTCTTATCAACTGTCAGTGGAAGTTGTACTTTTTTTTCTATGTCACCTACTACAGTACCCAGAAGCCTCGCCAAACTCTGACAAAGCCCACAATCAGAGCAGCTGTTACACTTCTGTGCTCTCTCTCCATTGTCACTCTCCTAAGCACCGATTTGACATGGTCCAGTAGCTGCCACTTTGCTCTGTGAGAGCCCCTACTATCCTAATACCCCGCATGGCTGTTTGAAAGGAATTTAATCTTACAATGCAAGTCTGATCCAACAATCTTTCGAGCATTCACTCATGTGGAATCTGTAAAATACTGCATAACTGATCACAAACCGGCACAAAGCCATTCTTATCACACACTCAGCCAGCTCATCAGAAATGTTGCTGTGATATAAGGCGTACAATCTATATGTATGCTTGACATAACTTCACAGGGTTCAAAATGAAGACACACACACACACACACACACACACACACACACACACACACACACGCACATGCACACACACACACACACACACACACAGTGGTGGACGATTGGCAGACCTTTGTCTGTGAATCTGTTAATCTGTCTGTCTGTGCAACCTTACTCAAAAATGGACCAATAGATTTGGATGAAATTTACGAGGAAGGTAAGAAATGACACAAGGACCAACTGATTAGATTGTAGCATTAATGCTGTTTATAGTCTGGATCCACGGAATTGTTAAAGATTTTCCATTGCGAGTTATGTTGCCAGCACGACATCGCTGTAACCGTGACGTGAACACTGTGTCAGTTACCTGCTGACAATCACATGACTGCGATCCTACTGCAAACTGACTGTAATTTATCAGTTGGAAGTCATACAAGGAATAATTGATTAAACTGTGCGGTGTTTCTGAGTCCCATCAATTCCTGCCATCTGCTGCATATTTAGGTCACGTAATGCAGCAAACCCCAGCCAGACAGTGCTAAAGCCCCTGATGTTTCACAAAGCCTTTATTTACGTTGAGTTATCAGCCTTATTTTGAACATGAATTGAAGAAGAACACCTGTCTGTTCTTCACTTCTTTCTTCAGGAAACATCGTAAGAGCTTGTCCATTGCAGCTAGCTGCTTCTGAGTTTAGACACATCCTTTGCGTTAGACAGCAACAGCGTGGAACCGTTTTCTTTCATCTCTGCGTGAATTTTCGGACTTTTTGGCAGCGTCTTCATCATGTTAAGAAACTGCTTCTTAGATAAATACTTCTGTGCTACTGGAATGGTGACAAAATAAAAGCTTATAACATTAATAAATATGCCTTCAAAATAAAAGCATGGTGGGAAAGGTTATTTTAACACTAGCAAAACAAAAGCTTGCCGAAAGTGATGAACTGATCAACAGACCTTTATAGGAGTAATTTACACACAATTCGGTATCCATACATAACATGCACATGCATAACACATGCCTGTACTCAGCGCAAGGTCATTTTTTATTAAAGATTTCATCCATTGGAAATGATACATCAACAGAGCAGTCTTGGCGGAGTACTGCACTCTCTGAGTGCTTTTCTAGTTGATTTAGATTACAGCAAAAACACCAAAAGCCTGCAGAGAAAAAAAAAATCTTCAACTAACACTTGCTTTGTTGGTGATATGCTGTGATGGTGAACAAGGAAATAAGTTATTTGAAACCATCAGTGAAACAATCAGTCAAGGGGCAGTAATGATTTGAAAGAAAGAGTTCAAATGTATTCACATTTAAACCTGTTTAGTTTTCTGATTATTCTATCAATTAGGGGCTTGACCTTCAAATGTGTAGTTTGTGATTTTACTGTATGAGAAGAGGCTCCCCACAGAGATCCAAACCCCACCTTCTTCCCCAAGTTCCACTCACCTATAAAACACCATGGGTTTCTTCAGCAGGTTTATTTCAACTGTCTTTCTGACTAGCTGAAATGTCTATCTGAGGTATTCTGTTTGCATTCTAAATTAAGTGGTTATCTACAATTTCAGCATTTTGTTATTTTGACAAGCATTAAGCAACTATTTTGTCTGCATTAAAACTACAGCTCTCACAGGACGATATCTTGTCCAAAATACCATCCATCCATCCATCCATCTTCTTCCGCTTCATCCGAGGTCGGGTCGCGGGGGCAGCTCTCTCAGCAGTGATGTCCAGACCTCCCGATCCACGCACACCTCCTCCAAACTGTCTGGGGGGATCCCGAGGCGTTCCCAGGCCAGCCGAGAGACATAGTCCCTCCAGCGTGTCCTAGGTCTTCCCCGGGGTCTCCTCCCAGTGGGACGTGCCTGGAACACCTCCCGAGGGAGGCGTCCAGGGGGCATCCGAAACAGATGCCCAAGCCACCTAAGCTGGCTCCTCTCAATGCGGAGTAGCAGCGGGTCTACTCCGAGCTCCTCCCGGGTGACCGAGCTCCTCACCCTATCTCTAAGGGAGCGCCCAGCCACCCTGCGGAGGAAACTCATTTCGGCCGCTTGTATCCGCGATCTTGTCCTTTCGGTCATGATCCAATTTTCATGACCATAGGTGAGGGTGGGAACGTAGATCGACCGGTAAATCGAGAGCTTTGCCTTCTGACTCAGCTCCTTCTTCCCCACAACAGTCCGATACAACGCCCGCATCACTGCAGACGCTGCACCGATCCGTCTGTCAATCTCTCGCTCCATCCGCCCCCCACTCGTGAACAAGACCCCGAGATACCTAAACTCCTCCACTTGGGGGAGGGACACCCCACCGACCTGAAGGGGGCAAAGTACCTTTTTCCGGTCGAGAACCATGGCCTCGGATTTGGAGGAGCTGATCCCCATCCCGGCCGCTTCACACTCGGCTGCGAACCGCCCCAGTGCGCACTGAAGGTCCTGATTCGATGAAGCCAACAGGACAACGTCATCTGCAAACAGCAGAGACGAGATCCTGTGGTTCCCGAACCGGACTCCTTCCGGCCCCTGACTGCGCCTAGAAATTCTGTCCATAAAGATAACGAACAGAACCGGAGACAAAGGGCAGCCCTGGCGGAGACCGACGCGCACCGGGAACAGGTCCGACTTACTGCCGGCTATACGGACCAAACTCCTACTGTGGTCATACAGGGATCGGACCGCCCTTAACAAAGGGCCCCGAACCCCATATTCCTCCAGAACCCTCCACAAGACACCCCGAGGGACACGGTCAAACGCCTTCTCCAAGTCCACAAAACACATGTGGACTGGTTGGGCGAACTCCCATGAACCCTCGAGGATCTGCTGGAGGGTATAGAGCTGGTCCAGTGTTCCGCGACCAGGACGAAAACCACACTGCTCCTCCTGGATCCGAGGTTCGACTATCGGCCGGATTCTCCTCTCCAGTACCCTGGAATAGACTTTACCAGGGAGGCTGAGAAGTGTGATTCCCCTATAGTTGGAACACACCCTCCGGTCCCCCTTCTTATACAGAGGGACCACCGCCCCGGTCTGCCAGTCCAGAGGTACCGTCCCCGACCGCCACGCGATGCTGCAGAGACGTGTCAACCAGGACAGTCCCACAACATCCAGAGACTTCAGATACTCAGGACGGATCTCATCCACCCCCGGAGCCTTGCCACCGGGTAGCTTGTGAACCACCTCAGTGACTTCAGCCTGGGTGATGGGCGAGTCTCCCCCGGCATCATCAGTCTCTGCTTCCTCTCCGGAAGACGTGACGGCGGGATTGAGGAGATCCTCGAAGTATTCCTTCCACCGTCCAACAACGTCCCCAGTCGAGGTCAACAGCTCCCCACCCGCACTGTAAACAGTACTGGTGAGGTACTGCTTCCCCCTCCTGAGGCGCCGGACGGTTTGCCAGAATTTCTTCGAGGCCGACCGATAGTCCTCCTCCATGGCCTCTCCGAACTCCTCCCAGACCCGAGTTTTTGCCTCTGCGACCGCCCGGGCTGCAGCACGCTTAGCCTGCCGGTACCCTTCAGTTGCCTCAGGAGTCCTGCAGGCCAACATGGCCCGGTAGGATTCCTTCTTCAGCTTGACGGCATCCCTTACCTCCGATGTCCACCACCGGGTTCGGGGATTGCCGCCACGACAGGCACCAGAGACCTTGCGGCCACAGCTCCGAGCGGCCGCATCGACAATGGAGTAGGAGAACAAAGTCCACTCAGACTCTATATCTCCCACCTCCCTCGGGATCTGTGAGAAGCTCTCCCGGAGGTGGGAGTTAAAGTCACTCCTAACAGAGGGTTCCGCCAGCCGTTCCCAACAGACCCTCACGATACGCTTGGGCCTGCCAGGTCTAACCAGCTTCTTCCCCTGTAGGCGGATCCAGCTCACCACCAGGTAGTGATCGGTCGACAGCTCCGCCCCTCTCTTCACCCGAGTGTCCGAGACACGCGACCGGAGGTCAGAAGACACGACTACAAAGTCGATCATCGACCTCCGGCCTAGGGTGTCCTGGTGCCACGTGCACTTATGGACACCCCTGTGCTCGAACATGGTGTTCATGATGGACAAACTGTGACTCGCACAGAAGTCCAACAATTGAGCACCACTCGGGTTCAGATCGGGGGGGCCGTTCTTACCAATCACCCCCCTCCAGGTCTCACTGTCGTTGCCCACGTGGGCGTTGAAGTCCCCCAGCAGGACAATGGAGTCCCCGGTCGGAGCACTATCCAGCACCTTTCCCAGGGACTCCAAGAAGGCCGCATACCCCCCACTAGTGTTCGGGCCGTAGGCCACGACTACGGTGAGGAGCCTGTCCCCAACCCGAAGGCGTAGGGACGCGACCCTCTCGTCCACCGGGCTGAACTCCAACACGAGGCGACTAAGCTGGGGGGCAATGAGCAGTGCCACCCCAGCCTGCCGCCTCACCCCGCGGGGAACTCCAGAATAATGGAGCGCCCAACCCCTTTCCAGAGGGGCGGTTCCAGAGCCCAAGCCGTGCGTGGAGGTGAGGCCGACTATATCTAGTCGGTAGCGCTCAACCTCCCGCACCAGCTCAGGCTCCTTCCCCGCCAGTTTGGTGACGTTCCACGTCCCCACAGTAAGTGGTCGTGAACGCGGGCCGGGCCGCCGAGGCACCCCGCCTCGACCGCCGCCCTGTCCACTTTGCACCCGACCCCTACGGAACCCTCTGTGAGTGGTGAGCCCACAGGAGGGCCCAAAAAAGTATTACTGTGTCCACTGTATGTATTTAGTTATTATTTTGTTATTTATGATGTCTTCAGATGTTTGATACATTTCAGAATAACAACATGCTTACATTAAAAATATATTCCCAGCAGAACATTAAAAATGCTCTCTATAAAGCAGAATCTGACTGGATAAAGCAGACCTATGTGGATACATGATATTCCCCTCTTACATCAATATTACACAGCTCATCAATGACTAATGTTATTAAGTACTAGTGCGTGTCTAGAGATTCCTAAAAGCTCTGAACACATCTTAAACTGTGTAAACCTACGACTTCAAACGCTGTGAGCATCTAAAACACTGATATTTGTGGTGATTTGCAAGATAAAGCAAATGAATCAAGATACTTTTTGAAGTCAGTGCACATTTGATAGGTGAACACTCCAATAGGTGACAATTCTGACAATGTACCTTCTTCATTTCAGTTTTGTGCTTTTAAGGAAAGTTAAACCCACAGTTTTAGAGTTTTACCATTACCCTGGGCTGGTGTTCTTGAGGTATGCCACATCGTGCCAAGCTTCTTCACTACAGCCTCATGGCAGAGGACAGCTGAGTTTCACTACTGTAGTAATGCTGCCAGAGTTAATTTGAATTTAATATTAGTCTTAGAGTTTTAATGATAATGTATGCTACTCTTATAGTTTTGTTTCCGTTTTTTTTTTAAATTTAATTTATTTTATCATGGTTTAGTCTCATTTGTCGAGTATTTAAAATTTTATCCCTTTAGAGCATTTTGAAGCTACAGCTGTCACCAACTTTCTTGTGTAGTTACCATGGTTACTGCTTGTTCTTGTCTAAGATTGTGAGGTTTGCAGAAAAGACTCTGTTTACTTATTCAGAAACACTCGAGGTCCTTTTATTCTCAGTAAATCCAGTTGTAATTTCCTACTATGAACAGATTTGCACTCTATTCTTCCCACTCACATAGAGTTAACATTAGCACAGCGACCTGTTCTTTCTATTCATAAGAACTTCCTCAAAAGTCAAATGGACTTCTCTTTTTGGTTCTTGATAAAGCTTCACTGCTCATCCAACAGGCTAATTCAGTTCTACCTGACTGATGGCAAGTCCTGCTTATTTATTTTCATCCCCAAATCACATGGTCCATTAATCACCCACATGTCTTGAGGTGTAAACTGCTGTGTAACTGCTGATGATTCAATGATGATGAAACTTTGTGGTGAGAGATCTCAAGACTGCATTATAAGTACCTGATAAATGGTGTTGTAGACTCTCTCTTCTATTTAAAAATGTCTGTTCAAGTTTGATATAATAGGTGGCTTCCTTTAGTTCTCTCTCTTTAGATCTTTTTTGTCAAGTCTGTGAACATTGCTGTCCTTATGTAAAGGACGTGTGTGTGTGGTTTGGGTGTCAAGGAAGACAACCTGTTTGAGCGTTCTCCAGCATTTATTTTCCTCTGCAGAAGATATTAAAATACATGAATCGCCTTCTGGTCACCATTCCTTATGCACTCTGCTCCCTCGGCAATGCAAATCAACACTGTCAGACATTTTAAACAGCACATTTTCAGCAACAAATTTCCTCACAACAATGAAAGCAAATCAAACACATGATGAAGATTAACACAGTGCAGAAGGATGGAGTGACTAAACAGAAACCAAAGTTAGAACTTCTAATAAAATGCATACTGTACACTTCTGTTGGAAAATTTGGGGTCATCTAGAAATATCCTTATTCTTAAAGAAAAACTGCCCCCCTGAAAATTTCATCCAAATCCGCAAGTCAATTTTTGAGTAATGTTATGCGCGAACTGACAAATTCACGTATGCCGATTGTCACGTAACTCCGCTGCGTTCCTTGGCGGAGTAATCAAATAAATTACATATCTAAGTATTTGGCTTGATAAATCATTTAAATTGGTCATCCATCATGCTTAAAATGCAATCACTAGTCTGTGGCAAAAAAAAATAAATTGTGTAGAAACACATCATGCTCCCCTTTTAACTTCGGGAAAAGCATAGTTTAGGCAGCTTTTATATCGTCTGTGGTGAGAAATTCTACAGACATGCTGCTTTTTCCACTTTCAAACACCTAGACTCAGTGTTTCATTCTGCCCACATATTCATTACCAGAAATCCCTATGGCAGTGCATTCTGTATCACGTTTGTTGGTGCTCCCTTGCACAGGGGCGTGATAAACATTTTCTTTTTGTTTATAAATCCCTTATTGGACATTCACAACCTTATATAATATTTACTCCGAACTACACTAAAGGGCTCTCCTGTAGTTTTATTCTGAACTTGGAAACACCAAATATGTGAAATTGTCTACAATACAAGATCAAGATCAACACTTTCACAACCTTTGGACAGTTCAAGATAAGGATTTCAAAATACTTCACCTCAGTGTGCAATTGTTGTCCCTGATTACTGTTTTTTTTAGAATTTTTAAGCCCGCGTATTTGTCTGTACATTGACACCATTGCAACCTGCAATGGTTTAAAGGCTCAAGGAAAGGTTTAAATGAATGCTTAAATTGTGCCTGGTTTGCATACCGTGGAAACTTCTCTCACCCTTGATTCAGGCTTGTGGTCAACTAAAAAAGGTGTCCAAAAACATTTCATTCGACAAATTTGTGTACTTAGATACATTCATATATACTGTGCATCCCTGACTGCAAGATGGCACACTAGTTCATCAGTTTATTGGGCAAAAGAGGAGAGAGACTTAGTTACTGTTAACCAAAAAAATTGACAGAATTACTTTTTTAGATGTAGCATATACCCAAAAAGCTAAATTAATAACAAAAACAGAAACACGTGAGGAAGATTAGTTATCTCATTTAAAAATGTCCAACCATGTATGATGTGCTTGACAATTTCTCATTGTGAATGTTCTTTGCCATGTCTGTATATAATTGAATATAATGGCAGTTTTGGCAATAGATTTTGTCTTACACCACTGGTAAATATGATTGTTAAAGAACTCATTAAAATGCGCATAAGCACAACAAATCAACGAAGAAACTGTATTCTCTGAAATTGATTGTCTTTTTTTTTCATTCAGCTTGTCATTTATTGCTAAATAACTGGATTTCTGTCTCTCCTACCTTTTTAGGATGGTATGGGGAATCTGCGAGTGACCAAGGAAGGCGTCAGACTGGAGGGGGTTTCTGAATTCTTACTGCCTTTGTACGTCAAAGAGATCCAGTCTCGTAGGGTAAGAACACATCTGTTTGTGTATGCGAGTTGCTGTGTATGTGCTCAGTGTAGCTGATAAAGAAAACTGTGGTGTTTAATTAGTCTAAGAACCCGTGCACATAACAATCAGGCACGTGCCCAATAACAAAAGCACCCAGAACTGTACCCAAAAGCAGAAAGACAACCTTATAATGGAACATTTCTGCTATACTCAAATGGAATCCTGTGAGTTTAGGACTGTGATGGATGCCTTTCTATCTTGTGTGCTTGTATCACATGTGCATGCCTGGTTGTTACATGCCTGCATTTTGAAACTAATTGAGGGCCACAGAAAATCATGGTGCAGCATTGAGCAACGATGAATGAGTTGTTTAATTGTTTTTTGTACTTTGATGTAAATGCAGTTCTCCTTCAATGAGCTTAATCTTTTCAATTGCAGCTGCTTATATTTTGTACTGTGTGGTTAAGTTATGTTGTTTGTGTATGTGTTTGTGCATATGGCCCTCTGTTCCTCCCCCTATAATGAGCAGAAATCAAATGTTGTTCTCAGCGGTCAGGGCCTATTTATCATGTATGTGACATATTACAGCGGTATATATGATCCCACACTCTGCCATACCTCCATTCATCACACACAGAATCATCATCGATCTCGAGGCAACATGGACACTTTGTCATTCTATGTAGGGCAACCATTGTGACACAGTGTGCATACATGCTTGAGTGTGTGTGTTTGTATGTGTGAATAGTAGCAGGGGGTATACACTTGAATAGCGCCAGAATGCCACAGACACATTGTATGGGTGTATTTGAAAGGGGGTTGGAGATTCAGTCTCACAGCAAGAGATTAATAGTGTGATGAAGTAGAAAAGAAAGACACAGAAGAGATGTTCTGTTTCCTGAACAATGTCAGTGCTTCGTCTTTTCATCTCTCTGATTTGGAACAATGCCGTTTGCTCCACGGGAAACATTAGCCTTTACCAGTTCAGCATATGCTTCTTCTGTCACTTACTATGCTGGAATACACTTGGAGGAACCATGTTTAAGTGGCCAAAAACAATTACTTGGAAATGATGAACAAATTGTTGACTACTGTGTGAACACACTCGTAGCATAGAGATGGCATAAAGTGATTTGAGAGGTATTGAGAAGCGTATAAGAGGAGAAAAAAGTAACAAGACGACATGGTCATCAATATCCCTCGCCACATGTGATGTCTATGAGTCTATATCCAAAATAGTGATCAAGGGCCATAACTCTGTTAAATATTGTCGCACAGGTCTCATTTTCGAACTTGATCAAGGTGTCCATGGTGTGAAGCTACACACTAAATTCCCGTAATCCTAGCTGTAATAGTTTCTGAGAAAAGCTGTCCCCTTCATCTCGGACGCACAGACAGACGGAGGCCAAACCTATATTCCCCTTTTCCACTTCGTGGAGGCGGCGGATAATAAAGGAAGTGAGAAGAGGCAAGAGGAAAATAGCAAAGTGGCTTGTAAGAGGAGGTAGTGTTGACAAACACTTGTTCATAAGTAGTTATGAATTGACCAGATAAGGGAGAAACAGCTACAGTTTGTCTTCAGATCTCTGAATTGTGGCTTACGTTTATATTTTATCTTTACTCAACACCAAAAAACTGTGGAAAAGGCTGACATGTCACAAAGGATTTCAGCTAGTTTTGCATCAGAATTGTTAGAAATATATGGACTGTAACCCCAAGTGTTATCAAGACAATTTGTATCGAGGGAAATTGCTGTAGATGCTTTTTTTTTAAGTGCAGTATAAAACAGGCTTTTACTGCCTTGACAGATGTTACTTTAACATATTCACACACCCTTTGTGGTTTATTTTTGCCACAATTTGATTTATTTTTTTCACATTCAGGGTTATTTGAGGCACATTTATGTAATAATCAGCCTCATAAATTAGATAAACTAATTGAAAAATGCAAAAGATTAAGTTAAATTTATAGATTTTGTGTGCATCTCCAGGATACAGATGTAACACCTAATGCAAACCTTACACACCTGCTTGATTTGGATTTGAATAAATACATTGTATTAAAAGAATAGAAATGACTAACTGATATGCAAGCCTAAATGTAACTAACATACAAGTGACTAAAAATGAATCTAATAATTAGCTCTATAATGACACGCTGAAGGGGTTGTAAATCATTTTAGCACATTCTATGTATTTTTATGCTTCACAACATATATTTTCAATTATTTGAGTGAAATCGTAGTCAATCTAAACTTCTTCAGGCTACTATTTATCAAATGAAAGCTGACATGCAAGAAGCACATCTCACCATACAGACATTTCCCATTGGATTTACAGTAATTTCTCACTCACATCAGCGCAATTAACATAATTTAATTCCATCCAAGTGTGTTGCTTTCGATGTTTCATTGAATATTATATCACGGTCTAAGTCTGAGAACATTTAACTAATGAACTTTTAGTTGTAAACAGCGCTCGATTTAGACGGTCACCAGGTCGCCATTTGCGACTAAAAACGTTGCAAATGGCGACCTGGCGACCATCTAAATCGAGCACTGGTTGTAAATCATTTATGCCCTGCTCAAGCCTGAGCATAACTGTTTACCATGGAAAATCATGTTGGCCAAATTAAATGCCTGGATAGAATGACTTGCATATGTCTAATTTATGTCATTTCTTTGTTTTCTCTTGAGTGCATCCACAAAAAAGTAAATCAATAAATAAAGACAACGTACACTGTGTACTTTTTACACATTGTGGTCTTGTTTCCTGTAAACCTCCACACTTTTGTGATAACTGCTTGTTTGTGTGTGCCTAAGGTTTGCATGTATCTGTTTCAGTATCTGTTGTTATTGCTGGCTTCCAAAATGTGTTTTTTCTTTCCATTTTATTTCGACTACACATTGTTTGTCTGTGAAGAAGCCAATGCATATCTCTGTAGGTGCAGGTTTGTGTGTGTGAGGGAGAGCTTATCTTTTTACTTGAAAGAAAGCAGCAGGTTTCCTCTAAAATTTGCTAAACAGCAGGAATGCTCTTATTTTGATACTGACAGTCGCCACACTTTTACTGTGAAGTGTGGTTGAATCTGGGGGAGAGCAGACTGAATCAGAAGTATCCACTAAATTCCCCGAGGATGCAACAGTCTACTGCTTGTTTTGTGAAGAGATACGCTGTGGAGAGATGGGGATACAAAAGAGAAAACCACAGAGAGACAGAAAAACGCTGAGGCAAAGGAAGAAAGAGATGCTAAAGAATAAGGATTGTGAAAGGGGAATTTGGTGAGAGCATTCACAAAAGCATCACACTTTCACAAAAGTATAAATGTCCCTTAGCATCATTTGACCATAGCTAAGCTTTACAGATAATGGTTGCAAACCAAGATTTGTCTTTTTTTCGGTGCTTATGTTATGAACTGAAATGTGTCAGAGGTAGCATTAGTTTTTGAGTTCACCTTCTTAAAGATGGTGGGTTTCTGCTACTTTTGTGTTGTTTTCTTTGTGTTAATCTGTGGAGCAATGTTTGAAGTGACATAACTTGCGAAGTAATCTAGCTAGAGCGCTGAAATTTTGTAGTCTCAATGATACGCGCCTATGGTATTCAGGGGCACATCCAAGTATTATTGCCACTAACTTTCCCAACACAGTGTTTCTACGAGACTAAATCCTTGCTAACAACGTCACAATCAATTAAAAGAGCTCCTAATAAAGAAATCAAAAACAAGTAAAAATATAAGTGTCTGACATATACACGTGATTGCTACTAGTACCACTTTTCGTAAAATTATTTGAAGCCCCATCAGTTGAGAAACCATGATTTTCATTTCAGCCCAACAACAATAATGTATAACTCTTCCAGTTGGGACCACTAACGGAGTGGTTTCACCTATCATACCTGCTCAATGCATGTTTAAATATTAATAAATCTGATAAATTTTGTCTCTGACTGGCCCTGTTTTCTACACTTTTAAAGCTTCGAGCGGTCACTGCGAATTGCAAGAAAAAATTCCCCCTTTTCGGGTGGACGATGAAGGTTTTCTGGTTGGTGGAAAATTGGAGCATAAAAAGACATCAACATTTTTTGACTAAATTTGCACCATCATATAACTGGGTTGTGTCAAAGCAGCATTATACCATGAGACCACATGTACATATCAGTGAACAAACAAAATTTCAAGACTCTAGCTACACTTTTTCTTAAGCTATGTCATTTCAAATATTGCTCCACAGACTAACACGAACAAAACAGTGCAAAAAAATTTACATGAGCCAACCCCTTTTTAAGAATTTTAAACTCAAAACTAATGTCGCCTATGACTCGAGATTTTACGTGTGGTCAATTCAATCATTATATGCAGAAAAAAAACTAATAAAATCTGTCAAAGGAAAGATGATTAGGCATGAGGCATTTGGTGAATTGAGGTGGAATGACCCTTCACATGGCTACAGAAGTATAAAATATAAAATGAATCACATACAGTGCTGTTCCCAGCAAGGTTTCTTAGATTCACAGAGGACACTGAGGCGATAATTCTAACCCTGGACAAAGTTATAGCTGGACTCAGCCCTGGACCTGCATCAGGATACAAGTGATCATAAATGAAGGTAGCAATGGTCAATAACATCAGAGAGAACTAAAAGAAACATGACAAAAAAGTGTCTGCTGCATTGATACCAGTAGAGCTGTACTTAACTGACCTGTCATGTGGTAGGTGTAGACTTACAATTACACCAAAAACATAGCTGTATACTCCATGATACCATGTCATTAGCCAAGACAACATTGACAGAGAGAGAGACACACACAATACACTCGCAACACTGAAAAGGATCCCTTGGGCTTGGATGAGTGAAAGAAAATAGAAGTACTTCAACACGGAGAACGAATGCAAAGTGGAAACGAGAGAGATGAGCCATGGAAAACAGAAATAAATGATGGGAAAAATCAAGATTTTGGCCCTTTTGGAGGCATCAGTGCAGTCCAGGGATGTGCAGAGAGGCCAGTATCTGTAATGGTCTTTGTTTTTTTTGTTTTTTTTTAAATAAAAATGGATATAGTCATAACAATCCTGACCAGGACCCTTGTCATGCATGAACTTTCATTTTTAGCATGATGTTTTGTTGTGTCCAGGCTCATGTGTGTAAGTACACTTTAATAGTCTCAAAAATAAGTGGCGAAGGATTTAAGCTCCCTGGAAATTATGAGAAACTAAAGTGCAGGATAAACATATGGAGCTGTAGGAGACCGAAGGAAAGGATGAAGATGACATTCCTCCCACCTAACTGTATTGTGCTTTATTCAAAAACATCACAGACTCACACGCATATACATATTTTGCATAATTGGGGCCATCCCTCAGCAGTGCATTGTGGGAGAGGTAAATGGAACATTGTGTCTAAATACAGAACACTGCATATAAACTACATACTAACAACAACAGCGACACGGTGAGAAATTATGCTGGCTGGGTGGGTTGGAGAAGACGAGGTGCAGGGGAGAGAAATATATTTGTGGAGAAGAAAGGAAATGTATATAAAAAGAAAAGAAAAGGTGGTTGCAATGATGAGGCAAGCAGGCGTAAACAGGTCGAAGAAAAGTTCTGAATATAAGAAGAGTTTTCATAGAGAGACAAAGGAAAGCAATAAAAGAGACATAGGGCAATATAGGTGCATATATTGTACATTTTGACTTTTTTGTTTTGAGGAATATGGCAGTGGGCTGCACAGTGAACGTAGTGGTTAGCACTTTCGCCTTCCAGCAAGAAGATCCCCAGTTCAAATCCCGGGGTGGGCCTGGGATCTTTCTGCATGGAGTTTGCATGTCCTCCCTGTGCATGTGTGGGTTTTCTCCAGGCACTCCGGCTTCCTCCCACAGTCCACAAATATGCTGAGGTTAATTGATAACTCTAAATTGCCCGTAGGTGTGAATGTGAGAGTGATTGTTTGTCTGTATATGTGGCCCTGTGACAGACTGGCGACCTGTCCAGGGTGTCCCCTGCCTTCGCCTGAGTCAGCTGGGATGGGCTCCAGCACCCCCCGCGACCCTAGCGAGGATAAAGCGGTGAATAGAGGATGGATGGATGGATGGATGGATGGATGGATGGATGGATGGAATACGGCAATGTTTCACATTTTAGCACAGTGGCCTTGATTTTGATAAATGCTGTTGGGGTCAAACGGTTTAATCACAGTGTTGTTTGTTTTGTTTCACCTGCCCCACAGGTAAATGGATTACTGTGTAGTTTGAGTGTGAGTAATTTTGGCAGAACAAACCTTGCCGCAAATGTGTTTGGATTTTGTTTTTCTGTCATTTTTGGAGGATTTTTTCCTTGACGGGAGCCATTTTCCAGCCACAGTCCCTTCACATGCTGGAGTGTCTTTGGGGCAAAACAGTGCACCCCAAGTTCCTCCAAATGAAAGGCCATTATTTGTGTGTGTATGGATGGCTATAAAACACAATGTAAAGCACATTTCAGGACTCATTTTACGTAAAAAGGCTGTATGTGTGTGTGTTTGTCGGCTTGCAGTTCATAATCACATAACAGATGAATAAATACCCTCCCATGTCGAGAGGAAAAATAGCAAACACTGCATAACAACTAGAGCATAACTGACACAATTACCACAGGATCCCTGTGTTTCAGTGAGGCACAGAACATTCCCCTGCTTACTTGTAAGGTTCACCTATAGTACACATCAAAACTGTTTGGGCAAAGAATGAAGCTGGTCACCAGCCAAAATATCTGCCAGCCAGTGCTTGAAAGCTACCAGTCCCACAGTGCACTAGATTCGTTCTGACAGTGAGTGTAGAGTCACATTGTGTAGAACACATCATGTGCTGTCCATTAAAAGATCTGGGATACACATTCAGGCCAGTTCATACTGCAACAAATGTGAAAGAGATCTACAAAAAGGTGCAGATACAGACAGGACAGCCTGGGCGAATGTGTCCACTCTGTTCTGATCGCCCAGCTTCTGGAGGCTGTCCCTTGGCAGATTAACACCAACCCAGTTGGCTGTGAATACAAATGATTTGTCAGATTTTGCTTGTCTTCCATGTTATTCACAAATAATGTCAACTGAAATACTTTTTTACATATTTGACACATAGTTTGCGATAATGTTAGGGGACTCTGCAAGAAAGCTCATAGTCTGATGGAGGCAGAAAATGAGCAGCAGTTGAATGATTTGTGGACTCACTCTTCCATCTTATCCTTCATTCCGTGCAGACTTTGTTGCATTATAGCAGCATCACCGTCCCTGCTTCTCCTTTATCGCAATTAACATGGTAATTGAATGGCTTTGTCATTTCAACGTAAGCATATGCCATTTTGTGGCACTTATTGAAATGACTGATGCTGATGTTTTTTCTTGGGATGACAATCTCCTTTGGTAACAAGGCAAGACAGACTATGTCAAATATTACAGGAGAATTGGCAAATGAGCTGTGCAGGCAGGTGGCTGATGACAATGTAATGGCTTGTTTCAGCTGCGCACGTCAGGAAGAACAAGATGGATAAGGTTATGACTCCTGTCACGATTTTAACGCTTCAATACTTTTGACATGCACATGGATTATGTCACCTTTTGTGGATTTCAAAACAGCATGGGGAGTACAGTTGAAAGCATGTCTCGCACTACCTGAGGAATGACTAACTTGGAGGTGCATATCGCCACCTGTTGTATGTATGCAGAACAGGATCCAGCTGTTGGTCTGCCATGTTGTGCATTTATACTCACTGCAGAGGTCTCAAAGTCACACTGCATGTGACACAAATTGCCAGTTTTGATTGGTTATTTACCATTTTATTGCCCCCAAGGGCCATTGAATTTCAATGCCGCTTTCAAAGAAGAAGATGAATCCTACATTTTGAGTTACGCTACTTCTGCGCTCTAATTGGCTGCAGTAATTTTTAATTATGCTAATGACATGTGCAACAGCAATGGTACTGTTGCACATGTCTACCTAAATACCTAAATACTTTAGGTAATTCAGTGCCACTTGGCAGACTTTCTGACACTGTCTGTAGCTCTAGTGTTTGACATTGAGCATGATTTATTTTTCTCTCTGTTTATCAAATGTTCATACCAATAATTCCTGACAATGTTTAATTGAAAGCACAGGGTGGAAATATTTAAAAAGTTTAATTGAAATGAACGACCTTAAATGTAATCACTTTAGTCTATTCATCAAGGTAACACAGATAATTGAAAACATTCAAAGATAAATACGCAAATTATAAAAATAAACGAGGATAAATGAATGAATCTCATCTTGATAGACTTCAAATAAAGAAAACAAGTAAAGCCTCGAGGCACATGCAGGGCAAACAGGGCAAAGCTTCTGCAAACTGAGGTTAAAGTTCATTGTTCTGGTGTCACCGGGTGGGAACTGCACACCGGTGTCTGCAGTCCACCAACATCAAATCTGTCAGCCTTCAAAACAGGTTGCCAGGAGTGCATCGCCTATAGGTAGAGATGGTGAGGGACACAGGGTCATGGCTGTTATTACTGGCAAACGTCTTTTCCCATCAACCTCAGACTCCATGGGAGGAAGTCTGCAGGCATGAAGGAAGTGAACAAGAACCGGGTGGTTGTGGACTAGCACCCCTCAGGAGACCTGCATGAAAGCCATGGGGAGGGTGACAAGAGAGAAAGGCTCCATGACTACGGCTGTTAATAAGCCAGGGATTTGTTGACGCAAATGATCTTTGCATTTTACTTACGTGCTTTCATGGCAGTTTTCATCTAATGCATTTGAGTGAAGCAATTTTTAACCGTCACAAGTGTTTTATCACCAAGGCCTAATTTACTGTATGTTAAAGCGTGTATTTACTTGGAAGATAGTTGAATTGTAAGTCAGAGGCAGAGGGATTATCTGAAGCGCAACAGGTTTTGCAGGGTATTTTATGGTGTGTTGGTGTATTTTAATTTTTGTTTCTTATGTTCACCCACCCTTTCCTCTACTCCTACAAAGACCTTTTCTTTATTGGCACACACATACATGCATACATTCACACACAAACACTGACTCTTGCCACAAGGTCCTATAATTGTCCCCATAGGGACCCTGAGACGACCTATCATCACCACAGGAGGCACAAAGAATAGTTCATTTATTCTGCTCTCTTGCTGTCTGTCTCGATCTTTTTGAGTCAACTTTTCTTTTTATGTCGCTCTTTTCCCTTTCATCTGGCCCTTTCCCCCTCAATCCCCTGTCTATGGCATTTCTTTTTCTCTCTTTCTATGGCCTTCTTGCTTCATCGTTTTTGGTGTTTCTTTCTCTCTTAGTCCTGTAGTGATACTGTCTCTCTGGAGACAGACCTAGTTATAGCACACTGCCTGGTTGAGGCTTCGTTTCCTAGGGGGAAAAAAATCCCTGGCACACACAGTAGAGACAGAATAGATGTATGCATGCAGAGGTAGAGAGGTAAGGTATAAATGAAGTCTTGTTTTAGAGAGTGTAGCCCAATAAACAGATAGTAAGAACTGCAAAAGAGATGAGTGGCATTGAAGAGCAGTCACAACCACATGGAACAGAATGAAAAAGTCCAAAGCAACGACTACTGAAGACCTTCTCTCATCCATGTCGTGTCAAGGAATTCTGGAAAATATGGGGAGTGGGTGAAAGTGGGAAGATGCCATAACTTTATTTTTGCCGTTTGTCAGTTTTAGATTTATTACTCCTTCTCTCTGCCTCATACTTTCTCTGTGCTTCTCCTCTGGGGACCTGAGCGAGCTGAAACTTCTCCAACTCTGGAGCTGTAATTGAATAGCAGAGAATTCTAATGGAACATTAGGCTGTTCCCGTCTTGGCAGGCCCTATTGATTTTGACTTTGCAGCATTGTAAACAATCTGGGGTAAATGTAACTGAACGGATGCAGACCTTGGTATAGGCTATAATTTCAGGGCTATTGCTGTGGAGCTGTTGCACAAGTGTAACTGTTACAGTGTGGTTTTGTTTGACTTTAATAGCATGTTACCCAGGGTGGCTCACGCTTACAACTTTCTATGAAGAACAACTACAGGAGATGTTTAGTTTGTTCGACTTTCTATCCATGTCTTTTGTTTGTGATAGTCACCAAATCCATCTGTCAAACACAGTTGACTTTAATTGTATTTCTCCTAGAGTGTGTGGTGTAGGCAGGTTTCTCCACAGAATAACAGATTTTCTTGTATCTTGTAAAAGGCTGCCCTGTTGAAGTGGTGCCTTTCATTTAAAAAAACAAATAATTTAAAAAAAAAAATCTATGCTTTTATTTAGGCATAGTGTCAATAAGAAGTCGAACTGGCAGGGACATTCAATTTAAACTGCTTTTCATTTTCAGCAA
The DNA here is from genome assembly GCF_021347895.1 of Acanthochromis polyacanthus. Classification (NCBI taxonomy): domain Eukaryota; kingdom Metazoa; phylum Chordata; class Actinopteri; family Pomacentridae; genus Acanthochromis; species Acanthochromis polyacanthus. The sequence goes on along the minus strand of NC_067115.1, from coordinate 17,706,251 downwards.
GTGTGATTAAAATTCTTTTATTTGGCTGTGTCTGCATTGACTCTTTTTATTCCAGTGGCTTCCATCTGTTTCCTGAACACTCGTACATACAATAGAAACATAAAAACTGTTGGAAATATTGTACAAGTCTGAACTGTTGGCTTTGCACATTCCACTGAATGGCTTTTCCTGAAGTTCACTGCTATCTTTACAGTCTTGAGCATGAACTTCTAACAGAGCCTTACAGGAGTGCTCATTTCAGGTGCAGTCAGTAGTGTAGAGGATAAATGTCATTGAAGAGTGGAAACAGTACTGGTGAAGATGAATTGGGTCAGTCTCTGATGATCTGATGTCTGGGATGATTGCGTTGAAAGACAATCTGAAGTCCTTGAAGAGAATCCTGGTATAGGTCCTTGGAGAGGACAAGTATTCTGTGATGTGATGCAGCACAATGTTAACCAGTCAATTCGCGATGTTGCGATTGCGCGAATTGTAGGAAATTCAACCAATCTCCGTAAATTCTGCGCGACCTTGCAATTTTGTCCAATTACAGCAACTTTTCCGCAATTTTGGCCCGCCTCCCTTGAGTTCTACCAATCATAGCAGTCCCCAGCGCTAACGTAATGCACTTACGTCACCAAGTTAACTTCTTTGTTTCTGGTTTGAAGATGCAGATATGTCCCATTCTAATGTTTCTCATTTACCAACAACAATTACTGCTACAGACCGTGAAAAACAATTAATTCCCTTTTGTTCTTCACCAAAGTGGAAGTGAACTGTTTTACACCTGTGCAATATTGTGGTGGAATACAAGTAAAGACATAAATAAAATCAGTGACCTAATATGTTTCTACCACGAAACATATTAGGAGAACGGCTGAAACGAGCAGACTACAGACCAGACAAATCACCGTGATGGAAACTGTAGCATCCGGATCTGTTGGAGCGCTGAAAGAATGAAGGGAAATTAGATTTATTTCTCCACCAAGGAACACAGCGGAGTAATGTGACGATTGGCATATGTGAATCATTCCTCTGTTAACAACATTACTCAAAAACGGACCAAGGGATTTGGATGAAATTTTCAGGGAAGGTCAGAAATAACACAAGGACCAAGTGATTTGGTTTTGGCAGTGATACAGCTTATATTCTGGATCCACAGATTTGCTAAGTATTTCTCATTGAGAAAGCGGCACGGCATCTGATAGCGGCACGGTAACCATGGCAACAAGTGAACGCTACCTCAGCAGCCTGCTGACGATCACATCATTGAGATCCTACGACAAATCCACCACTGCGGACTGTATCGGAAATGATACAAGGAACAGCTGATTAAATTGTGGGGTGTTTCTGAGTCCCATCAATTCCCGCCACCCGCTACATATTTAGCTCATGCAATTCGGTATGTACACATGCATAACACACGCCTGTGCTCAGCGCAAGGTCAGGTAATGAACAGTCTTCGTGGAGTACTGCGGTCTCAGAGCTTTTCTTGTTAATTGATGTAACAAGTCGTGAGCGTATGTGAATACGTGTGTACCAGGAAGTGAAATAAACTTTTTAAGCCACTGACAGATATGTCCAAATGTGATTAATTCCATAGTAAATTATTATTTTGTGCCTTAAATCTACCAACCACGTCATGTTAAACCAGTATGTGGCTGCTGCTAATTTCCCACCATGGTGTGCCAGCTTTTGTCAAAATAGGTTGGAGCGTTAAAGAATCAATTTTGGAATAAATATTTTCAATTACAATGATGAAACATGTTGTTCAAGCCAAAAAAATGCAACTTTTTAGCAACTATCACTGTCTATCACCTTCTGTGTCTTTGCGATGTATCTATTATTGTTGTAGACAAGTTTCACTCGTTTCATTGCACATGCACATCAGAACAGACTGTTAGGCATCTTATATTGCTATGGAGCGATGGTCCAATGTATTTTTCTCCCTGGTAAAGCATATGTTGTCTGTATTTGAGTAGTTTGTGGTTTATCCCGGTAAAGTACCCATGGATGATGATAAGTGAGTCTAGATGTGCCCTTTCCACCTCAAAAATCTGATCAGCCAGGTGACATGTCTTGCTCATGGCAGCGTGTGGTGGATTATACTATCCAGAATTACTGAGGAAAACTCCCTCAGTGAATGAAATGGCTTTCATTTTATGAAGTTAATCTAAATGTGGTCAACAGTTTCCTTGTCACACTGTGACATCAATACACCAGTCCTGATTGACAAAGAAACATATAACACCTCCTCTCATCTTCCTGGAAGACAGCACAGTCTGGGATGAGCTCATTCAACCAGATTTCTGTAAAACAGAGAGCAGCAGAGTAAGAAAAATCCTGATTAGATCCACAGAGGAGTCATAGCTTACCCATCTTGTTGCACAAAGATGGCAGTTTCGCCATGTGTAGACTCTGAGACCGAGACCTGAATCCCAGCTGACAGTCTTGCTCCCCTTCCCGTCTCTGTTCCCAGTTTGCCTTCAACAGAGAGCAGCAGCTTGTCTGCTTGTGAAAGAGAAAATGTTTTGTAGATTTCCAAGATCAGACAAATAATTACTTAGAGTCTTGTCTTACACACGTGGACAAAATTGTTGGTACCCCTCAGTTAAAGAAGGAAAAACCCACAATTCTCACTGAAATCACTTGAAACTCACAAAAGTAACAATAGATAAAAATGTATTAAAAATTAAATAATCAAAATCAGCCATCACTTTTGAATTGTTGATTAACATAATTATTTAAAAAAACAAACTAATGAAATAGGGCTGGACAAAAATGATGGTACCCATAACTTAATATTTTGTTGCACAACCTTTTGAGGCAATCACTGCAATTAAACGATTTCTGTATTTGTCAATGAGCGTTCTGCAGCTGTCAACAGGTATTTTGGCCCACTCCTCATGAGCAAACAGCTCCAGTTGTCTCAGGTTTGATGGGTGTCTTCTCCAAATGGCATGTTTCAGCTCCTTCCACATATGTTCAATGGGATTCAGATCTGGGCTCATAGAAGGCCACTTTAGAATAGTCCAACGCTTTTCTCTCAGCCATTCTTGGGTGTTTTTGGCTGTGTGTTTTGGATCGTTGTCCTGTTGGAAGACCCATGACCTGCGACTGAGACCAAGCTTTCTGACACGAGGCAGCACATTTCTCTCCAGAATGCCTTGATAGTCTTCAGATTTCATCGTACCTTGCACACTTTCAAGACACCCTGTGCCAGATGCAGCAAAGCAGCCCCAAAACATTACTGAGCCTCCTCCATGTTTCACCGTAGGGACAGTGTTCTTTTCTTCGTATGCTTGGTTTTTGAGTCTATGAACATAGAGTTGATGTGCCTTACCAAAAAGCTCCAGTTTGGTCTCATCTGTCCAAAGGACATTCTCCCAGAAGCTTTGTGGCTTGTCAACATGCATTTTTGCAAATTCCAGTCTGGCTTTTTTATGAGTTTTTTTCAGCAGTGGTGTCCTCCTTGGTCGTCTCCCATGAAGTCCACTTCGGCTCAAACAACGACGAATGGTGCGATCTGACACTGATGTACCTTGGCCTTGGAGTTCACCTTTAATTTCTTTGGAGGTTGCTCTGGGCTCTTTGGATACAATTCCAACGATCCGTCTCTTCAATTTGTCATCAATTTTCCTCTTGCGGCCACGTCCAGGGAGGTTGGCTACTGTCCCGTGGGTCTTGAACTTCTGAATAATATGAGCCACTGTTGTCACAGGAACTTCAAGCTGTTTAGAGATGGTCTTATAGCCTTTACCTTTAAGATGTTTGTCTATAATTTTTTTTCGGATGTCCTGGGACAATTCTCTCCTTCGCTTTCTGTTGTCCATGTTCAGTGTGGTACACACCTTTTCACCAAACAGCAGGGTGACTACTTGTCTCCCTTTAAATAGGCAGACTGACTGATTATGAGTTTGGAAACACCTGTGATGTCAATTAAATGACACACCTGAGTTAATCATGTCACTCTGGTCAAATAGTTTTCAATCTTTTATAGAGGTACCGTCATTTTTGTCCAGGCCTGTTTCATTAGTTTGTTTTTTAAAATAATTATGTTAATCAACAATTCAAAAGTAATGGCTGTTTTTGATTATTTAATTTTCAATAATTTTTTATTTATTGTTACTTTTGTGAGTTTCAAGTGATTTCAGTGAGAATTGTGGGTTTTTCCTTCTTTAACTGAGGGGTACCAACAATTTTGTCCACGTGTGTATGTGTTACAGCTCCATTCTTCTGTAGCAGTGAGTCTAATAAAGGGAGGACGGAAGAAGTAACTAAAGTAAACAAAAAGAAAGATGCTTGTCAAGTGAATATCTCAACCAAGACGAATAGTTCACTATTATATATGTGATTTTGCCACACAAACCAGTTTAAAGGGCTCTTCCTTTGCATTCCCTCTACCAAGTTTCACAACTATCGGCGTAGTGTTTTGGTATAGGGTGAGGCAGAGGGATGACCTCCTTGACAGAAGCTATAAACAAAGTCCGAGAGAGCAATGAGCTGAGGCAACCATCTGCAGCACCATCTTGGTCTCAGAGTCCTCTCGTCTCAGTGCCACATGACGAATCTTGAGTGGTGAGTGACTCAAATGCAGTTTGGGTGATAATGGATAATGTCAGTATATCAGAATGTGTGATGAATTATTGCATACTAGCAGCAGGAATACAGTGTTTCCATTACTGTACAAGGACAACCATCAAAAGATTCTTCTGTCCTTAGTGTCACTTCTGCTAGAATGTGACATTGTTGCACCTGGCGGACATTCAGGATCCCTCAATTGAATTGAAGTATAGACACTTTAACGGGTTCAGTCCTTTTTATCAAAAAAAGTCACACCGAAACTGTGACTCTTATTATATGCTTCTATTCACCAATTTGAAACGCTTCAGGACAAGATGAACTGCTGCCATCTTTTACTATATTTCATTTTTTCCATTTCTTTTTGCTCAAAAAGGGTTACGCACCAGTCTACCATTAAAAGAACCTTCAATGTGTGGTGTCTCCAAGTTCAACAAACGTAAAGTGCATTTGATTTAAACAGCATGTCACCTTTAGCAGACGACGCTCACTACATGAGAATTTCTCCAGCCTTCAGACTGAAGAAACTGTCACAAGATGAGACTGTGTGCCAACGTGTGCAGAGGGCTTGTAAGATGTCTGAGCTTTTTCTTTGTCCCCCTCAGCATAAAAAAGACATCAAATCAAAATTCAATATAGCCACTGAAGTTAAATTGAAAGTAATAAAAGAAGCAGAACAAAAACTTTATCTGAAAAAGGCTTTCAGAGGTTACTGGCACCAGGAAAGTGTGGATGATTTCATAATTTTCTGAAAGAGTATGGTCCTACCATATTCATGTGGGTGTGTATGTGAGTGTGTGTCTGACATTTCCACATATTTGTCTGTCCTGTCCATATGGGCAAATGTCCAAACTCCTGACTGTCCGGTGTGTGTGAGTGTCTGGCATGTACATGTGTGCCAGATGTGGTCACGACCCATGTAAAAATAGTCTCCATTAACATTTAACAGCATTTTTCAGAATGTCAGGAGAATGAAAGTCACATTGGCCCTTGAGAGGAAAGAGGAAACGAGACAAAATGAATAGGAATATTAATTCCTTGGTCTTAAAGATCATTCCATCCCTCCCTAACGCTGCTGTCTAAGAGGTCACATCATCTAAAAGCCGCAACAAATCCCCTCATCACAAAACTTGACTGGAAGAAAAGGGCACATCATGCCAGACCATGTTAAACCAAAGAATTTTGACAATGCTGTTGTTAAAATAGATTGACCAAAAGTCTATCAAAATTCTTTTAATTCTACTCCTGCCTCTGAGAGTTTAAGGCACCAAACCAAAAACCCTGCAAGAACTGGCCAACAAGATGCCACTGGACCATCCGTATGCGCCACCCTACATGTTTTAGTGCACAGTGTCAAAGTAAATTAAACCACTTGAGCTCAGAACAAGTAATTTGTGTGTCATGCAGCAAATTGGCTTCTGTTGTAACAGGAGGTGAAATGTTTGAAGTATTTTCACAATTGCAGAAACTGCTAGGTGGAATTTCTTTTGAAAGGAAATACACTACCATATTCATCGCTTGTATGGTGACTTTTCTTCACTTCAGGTTATTCAGCCTTGATTATTTAAGGCTGCCTTTTTTTGCTTTCTTAAATAAACAGAATCTATAAGAGCAATGCCTGCTCTTGAGCACCTCCATTTGTTGTAACCAATCCTGGCTCAAGGCAGCATATCTCTTCACATCTATAAATGCTGCATTGCTGGCATAAAGACAGTAGTAACCATTTAGCGCAAGGCCATCAGCTGTGTGCCAGCTCTCCAGTTAACATTTGATTTAGTGAACTACACACACTCAGGGTCATTCATAGTTGGCTGGGTTTCTTCTTGAGTGCTGTTTTATTTTAGACTTTATTACCTAAACCTAACGTTAGCTCTATATAGCACTGTGCTTGTTCTGTCCTTCTGTAACAACCACGGCCTCGGCTATAATATGAAGGCCACAATATATGCAAAAAGAATGATTGTAATGCTTCGCTTTAAAGCATGAAGAGCTGATTTTTCTCTGTATATTCAAGTGTGAATACCCTCCAATCCTGATTTCTGCACAGTAATTGGCATAATGATTGGGCGAGCAGATAGCTTTGTACAGACAAATTTATCTTTTAGCCCACAGCTAGTTTCAACGATAGCATCAATGGAAAACTGAGGGTCTATATTAGGTAAAAGGACAGTGGAGACAGAGATGCTTCATTCCACGGTCTGAAGTATGCATTTACTTAAGTGTGTTAAAGCATTTGTTCAGTGTAAATGCTATGCCAAATTAAGTGTGTAGAATGTATGCTCTGACATTAGAGAGATTTTTGGTTACTACACATAGCATGAATCACTGCATGATGACTGTTTAGTGAAGATAAATTAGTCTGATTTGACCAAAAGTGTAAGTTACACTTATTAAAAACTCTTTTCTCAAATGGCATCTCTTTTCTTACCTCCTCAGTATTCTATAGATCAAGACTGGGAGACTTATTTATCAATTTCCCACATATATTTTTGATGCACGAATAACTTTTAATGATACTAGTACAATGTAAAGTTATGGAATATATTTAAATGTAAATTCTGTCTGTTGCATGGGCTCACATTTAACATATAAACAATACATTTTAATGTACTTGTGTTGAAAACACACTTGCTTCCTTTGAAAATACATGAGCTGACATTGTCAGTGCTTTATACATACCACAGCACACACCATGTCCCTACAGGTATTATGTATTCACAGGTTGTTTCCAGGGGAACGGTCACAATCCACTGTGTGAAATTAATTAAGGGTGGACATTTGAATTAATTAACTGGACAGGAATGTGGCATTACACTGCTCTGGCCTCATGACATGAAACACACACTTATACACATGCGATTAAGGACACACGTGCTTGCACTAAGGACATACACACTCAGATTAGATTTAATTACCATTGTGCAGATCATTGGCACAATGTGGTTCAGCTTTAATTACATATTGTACTGTTCCTCTCGATGTGTGTGTGCGTGAGAAGAAGTGGATGACAATAAGGAGATGCTAAGTAGATCAGCTCCGTTTCTGTCATGTTATTGTGAGTGCAAAATCTTACGCTTACTCAGCTGGCAAGCTACTGTACTGAAACTCCAAATTCCCAGAAGGGAATATTCAATCAAACACCTGTGTTTTGAGTGTAAAACATGTGCCCCTATAGGTTTGGAATGTGGCACTATAATGTCTGTAGTTTTCAGCTTTGCAGAACATGGCAGCTCTCGTCAGTTGGGATTCAGCAATCAATGCATTGCAACTGTGACCTAGTTTCTTTGCAAAAACAGAATTCATGTACACTACCAATTTGGACACACCTTCTCATTTCATGTTTTTTTCTGTATTTTCATGACTATGTACATTGTAGATTGTCACTGAAGGCATTGGAACTATAAATAAACACATATGGAATTGTGTAGTAAACAAAAAAAGTGTGAAATAAGTCAAAAAAAAATAAGTCAATATGTTTTATATTTTAGATTCTTCAAAATAGCCAGTTGTTTCTTTGATTACTGATTTGCACACTCTTGGCATTCTCTCCAGGAGCTTCATGAAGTAGTCACCTGAAAGGGTTTCCATTTCACAGGATCTGCCTTATCAAGGTTAATTTGTAGAATTTCTTGCCTTCTTAATAGGGTTAGGACTATCACTTGTGTTGTGCAGAAGCCGTTGGTATACAGATGACAGCTGTATTTGACATCTGTTCGAATCCATACTATGACAAGAACAATCAACTGAATGAAAAGAAACGACAGTCCATTAAGAACTGAAGGTCAGTCGGTCTGGAAAATTGCAAAAAAACTTTGAGTGTATCCCCAAGTACAGTCTCCCCCGGAAAGGAGGACCAAGAGTCACCTCTGCTGCCCAGATAAGTTCATCTGAGTCACCAGCCTCAGAAATCACAAGAGCACCTCAGATTAGAGCCCAGATAAATGCCAAACAAAATTCTAGTAGCAGACACATTTTTATATCAACTATTCAGAGGAGACTGCGCAAATCAGGCCTTTATGGTCAAATAGCTGCTAAGAAACCACTGCTAAGGAAAAGCAACAAGCAAAAGAGATTTGTTTGAGCCAAGAAATACAAGGAATGGACATTGGATCAGTGGAAATTTGTGATTTGGTCTGTTGAGTCCAAATCTTTGAATCTCTTGAACGAATCAGATCCATGGATAGCAGTTAGGACCCTACGAATCAGGCTGCAAATTTATGTTTACCAAAACTAGTATTCGTTTTTGAGGGATAAAAATCTAAACATTTGGCTCATTTTTTTATAGGGTGAATATACCTTTTACTGGTGATCCCCTAGGTGGGTTTTGAGTTGTTTGTAACTGGCATAAACCTCTGAAGAGTTTTTCTTATGCAAGTTGGTCATGTGTTTCACTTCAGTCAGCATCTGGCTCACTTGGATTAAGTGTTTCCAGTTGTCTGTCTCCATAGAAGTAATTTTATTAACAAGAAAAGTTCATATGCTGAAGCTGATCCGTCAACAGCAAGTACACTACAATAATCAGCCACCATCAACAGATTTGTAGACTGAGGTGTTGGTGTAGCCACTAAGTTACCAACCACAACAGAGACAAGAGCAGCCGCCATCTACGATTCCTTCTGCCTATTGCGTCTCCCTGCTGTTTCACTACCCTGACTACAAAGACCTAGTTCACCTCTTGTGCCGCATGGGAAACATCACCAGGTCCGCAAAATGAAAGAATTGACAGATTGAGTGCTGTTTTTTGATTCACTGGGTAGTGGTGCATGGTTGGTCTTTGCCGGCAGAACTAATTCTCTATTTAAGAATGAGACTCCGGCACACAAACTAGTTGGAGTCCAGTTTCTCAGAGGGACAAATGACATTCAGACACACAATATTGGGAAATAACATGTCTGTGATACCCTTACTGAGTGAACAACCGTGTGTTAACCCTTCACCAAGAGACATTTTTAACCCACTGCACCTCACTTGTGATAGGAATTAGGAGATGCTATTTTTCCCATGAACAAGGAATTCCCAGCAAGCATGGGTCATTAGCTTGCGTTGATTGAGTCTCTGCCCTTTATACCCATCGGCTATTGCTACTACCTACTGGATGGTATTGTGAAATCCTCAGATTGGCTTGCTAGTGACTTCCCTAAGATCAGATGGTAGTTGTGTATGTGTCAGCAGCCCTTCTTTTGACCTTCATTTTGAGGAATTGAGCAATTTAATTCCAATGACCTCAGGGTGGACAAACCCAAACTGATTCGCCTGGATCACTTTCAGATTTTGCTCCTTTGAGTCACCACTACTGAGGCTACAGTAATATTAGTTGTATAATATTAATAATAATAGTTTCTATTATTAATAATAATAGTTTCCAGAATATCTCCAGCTAGCTGGTGAAACATATTGCACCTTTTCCAGTATATACCTGTCCTCTAAGTGTACACTACAGTAGTCTTGCTAGTGCTTTGCAGTTATAACTGGCTATGGCCTTGAACCATTTGTGCATGAACAATCAGGTTCAATAGTGCAGTGAGGCTACACAATTGTACTATACTTTGTCATGCTTATAACTAAAAAAGACTGAATGGCATGAAACTGAAGTGTTTTAGCGAATAAACAGTTTAAAAGTATGACTGTGATTGTCAGGGCCCACCCATAAAAATCAAATGCATGGCAGGTTCACTTTGTTCTGGCATCAGGACTGTCTGGAGCTGCTTATACAGAATTGCACCAAGTGCCAAAGTGAGTGACTGACCCTTTTAATAGTTAAAATGCAATGGCCCTAGGTTTTATTACTATGTGCCAGACAGGATAAGGCTAATAATATTTTGCTAAGACCTTGTGTAAATTGCAGTCTGCAAGATCTCTGCCATGGTAAAAAACAGCCTCGGGATGAGTATCCTCATGCATTTTTAATCTGCATTTATAATCACAGTGCAGAACTTCTGAGTTAAATGAAGGGATAACAGCTAATGGTTAAGTGCTCCAGGTCTAGTGAATAATTCGAGGGACGTACTGCGACATCAGTGCACTGGTTTGTTGATTAAGTCCAACACTCTTCCACTCTGCTGGAGACTCACATGTGGTTTCTTTCTCCTGGACCTGCTGAAACAGTGAAACTGTTGTTTGGCAGTGTTGTGTTGAGAGTGCTTGGCTTTAGAAATTCTTCTGTACAAACAGTTGGGGCAGGTAGAGTGCATGCAACCCGACCTAACTATATTGTCCAGCAAAAAAAAAAAAAAAATCTGTTAAGTATAGTCTTGATGGGGTCAGTCATTACTCATCTCTGCTTTTAACAAAGCATATCTCTGGAGACATCTTCAAAAAGGAATGAATGAATGATTAATGAAATACAAAAAACAAAGCTGAGCAGGCAATAAGGAATAATAGTAAGGTCAAGCAGAGATTCCTGCTTTTGAAGCAGAGATCCCTGCTTTTGAAGCAGAGATTCCTGCTTTTAAGCAAGTCTCATCCAATTCTTGTAGTGGCTTTAGTCTTCCTCTTCCAATCTGCCAACCTAAGTGCTTTACAGGAGAATGAATTTCCTCAGGCATTTTTTGTTTGTTTTAGTATTGAATACAGTTTTATTTTTCATCATTAGTAACATTATAAATAGATTTAAAATTTCTGAGACATGTTTACAAAAGTATTTTTTATAATAACTGACTAATTTTGCATGTATGATATTAACTTATTTAGTTGGTTTAAAATTCAAGTGAGATTTTTATTTTTCTGGATAATTGCTGACTCTTAAAGGAGTATACAATCTATTAAAGTGGATAAAAGCATTTGTTGTTGACAAGAGGAGGATGTCTTATCCCTTACCAAAGCACTTAGAGTATTCAAACATAGTGTTCCTGCTGGTAAAATAATAAAAGATTTAGGTTGCCATGACACAGAGAACCTTTTTCTCTGGAGCCACCACAGCGACATAGCAATAGATCTATCAATGAGAGAAATCCTATGCTGTACACAAATACCAGCAAGGTACAGCTGAGGTAAGAACTGAAGATCCTCTTCCCCTTTGGGATGTTGGAGCCTGGTGCCACCATAGAATGAAGAAGCCAATTACTGAATGCCAAAATGATAGGAAGCTTCACATGCTAAAGATGAGGGTTGGGAAATTCAGCATTGCAGCTAAGAATTTCCTGTCCAAATTTAAACTGAAACCTGGTAGCACAGGCCAGTTATCCTTTCATATGCAGAGACATACACTACCGGTCAAAAGTTTTAGAATGCCCCAGTTTTTCCAGGTTTTCATTGAAATTCAAGTATTTCAAGTCCAATAAATGGTTTGAAATGGTAAGTGTTGAACTGCCAGAGGTTGAAAAATATTTTTTTTTAGCCAAAACTGAAAAATAAATCTTTCCTACAGAGAAATTGCAAAGTCAAGGTGACGGTGACTACAGTCTTCTTTTCCATCAAAAGGCACTCAGAAACTGAGGGAAACTCTGACAGGAAGAGGTCTGGAAGACCCAAAATCACAACAAAGAATCGGAAGACAAATTTCTGAGAGTCAACAACTTGTGTGATAAGCAGCTCACAGGACAATAGCTTAATAGTGGTTGTAGTAAGCAAGTCTCAGTTTCAATTGTGAAGTTTTAATTTCAGTTGAAGGTTTGACAGGTCAAGTTGAAGCAAGAATGCCATTATTAAGACATCAGAATAAGAAAAAGAGGCTTGTGTGGGTCATGAAACACTGCCAATAGACTACTGAAGACTGGAAGAAGGTATTATGGACTGATGAATCAAAATTTTACATCTTCAGTTCATCATGCAGGATTTTTGTATGCCGTTGAGTCAGCGAAAGGATGGTTCCATAGTCTGCCATATCAACTGTCAAACATGTTGGAGGAAACATGATGATCTGGGTCTGTTTTGCTGGATCCAGGGTTGATGATTTGTACAAAATGAGAGGTACCCTGAACTAAAATAACTACCACAGCATTTTGCAGTGCCATGCAGTACCTTCTGGTGTGTTCCTCGCTGGTCAGGGGTTCATCCTACAGCAAGATCATGACCCAAGACATAAGTCCTGGCTGTGCCAAAACTACCTCAGGAAAGAAGAACAAAATGGTAAGCTTGAAAACAGAGTGGCCAGCACAGTATCAAGACCTAAACCCCATGGAGCTGGTTTGGGATAAACTGGACACAAGAGTGAAAGCAAAGCAACCTACAAGTGCCACACATTTATGGGAACTTCTGTAACAGAGCTGAGAAGAACTTTCTGAAGAATATTTCATTTCCAATGTGTAAAGAATGCCGTGACTGTCTTAAGCTGTTATATCCACCAAAGTTGGCTACTTTGATGAGTCTAAAGTTGAGAATACATTTTGGTTTCTAAATTGATTTCGTGTACCTGTATTCGTTTATTTGTTCTATGCTTTCAATTCAGAGTACAATGAGACATTAGCATGCATAATTTCCAGTAAAAATAAGTTGATAAATTGAAGTATTCTAAAACTTTTAACTGGTAGTGTACATTTTACGCTGTGTGTTTTCAAATAACAGCACATGAGAGACAAATTTAAAATGCCCTCTTAAAACTGTAAATCCAAGAGCCGGCGATGAAGAGGCACTTGATGATCAAATGCATTTCATCAAAGTCTGTCAGACAAACAAATCTGAATATTTAGTTGAACTCAGCCACTACAATCCCCGTGTGGTTGGTTTAGATATTACCAGCAACTACCAGCTACGTTTGAGAAAAATGCACTAATGGCGCTGCTTTCCCCTATGTATGAAGCTGCATATAAGTCAAGCCAAATCTATTATACATCCTAAGTACAGTTCCATAGGGCTTTACAGTCTACAGAGTATTTAGAGCTGCATACCCTACATGCAGATTCATCTCCAGACAGCAGATGCTTGCAAAGATGATAGACATAGACAGCACGTACACGTGCAATAATATATCAAATATATATGATAGACCATCACCACAGAGTGAGAAGAAAAAGAGAAGCAGTGCTGTATTTTGTTGTGAGCTGCATATGATGAAAAACATCTATGAAGAAGAACAACCACTGGATGAGTCTCCAGGAGAGTAAAAACCCAGATTTAATATACATTCAAAACCATGAACCAAAGCTGATGGGCAGTCATCATAAAGAGAGACTAAACGAGAAAGAGGGGCACAGAGATAGAGAGGATTTGAATTCTCAAGATTGCAGACAGTCCAGCCAGTCAAAAGAAAGTCAAAGGAAATTGTTGCAAGAGAGGTCAAGCTTGTGAATTTGATCCATATTTATGTGTATGTGATCCATATTTATACTGTATATATCAGAGATGCTTTTTGAGTTGCTTCGTGCCATAAAATGAAAATCCCTGCATAGATCTCAAAGAGGTAGTACAGAAATAAAGAAAGCAAAGGACAAAAAAAGTAAGTAACACACCAGAGGAAAGTAAGATTAATGACTTAGCGCTTGATAGAGATCAAAGCAAGATGTAACAAGGATGTAAATAAGCGCAGGGTCGTCAGTTGCCTGGACAATTTAGGTTTCATTACTAATTGAAGAAAGGACAGTTTAAATAGAGATCAAGGAAAAGTGGGCAAAAAATGACAACACAGGAGAGATGAAAAGAAGTATGACTTTGTGCCTTATCCTTAGAGAATATGCTGATATCCAAGCTTTCCCTGTCCTATCGTAGTTATATCTTTGGACATTGTTTGCTTTTGCAGAACTAATGTATTTCTTCTTTGAACAGTATCAACTCTGTGAATTATTTCTAGTCCTCCATTTGTCTTGTCTCTACTTTCTTATCCTTGCATCATTGATACAGCCTTTAATTTCCTGTTTTCATAGTTCCAGGCCTCTCTGTGCTGTGCTATAGCGCCCCTGATTAATTAATTGTTTTAACATGCCCTGACCTTTAGCACCTTCCCTTGAGAAAATGTCTTAAGTACTTTCATATGTTGTACTTGACAGCAGAGAAATAGTTGGAAATTGTTTTGTACTTAAAAAAAGTAACCCTGCCTATTAAGACTTGCAGGCATTATCAGAATAGAATTTCACTTTTGCTATATAAATGTATTAAATCTGCAGCACCAGTCAGAAATTTGGCCACGCATTCAATCGTTTTTATTTATTTTAATAACTGTTTACATTGTAGATAAAAAAAAAAGAAAGCCAAGAGTGTGCAAAGCTGTCATAGAAACAGGGGGCTGCTTTGAAGAATCTAAAATATAAAACATTTATTTAACACTTTTTTGTTTAGTTCCATGTTTTAGCATCAAAACATCAAAACTATGAAACTATCTTTCATATTTTTGATGTCTTCAGTACTGATGTGAAATGTAGAACATGAATAAAATAAATGAAAACCATTGACTGAGAAGGTGTGTCCAAACTTTTGACTGGTAGTGTGCATTCCAGCTGCAGAAGCCATTGCTGCTTTTATCACAATGCAGTCTGGTTAGTGACACCAAATATTTGTACTGGTCTTGGTCTCATTCTATTGACCCTCCTGTGAGATAGCAACCTCCCTTTGTTCACCTTTTCAGTTTAAACCAGATCACAACATCAGCTATGGCAATGTTTACGCTAATACTTTAAACATTTTATAGTGATGGTAATGGGGAGAATACTAGCAAAAGGGTAGGTTTTGTGGTTACTTTCCATTTTTGCCAAGTGCTTGCTCAAAGGGAACCGGAATTCAGAGGAAACTTTGGATATAACATATGTTTTGAATAGTTTTTAAACCAGATTTTACTATCGCTTCAATTTTGTTATATCATGCAATGATAATAAAGGATCCTGAATCTGAATGTTCCTAGATGTTGTGAATTTGCACGATGTAAATAAAATTGAATTAAATCAGAACCAAGTCAGCAGTAGGCACATCTTAACATCAACACATGAGCTGCGTTAAAGTTTCTTTCCTGGCATGAATCACGCCCCAAAAAGGAATTTCTTGTCATCAAAATTACATTTATTTTATGTATTTATTTAACCTTTATTATAACAGATAAGTTAGTTGAGAACTAGTTCTCATTTACAATAACGACCTGGTCAAGAGGCGGCATACAACAAGATGAAATACATATTTACATTATTTTTTCCATTTTGCATAGACCTTTGATTAAGCAAAATGCATCTTTTACTATTTACCCCACAGGAGTGGCCCCATACATATGTTAAAACATGCAACCCTGAATATCTGTTATATAAACTGTCATTGGTATAATGCGATTCCAAGGCAGAAACGCTCAGCCATGGAACTGACTGTTATTTTGCTGATAGTGTACCTTCTTATTGAAAAGCACCCTGTGGACATGTTAACAATGCTAAAGATTGATTTTCATCAGAGGGGGTCTTCAATTCTTGATTTCTACATTTATACTGTTTCATTATTTCTTTTTTTCATATGTACTGAAATGTATTTAATAGTAGATAAATATACTCCGTTTGAAATGTATCATATAGTAAATGATAGCTATATCTCAGTGGAGCTATTCATTGGTTGAGAAAGAGCTTTGGATGAAGACCATTTTTAAAAACTCTGATTTATGTGTATCTATAGTGACATGTGAAAAAGAAAGTTTAGGAAACAATAACATCACATCTCAGTTCACGCATGCCCTTTATTGTTCTCTGCAAATGAGCATGCAGCTCATGCAACAACAAAAATGGCAGATAGATACCAATATTCTTTCCACTAGCAACTATAAGTTTACAGTTAAGCTTTACATTACTGCATCACTTCACGTGCACTCGTAAACCTTTCGGTCTGCTGTACCCAGTAATACTTAGTCCACAGCATCCACAGTTTAATTTCCATTAATATAGACAGGTCCGGCTTGCAAAACAAATAAACAAAAAATATGTTTATATGAAAAGATTTATTTATTTATTTACAAAGATGGAGATGATATCTGTCTAGAAAAAATATCCATATTAGTTTGTACAAGGCCCCAGAAATTCTCCATTTGAGTCACCTGTTGTGGATAAGAGGCCCAGATTCAAAGTAGATTTTTCGTTTTGCAGAATCTCTGTATTAGTGTGAACAAGGGCTGAGGTTGATCTAGTATTTTACCTTTACCCTCTCTGTTCTCCTTTTCTTATTACGGTAATAGCAAAGCTGCGAAGACACACACTGACATTATTTTGTTGCCCTTTGACTGGACATATCATTCGAAAGCGACAGTGTGGCACTATATCATTTTCTCCCCTGTGGGCCAATGAAAATAACAACAAGTAACTCAGGACAACAACCTTCAACCTATAAATATGTGTTCCCAACTCCAAATGCATTTCACTCCCAAACGAAATGACAACCTTCATCAGTCAAAATCCCACAAAGGTTCACCCTACAGGAAATTGACTTTAAAAAGTGATAAAATTTCACAGATTTTGCACAGTTAAACAAGCTTAATAATTAGATTGTCATATTGAGATTTGTTTTTATGTGGTGAGCTGTTTATGACATAATAATGTCTAAACCCCCTGATGCAGAACATATACACAACCTTTCAAAATGACCCACATTCAGTTCCCATGTTATTTGATGATGGCTGAGTGTTTCTTTGCTCTATCTTTTGAAATCAGTTAATTGTATGATTGCGTATTCCATCTTGTTTTTGATTACCACTGATCTTTATTTCTATTCTTCCTTTCATACTTTATGAACAAAAATGTTTGTTTTTATTACTGCATCAAGTTTTGGGTCAAAAATGGCCCATTCATCCAAGTGTCCAGCAGCATCTGTACAGCCATCTGAGCAGAAAATCTGCAAACCGCCTCTGGATGAAGAGAATCAAAAGCGCAGTGATATTGTTCAGATGTATGTCAACATACATGCATATACATACAATTTAAATTTGGTGACTTGGCTAAGATAGATTAGCTAAGTACTTCTCTAAGCAGCTTGTTTAAGTAGGTGAGCTAACTACTTGACTAAGTAGCTTGGCTATCTACTTAGCCAAGTGGTTAGTTAAGCTAATTACAATCTATATACAAGAATTAGCTAACTAAAACATAATATGTCAACAGCTAGCTAACTGATAGTCATCACTTGTACATTTCTGACAGGTAACGTACTCACTCTGAAGATATCCTAAACTTAATCAAATAAGATGTATAGTTATCTTTCACAAATATCATCAGATATTTTCATAGGTAACAGTTGTAAAACAGGACTTCATGTGTCAGATGGCAAAAGGAGCTGTGCTGAGCTGTGAAATGTCTTTTAAGTTGTCTGTGGTAAATAGGTTTGGACTTGGAAACAAACAAATTCAACAGTTTCCTGTCAAATACTATAGTAAATGCATATGGATTGTTTCTGACCCATGCGTGTAAACTTGATGTAGAAATACAAAAGCTATGCTTGCTCATAAAGTAAGAAAGGAAGAATAACAAGTATGATTTGTATTAGACACAAACTAAATACTTACTGAATACATGCAATAGTAAACAATAAAATGTATTTATTTCAAAGATATATGATGGAAGCACTCAGCCATACGTGAGATAACATAGTAAATGGTGATGGGCCATTTTTGACCCATGTTGTCCTTTTGAAGTGTAGTAATACAAAAAGGGGTTTTCATTCAAAAGGGGAAAAAGAAAGACAAAAAAATTAGTGGATGGTGATCAAAAACAAGTTAATTGAGGAATACCTGGAATACTGATTGATGAAATTACTTTATTGCAAAGATAAAGAACATGAAACTCAGTTGGCTCACTTTTGACCCATGTTGTCCATCAAAGGGTTAATAGTCAATGTTTCTTTCATGTACTATGTATACTTGAGGTAAATAATGCTAGTCATTATATTTCATTGTTATGCCTATGCCTATGAGTATCGTTTTCAGTGTCTTGACATTCAAACCCATTATCATGGACAAATGGTGTTCAAGTCAACTTGTGCATCTCCCTGGTCCCTTGACATGGAGAGAAAAGAGAAATTCATTTGTGGCCAAACGTATCATGTCACCACATAATGACACTATGTTCACTACATATCATAGAACATCAATGACTTCCAACAGGTTGTTTCAGCTCCATGGTTCAGAACCATATCAAGTCCTTTTTATCATATCTTATCTGTCAGACCAATTCCCACTTGTCGCTCTTACACTCTCCTCTCATCTTTGTAAACCATTCCCATGTCCCATTTTATGCAATGTTTTGCCATCAAGAGAATCCACTTCATCTCTTTCACGTCCCGCCCTTGTAAACCATCCACAGTAATTATGAAGGCAGCTACTCGACTGGGGATTTCATCACATGGCTGAGAGCTCTGCAGAGAGGCCAACATCAGGAAATCCCTGTCACAGCAATGAGACACTAACAAACCACATAAGACATACTGAACTGTGAGAAAATGAGCCAAAAAGCCCGGAGGAGCTTTGATTAAAGCCTCAGTTTGGAAACCAAACGCTAGCACAAAGGTTGCCCTACTAAAGAATGTTAGAAATGGGGTCTGAAAAAAACAATTATTTTCCTCCCTTGATTGTCTTCATGTGAAGAGTGATAAAAATTACACAGAATTTGCATGGCTAAACAAGCTTAGCGATTTATCATTTCGCAGCAAAAGAGCTAATTGTTACACTTGATTGGTTTTTGGCACAGAATACATTTTCCAAATCCAGTAAGATAAACACTCTGGAACTTTTACTTCACTGAAAATGAAGTTCTGAAAATATTGCACATTTTGTCCAATTCGTCCTTCAATGTGTTTCTCAGCAGACAAAGAGTTGGACAGCACTTCTTTTTCTTGCACAATTTAACAGGATTGGCTTTTATCGAAAATATGAACATGAAAACTCTCAGCGGCCACAAGTCCCCAGAGAATCATACTATTCATTTTGAAGCAGCCACATCCTTCCAACCCTGCTTCTTTGGTAGGGGAGTGAACATGGCCCAGCATTCATTATTCAGTGGTTATGACCATGGGATAACAAGATAGTGGGGTTGAACTGGATAACAGTAAGTGTTGAGAAGTGGAAGGGAAGGGATTTAATTGACTGGCTACTCTGAACACATGCTGATGCATTCAGGCACTCAGAATTTCACACTCCACTTCTTCTGTACATCAGTAACTAGTAAAACAAAAATTGCCTACGTTTAAAGCTTTATCGTTGTCAGTGGTGGTGTTGCTTCATCCGATACAACTGCACTTTTTTTTCTGTGATGCAGATCAGGCTTGAAAAAGATACCCTTGAGGTGAAGTATGAACCAGTACATTCTTGTGTCATAGGTCCTCCAGCAGTGATAACTGATCTAGATTAGCACTGGAAACTGCAGCTTTTGGGCTTGTAATAGACCGGT
This sequence comes from Acanthochromis polyacanthus, assembly GCF_021347895.1. Lineage (NCBI taxonomy): Eukaryota > Metazoa > Chordata > Actinopteri > Pomacentridae > Acanthochromis > Acanthochromis polyacanthus. The sequence continues at coordinate 17,686,428 of NC_067115.1, read as the reverse complement.
AATGTAAGTGTTATTTATTCCTGCTAGCTATGATAGCTATCTGATCTGTCTTGCTTTGATGGGATGGATTACCCTGACTGTGTAGAGGTGGCAGGGTTAAACAGGGGAGTCTGTATAGCCATTAAAGAAAAAAAAAGAGTTTTGAGCACACACATACACACAAGAGCCCTCATAGACTTGGGTTCGTACAAAAGAAAAAGGATCTGCTGTGATCCCCTGGAGAACTGGATGGAACAGAAACAGCAGAACAAGAAACAGATGTAATGAATAGTATCAAAAGTTAAATTAAATTTGAAAAACAGTATCATTCAAAATATTGCAGCTTGGAATCTCTTAACTTTGCAACACCCATCTCAAACCCAAGTAAAGAGAAGTGTTAGAGCTCCAGACATGAATGTTGCTAGTTGTTTTTAATAAAATTATTCAGGACAAAGCTTGTGTGTGTGTGTGTGTGTGTGTGTGTGTGTGTGTGTGTGTGTGTGTGTGTGTGTGTGTGTGTGTGTGTGTGTGTGTGTGTGTGTGTGTGTGTGTGTGTGTGTGTGTGTGTGTGTGTGTCTGCCCTTGCAAGACTTGGAAACTGACCCTGATCAATAATCTATTAGGAGAAAGACATGTCTGCATGGGCAGGCATAAATACACACTCCACATGCACAAGCACATACACATACAGACACATGCAGGTGAGCAAAGTCAAATACTGTCACGTCTGTCATGCCATATCATCAGAAGTCACGCCACAGGATAATTCATATCGTCTCAGACAAAGGGCAGTCTCCTTGCACTCACCAACTTCTGCAGAGTTAACTCATTCCTCTTTCACCTCAAGTATTTGTACCATGGGGGAGCATTTCATGGCGAATGGAGCATTGCAACTTTATCTGCTCTGCTCTGCTCTCCATGTCCATCGCCTTCTCTTATCTTGTCTCTTTTCGTCTCCCCAACTGTGCCACAGGACACAGGACTTGAGGGAAAATTTGCTTTCTATAGACAAATACAGCCACAATCTAACCGTAGACATTCGTCAGTGCTGATATGGTTGTTCTGTGCGTGTCTGTGCCTAAATGACATTTCTTAATCCGATTCTTAAAGCCAGATAATGTTAAAACACAAACTGCATACTTACTAATGTTTCATGAGTACATATAATGACCAGAAGTGTGACTATATGTTTATTACAGACTACTGTGTCCGGAAAAAATACTGCAGGAACTTTCTTTGTGTATGTAGCATTACAGCAAATAATACCAGTCCAACCTGCATTTAAAGGTGAGCCAGAGGTGGCAGTGATTTCTAGCGGGCACATCGCTGTCTTTTTTATTACCTTTCCTGCTGCAGAAAACATTGCTATTTCTTCTATTATCATTTCAATGCCACAGCAGGACCAACAGTATCCTGGGTTTTTAGGCTTAGGACCATTGTATGGAAATGGATTCCAGAGCTCCAATCTGAAGTATTCTGTATAAATCCATCAGATGTATTTTAGCTCCAAGCTCTCAGGTGTAAAGGTATCATTTGTGAAAGTTATCGGATAATTTGAAATGAAATTAATATGAAAATGCACGGAGAGAAACTCTGAGCAATTTAACAGCAGCTACCACAGAAAGAACACATTTCACATATTTATATTTATTCAGAAAGCATTCAGATGTTGGAGGGAACTAGGTAAGTGAAAGTATTTGGTGACAGCCACCTCTTAAATCAGCTGTCCATTAGCAAAGCACAGCTTTAGCAAAAGTACTCAATGTACAAAGAAAGTCTGTCTTCTGGTTACAGTACATTTTGACAGCTTTTTTTCCCCTTGACAACCTAGTGATCAGTATTCAAATGAATAGCCTTCCGTTTGTTATGCAGTATTATCCAAGTGACCCTTCTCACTACAATCTCTTGTAGTGTTTCTTTCTCAGCTGGCATTTTTTCCTTGAGCTGTGCGACTTTGTTGACTCGTCCCTTAAGCACCATACATTATCACGAAGAAGCAGAAAGTGGAGGGCTGATGTAGCAGCTTCAGTTTATGGATCTATTTGGTATGTCTATCTCTAAAACAAATGCTCTGTGGTTTACCCTCCTCTGCCTTCCATCTCTATCACGCTCCCGCTCCTCTTTTTCCTCCCTCCTCGTTTCAAGATTTATCGCTCTGCAAGCCTGAAGCCTGGAGGTCCCTGCTTGCCTCCATCTCCTGTTCACACCTTCCAGCTCTTTCTTTCTGTTGCCCCTACACCCATTCCCTGATTCACAGTTTTCAGTATTGTCCCTCTCTACCAGTATTGCAATAGGAGTGGAGACACAATGGGGTCATTCACGTTTTAAAACACCATGAGAACAGTCCATTAGAGTAGTTTTTCTCTGTATCACCAGTCAGAAAACTCAAGAATGAAAATAAAAGAATGTTGTTCTATTGATTCTCATAAAATCGAACCATTGTGCAGTTTGTTTACGTGGTTTTGCCGAATTTCCTTTATTTACTCTTGCTGAAATTGTTTCTGGATTGCAGTAAAATGAAAACACTGGAGATAGGCAGTTTATGCAGGATTTTACAACGCTACTGTGCAAGGCTCTGAATCCTTAGATGAATCATGAAGTGATGGCCTGGAGGGAATGAAAAGACAGCAAATTATTTTTCATCTTGCAGGAGAGCTGGATTAATGATTTCAGTTGTTTTAGGTGTCTGGAGGCCCACGAAAAGCACACACCTGTGGTTGTTGTGGGGAAAATACGGGCATACTTTTCTTTATGGATAAATATAAAAAGCATAAGCATGTGTGGGAAGAAATGTACACTGCATACACATAAGCCAATGAATGCTTCCTTAGATTGCCTAATAAATAAATGTATCAAATACAAACAAGATATGACCTGGTAGCGAAGGACGGTGTCCTCGGAAACAAAGCATAGTCTTACCTCCTTGTTGACATGTTGTACAGACAAAGAAATAATCATTTTCAGAAGTCTGGCTTTTCACTGAATTCATTATTAAAGGATCTGAATATTCCAATATATAGCCTTATCAAACCTTTGTCTGATTGTCTGAGATGCTTTGCTTTTTAGTCAAAACACAGCAAAGAGGAGAATGTCACAGGTATTAGAATTTCTTGTAATTAAAAATATTATGGTTTGATTTTTTAAGTACAGATGTAATTCCATGACCTCAGACCTCTCTGAGGTAGTTATTTATACTTCCAATGTGAAGGTTCTAAAAAAATGTTCTGCAGTGCAACTCTGACCTCATTTGGTTCCTGTCTGCATTATATTTTCTGATTTGCTATCCTTCATGACATCACAGTCTCTAATGTACAGTGACGTATAGATTAGCTTTTTTATATCCATCTCTGAAGGAACCAAAGCATGTTCATACATGACCTGTGCTACATTTTGCATTAACAGCAAGAATAGCAATGTAGTGGCCTACATATATTAAATGAATAACTTTCAAATTTCACTTTGTGCTCATGCTTAGGTTGGCATTACACGTTTTTTGTTTGCTGATGGTGCTAGCTGCATGATTTAAATTGCTAGCTCCTTTTTTGAAAATACATATATTCAATATTTCAGTCAAGCAGCACTATGATCAGTGTTTGCTTCTGACACAGAGGTCTAAAATAATTGCTCAAATTTCCAAAATGACCTGACCTTCAGTTTTATGTTGACTTGCATATTGCAAATTTTGCACTTTGCAGACACACAGCGATCTGACACGGCTTGATTGGCTCAGGCTCATGCCAGCTGTCACCTTGAGATTTAAGTGGATTAAGTTGATCTTAAAACTGTTGACAAAAGGCTTGTACGGGACACTGATGACATGTTAAATAGATGATAAGGCCCCTGAATGCTCATTTAGAGCCTTGCTTGAGCATATTACATCCAAATACCCAGAGAGTACACTTTGTCGACAACACTGGTTTATTTTCTGTTGTTATATGGCTGTGGGGACTGAATACAACAAATTAGCACACCAACAAACACATCACTTATTTAGTAGTCCTTGCTAATTAGCTGAATTAAAGCCGAAAGAGGAATGGAGGAACCCCACAGGCACTTTATCACAAACTGTTTGATTGGTATTCTGTCTTAGCTTTAACTATATACTATACTTGACTTCACCAATAAACTAAAACAACTTCCCCTTGCTGTTTCAACTCCTTCACTGCTTAACTCATTTAACTTGTTTCTGTGGCAATCTCTACTCTACTTATGTTTTAATTTTCTCTACGGGAACCTTTTTTTCTAGACCTGCATTCAAACATAACCGATTCCTACACTGCTGGATTTGTTTTGGAAAAGTCTGAAGGTAAGGCTAGAGAAGTCAGCATACAGGTTGAGTGACTGAAGGGGTGGCGGCTTTTTGGATAGTCCGAGAGACAGGAGGAAAGACAGAGCATAGACAGGAGAGCTGAAAGTTTTTTTTTTATTAGATTGACAGCTAAAAGCTTCTCTTATTAATCACATGTCCATAGATGGTCAGTTAGGGAGACAGGCAATCGGAGAGATATAGCCAAGACAGATAAAAGCTGTTATTATTCTGATGGCCAAAGATGAGTCAGCCTAATGTATCTGATATGAGGCTTGAGTACGTGGCTGTTGAGACAGATACTGAATGAAGTCAGGCAGCAAGTGAGACTGATTTTAAGAGATGGCCACGAGAGCTAAAAGCTGTTATTAGAGTGGTAACTAAATAAAAATAACCAGTCACATCATTTGTAAACCCTGAGTCCAGACCAGAGCAGTCAAACAGACAGTCAGCTGGTGACACACCCAGAGACAGGAGAGCTGAGAGCTGTTTTTAGGACCCATCTGTAGAGGAAGCTGTGATGATGAGCCACCAGTCCACAGCTTATTATTACCTGACTAATTACATTGGCTACCTCAGGCTGGCAGCGGCATGCCTGTATTCATAATCAAAGCAAAATTAAACGATTAACTGAATTAATGGTGCAGTTGTGTATGTTGTGTCTGGTCACCAGGGAGGGCATTATGCCTGTGCCTTTATTTGTTCTTCACTGTGTATTTTGCACAATGAGGAGGGGGATTTATGACGATAAACGCAAAAGCCAGAGGGACTGTCACAGATTGACAACACAGATCATATATCTATATGTAGATTTGTGTGCTTTTCACATTATACATGATTATTATTATGCAGGGTGTCCACAAAATCTCTTTGCAATTTTAAGAATTTACTACAAAGGCAGTTGATAATATATCGTAACCAGATTTGCTTTATTGTAATCAGTGGTTGCCAAAGTTTTTTCGACCTCATTGAATACACCTCTATATGGGCACCATTGGTTGTATGAAGCACATCAAGACGGTACTCGATTTCTTGCCATGTTCACTGTAGCCGAGCCTCATTAATGGTGGCAATGGCATCAGAAATCTTTTGCTTCAAGTCAGTAATGTCCCATGTCTTTGTTCGTTACATGACATCTTTAGCATAACCCCATAGAAAGAAGTACAAGGGAGTGACATTTGGTGAATGTGGTGGCCACGGAACTGGTCCAATCCACCGGTGTCAGGAGTAGCCATTTTTTAAGGTATCATGTAACAGTACCTTGTACACCAACAGGTCACCTGAAAATTGCCTTAAAAACACCTTACAATTGTAGAGACTTTATGGACACCCTGTACATTGGTGCTACTGCTTACTGTATGCAGTTTACATAGACGCAGATTACATAGATAAAAAGGATGCTCCAAACTGAGACTGCATCCATAAATTTCTGTAGGTTTTGAGACCTACAATCTAACAACCACTCCTCTTTTACTTTAGTTTTCAGTAACGTGTGTTGCTGCTTATTGTTCGTGCATTGCTATACTTTAATGGACATTAATTTTAGACTGGGCGAATTTTATATTTGGATGTAGCTATAATATTGACCCATAAGAACCCACGGTGACACCAGTGTAACAAGCACTTTGAGTGCCCCAGTCTCTTCCTTGTAAAGCTTTATGTCTGACCTTAACTCATAAAGTCCTTTAAGGAAAAATGGGTCTGGGTTCTTATGGGTTAACTATATGCTAAATATCTCTTTAATTGAATAACTCTAATGTATAGGTTGGCTGAAGTGATGTAAAACATGTATTTTACGTGAGAATGTAGTAGTGATACTTTTTATTAGATATTTAAATCAGTGTATTAATGCATATTTATTTGTGAGAATGTGATTCACACAAAGTAATGTGCTCCCTGGCAACTACTAGTAATCAAGGAGACTTTTTTTTGGCATACTTAAAAAAAGTGAGTAATTATTACCGCACTATAGATTAACGTGATATGTCAGTCAAAACTATGCTATTATTAAAGACAGTCCTGAATTATTCCAAATAAAAGCTGTGGAAGGGTGCTGGATATGAGGTTGGACAACTAACCAGATGTATATTTGCATAATCTAGCAATTTGTCTTCAGTGTTGCGCTTGTAAAACTGAAAAAAAGTGCTGTTGGAATACTTCTGATAAAGAAAAATCTAGATTTTTTTCAAGTTTTTATTATTTTTTTAATCTTTCTTAAACTTTGAGTGTAATATTAGTCTCTTTTTTTTGGTTAGAGCCTTTCAGGTGTGATCAGTTGGTGTCGGATATTTCTGCCCTCTGAATTTAAGGGTAGTCATGAGTCTCATTACAGGTAGCTACACAAGAAAGACCTGAAGAAGATGCTACTCTGGTAAAATTACCTGGTCAAGGGTCCCAAAGGGATACTTGTTGCCTTAGAGCTCACGTTACATATACATATCATGCAAAAAGCAAACTTAACTTACCTATTCTTAAATGCAGCAAAGTGCATAATGCTGAAAATTTGCTTTTCAGTGTCTTTATTTCTGTTGATGTTCTCATGCTTAACCCCAATATAGCAAATTCAGACACAAACAGTGAATAAACATTAGTACACAAAATAAAATAAAAAACTCTTGTCTTGTAGAATCATCCCTGAAATAGCTCATGGCTTTTATGGTAAATTCACCATTCTTTCTTATCTTTGGGGAAATTGTGCCTCATCTCAGCTGCGCTTTCTTCTGTGTTCCACCTCCTTGTGTCTTTTCTAAAAATATGGAGTACAATGTTGATTGAGTGTTTACTCATGCGGTATAATCAATCCCATAATGCTGTGGGCTGGACAGCAAGCAGTAAGCATTCAGGGAGAGATGGCTGCATCAGCATTGCAAGTGTAGACTACTGTTACTGGAGAAAAATCCTAATTATAGGTCATGCCAAGTGTGATGTGTGCATGTGGTAGCTGAATGTGTCTCCACAATGAGTTTGAACTTAGATCCTTGAAACTGTGTGCCACTTTAGTTCCTTTGAAGCAGCTCCTCAGTGACCTTTAAGGGAACTAAACCGTTACAACAGGTTTTAAGCAGCAGCTATGGGTTTTTAATTAAAGGAGGCTAGTGTCTATGGCCCATTCTCCAGACTGGTTGAACATATCCTGAATTAATTACACCTAGAACATATATGCGCAAGGTGTTATAGGTGGCGTTGTGTCATAAATACTCTCACTTTGTTTTCCTCAATCTTAGGGAAGACTGCACACCATGCTAGATGGATTTCATTGGGTTATTGTGTGCTACCATGTGTAAACACAATATGTTCCTTAAATGGAAATTGGTAACCCATTAGATAAGAAGCTTTTGATTTTGAATACGTTGATTAGCGTTGATTGCCTTTAGGTAGAGCTGACAATTTCTTCATCAAGAAGGACAAGCCATAATCGTTACCTTCTCCTATATTTCACACAGGTGCCGTCAGGCTGATTGTTTGGCTTCAATCAACTATACATAAACATTTGCAGCTGTTTAATATGCAACAATTATTTAGAGCCTTCATTTCCATGCATTTGCATAAAAGTGCTTAATCAAATAAGACTTTCCGTCTATGGCCGTGTTTCTAAATGACAGAGTCCTGCACTGAGTGAATGGGATCAAGCCTGTTCATGCACACTGCCCGTTGAGCTGGAATGATTCAAAGCACATTACATCTGTCATACTTTGCGAAGCGCCCATCGCTTTAAACAGAGTGGAAAGATAATACAGTGAAGCCTATCACACGCCCCGCTGAAAATAATTAATCCAGGATACATGTGTTAGGAGACAGACAAGAGAGGTATTGCACAATAAACCGAGTGGAGCACTCATTTGTTGTTTGGCAAATTTGTTACCCGACGCTGTATGAGTGGGTGGTGTGTGACTGTGTCTGCACCTGAGCGTCCTCTCGGATGTTCACATCCAGAGTATGTGTTGATGCAGGTGTGTATGTGGCGTGTGCTCACCTATTGTCACACTTAAGTCCTGTTTGTCATAGCTTGTTTTGTGTTTATGGATGCTTTTGGTGTGTATGTTGTTTTGTGTGTCCATAACTTGCATTGCTCCCTCATGCTTGTGTGGTGTTGGTGCTTGTGACTCCCGGGGGTCCACCGGATGCTCCAAAATAGAACACAGACAGGTGTGACATATTAGAAATTTGGTCTCAACTTGTATAAACAGACCACTAAACAATGAATATCCATCCATAGCAAATAGAACAACACCGAGAGAGAGGGGGTGAGCGAGGGAGACTGAGAGCGAAGAGGATGGAATGGGGGGGAAGGATTTTTCCATTTCAACGGATCAACGACTTTCCAATTTTAACACAATTCTCATTTGGAATTCAGACCAGAATGCAGCAAGATATTAATTTGGGGAAATCAACAGAGAAATTGGGTCACCTGTGAGCTATTCATTTCATGCAGCCAAAACAAATAACCAATTTAAAAGGGAGAGGGAGAGAGAGTGAGAACAGAAAGAGAATAAAAAAGAAAATGATGTAAGTTCATAGATATAACGAAAGAAGGACGGAGAAGAAAAGGAAAAGTTGGTTAAGTATAAAAGTAGGAAGATTCATCAGACTGATGTAGAGGCCGAGAGAGGTGGGGAGGTGAAGGTGGTTCTGAGAGAGAAAGAGAGGCAGATTGAGTTTGGAACCTGATGAAAATCAGTGAGTTTGCATTCAGTGCAACACAAACGCAGAATGTGAAGTAACATTGGCAGCATGTGGCTCAATCAAACTTTAAAAAGGAGAGCAGAGGTCAGGGTCACGGGTGCATTTAACTCATTTAGGCTGAGAGTAATTGCTTTTTTGCAAACATACTCACACAGACGAGCAATTCCAAACAAGCAAATATGCTCACACGCGCGGTGGTGTTTTGAATAGATTATGCAGAGTAGATGCAGATTGTGCAGGCTGGCAGAACTGAGGGAGTCAAGTACGAACTGTGACAGTTGATAGGAGTTAAAATGGTCTTTGTTATAGGGTCAATGCAGAATTGACTGGTGTTCAGAGAAGTGATGGTAGAATTCACAGGGAAGAAACAGAAAGCAACAGAAGGTGTGTCTGGAAACTGTGAAGCTATTTCGGTATTCATGGATTTGTTCGTAAGAGTTCAAGAAATAGAGAATTTGCTGTTTCAATAATCACCTTTCTCCCTTTTCTTACCTCCGCAGGACAGTCCATTGATCCTCCAGTCAGACAGAAATGTGACTGTCAATGCAAGGAACGATCAGGGACAACTGACTGGTCAGCTAACCGTGGGTAAGATGCACACACCATACAAGGGCACACATCAGCAGTAAATATTTTCCTTCGAAACAACCCCCGAACCATTTCTCTAAGACAGTTACATATATTGCTTTGTTTGTGCTTGAATTCCTAAATGCATTTCACTTCTTTCTGTTTACCAAACTAAATGCTATCTGTTTCCATTAGTGTATCTCACTGAGGCTGACAGCCGTGTTGTTTTCTTGACTAAATCATTTTTCCAAGCTCTTATTGGATTAGTGAGGGCCCAGTGTCCTAGAGAAGACGGCATTCGAAGGACATACAATGCATATTACTTTCCATTTTTCAGAGGGCTCAGTAAAAGTATAATCATGTGAATGCAAAGAGGTTTGAACGAATGAGATGGGAATCCATAGTGAACAAAATAAGTGAATCGCATACTACTATTTGGGGCTGACCAGTGTAGGGAGATCACAGTCAGTGTGATGGGTTAAAATTTCAAGGATAGACAGTTAAAATTCTAGCATCAGTGTTCTTGACAAGTTTCAAAGTTTTGAATAAATAAGGTATAAGAATCAAAAGAGTGGGGTGAATAAAATTGCAAAAGAAAAAACAAATCTGAAGGGAAATAATGCATCAACATGACTGTCAAAGTTTCACTAATCGAGAAAGAAAGGAACATTTGGCTTCCCTGTGGTTATAGAGCTGATTTTAAAACTCAGACAAGGACAGGAGTTTCAACGGTAAAGATGTGGTGAATCCCATCCAGGTTTATTAAAACACTGAATAAAGCACAGTCATGGGCATTTCAGTTTGAGCTGCATCAGGTTTTTAACCATACTAAATGCATAATGGGCTTAAAATTCCTTCAGACTTTAGGATTTATTGGTGGAATCGGCATATCCAGCTACACACACTGTCATCACAACACTAAAATAAAATCAGTAATAGTAAATAATGTAATGTAGCCATGTTTTCATAATGTATTTATATTCACATTTCAAGTACTCTCAGAAAAAGAATGGTTTTTCAGTAGGCTCTCTGGTGCCATCACCATTTGAATGGTCTCTTTATTTAGGGGAACAGTCTTCATGTATTTTCTGTGGTTCTTTAGCGTACTTTAAATGCTCTTCATTTTCATTGGAGTTATCTGGTAGCAGGGCGGTTAGAGTTTGGGTTAGCATGAATCTGGAGTTGGAACTAACTGGTATTTTTATTATTGATTTGCATATTATTTTCCTAATTATTCGATTAATCATTTGTTCTATAAAACATCACAAAACAGACCTGAAAATTTTACATGCCTCAAACTTTTTTAAAACTTATTTTGTTTATAACTGTCAAAGATATTCAATATTTTTGGATTTTTAGATTGGATCCACAAGTTAATGTAAACAATATTTTAGGGGTCTAGTTTCTACCTCAAAGTAAATCATTTTGTGTTTGTGCTTGCCCAGGACTTACTATGTGGCTTGCTGAAGCTGACATTTTCAACAACTTGTATGTTACAGGCTGAAGTAAAAATAAATGACTATAATAAATGCCCAGCAACTATGCTCATGTGCTTGACTTTCAACCTACATGTAATAATTTGACTCAAAATGCCCACAGAATCATTTATTTTGAAAAATGACTAAAGAACTATTTAAAATTGGTTCTTTACTTGAAATTTTTTTGACATAAAAGTCAGTGAACTTAATTTGAGATGGAAACACCCTTTTAAATAACTTATGATGTAGCAAGCATTTAACTCACACGACTGATGAGCTGTTTCTGCTTCTTTTGTGCACTTCACCTCTGCAAAGCCTGGAACATGTCCAGTACCAGAAGACATACAATACACACTGCAGGGACTGATTAGTAAAGTGGCTGCTGGTGACTGGAGATCAAGGTGGTGATGGAGACATGTTAACTGTTGCAGCTGTAATCACAAACAACAAAGAGGCCTAATATAGGTCTTAATTTCACTTGTAAGTTCTTTGAAAAACTGCTCAAGCTCTGTCGGTTTGCATAAGGGTTGTTAGTGAACAGACCATTCCAGCCACAAATTCTCAACTGGATTGAGGTCCAGCTCGGCCATTTTAAAATGCTGAAGTTTTTGTCATTGAACCTTTTCTGTCAGATTTTGACTGTATGCTTTAAGTAGTCATCACCTTGCTGGAAAACAAAATCTACTTCCAAATCACAGGCTGCATCAGGTTGTCCTCCAGAATTCTGCTATACTTTGCAGCAGTCACTTTACACACCAAAGCACCCCCTTCCAGTAGACTACAGACTCTCCCACATGCCTTTTAGTGAACTTTAGTCAAGCTTTCACATGAACTCTTTCTCAACTTTGGCTTTCTCTTTGCCATTCCCTCATAAAGCTTTGACTGGTGAAGACCCCAGGCAACAATATCCAGTCTCTCCAATCTGAGCTGCTGAAACTTGTGACTCCTGCAGAGAAGTCATATGTGTTGGCAGCTTCCTTTACTGGTCGCTTCCTTGTACTGTTGCTAAGTTTTTAAAGGACGGCCTGCTCTAGGCAAATTTCAGCGTTTGCCCTATTCCCCTCCTTTCTTTAGGATGATTTAACTGTATTCCAAGATTTTTTCCTGTATCTATCCACTGACTCGTGTTTTGCTATAACCATTTCACTTGTCACTGTGCTCCTTCTAAAATGAGGTGAATACTCGTGCATTTTTAATGTTTTCATTACTTGACATTTCTTTGTGGACATCTGTTTTCACTTTGTCATGTAAGAGTTTTTATTTGCAAATTCTTGTCTTAAAAGCCAGATTGAATCGACCATTATTCAGTGCTGTAAAGCAGTTAAAGTGGAAAACTGCCAATGGGGTGAATACCTTTTATAATCACTGTTTGAAGTGTAGCGGTGGTGTTGTTACTGTGTGAGGTTGGGCACAAAAGGATAGAGCTAGTAACATAAGCACTAAAATTAGGGCCAGAGTTCAGAGCTTGTTGGAAGAAAACTGAGGTGTCTTTGAAATTGTGTTCCCATGTTGTTGGGATTTATTATCATCTCTTATTTGTCTCTTCTTTCCAAATATTCTGTTGTCACCAGTCAGCACTAAAAAGAATTCTGAAGTTGGAACTAAGAGAGAACATCAAGTTGTTTTAGATCTCACACGGAGGATGTGCTACAATTTATTAAGCAATCTCAAAAAAAAAATTACAGACTTACTCAGTTAGCTCCGGGCTTGACAAACATGGTGTTTGGGAAACTAATTGTAAAGACTGAGAGCTTTCTAACAACAGCTTGGCTCTGTTTGTATCAGTGAAAAGCAGGAAATTTTTTGACAAGTTAAAATTAATGCCTTTTGTATAAGTTGCATTCACTGTTAATTTAGTTGTCTGACTCACTGGATGTAGACTGCAGGCATAAGCAACACTGATTATCAGCTATCTTCTTTTACCAGTTATTACAGATACTGATGATACATTCTCCTCAAAGAAACCATATCAAGACCAATAAAAAAATCTGCAAATCTGTATTAGTTTTAGCTTTATACAAGAAAATTCCAACATGTCTGAAATCCCTGCTGCTTAGCTATGGTTTTTATCTTGCAGTGCTTGTCACGTAACTGCCCGGTTCTTTCATTATGTCAGTAGAAATTTGCAGTTTTTCATTATGTTTTGTATAATAGTATTTTCATATTGGCCTCTGGTGAATTTATAGTGACTTTACCCATGTTCTACCCCTTAAAATAAGTCTAGAAGTATCACTGTTTTTTGTCTGTAATCGTGTCTGCTTTGTTTGGATGAGACGGCTGAGGAGACCTTACTGCTTATTGATGCTGTCTGATGCACTTGGAGATTTAGCATGAGTGGAACAGCCAGAAAATACTGGGAGTGTGTGAAAAACTAATGAAACATGCGGTTGCATTTGGAAATGAATCACGACTTGCGGCAGATTTCCTCTCACTTTGTCTTTGAGTTTTTCACTACTTCTTGCTAAAGACATTTGCAAAATTAGGATTAATTATTTTCTTCACACCTGACAAGTTGAATACTGAAGGAACAGTAATATATGTCTCAAAACTAAATCAGTAAAAAATATATTTTAAAAAACTTTTCCTGATGTATTTGTTATTACATAATCTTGGAGCATGAAAAGCATACTGCAGTTGCCATTTATAGGTCCAACTTATGAAATGAGCAAACTAATTTGTTGGTTTTGTCCCCAGTTGAATCACATTTGCCTCATCCTCACTTAGGTTGTTTGATGATGACGTCAGAATGCAGGATGTCGCGGAGACAGAGGATCATTGCCTAGTGGCATTTACAACCTGACAGGTGACACGGATGGTATTTTCAGGTAGAAGACTCCTATCCAAAGTCTTCCATTTCATGTGAAAGCAGCTATAGATCCATCTCCTGTAGGCTGGCCAGGCACTTCTAGTGTCTTTATACACACACTTTCCCTTTCTGACACTTTGAAGGTTTGAAATCCCTGACAGCTCACCTCCTGCTGTTAAAACTCCCCAAAGCTACTTTCCTCACCAAGAAAAGCGCTTTAATGCTATGTGTGTCTGAATGACTGTGCGTCTGCGTGCCTATCTTGCAGTCAGCAGAATCGGACTGTTTTAAAACCAGACAGCCAGACAACCTACAGCCAACCTAGTCAGGCTGCAACAGGATGGCATAAAGAGTACTGGGTGACCTGCCTTGTTCGGTCTGACACACACTTGCTTTGAGATATGCACTATAGTAGCAACACGCATTTGAAGTTTTGCTTACACAGAAACAGAAATTACACCTAAACTCTGACCGCCTGGCTCACAATCTCACCCACACAAGGCAGCCACAACTTGGGGTTCAAACTCCTTAGACACGGCACAGACTAAATCCTCCTGAGGAACTTCTGTGGCGTACCGGAATTGTCCCGGTCTCCTCCCGCTGTTGCCTCCTGCTGCCTGTGTGCTCACCTGAATTTTCACAAACACGCACAAAACAAAAACACACACGCTCTCTGTCCTCATCTCTCTTCGCTATCCTCATGGGAATGCTCACAAAATCCTCAAAATAAGGTAGTTATTCCTCCTCGTAAGACGCTTGCCACATTGGAAGCAGAAAAGTTCCACCTCAGTAAATTCCTTGTTAGTATTCATCACTGAAACTCACCAGAGGAGCAGTTCGCTTCAGTTTGTACAAGAGCTACAGGATCATCATGGTCGGCAGTATGGAAAGATGAAATGCCCACAAACGTTTGGACGAGTACATTAATGCTGAATACCTAGATACAGGCGCACTGATACCTTGTTACATACTGCATAGTAAAATAGGTGCTAATTTGAGCTGCATAAGAGAAGATGGAGCAGGTAAAGGCTCAAGTGCTGCAGTATAATCAGATTCTGCAAAATGAAGGCTGTTCAGATACAACTGTAAATGTTTCATAAGGTCAGCATGATTATTGCTCAGCATCATTTGTTATATGCAAGTCACTAAAATACCAGCTCCTGACAACCACCCATCCCGATCTGTTTCACTGTACGCTGTAAGGCTTAAAATAACTTATTTAGTGAGTGCTGACACTTGTCCATCATTTGAATGCAAAATGAGAGATACTGGGGGAAAACACACACACACAGACACATACACACCTTCGTCCACCTTTTTCTTGCGTCCTCCTGAGAGCTCATCGTTGGAGAGAAAAGGTTTGAGTACATGAGCCGGCCTTGGGCTTCTCACCCTGGTTTTATTGCCCTCTTTCTTCCATCCCTCCATCCCCCTCTCTTCCTCTGTGTTGCTGTCAGCTCGTTAATGTGAGTGAGAACCTGTCATCTTTGTCTTCTGAATGGCCAACCATAAAGATGATGAGTGAAGTTGGAGTTTTGAAGCCATACCCTTTCACCCGCCTAGGTGATGATGTCCCAGCATTAGAGGCAGTGCGGCGGTGTCTAGACGACATCTGCCGCATGAAAAACAGTGTGCAACTTGATTCATTGAGCAAACCGCAAAGAGTGTAAAGTACTAAAGTCGCACATTGTGACAAGACAAGTCAAACTGCTTGCACTTGCATAGAGTAGAGAGAAGGCAGGTGTGTATCATTTGATCATATCTGAATCTCCTGCCATAACCACTGTTTGACTTCCTCAGTGAATTGAATTAGGTTTAGTATAAATCATTTTCAAGTATAAATAACTACAATTTAAAGATTCAGTCACTTAGGTCTGTTATCACCTGTTGTTTGGCAGGCAACCAGAAGCTTTAGTATTTTTAGTAGCAGCTATTAAATTATTCACAATGATTAAGTGAACAAAATCAATTTTAACAACCTATAGCAACACCTAAAAATTTAATGAGTACCAGAAAATGTGCCATTTTGATTGATATCAATTTGAGTATATGTAACAATAAATAAATCATAAATAGCTAATATTTGAGAGGAATAAACTCAAAATATTAAAATGGTGCAATTAAAAAAAACAGCCTGTATTTAAATTGCTAACTCATTACTATACAGACACAGTTGCTATGCGGTTATCAGATAATACGGAATGTGTCTTTTCACAACCTTGAGGAGAATAAAGTCATTGGCTTAGTAGAGCTGCTGGTGACTAACCAGCAGAAGCACCTTTGTTTTCAACATCGATCTGCTAATAAAACTAAAGAAGAGGTTCTAACCTATTCTTGGGACGCGTATCTTTTGACTTGGACAGATTTGAACTGAAAGAGGGTCAGTCACTCTTACTTGCCATAAAGTTCCATGAAGTCACTTTTAAAGTTAAAGGCTAACCTTAAAAGAGACATTTAGTACCAAACCTTTCTACCTTTTCATCCTTCATTCAACAGACACATCTGCTTGTCCTTCCCTGTCCTCTTTGCTCCCTCTTGGATTCTCTCTTTCTGTATTCTGTTGTGTCATTTTACCTTTCACTCCCCTTTTCTTTAGATCATACTTGGACCTCATCTCATATTAAGCCGATTAATTCCCCCGCTGACCTCGTTACCTTCTCCCAAACTCGGCCGACATTTAGCACTTCATTATCTTTACCTCCTTACACTAATTATGTTCCCTTTTATCTCGGTAGAATCACTCACCTCGTTTCCCTGGCATTTGGCTGATGTAGCTCAAAAAGTGGCTTATCAAAGCAGTGAAATTAGAGGACTGAAAGGCAAAGGTCATAAAGAATAGTAATGATTAACAATGATTTGTGGTAAAAGTGGGTTGAATTTCCCAATAGAAAATTTAATTCTTTTAACGGATTGTTAGACTTCATACTCTTCATTGTTGAGTTTCTGGATTTATAGCTCTAGAAATGTAAAAAAAAATATAAGGAATTTAATCATATTTTGATTGGACTCACTCTCGGTAACATGGCTTTGCCAGAGCAGTTAAACAGTTGAATGTCAGCTAAAATTAGTCTCTGATTAGCGTGTGGAGTGAGAACTCGCAAAGCCTTGCATAAAATTCAATTGTTCCATTACACACAGTCTAATTATAAATCTACGTCTTTGCAAATCCCCCTCTGAGAAACAAATGATGTACAGTACATAACAACCGTATTTAGCAGAGATCACATTTTCAGCTGTAGTGAGATCTTTCTGGCTTGACTGATTGAGGAAAAACAGATACTAAGTAGTCTGATTCTTCCTCATCTAACTAGCCAAGTTCAGACAGCACGTCTTCCTGATTTTACGCTGCAGCTTGAAGATCAAATCAATGGTTATAATGAGGCAATTAAAAATACATAGAGCCTCACATTAACAAACTGGAATACACTTAAGAGGCCATCAAGGACTCAATAAAGCCATGGATTTACTGGCATTGTTGTCATTTATCCTTTTGATTGCACTTTAATTGCACAAAGGCTAATTGTCTGCATACAGTTTAGGCTACAATATGGCAAATATTGTTTTTGTCACTTGCTCATATGTGTTGGGATGTATTGCTCCAAGGAAGAGAATTAATGGCCCAAATGAAAGCATCCTTCTGCACCAGTGAGTTGTGGGCCTCATGCTGTTTGCTGGTGGTTGGACACATAATAAAAATGACAGACAAATAGTACTGTAAGCATGCCAGCGCTGTCCATGCCTCTGGCACTGCAGGAATTTTTAAAAAAGGATGTCTAGAATAGATTGTAATGTTTTTTCATTCTAATAAGGCAGAGTGATTTAATTTGTAATCAAACCACAACTGTTTTACAAGTGTCCATCACTGGTAGTGCTCTAGCGATATCCCACATAGTCCTCGTTCCTTCAGTGACTCAATCTATCACACACTGTTAATACGAAATAAAGTCATGGGCAAAATAATAATTTACACTAAACAAAGACTTCAAAAAGCTGATGATGTCTGGTTTTTCTCACTCTCTCTCTCTCGTCAAATGTTGTCCAAGGGATGCTGTTTCAATTTTCTACTAATTTTTAATGTGATCACTTGTCATGCTGTTTTATTGGAATGTGTTATATGGTAGCCTTGATTTTTGTCCACTTTCTGCAGCCGCAATACATTATGGGCACTGTAAAATGTTTCCTCTGATAATGTATGCTTTGAACAGAACATCGTAAAAGCTACACGATTATTTTATGATTATGTATTGGTGGGAGTTATACAACCGTGAACAATACCCTTCTGTTTTTTGTGTGTGTTTAATAATAGGACCATAAAAACACAAAAATGCTGCCTGGTGACACAAGTCAAATAAGAGTCTTGCCTTCAGGCACTAAGGAAGACTTTGTATATTTCTGAGCTTGGAATGCAATAATTGCAGGGATAGCAGAAAATGCCCTTTTATTGTTTGACATAAAGCAACAATATACCATCAGTGTTTCTTACCATGCAACTTTAGAACTATACAGAATCACTATCAGGAACAGAGAAGCATTTTTGAATAATATAATTACGGTCAGTTCAGTTTCACAGATTTGTGGCCGTCTAACTAAAAAGTATATGTTCCAACTTGGTCCAGTGACAAGTCAATATTGTGATCATAGTGGATGTTTTCCATGCATGTTCTGCTGTGCTCAAACTTGACCATCTAAACAGAAGTTTATAACCAACATTGGTGCAAACTGACAAAGTATTTCTTGTAAAGGACACATCCCTAACATTGAATAGCAGCTTCTTCTTCTGCAAAGTGCACCATGGATGAAAAGTCTGTCACAAGGTCAGAACAATGACTCAGTTTTCCATTCAGCATGTTTGCAAACCAAACATTTTTTAGCTGTGTGCTCTTCTAGATAAAATGACTGAATACCCATGCTTCTTTCTAGACTGTGATTGTGAACATCACTTCACCCCTTTAGGCATTATCAACATGTTACGTTTACATTTCAGGCACCAGGCTGGTTCTGTTATGCAGCAGGAGATTCAATAAGTGCAAATGGTGGAATATGTTAACATATGTAAATCTTGGTAATTCTAAGTTGCTGAGTAATAAAAGAGTACAAGAAACACTGTGTAGAAAGTTAAACCAGACATCTACTGTATGCTCTGCGGAAGCCATTTACTGTGAGCTGCCGGAAAGCAGGTACTCTAAGTTGGCAGTAGGACTTTATTGCAAATGTAAAAGGTCAATTAATAAAATGTCTCAGTTAAGGCTCACTAAGTCATATTTAAATGAAAGATTATTATCTCCTGCAGCTAGTATTTGCCATGACTCCAGGATATTAATGTAATTATGTTCACAGAGGCATGTAAGTCACTAAAAAGCCGTAAAGAGACGATACACTCTAGGCCATTAGTTCTTCAACTTTTTCAACAAGGGAAATAACTCCAGAATGTTTTCCATGCATGTTTTTTAGGATTTTTTTTTCTCTTAAACTAAGTGATATAATAAGATGTATGAGGTAGATCTTGTGTCACAAAAGCATAGTGCATGGAGTTAGAATTAGTGACATGTTGTACACTTGTACACACTGTTTCCATTATCTTGCCATTTTTGATTTTGTTTTGTCAGAACTGTCAGACAGCACTGGAACCTGAAGTAGTGATTAGTGATCTTTCATGGGGCAAGTTGACCAGTTGACTGAGCATAATTAAAATACATTAGATTTCGTCTCAGAATAAACCTGTATGCACTGGTTTTTAAAGTTTTGCTTCAGGCAACAGAGAAAGTTACACAGAATAGAAAATATTTTCATAGAGTACTATAAAAAAGTATGTACTCCCCCTTGAAAGCTGTCTACTTTTATTGCTTTTCAACATTAAATCATGGTCAAATGATGTGTTTTTTCTTTTACAAGAATTTACAACAAACATTATAACAAACAGAATGTCTTTCATCTAAGTGAAAATGGATTTCAACAAAAGTTATGTCAAATAAATGAGAATATAAAATGTCACATAAATTATCGAAGTTTTGAAGTTTCAAGTGACTCACCAAATTTAACACAGGTGCTGCCAGTTGTTGCTAGACATCATATAATTACTGAAATGGAGATCATCTGAGTGCAGTGAATGTGTCTCAGAAAACTGCAGTATAAAGACACCTGTATCTGGAAGCTCAAATCATTGTTGAATCAATACTCCAGTCTATAATTACACCACGAAGGCAAAAGAACACTCCAAGCAACTCTGTGAAAAGGTTATTGAAAAGCATAAGTCAGGTGTTGGGTACAAGAAATTCTTCAACTGACTGAATATGTCTTGGAGTACAGCAAAATCCATCATGGAGAAATGGAAAGAATGTGACATATGCTGAAATCTGCCTAGAGCAGTTCATCCTCAAAAGCTGTGCAGGAAACTGACTAGTGAGGTAGCGAGGGCAGCCACCGAGACATCGATGACCGCTCTGAAGGAGTTACAAGCGTCAGTGGCACAGATGGGCAAGACCAAGCATACGACAACTAAAGTTGAAGCTTTACAGGAGAATGGCAAAGAGAAAGCTACTGTTGATAAAAGCTTATATTAAATCTCTAGAACTAAACTAGAGTTCGCTAGAAGGTAGGAGACAGACTCTGTAATCAACTTGTGGACAACTAAGCTTTGCACCATCCCCATTTTGAAGCATGGTGGTGGCAGCATAATTTTGTGGGGATGCAACAAGCCCTGGAGAGTTTGTAGAGGTAGAGGGTAAAATGAATGCAGAAAAGCTTAGGGAAATGCTGGAGGACAGCCTGATGCAATCTGTGAGAGAACTGAGACTTGGGAGTAGATTTATTTCCCAGTAAGACCATGACCTCAAGTATATAAATAAAAATGGTTTAGAGACAACAGGGTGAATGTTTTGGAGTGATCAAATCAGAGCTCAGATTGTAGTCCAATTGATAATGTGTTACTGGACTTGAAAAAGGCTGCACACTCATAATTCCCATGCAAACCAGACAGTTTTGAAAAAAGAAATAAGAACGGAGGAAAATTCCAGTGTCCAAATGTGCAAAACTGAGACTAATATGCACAGATTTGATGCTGCAAAGTTGCATCTACCAAATAATGCTTTGAAGGTAGGCTGTTATCAATTATTGTCACAAAAAATATACAGAGAAACAATAAAAGACGGTCAAATTGTAGGAGGATGAATACTTTGTCGAGCTACTGTATCATCATAACTTTCTAAAGCTGAACTTGTTGGCAGATAGTTGCTTATTTACACATCCAGCACTTACAGAGCAACTTTACTACTCCATCAAGGAATATGGCGGAGTTATGTGACGATCGGCGTACATTTATCTGTTTATCTGTGCACAACATTACTGAAAAGACAAAATATTGGATTTGGATGAAATTTTCAAGGAAGGTCAGAAATGACACAAGGACCACCTCATTAGACTTTGGCAGTGATGCAGCTTATAGTCTGGATCCATGGAGTTGTTAAAGATTTCTGTATCATTGCAGTTGCATTACTTTAATTGTAGGTTTATTTCTCCAAGCTACTCTGATCACATTTTTCAAATGTTTCAAATGTTCTTCCATCTATCCGTTACCTGTACCCACTTTATCTTGTCAAGGTCTGCAGGGTACAGGAGTCTATCCCAGCTCATCTGATACATGGTTATTATAGAAGTATTGATTACAGATGTCTTAAATCTGTAATATTGTTGCCAACTAAGCATTCCGTCGCACATCTCTTCCAAGGCTTAACTAGTTGATATTACAATCCAGCAGCATGACAATAAAGAAACAGTTTCTCACAGTTTTCTGCAGTAGTATTGGTGCAGTATTGGTGTACCATGAAGCACATGTAATGTGAAGTTTATCGATTTCACACAAGCTGTCGTTTTGTTTCCCACTCAAACCCATATGAATATTGGCTAAAATCCAATATACATACAGGCTTTTGAATTCAGGCGAAAAGGCTTCTTGAGTGCATTATTCATGGACTTGAACACAAGATGACACAATTTGAAAATGAGCCCTGCAAAAACTTGAGCTACATGTAATAGCAGAGCTGAGCAGCATGAAGGTCATCTCTACCTGTCTCTGTGTGCAATGGTGTTCTCCACTTTGCTTGACAAACTGCTTGTGAAGTCTTGTCTTTGCTTTCGCTTAATGACCTTTCAGTTTATGTTCAATATGTAATGTTCTTCAGTTCTGAGAATCACAGCTCTCTTGTCACATCCCAGCTTACTTAAATATGAATTCATGTGTCTAACGTCTCGTGTCTGTTTGAAAATCATGAACACAGTTGTCAGAATTCTTGATACGCAGAACGTAGTATTGCTCATCATTGTCTAGAAAGAGTAAGAACACAAAACTAAGACGAGGAAAGTAATGAAAAATGCTGACATCATTTTCATAGAAAAGTAGGTACGAGATGCACAATACAAGATTGATTTTAGTCACTGCAGTTATTTTATATAAGATTGTGCTTTGAAGGATAATCTTCAGTTAATCTTCAACTGAGTTTAAGGGGTGAAAATAATTAAGTTCAATTGGTTATTGTTTAGTGAATAATATTTTCTGTTTTCACTGAAAGCATTCCGGCAGTATCAACTATATAACTGACTGACAGTAGATGTTTGGCTTTATATGCGGCAGGAATATGTATAGCTGAGATGCAACCTTTGCATGTCTTTTCATCAGTTCATCTACTATTTCATCTTCCCTCCATCCCATCCCTGACACTACGGATCATGTTGATTAATGTAGATAACAAATGGCACTCATTTATCTCTCCCTCTGTCTCTTTCTCTCCTCCCTCACTATATTAATGACTGTAATCAACTCAAAATAAATAATTTGTGTCCCTCAGTGCATGAATCTCCACCTCCCACCTGTGGCAAATTCAAAAGTTGAATTAAAAAGTGCTTTGCGGGGCAGTTTTTTTTATCTCCTTCCAATCCCCCTGGCATATCCCTCTGCTCCTTTTCACATCTCTTTCCTCATTTATCATTGTCGGTTTGTTTTAAGATGTCTGAAAAACACCTTGAAGAGATTAAAGGTGTGCTGTGGTGCAGCGAGGCCTTGTCTCTCTCTTTGACTGGTAGGAACACTTCAAATGATGTGGTGACCCTCTTGTTTCCTGCTGTTGCATCATGGTCATGTTGCATGCTGTTTACTTTCAGAGGACCACAATGATGCAGTTGCTTTCTCTTTTGCCCCCCTTCTGCCCTTCTTTTATTCTCTCGCTCCTCGAACAGCGTCGCGTTGCTTCAAAGTTACAGTGACTGACTTTCAGCTCTAGTTATCCTGACCCAACAAACAATGTTTTTCTGCTGACCAAAGCCCTTTCAAAAATACAGGAAAATGTGCAGCCTTGCATGCGTTTTAGAGATGTAAGCAGGCAATTGTTCTGTGGTTATTTTGCAATCTAATTTGACACATATTTATATTCAGTAGATTTATTCCTAAATTTTATGAGAATATAAAGCATGCAGAGGAATGTAGAAGTGGGTTTCAGCCATTCCAAGCATATGATACTGATAATTGTAAAATAACCCAAATAAACAAAAACATCTGGATAGGTTTTGCATACATTTTGGTCACTACGCTACTTCCCAATCTATTTCCCATGCAAAACTCCTGAAATTCTGTTATTTTGTTCTTTTCCGCAATTTTAAATTGTTCATCATTAGTGCCACAGAATTACTTGTTTGTAAGTGTAGAAAGCAGGGAATACAAAATGGAACTGTTGCATACCTTATTTTATGGCAGTCACAGTAAAACTAAAAAAAAAAAATTGTACAGTTTTATTGTTTTGCATTCATGTTTACTTGTGAGAGTGACTTTTTTACTTTTGGTCCTGTGGCATTACCATGAGAAGATGTTCAGAACTGAATAAGGCCGTGTAAAATCAGGCAGAAACTGTCCTGAAACAGCTACTGCAGAATGGCTTCAGTGTTGCAGTCCTTCTGTGTTTGGACAAAGGTTTGTCAGGTGGTTTAGGTCATGGCTGTTTTTCTTATTTGTGTGTGTGTATATCCTGTCTTTTCATTCCTGAAGCTTTTATTAAGCATTATATTAGAGGGTGAATATTAGAATCAACTGTAAATATTACACAGTTCAACGCACACTCCAAACTACAGTGTGCTTTTACAGTTTTCAGGGTCGGTATCACTGAACATTACAAGCTTCATTATGGTAGGATTTATTGCAAGGCTGTTATGCTGTTTTGCATTTGTTTTATTTTGATACCTCAAGTGTATGCATGATCAGAGTAAGCAGTTTATAAATGACAGTATGGAAACTAAAATAAATATCTCAACACATTTATTGAAGATAGAATGCACGATCATCTAAGAGTAAGGTAAATTTCCATTCAAGTGAATGAAAAGCAGATCTATTCTGGCATTCAGAAGTGCCATTAGGTGAAAAAGATAATGTGATACACTACTCCACTGAAGAGCACTAAAATTCATAATCAGATAAGACTTAAGCGACCGGAAATGCCAGCAAAGACACTTTGAGGGAACTGCAGTATGGATAATCAAGTGATCGCTGGTGCATGAAACGAGTCCCAGAGAGAAGCATGATAAATACAAGTGTTTATAAAAGATTGTACTGCAACAAGTGCAGCACAGTATACTGGATGTTTTGCTCAGTTCCCCAGAGAAATGCTATAGTTTGTGAGTTTTCATTTTATGTAAGAACTGGACTGTTAAAAAACAAATAAACAAGCAAAAAAATATATAAAACCACAATGTCCTTGGTGTAACTGAGGCAAGGAAGCTTTGCTATAACCCAAACCCCCCTCTCTTCCCACATGAAAAAGAATTGCCACTTCTCAACAGTATTCTGTGAGCTGATTCTAATTCTGGTTGATGTTAATTCTACGTTTTGTCAGGACTTTTTGTGATGTGACTGCAGAGTAAACACCAAAATGACTTAGGTTTAACCAACCACTCAGACCTCAGTTTCTTTATAAACTCAGACCAACATAGTATCCAGAAGACTTTGCTTGACTTACAAATTTGTTTCAAAGGGCCTTCTTTTCTCCTTCACTGACATTATTAAAAAGTCAAAGCCTATACCATTTGGGAGGGAAATGATGAGCAGGGAAGGTCTCATCTTTCAGCAGCAAAGTCACAGCTCCAGTACTAAAGGCCTGTGTAGGGTACATTAAAGTTACTCGCTGTTATTGGCTGAAACGATTGACAATACGCCTTTGGTTGCAGTGAAAATTAATGAGCAAAGGGTGTTCAGTGCATGTTAAATGTTTGTCTCGGGAAATTCTTAACACTGACAGAGTAACACTTTTTTTATTAATTGTAATGGAATCAACCCATTCTTCTTGTTTTCTTAGTCAGATGCATGAACACGTACTTTCTAACATGGCACTAAATGTACTCGATCGCTTTCTCAAGCATTATTTCCAACAAGAAGATGGAGTAAAGTTTTGGCCAACATCTGATGAAATATTTTTATACACATGTGCTGTGTGTTTCCTAATGTGGCTTGCACAGATCCCCCCCCCCCCACCCCCCACCCCCTTTAGAAAAAACTCCCTTCACAGAACTCACAAAAGGGCCCACTGGGCTTTTGAATATTCATTAAATTTGACATCCCAGACAGGAGGGGAACTGACAAGCATATCAGCCTGACTCACCCAACAGAATGTTCATCCTAATCCAGTGATAAGCCGTGCCATGTTTGAATAACTAATCAAGAAGTTTAGTGAATACAATTCAGTCAGAGGCACGATTATTTACCTGACATAGACAGGTAATTTGTGTTGTTTTGCACATTTTAGCTGCAAATGTGAAACACAAGGACAAACATTTATTTTTTTCCAGTACTCACATTGTTCATATTGTTGTGCATTTCAGGTACTCGTAGAATTTACTGCTCTGCAAAATGCACAAAGGATACAGCATGTTCCCTCATTTTCTCAGCTCTGGTTCATTACTCTTTGTTCACGTGTTTGTTAATAAACACTCAGATATGCACATACACATTCAGTAGTTTGCATACATGAATACAAAAACCTTGCTTGTGGTCACATCACTAAGAAGGATAGTTAATTTGGCGAGTGTGTTTGTACGGTTGATGATCATTGGAGCATAGCCAATGGGAGGCTTAATGTCAATATAATCTGAGTTTGGGGCTAGCGGTAAGTTGGTACAAATTTTCAAACCAACCCTTACTATAGTTTGCTTTCAACAAAAAAAAAAAGACGTGTTTCTGAGTCTGTCTGATTGATAGATTTGGTATCAGGAAACATTCTGGTCTTTTAGATTGTATGTTTGTTTGTTACAGACAGAGAGATCCAACATCTAACATATCTTAAAATCTATGAACTATAATGGATGTGGGAACAGAGACACAAAGGAACTTGTACCTGCTGTCAATTCATGTCTAAAACTATAAACTACATATTGACATGTTGTATTCATTGTCCTCCTCTTTTTTCTCTATTTATAAATGCAGTGGATAAGCAGTTCAGAACAGATTCCATTAGAATATATGAAGACTTCTTAAGGAACTCTTAGTAACCTAATGTTGACACCAGTGCCTCATGAGTTGGGTTATGTATAAATTTAGAATAATACCAATCCCACCGACAGACCTGTTTTGTCACTAGAGTAAAAGTAAATCATGTAAGCACAATATGTGAGAATCTTTAAGAGCATATCTGCCTAGTGAAATCATTTATGTTTTATCTACCTAAAAGGCTAATAAATAGCTTTGAAGCTGCACAAACCCTGTAGTTTTCCCTACACTTTGTGGATGTCAGTTTGTGACACTGTTATCAAATAGTCACAAAGTGTTTAATTGAATGTGATTTCATCTTATTTGTAAACACTGTTTTCATATATGCAATGAAAGCAAAAACCATGTGTGACAGTATATACTTATATGTTCCAAAAAGTAGATCAGTGCTCAGTTTACGTATCCGTACATGTACATGTATCATCTCGGTTGGACTACGTCCCAAACATAAATTTCTTGAGAGTTAAAGGTAAAGTAATAAAGATCCCCTTGCACCTCATATTATTGGACAAATCCTTTTGGGCCAACTACTATAGCTGCTGCGGTAGAAAGTAGATTTTGCTGATGCTTCCACTGAAGAGATCTGAAGTCACTCTAACCTTTTAGACTTTGTAGTTGTAGAAGGGGCCCTGCCTGGAGATCCCAGGCTCTACTCCAATTCATAAAATGTGAAAAGTGATTTAGCCAATGGCCAGACCCAGCCAAGCATTAAAAGCGGCCAGAAAAATCTTAAAAACATCCATAAAATCCACATTTAAACAGAACACGGACACTAAAGTTTGAGTTATATAACCTCATCTTTTTACTTAAAAGCCTTAATGCTACATTTAGCATATTGCCAAAATTTTGACCTAAGGAAAACTATAGAGTGATTTAAATGAGACAAAATATGGTCGACTTTCTCTACATAGCCAAAGGACAGAGCCAGCCTAATTTTAGAAGCGTGTCTTGGCTGGAGAATGCATTAGCATTCACATATGCAAATATGCATGGCCAGGGATGTAGGCAAAAGAAACTATTTGCAAGACCAGAAACACACGTAGAGTACAAATATTTACATGAATGTCACATACTGGTTAACTGACTTCTGTGATCTCTCATCACCAGGAATGTGAGGGGAACAATGCTCAGGGTGGAGGGAAGCTTAATGACAAAGTGCATTCGAGCTGATTTTAATTTAAAAAATCATCGTGACCTGTTTGGGGAAGTCATCCATGCATGGAGTGTTTACTTGGCTTAGCCACACTCTTCACTGTACCTTTACCCCAATCCTTTCACGGAGTCTTCTTGCGTCATATCCCTTCATTACTAGGAGCCCTAATTTAAAGCCTTGAATTAAAAATCCAGGAGAGCAAACTCATATAACTTTATTATGGCCTGAATACTTTAATGTGCACTTGTAAAAAAGTTACACAGGCCCCACTTTAATGTGTTCTATTCATTAATTATAGGATACAGTTGGGGGAACTCAGAGTTCTGCAAGATGTAGAGATTATTAAACAATTTCTCTTGTTTTTGCCCAAATCGGAGGTTGAGATGAAAGAAGGCAGAAATAATTGACTCTTAAGATGGTAGAAACCAAGAAATACATATGCAGCTATGGAGGGAAATCTAGTTTAGGAAACCTTGTCTCTGGTGGGCGAGTTGGAGATGTACAGTAAAGTAGAAACAATTTTTCCAGGACCAGCTTTGAAAATGACATTGCTGTGCCCTTGAACATTCTATTTCATGAGAGCTTTTACAAGCTAACAGTGAAAATCAATACAATCATTGGTCTTCCATCCTGACTGCTTGTGGAAATATCGCAGTCACTGCAGGTTTCAACTTCACAAAAAAACTTTCACAATACCGATACCAATAACAATTGCGTAGTGGCTTCTCCTAAATCCTAAATGTTTGTTTTAGTTTTTTACAAACTAATTTAGTAATTTAGTGATGACTAGCTGAATGGTTTGATAATTAATGCAGGCCTTACTGAGTGCCACCGAGGTGGAGACAGGGACTTAAAAATTACAACTATTAGCATTCATAGGTCAACTAAGAATCTTGGGAAGAGTTCAAATCCTGGATGATATTAGTGCTGTGACACTGATATAAAATTTGATTCTGCTCATACATAAAAACGTCATTTTTTTCTTCTCACTTCAGATCAAAGCAGATTGCGTTGCATAACCTTCTCATAACATAACCAAAGGAGAAAATAACACACTGTCATACTGAAGTACGAGTACAAATAATTATTAAAGATAAAGATATTTTAGACACTTGGAAGTCAGCTGCTTTTTTAGCTTCTACAAGAGCGACTATTAAAATTTTGAGCCAGAATGTGTGTGATCCACCATGACAACCAGAAATTAACCTGTGGCAGCAGGCAGGTATGAATAGGCAAAAGAATATTAATTAGGAATTCATTAAGAATATATCACCATCCCCAATTTAAATCCAATGTGTGTGTTTGAAAGCAGTAACAAATCTGTGGAAGCAACATGTTTAAAAATGGGAGTGATATCTGTGGCATCAGCAGATGGAAGCCAGAGTCACATGCTTGAGATGTTCTGATTCAAGACCTCACGTGTGCTGCTTCTTTTTTTCCCCCCACCATGTCATTTTCTGGCGCCTCTCTCTCCATCAGTGAGGTATTCTTAACAGAGCAGATCCTGTCAGGAAGTGATTATTTAAATCAGTGCATCAATTAATACGCCTTCATAACAAGGAGTCCTGCTGTTATTGGTGACAGCAGATTACTTCAGTTTTATCAGTGGGAGAAACATTTGCCGGAGCAAATTAATTGTCCAAAAGCACTTAATTTTCAAAGATTTAACATGAGCTACCTGCAGATCACTAACAAGATGAACAACAGAACATCAGATGTTGCCACTCATGTTTTCAGCAACTAAATGTTTACTCAGTCAGTCCTTTTTGTTTGTTACCCAAGGCCTTCAGTTACAATTTCAAAGAAACCAAATACAGACCATTGATTTTCTTATTGAAAAGGGAATAAAATGTTGTTAGTTTAGGTGCTGGTTTAATTTTTAAATAGTTTTAATATGTGGCATTGTAGCAGCAGACGCCATATCTGAGATTTGTTCAGATGCAGTGCAGGTATTTCATTACAAAGTGACTTGATTTTATTAGGATTGATGCAGAGACTACAGCTTTAATAAATCATTATTCCATTTCACAATGTGGAGGATTACTGACTGATAGATTATAATTAGAAAAGTCACAGCTGGAAAACGTGAACACGTGCACCGTTTCATTTTCCGTAGCTCCTCGACATCGGCGTGCGTGTGCATTAAGTGAGACTGCTCAGTGGGGAAGCTTCCGCTACCAATCACTCCACTCTGTCAGTCTGCCACTTCTCTGAGCGACCGTGGGACATGAAAAATCTCTGGCCTCACTGCAGTGTTTCCAGCTTTGTTTCATGACAGAGTTCTCTTTTCTTCCCAGATTTATTTTACAGTAGCATTAAAGCCACCGACACCACTGATTACATCCCAGACAGAGAAGGCAGCTTAAGTTGTTGACACGTCATAGCTAAAGACTAGATCATTGTAAGATAGCCTTTCATACCTTTGTAATGCATCTTACTGAAAGTTCAACAAGGAACTTACTCAGTTTATTTACAGTATTTCCCTCTCTATATTTCAATTTTCCCGCTCCCATCTCCACCAGGTGATAGCGAGCCTTTACTCTTTCTTTTAATCCGATTTGGATGCAACCTCTGCAAACCTGCTGTCAAACACTGCTCCTTTCTCAGTTGCTGTCTGTTGTCATTTGAGGTAATGTCACTTCGGTTCAGTCAGCCGGTCTTTCCATGGTCATCAGAAGTCCTGCATCACATCTCATCCATCCCTCCTTCACCACCATTGTCTAGACTCCACTGGGGATTTTCATGCACAGCTCAAGCGACTACCTCACTACATCACTTTCCTTTGCTTTGCACATGATGTCAAATACTATAACATACCTACTCTTTACGATTCTCTCTATCAGTCTCTCCCGATTTACCGATTTTGAAGAAAGTCTGACATTGGACGTTTGGTATTAGTAGTTTCTTCCTGTCAGTAACTTAGATTATGAATGCTTATATCTGCAGATTGTCTCAACTGATACAGCTTCTCTTTTACCGTATGTTTAAAAGATATCAGGCTCAGGAGCACTTTTCTTCAACTTCCATTAGACTAAGTTTCGCAAAGTTCCCACTATCACTGAAGTTGCCCATCTCCCGCAGGTTTAGAATCTTTGATACACCCATGCTGAGAAGTGAAGGAGAGACATATTTTGGGAATAAAACACAAATCTTGTGGAAATATGCTGACCTGCGCCCATGCTGGAAATCTGCACTTCAAGCTGTATTATAGGACAAGAGCTGAGCAGCCAAAGAGAACTAGCTGGATGCCTGAGACAGCAACTAGCACAGCACATCTCCAATTTAAACCAGCTTCATTTTCTCTTCATCTCTGCTTCTCAAACTTAAACCCTCTTTTTTCGGTCTTTGATTCCTCTCTCACCATACTTCGCCCAGCTCTGTCACCCACTCCAACCCCCCGCACCCTCATATCTGTAAGTCTGCATATATTGTAACACACACACACGCACACACACACACTGTGCTGTAGGGTGAGCTTTTGCCAACACAAATCTCAATTGCTTTTTCACACAGTTGGTGGAGGAGTGAGAGGCTTAAGGAGATAGAGTTGGACAGGATAAAGACAGTGAAGGAGAGAGAGATGCGAAAAAGAGCTTAATCCCAGATTGATAGCTGCTAATAAAGTTTGATTATGACTGACAAGGCACTGTGGGTTTCTAATTGACGCTTGTAATAGCCTGGGAGCCCAGGCAGTGAACGGAGGAGATGGGAAGAAAGGGAGAGAGAGACATTTCTTCATAGGTTTAGCAGGGATGGAGTGGCAGCACATCACAGTCCAAATCAGCAAATGAATCAAACAAGGATAAACAATGTGACCACTGTGGTTTATTTGTCAGCTTTGTAGATTTATGAACTTTACAGATGGCACTGCTCGCATTTTCTTTTAATAAAACTACCAGCAACAAATCTACTGATACTTTCAACGACATGTAATAGTATCAACATTATGTCTGCCACACCAGTTATTACCTACCTACTATCTGATGCTGAAGTGTACAGTTTGCTTTAGATAAGTGATAACTCCTAGAAAATGACAGTAAAAACAAATCTAATTGAGTTTTTTGTGGATTTTTACTTTTGCATACATTGTTCACATCTGTGTTCATTTATTCTCCATGTGTGAATGAGAATAACATGAAACATAAGTTGAATGATTAATGCATGTGCAGTGTAGGAGGGCAATTGATAGGTAATACATTTGCTAAAACATGTCATCTTGTTATCTTCTGTCCCCTAATAAATTTCAGTAATGCTGCTTATATCATGTCACTATAATATTTAATTTGTGGTCATTTTTTTTCCTGATGAACTGTGAGAGCTGTTTCTGCAGAGACATTGATAGACTGATGGAGTAGTAGACTTGGCAATAAAAAAAATAATTAAAAAAAATAATAAAAATAAAACTTCCTTAATGTTTATTCAAAGGAGAACTTTTATACAAAGTAGAAACTGTGTCAAGTGGCCCAAAACCTTGTCTCTTAAATTTGCTTTGTCACACCCTACATTCTCTTCAAAGAACATTTTTGTCCTCAAGGCAAAATCATGAAGGGAAATGTAATTTAAGGTGCAAGTTATAATTGTGAAGTTGAACAAGGACAGTTTAAACTCTAAACACAAGGCAGCTATGTCTGATTTAGTTTTGTTTGTTTCGTCTCTGAATGTTTCCTGGGATGATGTGAGGACATGCACACCACTTATGAACATGTTAGTTGACTTCCGTGTTTAATATGCAATCTAGGAATAAATAATCTGCAATTTTTTTTGGATCATTAAAAGTAATTTTTCCAAATATCTGTTAACAACATGGTATCTCAGAAGTTTTTTTGTTTGTTTGTTTATTTGCTTCTCTGATTGGGCTGCACATTCCTTCAGAGGTTAGCACTTTCACCTTGTAGCTAGGTCATCCCCTGCTCGCATCCCCACTGTTCTGCGATCTTTCTCCGTGGAGTTTCCATGTTCTCCCTGTGCATGCGTGGGTTTTCTCCATTTAGCCCTGTGATAGACTGGCGACCTGACCAGGGTGTCCCCTGCCGTCATCTTAAGTCAGCTGGGAAAGACTCCAGCCTCCCGACCCTAATGAGGATTAAGCACTATATAGATGATGGATGGATGTTTCTCTGAGAGAAAGTAATAACACGAAAGATTATGTCGACTCCACAGACTAAGTGGGACATTGTACCACAGATGAAATTTCTTTTTCTTTTTTTTTTTCTTTTTTGGATGTTCACCCTGATAACATATCATTACAGCCTGGTTTTTGAGAGTTGCCAGACTATGCTCTGGCAAACAGCTTGTGATATCTAAGCTGAAGTTGTACTGGTGTCTCAGCAAGACAAAATAGAGATGCTCTGGTTCAGAGTTCAGATCCCTCTGTGGTCATTCAAGCTAAGCCTTCATGCACTAATGGTTCGATAAGGGGCTTTGGATAAAAACATCGGCCAGATGGTAACTTTTATGTGCTGTGAGTGTTCTTTTGCTGTAAATTCTTAACCCCGGGACCCTCTTTCTCTCACACCGTCTCAGGTTCAGAAATGGTGGAGGCCCAGTGTCAGAGGTTTGAGGTGAGGAGCTCTGACGGAGAGAGAGTTCTGTTCTCTGCAGACGAAGAAGAGATCAGCATCGGTACTGAGAAACTCAAAGTAACAGGTAGGGAGTGTATCACAGACTGTACACAAAATGACGAACATATCTTGATTTATTTTTTGGGGGTGGGGGGTTGGAATTGGATGGTGGAGGAATGATACTTATTATTAATTCATGCAGTTTGTAAATCTCCATAAACACTATGAAAGCTCCCCTTACCTGAATCCACATATCTGATATGCAATCACAATAGTAGCATAATTTGTTGTCTGACTTGGTGGCATGGCTCAGTGGGTAGAGTGGCCATCTCGCAACCGGAGGGTTGCGGTTCGATATCCTGGCCCGTCGTGCTCATGTCGAGGTGTCCCTGAGCAAGACACCTAACCCCTGATTGCTCCTGATGGGGCGTGGTTAGCGCCTTGCTTGGCAGCTCCCGCCATCACTAATTTGTAATTTCGTTGTACTTGTTGCAATGACAAATAAAGTTCTATTCTATTCTAAAAGGGCCAACATATAATATCACCAAAATATTGTATTGTAGTGAAATTGCAAATGAAAATAAATCCTCCTACATGCTATATAAATATAGATCACTGGAAGTCACAGGGTTGACAGACTTTCACACTCATTTCCACATCCTTGAGGAATTGATGCAATTATTTTTCATGGTTTATGAAGAGACAGATACAGTAGTGGACAAATTGCAGGCTCAGACTAATTTTTGTAGAGTAACAAGGTTATGTGAGGACTGAGGACACACTCACACACATGCATACAATATCTACACACACCGTAAGCTGTTAAACAGAGTGCTCTTGATGAGTGCAGCCAAACAAGATACAGGTCAGCAAACAGAGTAGGTTTTTTTGTCTGTGTGTGTGTGTGTGTGTGTTTTTTCCTGAATTGAAAAAAGTAAGATAAAAGCCAGTACAGTAATGCAAAAGAGACATAAAATAGGTGAAGAGAGAGATGAATGAATGGTCTGAACCAGGTGACTGTAATTGTAAGGGATCAAAAACAGACAAAAGTCTTTTAAATAAAATGAAGCAAAAAAAAGAATGGGAGGGAAAAGGTGCCCCTGAAGTACATTATATGTTTTTCTCATTTTCATTTGTAAAATGGAAGTGAGAAAATCAATTGAATGGTGAAACGGTTTAGCCAATGTTCATATGAGTCCATCCCTGCTTGTGCACTCAAATATGTCAGTAGTTATGTTATTTGATTTTGCAGAATTCTCCTAAATATGCATTCATGCAAACCAGCAAATTCAACTCTCAAGGTTGAACGACATAAACTCATAATACACACACCCAAACACACACATGCTGGCCTGGGTAATACGGGAGATTTGTCCATTAGAGGCACTCTGAAGGAATGAGGTTGCACAGGGTGGAGGGCGGGGTGACGAGGTGGAGGTCTAGAGGTGATTGTTGCTGTCATTTACTGTTTGATGGAGGTGAGAGAAGAGAGTGTGAGAAGCAGAAAGAATGCAAATGTGCACACATCCATTCAGCTCATGTCCTGAGGTCTGCTAGAGTCATGCTATGCCATTGTTTATCATCTAGGCTTGTGGACTGATATATGTTTTTTAAATCTAAGCTGAAAACATTTCCACACGTTGCTGCCCTCTGCAGTAACAGGAGGCACATGGGTAATGAATCAGCCACTGCAAGCTAAAGCCACGACGGCTAGTTAAGTGTAATATGAGCAGACTCATTCTACATTTCCATGTGCGAAACTAAAAAAAAAACAACAAAAAAAAAACAACTCTAGTGGGAATTGTTGTGGATTCAAATGCAATGGCTCTGCTGTAAAAACACTATGAGTGTTTCGTGTACAAGGACAGGGGCCACCCAAAAGGCTATGACAAGCTCATAAACATTTCATGTACACAGCAGAATGCTCAGGAGGGTGTACAACAGTTGTAAACATACAGTGGCAATGAACCTAAAATAAATTCAGTCAGAAGCTGGGACAAACATGGCCTTTGGGTGACAAGGTGAAAAACACCATTGCAGTCACACAAAGCAACATACAACAAGGCCCCACCTGACATTTGTTGAAAGAACTGGGCACTGTTTGCCTTTCCCTTCACTTCTGTTGGACGTTACAGAAACATACATAGTTGTGCAAGGGATTGAACAGAAAAATGCAACAGTAGCCTCCTAGTTAGGTCCTTTGGAGGTTTAGCTGCACCTTTTTTGGAGATATAGTTCTCATCTTCCCTTCAGGACCTCCCTGCTATCTGTGGGCCTGCATATCGGTGCTAATACAGTATAAAAAGTTGCAGCAGTGCTGAGCTTTCAACATGCCTTCTACGGTCTCAGCAAGAGTCACGACCAAGCATCTGTTCACAGCTGCAGAGGTGGCTGCTGGACATGGGGGGTTAAACACCGCATTAAATCAGAGCCAACCTTTTTTCCTTCATCAATTTTGTTCATACTGCATAGAACTGTTCTGCATTAGGAAGATATTTTTGTGGGGAGGAAAGTAGTGCTGTCAATGCGACATTTTTATTACCATAAAAATAAAGGTTATTGTATGATTAACTACTTTAAATGACTTTGTTAAGTTAGAGGAAATGCTACGCTTTGATCAAATGTTTAAAATGTCAGGTCTACACTGACTATACAGTGCAAAACTGAACATAAACTCCTGTCTCCAAAGCTGAAGCTCAATGCACCACTTACCCCCCCAATCCTTCACATTTTCAAACTACTCCTTCCTTTGATACCGAGCTTTTACTGGAAATGTTGTTGTATTTGAACATACTTTCTATGACACACAGAAGATCTGAGCACCGTGTCATACAGTTTAAGTGTCTGCCATAGCACCAAGAAAAGAATGATGCAAGGTTGTGCTGTGTTCAACACTAAAGATTTCTGTGATTTCTGTTTTTCCTCTGATCTGCTCTTCTTTATCCCTACAGGGAACGAAGGGGTTGTGTTCAGCCATTCTGTAGAGACTTCACATGTAAGGGCAGAACCCTTCCAGGACCTAAAGTAAGTGCACAAAATACTTTTGTGAGAATGCATTTGTATGGGTGTTTGTCGGATAAGCTGTCTGACAAACTAGCTAACAAGTTTCCCTGGTTGTTAATTATTTAGCTTCAGTGGATTATTTATGAAGTGTAAAACTTTAAGCTGCTGAGTTAAGTAACTATTCAGTTCTGTGGCACAGCATGTTCGTGGCTTGTAATCGGCTCACTGCAGTGTGCTGGTGATTGGCAGTCTGACAGGCCTGATAGAGGCAACAAAAGGGCCTCCAGGCTACAGTGCACAAGGGTCAGGCAATTACCAAGTTGAGTCTTCCACTGATACATGCAGTGAACACATGTAGTGCAGGTTAAGTGAACGGTGCTTAAATTGTTGGATAAAAGGACCAATTTCATATCCTTCATTAGGTAGTTTTCTACTTTTCTCCCATTTAGAGAATTAGCCCACCTTGCTCTGTGCTGACAGTGATGTTCTATCATGAAAGGGGTTTGTGCCAAAATCCATGAAGACTGTTCAAAGCTATTTCTGCCACTTCTGTTTTTCAAGTAGTTTTTGGTCTCTTCCATGTTATCGTAAGACAGTGGGTCCAGTTTTGCCACAGTTGCCTACATGGGATGATGATTGTGTCCTGTGGGGATAAATATAAGTTGCCCCAGGCACAGAAACCTTGGTACATTTCTGTTCCCTGGACACCACCATGATCTGCCAATTTTGCCATGGCCACTTACACATCACAGGCTGGCTTATCTTGGTCTAATCCAACACTGCTTCCAGTATCAGCAGCTCAGACTGCAACAGACTTTAACTGCGTTATATTGGGTTACACCAGCTAAAAAGTGTGTATTTGTGCATATCTCCCTCCTGAAATGTGTTTTGAGTGCCTATCAGGAGTATATGACATTTCTAACCTTTTAACCTTGTATGAGCGTTGTCAGAGTTGATCAAGCTGAAGTAGCTTTTGGCCAGAGAGGAAAACACAAAATACGGAAGGGAAATAGATGGAGGCAGAGAGAAATGGTGTGGGTTAAAGAAGTGAGAAGGCATAGATGGAAACCCAGATGAATAGAAGTCCTGTACAAGAGAAAGGAATAGAGATGAATGAAGACATATAACTGACTGGACAGAGAAAGTGGAAAGGAAAGACATGGAGATTAGACACTAAACAGGACAAATAGCGGAGGAACCAGGGCTGGGGTAGTTGGTGATGAAGAAGACAGTGAGAGGGAAAGGAAAAACAGGGCAGAAGAGGCTGACAGAGGGAAGGAGTTGAGGAAGAAGGGATGGAAGTTAGTGTAGAAGAAGAGATTAACAGCAGTAGATAATGAGGTACAGCAAAATATCAGTGCATAATCACTGTTCCTTGATTTTGAGAAGTCAAATATATGAAGAAGTTTAAAGCAGTAGTCTGGCAATAGATTTTTACCCAAAACAGTAACAAAATCTGTGTATTTGAAAAGAAGAAATTAATTTGACAATACAATATTTTGATTGGCCGATAGCCCCACATGACAGCCATGATGAATTTTGAATGGGAGAAATTTGCATTTAACTTCCTCAATCATGTATTTGCTCAAGTAGCACAATCACTGGATTCCTCTTTTAAAAGTCAGTTACAGGTGTTTTAATAGAGTCTCAGATGATGACAATATTCTTGACACTTTACTGCAATTTAGCTTCTAAAGCGAAAATTTTGCTCTTCAAGTTGTTGTTCTGAATCAAGGCTACCTGCGTCCACTTGTGGCATTCTTCAGTTTGGTCATACTTACAAAAACCTAAAACTTCAATTTAGAGTTGAATAGGATCCACCAGTTTATGATCTTCAACTCATATCTGTTGGTTGCCAAATGTGATTTCTTCATTCTCTGATTTTTTTTACCCGTAGTCTATCTCTGCCCTCATTGTGTCATTCCAAACAGCACTCTTTGAAGAAGAAAAGACAGAAAAAAAGGTGGCAGACGGAAAATATAGGTTCGGAAACAGTGTGATATTAAATTACTTCACACAGAGGGATGAGGCTGCTGGACAGCAAGAGACAAAAGACCGGTTGAGCATGAAGCAATATTTTTAGTGGAGGAAATAGGACCCTGTACATGCTGAGGGATCAAAGGAGATGAGGGGAGGAGGAGGCATTCTGAAGAGTGGGAGAGCTAAAAAGAGTAAGATTAGTTGAAGCAAACTGATATGTGATGCAGGGAAGTGTGTGGTTAGGTGGGGGTGACAAGATACAGAGAGAAGGAGGATGGCTGAGAACATTGGGTCAATGGATGGGTCAGTGCAGATAAGTAAGGTGAAGAAACCTGTGGTGAAGGCCTAAAGTGAAGACAGAGGAAAATAAACACTGCAGTTACTGGTGTTATAAATTCAACGCAGTTCTTTTATTTTTCATCAGGCTTAGCAGATTTCACATCATTAGCAGACTTGCGGAGTGACAGAAAGCAAATTAAAACAAGTTATTGCTGTTAAACGGCGCTTAATGCATCCGCGTTGCTTTAGTTGACCCTGATATCAGTGGTGTCTCCACAAACAACATTGTCACAACTTAACAACATTTCAACACTGAAAACAAGCAGTACACGGAATCACCAAAGCGTGTAGACACAATACAACCACGTAAACATACAAAAGCCTATTAACACGTTGAAAAAAGCTGCCCAAAAGTGGTTGAAATGCTCAATCACAAACACATCAACCACAAGCGTATAGCATACAGGAAGTGAAACCCCCCACACAGCACTGTTAGAACATTCAGTAACATAAATGAAGTGCAACCTTCCTACACACCCACAGACATTGCATTGACCTCTTCATTACACTGACGAACTACAGCAAAGTCATTATAATGAGGTTTTTAAGTGAGATATGTTAAATATGAACAGATATTTCAGTCCAATTGTAGAGATGATATCAGCACAAAAAAGGAAGTTCGGGTTCTCAATTCCTAATTCATTTTTTTTCCCATCCAAGATTCTAATCCTTTTCCATTTGGACCATCCTGTTGTTCCATCCCCAGACTTCTCATCACATCTTTGTCTTCATCTCTCAACTTCGTGAATGTCTTTTGTTGACTTACTCCCTATTTTCACATGTACACTTTTCTGTTTCTTGTTCCCTTTCTGCCTAGATCTTCCCACATGTGCATTCCTTTTTCCCCGACTCCCCCTTTTTCAGTCTCGTTATGAAAAGTAGAGTGTTATGCAGTGAAGGTAAATGGGACATGTAATGAGCGGATTGAAGTCCATTTAAAGCTAATGATCTATCTTACAGTTTAACAGTGGGATGTGGGGGTGAGGGAAACATCAAGGAATATATGGTACAAGCTTTACGTGATAAAGTACAGCTCAAGAAATTGCTGTCAATGAATATATGGTATCCGCAGTTATAGCTTCAGCAAAATGTGCATTTTACTGATACACATGATTGGCGAGTAACTTGGCTTCAGTGCTCGCTGGGGTCAGAATTGATTGCGCAGCTGAATCTGCAGAGAACAAGAGTAGATGGAAGATTGGATGAGACACTCAGCATCAAGTTATATTTGGGGAAACACGGACTTGATGGCACGTTGAATGTGTGAGCAAGCACTTGACAAATTAATGGATCGAGCGCTACTCTAGCCCTGCAGTTCAAACCCACATTCTCATTAAAACAAATACACCTGACTAGACAAACTGCAACAAATACAAATGTGGAAGCATCTGTATTTGCATTCTCACTGTGTGACTGAGCACCAGTGAAAGTAAGTACAGGCAGATTTGAAGTCATGCAGGGTGACCAGAGTGAAGATTTCTATCACTGTTGCCTAAAATGTTTTAGTAGTCTGGATCGGAGTTATGACTGAAACTAAAGAGACGTGAACGCACAAGGCACAGAGCTAGAACTGGGTTATGCTAGAACAAAATGCTCAGCAGCCCTTCCTGCCTGCCAGAGAACACTCCAGGAAAGCTATGCTGTGCGTTTTCAAAGCCTCTGGTGTGATCACCACTGTAAGCCATGTTCACACTCTTCTGCTTTTTACAAACTGCTTTTCCACTTTAAAGGGTGCGGGGGGCGGCCGCGAGGCAGACAGAAAGGAGTCGCTTTGGAAAAAGTGCTACGCCTGGCATCTTTTTAAGCTGCTCAGTTCAACATCTTATGAAAGCATTCATGACAGTGACTGACTAAATAACATGAAAAAAGGGGAAGTGGGGTTTGACGAGTTGTACACAGCTGACAGCAACAACAAACAGACTGAAAATGGGGGAAGTAGCTGTAGAAAAGTTGGTAGTGAATGTTTCTGTGATGGGAAGCACACTGGCTGTGTTGTGGGACTTTTCTAAATGTTCAAGAGTTGTAGCCGCTACAGTTTACTGATAGAAGCACTGAGTCACGGTGATAACGAAACTGCTTTTCATTATCAGCACAACATGTAGCTGAGCTAGCACTTTAACTGCAAAAATCACAACAATGTGTACACGGCCTTAGACAGATGATAAAAAATTCCCATAAGATTCTAAGGATGGCTGTGTTTACTGGATGTCTAAAAAAGGCAAAGTAATAGGCAGGTTGGTGTGAAGATATGTTGTCATTTTTTGTCTCCATTAGGTTTGAGTGATATAACTGATTAAAAAAACAGGCATTGCTAGTTAAATATTTAAGCTATATGCTAATAAATCAATACTTGTTACATTTTCATTAAATTCCTATAGTAGTATAACAGGAGCATTGCTGTGGGAAGAAAAAAGGCACACAAGGTGAAAGAAGATTTTGTTCAGAATGCTACAGACCTTTTGCAAATATCACTGTTTAGACAGTATTTATGTTTTAAGTATTTGACTCTGTGGACTCAACCACCCTGTCTCCACCAAGTTATATTCCTATATAACTACACTGCGTTTTCTTTTACATTTTGTTGAAAGCATGTTTTCAAACAATGTAGAAATATATTGAAGAAAAAAAAACACGAGAGTCCTGAAATCACTCAATAAACACTGACAGCAAGCTGCCAAAGGTGTAGACAGAGACTGCTGCAAAGAGATATGAACTTCAATCAGCCTATAAAAAAGTAAGGACAGCAAAACAGACAGAAGACTGACTGGAGAGCTAGTTGGCAGACAGGCTTCCAGACAGTCATGATACTTAAAAAAATGGAAATCCTATTTTAGAATATCTATGTGATAATCCCTTTTTTTCTTTCCTATGTTTGATGCTAAGCCCTGGTGTGTTGACACTTCATTTTCCAGTGATCACTTGTCCATCAAGCAGTATGTACATTTTTTCTTCACCTTTACTGCGGATGAAGTGTTAGGATTTGTTTTCTGCACTGGCAAACACGACAAAATTACAATACTTGTAGATGACACTAACACATCAACTCAAACCACGTCCTCTGGTGCCATAGGTTCAGCACTGCAACAACAACTGCAAGGAAGAATGCTACTTTAGCCAGAGACACAAAATTCTGACCACAAAAAAAAAAGTTTGAAGAGTCTTGCTCAGCATTATTACCATGCTGATGCGAGCACACATCAGGTTACCCCAGGTCCTCAACATCATCTGGTTGGCTCCACAGCAGAAAGAAACAAGCTGCTGCAGTCGATATCTCCTTGTTTCTCTCCACTCTTTCATCCTCTTATCCCTCCTCCTGTGCCTTCCTCTCCTCTATCCCAGTCCTGGGGTCATGAGGAAGCTCCCTGAGGGGAGTCAGCCCCTAACACAGACAAGGGCATCGGAAAAGGATTTGCGCTCTGTGCCCCTTCTCCCAATCCAGTGCTCCATTTTGATGTATCTATCTCTCCTTCCATCCAAGAAAGTTAAAGAGGACTGCGGAGGAACTCAGAGCCCTGTCAGACTCAGGGCATGGGAAAGGATATTTAGATTGGATTATTTAGAAAGGATGGGGTAGGTATCAGTTTTAGGCTGCAAGTCACTGACAGTACTGGATTAAGTTATACAGAAAAGGACACACACCCACACACACACACAGTTTCCACACCAAAGCTGGTAAATATGTAGTGTGTACGTATCTTAAAGGCATTATGGAGGATGTTTTTTTTGTTTAGTTTGTCTGATTCACATAAAATGAATATACTGACCTTTAGTGGACTCGTATGTATGGTCTCTAAAAGAATAAAAAATTTAAAAAAATAACTGTGGACATGGCAGGACCTGAAAAACATCAGCCAATCATTGCGCTCGGACCGAGGCGTTTGGTTTGCTCCCTTTCCTGTCAATCAAAAATCTTCCTTCTCAGGCCTGGTGACGTAGATTACATATGCCTTGGACTGACGTGTTTTGTGTATGCGTTGCTTTGGTATAGCTTCGTAGTTAGCTGTCGACTTGTTTTGCTCATCTTTTTTTTACATAATGGCAGATAAAGATCCAGGGGGACCCAGCCGTAAAAGACAACTTCACGAGTCCTACGCAAGTTTCTGGAGGGGGGCGTTTCTTCGTAAATGTTAAGAGCGGGGAGGTTAGAGGGGGGTGAGGGAGAGGTTGTATGTGCGCATGTGCATGCTACGTTCAAAGTCGTAGGAAATTAAATCTCCTCTAATGCCTTTAACATGCATGTAATAGATTGTCATTAACTTGGTTTCACAGGTAATAAAGGTAATCAGTGCAAGTATTGAGGATTAATTATTTCCACACTGAGAGGCACAACGTCATCCTCTCCAACTGCCAGGGAAAATCTCAGCCCAGTGTGGTGCTTTATTTACCACTTCTCACATGGAAACTAACCCACCCTACAGATCAATAGGAGTAATATGTGGATATGAGAAGAGAATATGTTTAACCCTTCATCCATTCAACAAATACTCCC
This sequence comes from Acanthochromis polyacanthus, assembly GCF_021347895.1. NCBI lineage: Eukaryota > Metazoa > Chordata > Actinopteri > Pomacentridae > Acanthochromis > Acanthochromis polyacanthus. The sequence goes on along the minus strand of NC_067115.1, from coordinate 17,643,567 downwards.
TCGGTGGGGTTACCGGTAATGAGAATGTGATTTATTTTATATTCTTGTAGTTCCTGTGTTCAAAAAGTCTCCATGGGCAAACACTGGGGAGATCAGTGTTTGCCCATGGAGGATTTGTTCTCTGTCCTTGCATCCATCTCCCCACGTCTCCAGCCAAATTAAACCAGATCCCACGGTGAAGTCGACCCCTGAAAGTAGCTTTGGGAGAGGCGATTGGTCTGTCTTCATTTCCTTTGTTCTGACCTTCTCATTGTCTAATCCAGTAGTCTTCAATCCTGGCCCTTGTGTATACCGCTTGTCGTCTTCTTTTTTCTAGTGAGCAGGCAGTTGCTGTTAATTTATTCACCTGGTGTCCCAAGTGAAAAATAGATTAAATAGCAAGAATGGTAGCCAAAGCTCTGGGTCTTGAACACAGAGAGAGATTTACTACATTAGACAAAAATTAAGGCACCCTCTGTTTAGATTTGGCCATATGGATGGAACTTATTGGATCTTAATTTTAGTGACTTTTTCCTATTATCTTTTTTCTACCCTTCTATATTTGTGACCAAAAGCTCCTATTTGTAGAGCCATGAATGACAAAAGCACTAATAAGACTTAGTGGCCCCGGGTCTTTGGGGCATTTCCAATTTGACCCAATTACTGACTGTAAATTTTTACGAGTCCTTGAAGTAGGGACTGAAAAAATAATTCATCCCTGTGGCCTCGATTTTGCTCCCTTCCCTCACCCACACATCCAACAGTTCACACAGCACCTCACAACTTTCTTAACAACTAAAGTTGATCCAGAGGTCAGAATATGTCTTTAATTACTTAATTTTCTTATTTTTATTTAAAAAATTTTTTATAGCGTTTCCACTTGAATAGGCTAAAAATGGGTGGATGACAAGAAGCATGAAAAAAATGTGATTCTAGGCACAGAGCACATTCATTATCTCGAATACTTAAGTGGCCCAAAGTCAGAGGTTTAACAAATAATCCACATTGTCCCGAACCTCCACATTAGAGAAGTGCACTCCATGTTTCTGCTTTAATTGAGGTTACAATCTTCAAATGCCTTGTAGAAACAACAGTTAGAGCTGAATCAGGCCCACTTCCCATGCAAATTTTGAAGGAGTCTTCGAGCGGAGTTGATTTAACCAGTTTTTCCTGTGAACAGCTAGATGGATGAGCATGGTGTGGGATGGCAAAGTACACCACCTAATTAACTCTAAAAAAATATATATATCAGAGCATAAACCCGCCTCTAGCATCCCGTTTTTTATGAAAAAGTTTGAGTGTGTGTCAAAGTAATTGGAAATCATTAAAATTTAGAATGAGCCACATTCTCTTTGAACTGTGCCTTTGGGAAAAGCTACTCCTCACATTACAGTTTTCTTTAAAGAATAGCAGTACACAGTTTTTTCTTTTTGTTTTGTTTTGTTTTGTATGAGTAGAGTCAATGAGTAGAGTCAAACTTTGGGCATTATTTTTTCTTTTTTACTTTGTTCTTTTCACACTTTCAGACATGATCACCACAAGTAGATCTGTCTTTGGAAACTGCATTATTTGTCTCCTAAAGTTGTGATGCAGATTGTACATCAAAATCCTCATACTGCTGCTTTTGAGACCCACTTTTTTTTTTAAAGTATTGTCCTGCCCATTTGCATTTTTGTTGAACACTTTTTTTGTATAATGCAGATGAGTCAAAGATCCATTCAAACTCCTTTTAAAAAGCACATGCACTTAGAATTTGCTGTCTTCTGATTGGATTTTAGATATGTCTAACACATTCCTTGGTACAACAAGGACAATCAGCCCTGACCTGCTCTGTTTTGTCTCATATTGATTAGAGGCACAGGGAAATCATTGAGAACAAAGAGAGAGAGGGAAGGCAAGTCGAATAACAAGCGAGCACGGTTATGGGAACGATCCATAATGTATCTGGATTTCTTTTTTTGAGTGTGTTACGTTGTCATTTTGTCAAAAAAAAAAACCCGACATAGTAGTTCTTCTCAGATAAAATCATTGGAAAGAGGTGTCCTACATTTTAAGGAAACAGACTGATATGATAATGATGTGACCGCCAGGGATGTACTGATCCAATTTCTTCATTATAGTTAGCTATTACCATACACTGTATTGTATATAGAAGTAGATGTAGCAAGATGTGCTGCCATCCACTGGTTGACACTGGAACCAGTTTAAACCCTATAATTGCAGTTTTTGGTCATCTTTTCTCTTCAGAGCACTAATAGGGTTTTTTAGGGGGTTCAGCACACCTGAAGCAATTACTAGCTTACTGGAAATACTATCCACTGTTGGACAAGCTGCCGTTTTACTTTTTGCTAAGTAGACATGTATCATAATCAACTACAACACCAGTGAAAAGTTTGGACACACCTTCTCATTTAATGGTTTTTCTTTATTTTCATGACTATTTACATTGTACACTCTCCCTAAAGGCATCAGAACTATGAAGGAACACATATAGAATTATGTAGTAAACAAAAAAGTGTGAAATAAGTCAAAACATGTTTTACATTTTAGATTCTTCAGAGTAGCCACCCTTTGCTTTGATGACTGCTTTCCACACTCTTGGCATTCTTATGATGAGCTTCATGAGGTAGTCACCTGAAATGGTTTTCCAACAGTCTTGAAGGAGTTCCCAGAGATGTTGAGCACTTGTTGGCTCTTTTTCCTTCACTCTGCGGTCCATCTCATCCCAAACCATCTCGACTGGGTTTAGGTCAGGTAACTGTGGAGGTCAGTCATCTGACGCAGCACTCCATCACTCTCCTTCTTGGTCAAAAAGCCCTTACACAGCCTGGAGGTGTGTTTGGGGTCATTGTCCTGTTGAAAAATAAATGATGTTCCACCTAAATGCGATCTGGGTAGGGTGGTATGCCGCTGCAGGATGGTGTGGTAGCCATGCTGATTTAGTGTGTCCTCAGTTCTGAATAAATCCCCCAACAGTGTCACCAGCAAAACACCCCCACAATATCACACCTCCTCCTCCATGCTTCACGGTGGGAACCATGCATGTAGAGACCATCTGTTCACCTTTTCTCAGCGCACAAAGACATGGTGGGTGGAACCAAAGATCTCAGATTTGGACTCATCAGACCAAAGCACAGGTTTCCACTGGTCTAATGTCCATTCTTTGTGTGTCTTGGCCCAAACAAATCTCTTCTGCTTGTTGCTTTTCCTTAGCAGTGGTTTCTTAGTAGCTATTTGATCATAAAGGCCTGATTCGCACAGTCTCCTCTGAACAGCTGATGTACAGATGTGTCTGCTACTAGAACTCTGTGTGGAATTTATCTGGGCACTAATCTGAGGTGGTGGTAACTTGGGATTTCTGAGCCTGGTGACTCTGATGAACTTCTCCTCAGTAGTAGAGGTGACTCTTGGGCTTCCATTCCTGGGGCAGTCCTCATGTGAGCCAGTTTTGTAGTAACTTGTAGCTTGATGGTTTTGGGCACTTGGGAATACATACAATGTTTTTGCAATTTTCCACACTGACTGACCTTCAGTTCTTAAAGTAATGATGGACTTTCGTTTCTCTTCATTTAGCTGATTGGTTCTTGCCGTAATATGAATTGCAACAGTTGTCAAATAGGGCTGTCAACTGTGTGCCAACCTGACCTGCACAACACAACTGATGGTTCCAACCCCAATAAGAAGGCAAGAAATTCCACAAATTAACCTTGACAAGGCACACGTGAAGTGGAAACCATTTCAAGTGACTACCTCATGAAGCTCATGAATATCAAGAGTGTGCAAAGCAACAATTAAAGCAAAGAGTGGCTATTTTGAAGAATCTAAAATATAAAACATGTTTTGTCTTATTTCACTCTTTTTTTAACTAAATATTTCCTTTTGTGTTCATTCATTGTTTTGATGCCTTCAGTTAGAATCTACAATGTAAATAGTGACTGGTAGTGTTTAAGCACTAAAATTATGGAAATATTGTGACAGGATTCTGTCTAGGTCTTCTTCATTTAGATTCCTGATCACAATAACAGCAAAATTGTCTGTCTGGAAGAAAATCCCCATTTATCCCACTAATAAATGAAGAAGTCTCTGTATGTGTGTGTGTCTATGTCACACTCTTCTAAATAACCGGTCAGCCAACATAGTTCACACTTGGTAGGTGTATTGCTGGAGACACAAGGAAGTGCAGTATCAATTGTGAAGCCGTTTGGATGAAAAGTCTGTATATTATGGCTAAAAATTGTTTTCTGTTGTGCTTTCACAACTGCATGTTTTCAATTACATCCTCAGCAAATAAAGAAGAGATATCAATGCACGATGACACTCCCACCTACAACCAATTTGGAATTACTACGAGTGTAATCCACATTTTTCTAAATAAGACAGCGGTTCCAAACACATTTGAGATGCAGGTTAATAAATCCAGTCCAACTGAGTTAACCTCCTAAGACCCGAGCTTTGGTTTGGTTTGCATTTTAGTTGTTTTCTACTTATTTGGAATAAGAAATAACCAATAAATACTATAATAACTGGGTAATATCTAATATCTGATTATTATGATTATTACATTTACATTTTATATATATATTACTAGATTTACATTGTTATTACTACTATTATTAGTATTATTATTTGTAGTAGTAGTAGTAGTAGAAGCAGTAATATTAGTATTATTATTAGTATTAACAATATGCCCTGTTGGGGAAAAAAAATCTAAAAACAAAAACATGTCCATGTGGACGGCAGGTCTTAAGAGGTTAAGATTTAACTGTCAGTTTAATGTCTGCATAGTCTGACTTTAATAATCATGAATGCCAGAGATATTTCATAGGGAAGTTGCTTTTAGATGTTGCAAATAGACAAAGCACAAGGTCAGCACTGAGAACTAAAATTCTGTCTTACAATGAAGAATAATTTGGATGGATGGATTAAAAAATGACACCACGAAGGTGCTTTACACTTCAGTTTTACTTTGGAGTGAAGAAAGAAAAACATAAAGGCACACATTGTTGAAGTGACAAGGTGAAGTGAAGAGTTATAGAAGTTTTTCACTGATAGGGAAAATCACAAACTTATAACAATAAGATGAGTATAATAGCTTTTCCGTTATGCCTCATTAACATATAGAGCCTATCATTTCATCTTATCATAGTAATCTAGTATAGTGTTTAGGAATTTGTTTTGCCAAAATACATTTAGAAAGATAATTGCTGACTGGAATATGTTCAGAAGCAATTTTCACCCAATGAACGAACCTTTTGTATTGCAAGCACGTTATAGATAGAATGGTCAGGGTGGATGGTGGATTTAGCAAAAGCAGGAGCTGGATGTTTTCTAAGTTATATTTAAGGTTGTTGGTTTAAGTTTGCTGTCATGTCATTTTTGATGTTTTTACATGTAGTCAAGGCCACAATCATGCACTAAATTATCAAACATGCACTCAGGACAGAACAGTTAATATCAGATGTTTTCAGGATTGTGAGTGAAAAGTCTAAATGTTGCAATTAGTGCTGTTATAGTGCTTAATAGTTGATCTGCAGAGTAGATTGTAGGCATCTCATTCCTCCCTTTGGAAACATCGCCACAGTAAACTCTATGTTCAGTCATTGTTTGCCTTTGCTGATTGTTCGTTATCTGTGTTTGTCAAGTGCTGTTTGCCACTGGTTAATGTTGTAGACATCTTCAAGGGGAATGTGTGAAAGCAACAACGACAAGTAAATGTTCAACTGTCTCGCCATATTGCCACACATCTGTTCCTGTTGTGAATTTTAGTGTATGCGTATCGGTGTGTGCACGTGTGAGTGTGCATGAGTGTCTCCGTGCATGTGTGTGTGTGTGTGTGTGTGATCAGCTCAGTGTGTGTTTGTACGTGTGGGTTGCAAAGATAGACGGCTGCTAATATCAGATTTTGTGAAAGAGCCAAATGTTCCACTGTGGATAAAGACTATTACAAATGGCTAGAGGCTGTTTTGGCTAGACTCTGAAATCACAGCAGAAAAATAACATTAGAAAATATGGAACTGACACACACATAAATAAACAAAGACACTCGCAGATTCAAATACCTCAAACGCACACATACACACATTCTCCTAATCCAAACACAATAAACGCCTACTGTGTGAGAAAATGTGACTTTATGGCAAGAATTCAATGTGGGAGAGAAAAACATAAACACTGAAAAATGCAGGAAAATACACTTACAAAAGTTGTGGCGCCACACATTTTTCAGCTGAGCAACTGAAAATCTTGGGGTGGCGCATCGAAACTGGAAGTAATAAATTAATTAAACTATAATAACTTTTGCTGTAGTATAGAGGCTAATTGAATCCTTGTGTTTCTTTTTACAGTTAGTAAGTGAGTAACAGGGAAACTGAAGATCAGTCAAGAATGCAATGCACAAATTGCATATTATATAATTAACTCAAGTAGCAAAAGAGTTATATGTATAGTGAGTGAGAACAGGCTACAGAAACCAAAAGTAGCAACTTTATATGCCCAAAATATTTAATAGCTACTGCCACCACCAAGTAAGAACACATAAAGGACATAACAGCACACAGGAAAACTTATACAAAAGCAATACAAGCATAAATGAATGCAGAAATAAGTTTGGCAATGAAGATGTACAGCAGGAAAGCAAGCTGAGTGATGGCTATGCCACCACTGGAAGCAGCTTTTTAAAGCATAATAATATAATATCACATTGGAAATGAGAAACCAATATCAAAGGAGAGTCAAAGTTGCATTTTTATAAGTGGCAATCTGTGCAGGGGAAATTTGTAGAGGGGAATTCAGATCAGTACCTAACCAGTCACAGATGTGCTCATCTCCGAGGTTTGTGTTGAGGTTCAACCTTTCCTCCGTGTCCATGAGAAGTTATAAACCAAATAACTTTAGAACTGACTTTGAGACTATTTCTATGGCTTTTAGGTATAAAAAATATATCCTATCTGTAATCAGTTGCAAGTGACAGATGATCCATGTGAATAGAAGTCATTGTTAGTTGTCTGTTCAGACTGACCCAACTGCTTTCATACTGAGATTTACAACTGTGAGAAAGAGTTCTTGGATTTTGTGACTGACTGGTGCTCTGCTCAAGGGCTAACTAACTAATTATCTAATATGCATAGACTTCTTGTCCCAGTACAACTAACGTTTCACGTCACTGCAACCCCTTATGTGATGTGTTATGTGATTGCTAATACATGTGTTAGACAATATTTGTTTTAATAGTTGTCATTTTCCTTGAAAACACAACAGCCTTGGGACTTAAAAAAAGTGACTATTCCTCCTGCAGCTGTAAAGTTAATATAACTAGAATTAGAACAGACTGCAGGGCTTTTCATTGGTAAAAACTTGTATTAATTAACCTCTTCTCCTGGAATACTGCATAGTTTTGTACCTGCTGCTCCATGACAATAGTTTAGTCAAGGACCCTTTCAAGAGCCCCGTTACAAGTCTAAACTTTTGTGTTCCAGCAGTTTTTTTTTATCATTAGATTATACATATTTAGTTTCTCTGCAATTTTGAAAATGACTTTTAATGAAATGTAATTACTTAGGAATGATATGAAATGAAACTGTTATTACATTTGAATTGAATCAATTTTAAACAAAGTTTGGACAGTTTTGTGTGAAAAAAATATTTAGTTTGATTGATGAATTTAATTTAAAAAACACTGCACACTTTCTAGCAGTGATTTGAGTCCAGACTTTCAAATTAAAGAATGTCCGGTTACTGATGAGCAGAGGAAAACGCTGGAGGTGTGCTTCCAGTTGTTGATTGATAGACGCTCTTTGGCCTTCATGATGTCGCGCCATAATTGTGCTGGCAATCTGTGTGAAAATATTCCACTTTATTAGCAGATTTTATTACCCAATTCAAGAAATCCCCTAAAGTTAATATTCAACTCACCTTGCTAAAGGGCATGTTTTTGTAGGGATGAGACTAGAGGGAGAGGGAGCTGAAGAAAAACAGTGAAATGGAAAGTAGTAGAAAAATGCTTCCAATCAAATATACCAGCTGAATGAAGAAAACAGGTAAAATAATGGGAAGATATAGAGTGGGAAGGTGTTGCATTTTCACTACCAGGACTTCTTTGTTTGTGTATTTTCCTCTGAGAAAGAGTGAGCACAGCCAGAATCCAGCCAGGAGGTGGAAGGCACACTGATAGGATGACAGTAGGAGGGCAGGAAATGAGGCAGAGAAATGAGGAGAAGCACAGAGTTGATCTTATGATTGTTGTTGCTCAGACTTTTGTTTCTCCTCTTTAAAGCACTTTCTTTCTCTTTTCCCCCCTCTCTATCCCCATGCTCGCTCTCCTGGCACCTCAAGAATTTATTTCTCCTTTATTTCTCCTCTCTCTGTCCACTAGGGGGAGGATATGAACTATATTATCTATGTATCTACTCACTGCTGCTTTTCCTTCCATCCTTCTCTCAATTAGTCCACACGTTTCAGGAATGTGACTTTTTGGGGGGGCTTTTCAAGCATTCCTTGCTTCACCTGTGTGTCAATCATATTGATCAGATTTGAGTAACATCTGGAGGAATGATGCAGCTTTCCACTGATATTCAGCAAAGTAAAAGCTGTGAAGTAAAGGTTAAACCCAGCTCCCTGAACAATGTTTAAAAGATGTAAAAGAAGTTTGACTTTGTGGATACACACTTCTTCTTCACTTCTTCAATGTCTGCCTCAAACCACTTACCCTGAAAAATAAAATCACAGATTTATCAATTTCAATGTTCTAAAGCATTGCACTCAAATCCATTCATTACAGCACTCAGCAAGCTTAAAACTTCTTTTTTTGCTCAAATGGTGGTTGCGCTATCTTTACAATCACTGAAAATTACATAGGACAAATGTACTTGAGCATAAACTTTCTTGTTTAAAATGAAGTCACTGACTACTGTAAGTCTTCTTGCGTTTTTTTAAGGAAAATATTAAGTTGGAATTTTGGATTTCCATTCATTCATTTACTCATTTATTAGAATTTTCAACACTAATTGGCATCAAAAGGAGGTGAAATCTTGGTGTATTCTAGGCTATGGACAAGTCAATAACCGTAGTAGAATGTACAAGAATTTCAATTTGAATTTATATGGCTTTATCTCATCTTACCCTATATAATCCTAAAGAATTCATGATGTTCTTATGTAGAAGCATGTAACTTGCATTCTGTATATCTTACCCTATGCTCATTACATTTATCTACAGGTTGTGCTTCCAAGTGATGATAAATTGGGCTCCAGAGTGCAACCAAAAATCTGGCAGGAGAAACGAAACATTTTCGTTTGATGTTTTAGTGTGCTTGACATTTAGCAGATCTAGCTCTCTCTCTCTCTCTCTCTCTCTCTCTCTCTCTCTCTCTCTCTCTCTCTGTGTGTGTGTGTGTGTGTGTGTATGTAGCATTAGCGTTAGACTGTAGACTGGTGATCGACTGTGAACAACTCCTGGTTGCTCCATTAGACTGCATTACTCTGCCCTGCGATTTGACTTCAATAGTTTGTGGCTGGTATGACTGTGCCAGTTACATTCATACTGTTAAGGATACTAGTAAGCTTCAAACCATGTATTTTTGAATCTTTTCATATACTTCATGCACTTTTTACGTGCTATTACACCCAGGTAATTTTGCCAACGTCTTGTCTGAGCAAAACTCATGTAGTTTGTCAGGTCATTTTGGTTTTGGGAAGGGGTCAGCAGATTGTTTTATTTGAGAGAGGTGGCCCAGTAGCGCACAGTAATTATGAATGCGCTGTTAGCCACTCCGTAATAAACCCATCAGTCATCCCATCTGCTAGCTCCTCGTCTACTGTCCCTGTACATGCTCAGCCCTTTTGTACTATTCTCCTGTGTAGAGGAGTAGCTTATTACGTGGTGGTTTGTCTTTGTCATTTTTAATTGTCAGAATAAATCTCCAAGAGGTCGCAGTGTGTCTTATGAGCAACACACCATAGTCTAATGGCACAAAAAGGTGCACCAAAATGCAAAAAGTAAGATGCATTTTGCAACCAATGTTGCAAAGTTAGTCTGGAGCCCTGTTTATATTACCAATGCTGGAATTTATTCAGTACATCATTACCCTCTGGTTAGCGCATCTGATAAAATGGAAAACTGCACACTTTGTGCCACAAGGTACATTCTTATTATAAGCACCAAATGCAGTCAAGGCAGTCATTTCTGTACATTAAATTGGAACAGCGAGGTTACATGCCCTTCCCACGGGCACTTTGTCAGTTTTTATGAGAGCACAGTGACATTCACAGTCTCGTTTCCCAACATATGTTCTTTCATCGATATAACGAATAATGGGAACAGCTAAAGTCGCGCATTTGCAGATACACCTCAAACCTGTAAATCTGAGGACGCCCTGTCGTCTTATTTTATATCTGTTGTCGTAATCCCAGTGTGTTCTGCTGTGACAATTACTTCTTGAACTATCTTCAGTACTCTTATCTATATCTTTCTGTATGCTGCAGAAAATCCCCAACTTCCCCACAGGAATAATTAAAGTTTCCTCAAATCTTTAGGAAATAGAGGATAACATTTACAAGGCATATTGATTTACAAGGACTGCAATACTGTGGCTACCAATGTCATTAATGTCATGAGGGACTAAGGCCTCTTTAGATGATGTCATATTCCAGTGCATCTAACACGTGCGTCTATTTTTTTCTTTACATTTATGAAATACAGAACAACAGTGCATTAACATTGGAAGAAATTTTTATCTCTATTTGCAGCAGGGGTTGTATTTATCCATTTTTATTTGAAAATAAACACAATATTTAGTTTGTCAATTCATTTTTTTAAAAATCTCAATATCATAAATTTCAAATTAGCCTTAGGGCTTTGCAATCGGTATATTTTATGACACCCTGTGAATTTGACTCTCAGTTCATCTCTGGATAAATTCCTCAAAAAAGAAGGAAAAACCTTGAACAAACTGGAAGAAGCCTCTGGAGAAATAGATATGCAATAGATGTTTGTACAGAAAGGCGGCAGAGCAGAGTTACAACATAGAAAGCTAAGATGACAACGTTTTGAAATGCAACATATGAAGAATATGAAGTGTGAGGACATGAAGCAACTTCAAAGTCTTCCAACTATTCAATTATAGCTGACTTCCTACAGATGAATAAGGTTTGTTTTTCAGCTTTCTGCAGTCTGCCTAGTCCTTATCTCATTATCAAAAATGCCATGTTGTCTTATAGTAGAATTGAACTGCAGATGGGTAAAGACAACACACATTACAGACAATAAATGCAATGTAATCTTTTCATTGCCTTTGTAAGGAACTCTAATGTTTCTCTCCTCAGATGTGTTTTTATCTGTCAGACTCTGTTTGAAATACAGACACACAATGGTAACAAGCAAAGCATAGATTCTCCCACTCTTTTTTTTTACAGTCATTATATCTAAGATTGAGCACAAAGCAAACAAAAATACATTTTGTGTTTAATTATATACCTTCTCATTTAATGTTTTTTTTAAATTATTATTTTCATGACTATTTACATTGTAGATTCTCACTGAAGGCATCAAAACGATGAAGGAACACATGGAATTATGTAGTTAACTAAAAAATGTAAAATAAGTTAGAACATGTTTCATATTGTAGATTCTTCAAAATAGCCATCCTTTGCTTTGATGACTGCTTTGCACACTCTTGGCATTCTCTCCATGAGCTTCATGAGGTAGTCACCTGAAATGGTTTTCCAACAGTCTTGAAGGAGTTCCGAGAAATGCTTAGCACTTGTTGGCCCTTTTTCCTTCACTCTGCGGTCCATCTCATCCCAAACCATCTCGACCGGGTTTATGTCAGGTAACTGTGGAGGCCAGGTCATGTGATGCGGCACTCCATCACTCTCCTTCTTGGTCAAATAGCCCTTACACAGCCTGGAAGTGTGTTTGGGGTCACTGTCCTGTTGAAAAATAAGTGACTGTCCAACTAAATGTGAAATGGATGGGATGGTATGTCGCTGTGGGATGCTGTGGTAACCATGCTAGGTCAGTGTGCCTTCACTTTTGAACAAATAGCCAACACTGTCACCACAAAAGCACCCTCACATCATCACACCTCCTCCTCCATGCTTCACGGTGGGAACCATGCATGTAGAGACTTTTCTGCATTGCTCAAAGACACAGCGGGTGGAACCAAAGATCTCCAATTTGGACTCATCAGACCAAAGCACAGATTTCCACTGGTCTAATGACCATTCCTTGCATTTCTTGGCCCAAACAAATCTCTTCTGTTTGTTGCTTTTCCTTAATAGTGGTTTCTTAGCAGCTATTTGACCATAAAGGCCTGATTGGTGCAGTCTCCTCTGAACAGTTGGTGCAGAGATGTGTCTGCTACTAGAACTCTGTGTGGCATTTATCTGGGCTCTACTCTGAGGTGCTGTTAACTTACAATTTCTGAGGCTGGTGACTCAGATGAGCTTATCCTCAGCAACAAGGCATATCTGTGAATTGAAAACAATTTCAGGTGACTATCACATGAAGCTCATGGAGAGAATGCCAAGAGTGTGCTAAGCAGTAATCAAAGCAAAGGGTGGCTATTTTTTTACCAATCTAAAATATAAAACATGTTTTGATTTATTTCACACTATTTTGTTTACTACATAATTCCATATGTGTTCATTCATAGTTTCGATGCTTTCAGTGAGAATCTACAATGTAAATAGCCATGAAAATAAAGGGGGAAAAAAACATTAAATGAGAATGTGTGTCCAGACTTTTGACTGTTAGTGTATGTATGACTAATACGTGATCAGAAGTGCAGCTCAGTTCGATGACTAAAATGAATTAATCACTGGACCAGACATGTTGTCACATTTATATGACATTAACCTTTTCATTTTTTCCCCATCACCTATCCATTCTCTGCCTCCCCCTCTCTTTCTTTTACTCTCTTTCATTTTTTTTTATATTTAAATTTCTGCCCCCAACTCCGTCTCTTTTCTAGCAAAAATAAGTCAATGAACAATGGGTGGGATGGCTGAAGTTGTGGAGGAGTGAAGCTAGTCTTTCACTACTGATTAAATTATCAGCTTGGCACCCCATCAGAAGCACAAAGGCATGAAATTGCTTGACATTTTTTCTCCCTGTGCACTCTGCCATTAGCCATTTCCTCAGCTACATTTCACAGCGAGGAGGACAGCAAGAGCCTCTGAAAATCATTTTCAGGAGTAACCCAAGGATTTGTCAGACGGTGCGTTGTGTAAAGGCAGACAGATGTATGGGACATTGAACATTGTAAAAAAAGATAGCTGCACAAACTTTTGCCATGTATAAGTGATTTCTGGTGACGATGCCATCTGATAGGGTGAGCTGCCATCCAGAGTGAAATCTTTGTGCATATACAGCACCAGTCAAAAAATTGGACACACCTTCTCATTCAATGATTTTTATCTATTTTAATTATTTTCTACGTTGTAGATTAATACTGAAGATGTCAAAACTAAAGAAAGAGCACATACAGAATAAAAAGTATGAAACAAACCATAATATGTTTTATATTTTAGATTATTTAAAGCAGCACCTTTTTGTTTTGATGAGGCAGCCTCCTCATTACCATCAACTGCCTGCACACAAAAACATGTACACACACATATTGTGTACTTGCACACAAAATTGTGTTTCTTGTTCTCTCTCACACACAGAAAGACACACACATTCTTTCCACAAAGACAAATGTCTAACGTACCTTGACTTTCTCCTGTCCCACCTCAGTAACTCAGTAGGGACTTTTATAACTTTTTAAAACAGCCCAAGGCTTTTGCTTTTTCTCCTTTTTCTTTCCACACCTGCAGGATTCATGGGGCGATTTAAACACGCCGCATCACCCTCCCTTACCCAGGCACCGGCTCGCTGCAGAAATCGAGACGCTTTAGAAATGCCATGTTTCTACATTCTGTCTCGATTTAACTCTCTAAAAGTCAAAGACTGACGCTTTCCCTTTCTTCAGTCTCGTTTCAATGCATCACTCAGCAGCACTTTTTAAAATCTAAAAAGTTTTTAAAGTGCTTCTTGGATGGGGTGGGACGACAGCGGCAGAGGCACTGAGGCAGATGACGGAGCATTTAGTGTGAAAAGGTTAAAGGTTTGCGTCACAAATGGCAAGGTGGCGATAAGGTGGTGTGGCCTTCAACAGTTCTGACGAGGAAAAGGGCAGGATGAATGTCAGCCAAGTCTCCTGGGAAGTATAAATCTCACTAAAAATCCCAAACTTTAACATTTTCCGCACAACTTCCCACACTACTTTCAAAAATACATCAAATGAAATCATTTCTCTTGAAATGCAGTTTCATCTCAGAGCTAGGAGGAAGCTTGTAGGATCTATGATCCTGAGAGAAAATCCATCTAGTCAATGTTCATCCACAAATGAATGCATGTTTTGTGTTTCTCTTTTTTATACTTAAAAATATGTGCTCTCCAGATAACTTAAATATTCCCCCTGTGCACTTGCAGAGAACGTGATTTTTGGCTAAAAGCAAGTCTTTTCAGTGGTCAGAATTTCTCTAAAACACTTCACTCATAATTGAGGCAAGGCCAGTTTATAAAATCACCCTCTTCAAGCTCAAAATTAAATCGTTTGTTTTTGGTACAACAAACTGAAAGTGAGAATTAGTACATATATATATGTGTGTGTGTATATAGACATAACTGCATCAGATGCATCAATCAAAAACTTAAGTTATGAATAAATCAAAACTCAAAAGTTTCATGATCTATTCTGTAGAAGAAAAAGCATAGGTGTAATAATAATAAGATTAATGATGAATTCCATTTAGCTGCTGTAATTTCAGTTTTTGGTATCCTGCATGCTGGCTCACACTATGTAGTGGGACACAGAATGGAGCCACTGTTAATGGTCTTGTGGTTATTCGTTGTTTCAACTTATCTCCTGATGTGACGTTTAATATACCTAAACCTTTCAACTGCCACTATTTTACTGTCTTAAGGGTAAAACTTAATGTTAATCTACTGTTTGTTTTTTTCTCTGCATAAATAGTGGAGGTCTCAGTGGAAGGAGTAATGAGAAGCACAGAAGTGAGACAGTGGACTTCTCTGGAACACTTATTGTCACTAATTGACAGTTATTTGTCAGCTGTACGGAAAAATAATTTGAGCTCTGCAAACTGACCTTGAATGCTTTTTCAGTGATGCAAGCACCGCCATTTCTTCTCCGATAAGAGTCCGTTTTTCAACGCTACATTGCTAAACAGACTTTAGAAAGACTGTATTGAAAATCCAGGCAACAGTGTAGAAACTCAGTGAAACAGAAGTTGATACACTTGTGATCACTGAAACACCACTGAGTACACCAGTGATTTCCAATTAGCCAAACTGCATGAACAGAGTTATAAAATAACCTTTGAACACCAGAAGCCTTTAGGACCTACTGACGCTGTCTGACTGTCTAATTACTGCATCATGGCTCCATATGAATAAGAATTTTAAGAAGAATATAAAAATCCTATTGTCTGACTTCATAAAGATTTAAAAGGATATGAGAAGTTTGGTGAAGAATGACTAATCAGAGGCGTAAAGGCTGTCATCCTAAATTGATGCCACAGACACGGTGCTACTTTTACAGTCTATCTGACAGGAATGTGCTTCAGGCTTGTTACAGTGATTATTAATGAAAGCTGCAGTTCCTGTTACAGCTCAGACAGTGTTAAGTGCATAACATAAACCTCTTTAAATGACATCTGAGAAAACAACACTTGCTTGCTCTTCAGCACTAAACAAGATAAAAACTTTTTTTTTTTTTGCAAAATGCATGAAAAGAAGTTTCTTGAATATAGAGAGCACAGTATTTGGTCAGATTATGAAAGATGCATTTGTTTAGGTGGTGTCCAGTATTCTGGCACGAATCTAGTTGGGACGACCACAGCATAGTCCCTGCAGTGGAGCATGGTGGTGGGGGTGTGATTATATCCTGCATTAGTGTACAAGCTGTTGGAGAGATGACATTTATAGATGGCACAATAAATGGCTGTGAATATGAAAAAGAAAATACTGGCTGACAAGGCTCCCAGTTTACAAAAGCTTGGCAGAAGAGGAACATTCCAGTATGATAACGATCCAAAATACGCTGCCAAAATTCAGTCACCTGACTTGAATCCAACCGAAAATAAGTGGGATAATTTAACGAGGAGGGGTAGGGTGACACAACTCTTCCAGCAAAGAGCATCTGAAAGAAAATGTCTAAAGAATGGCAAAGCGTCTCTCCAGATATTTGGTATCCTTCATGCCAAGAAAGTTTGAGTCTGTCGTTAAAACAAAGCTGGGCATACAAATTTTTAGAAAATGTAGTTGAATATTTGAATCACAGTAATGAAAGGTTTACTTGTGATGCATTACGTTCCTGCTATAGGGCTTGTATTTTCCATGTAGTTTATCTAAACTGTTCACATTCAGTTTTATACCAGTTGCCAGCTTATAGTTTACCAGTGGTAATGTTTTATATGAACCTTCAATGATTGGTTTGCCAGAGGCGAAGAGAGGAGCAACAGAAATAGAGGAGGCTACAGCTGTGGCTGCATTTCAGGTAATGGAAACAGCGAGAGCAAACACTTAGAAAGCATCAGCAGTGTTCGCTGAATTACTCTTATTGTCAGAAGGGGGAGGTACTGCTGATTAGAAGTTATTGGAAATTAGAAATATGTTCATTGCATAACAAACGAAGTTGTTGTTATGTGTCACACTAAATTTCAAATTGCTAACAAATGGGATTGTTGTTTGTATAAAACTCCTCATTTATATTTCTGTCAGATAGTTGAGACATTACATTTCTTCAAAAGCACTTGAAATATTCTCCTTTGTGATTTGTCTTCTTTTTTAATATCTAAGGCCGCCGTCCACCCTCCCTTTCTCCTTTCCCCCTCCCAAAAATGCATTAAGATAAAAACCATTTCATGTTGATGTATTTCTGTCCTGCTTATCTTGTCAGGGTGGACAAATATGGACTCTGTATAAAACGGCCTTGTCACTGAAGGTCAAAGCAGATCGGGGCGAGAGAGAGAGAGAGAGAGAGAGAGAGAGAGAGAGTAATAATGCAAGAATTGGGAGCAGAGAGGGAGGAGAGACAGCAGTTTTCTCTAATAATAATGAATTGCAAAGATAAGAGCTTAGCTGCAGACGCCTCCTGCTATCTGCACCATGAAAAAAGACGGTCACACTGGGACCTGACCAGAAACTTTTTGTGCCTGTATGTTTATGTTTGTATAGGTATGCCACTGAATGACTCAGACTCTGGGCTTCAAACTGAGAATGTGTGCCTGCAGAATAAAAATTCAAAAATATCTCGATTAACCCTTTCCACACTAAAGGTCTCTGTACCAGCACCATGCTGTATTGGTCACTGAAATTCAACCTGCCATCATTTTTGGGGTTGCAGAGCATAGCATGTCCACCCTGTTCTACTGCTGTCGCGCTTCTTTTCTGTTCGGAAGTTGCAGTTTAGATTTTATAAATTCATGAATTCATAAATATCAGGGTTTATCGACTCAATGTTAAAAAGAGGCTATTTACTTTTAAATTTGCTGTTTTTGTTAAGTGCAATTAAGACTGTCAAACTTGCAAGCACTTCTTCAAATCTGGTCTCATATAACAGAGCCAATGAGACCTCAAAATATCTATTATTCATAGAGATGAAGGTTGTTGATTTTGGCCTTACACTTCTTAAGCCATTACCAACAAAATTTGGAGATGGACATTTTCAAAAATGACCTAGACTTTATAAGCTTACCAAGCAATTTTCAGTTGATGAATCCTCAGACAGTCTTCCTTCAAACAACTTGTCTCTGATGGCAAATTTTGTTAACGTTTCCTAAA
Source organism: Acanthochromis polyacanthus (assembly GCF_021347895.1). NCBI lineage: Eukaryota > Metazoa > Chordata > Actinopteri > Pomacentridae > Acanthochromis > Acanthochromis polyacanthus. The sequence goes on along the minus strand of NC_067115.1, from coordinate 17,625,744 downwards.
AAGTCAACTTTAATTAGTAAGTCGAAGTAGTAAGAGCATATTAGTAAAATTAAATACATGTTTTCACAAAGCACAAGAGAAGGTACATTACACTTGATATGCTTTCTCCATTTTTATGTATTGCAGTGTTTACAATTTTCAGTCATGCTAACAGCTCTATGAAACAATATGAATAAACATGAGATGCAAAGAGATGCAGGCACATTTTTGGCTAAATTCATCATTTAGAATTTTAACCTGCTGCCATTTGGTAATCATTAGCAATCATATAGTATTTTATAAAGCTAATGGGAGAGTCAGTTGTGGTATAACAGTTGACACTGCTACAGGAAAATATTAGTGATTCACCAAGGTTATTGCAAATCATCCTAAAAGAGACCTGAATGTCTGTACCATATTTATGGCAGTCCAACCAAAAGGTGTGAAGATGTGTTACTCAACTTCAAAACTGTCAATCTCATGATGAAGCTTAAAGAGATGAGCGGAGTCTTTGCAGTTCATCCACAGGGGACAATGAATGTTTGTACAAAACCTCGGGGAAATGTATGCCACAGATGAGATGTTTCAGTCTGCACCACAACCGTGATCAGACCCAACACTGCCTATCTAGGAGTGTGGCTAAACTTTTTCAAAGGTCAATCGTATTGCCAATGACAGATATCATTTATTTTAAAACTGCTATAAGGGTAATACGGATTTCTATTACAAGCTTTTCGTCATTAGAGTGAAAAGAGCCGAGGCATACTCTTGAAAAAAACTCTTCAAGGGCCATCCATTCTTTGTGAAAGGCTTAAGGCATTATTTTCCTCAAATTCAACACTTAAGAAGTATTTCCGACGTCGATATTAGAATGCTGATAGCTCAAATACACAAACACAAGACACATTCATAATTAAGGACATCATCGTTCAAAGAATAACTGGCCTCCAGACTATCCTCTATTACATAAATTATCCAAGGTTAATCAAGTTGAAACTTGTATGAAATCTCAAACCCAATTTTTCAGCTTGTAATCGATGTTCACGCCAATTTTATTATGAAACCCATCCATCCTGGTCATACCCATAATAATGCATCACAGAGTGGCTTTTTTTTTTTTAGGGTTTTTTTCATTGCCAGGTACTGACAGTGACAGACGTGATTTTTGTTCTAGAACTGAACACATTATAATACATTTTACAGCATTTTCCACTCAGACACTCCTCATCCACTCCTTTTTTTTCCCCTCATGCTGCTTGGGTTACATTTTTCCTTTAGTGTCAATAGCAAAGCAAGCCTAAAAAATAGTTTGTGGTGGTCAAATTGTGTACCTGAATAGCTGACGTGCAGACATTTTGTCCAGATATGCTATGTCTCTATATGGGCAGTTTAAAGTGAGGGAAGCCCAGAGGAAAGAAAAAGAAAAGGTGGCATGTTTTGCAGAAAACAGACATGCCAGTTAAAACGGAGGTGAAAACTAACAGAGAGTGTGATGCTGAGAAGGAGAGAGAGGGAAGAGAGACATAGGGGGATAGGTAGTCTGTATGTATGTGTGTGCTTGTCCATCAGAGCTGGTTTCAGCGTGCAGCAGCATGGCTGTAATTGCCTCAGCTGTCAGATGAGCCAAAGATCCACACATCAATGCTGTTGACAAAGGCAGCAAGCTTTCTTTTCTCTCTCGGTTTCTCTCTTTGTATCCATCTGTCTCCTGCCCTCCATTGCACATTCAAATCCACATTTTATATTACCTTCTACCTGTCTGTCGATCATCCAGTGATCTTCCTGTCTCTCTCTTTGATTCTCCTTTTCTTAACCTCTGACTGCAGCCGCATACACTCTGGTTTTACTGATCAATAAGTCAGGCCCAATGTGAAGTGTCTGCTTCCAACACTTATTATATCACTTCGATGCTCAGCACTGCACAGCAGCAAACCTTCCATCAGCTATAATCCACCTTACGACTTCTCCACCACCTCCAATACCTTTACCTTCAACCCAGAATAAATACCTCAGTTATCTCTGCGAAGGAACTGCCACAGATTGCTGACAGAAGATTTGGTTTCATTTTTAAAGTTTTTAATAAACTGTCACATTACAGAAATTTGGAATCAAATCTAGACATGTTTTACATGCTAGTAAAGGCCAGATAAAACTAAAAGCATGAAGGAAGCATTGTGAAACAATGACATTTTCTGCTATTTCACCACACAGCACAATATAAGTCATTTATTCTGAATGGCACTCATAATCTCCAACTTTCTGTAAAATAAGAGTAGAAAATTGAGGTGGAATTACTTAATTCTAATGCAAAGCAGACTGCTTGAAGTATTTTCTTAAATCAAGTGACATTATCTTGATGCGAGTGATCTGCTTTGCTTCAGTCTGTCCTCACTTAGTGAGGAAAATGCCTACAATCCAATGAATCTGCATTTGAAATGAGTGGAATTCAATTAATTTGTTGTTGGTTTACTTCATCCATAAAGATGCATTTCAGGAAGCCACATTCACCTGAATTACCTCTCAAGGTGAACCATTTTTGGCGTGGAGTAAAACAGTCACCTCATAAAGCAGAAACACTCTCAAAATGAACCTAATAACAGGAAAGGGGCAATGTTGAAGCAGGAATATCTTCTAAATGTTCATTACCAAACATTGGAACCCAGTGCCAAGGGACCTTTCCTGTCTGCTAATAGTTTACTATTCAGATTGAAATCCTTAAATGTGGAATTATTCCCTTAGCAAAGTACTTGTGAGGAGTTTATATACCGTTCTCCATCTGGGAGACTCTAGTTTAGTGAAGGACATTAGCAGAAGTAGCTTGACACAACCACCAAGGCATTGATCCTTCTTTATGTTTCTGTTTTCCTGCCACAAACAGGATCCATGTCAGTTTTTCTAGCCTTTAGCTCAGCAGGGATTGGGAAAACCAGCCTTCTGGAGTGCCTTTGGACAATGCATGTCTGGAAAACTGCCCTGATGGCAAAGCATTTTCCCAGTTTGGTCTCTGTTGTGAGCGTGCTGTTTAATTAGTCATACTACCACTTCATAAATTGCAGTTCTGTCTGCTTTGCTGAAGGCGTTCTTTATTTAATTTCACTTGCCAACATGCCCTTGAGCGGAGCACTGTGCTTATCTGACACCACCAAACTGTTTAATCATCTCATATTGTTCTCAACTTTGAGTCACAGACTTTGCTACTGGCCCTTAGGAGAGTGATGCCAATCATGGGCAGAGCACTTGTGAGCAGTGTAGTATAGCGGTTCTGCAATGTTTATATTCATTCATACAAGTTTTCTCGAAGACAAAGGAATGAGTTGCAGTTGCAAAACAGTAAAAGTAAAATACAGTGAAATGAAAAAAACATTCAAATGAATCTTTTACTCTAAGGTAAAGTACAGTATGAACCTCTCTGATGTTGTATGTATTAAACATCACTGAAAGCATAATTATGTTCTTTCTAGATTCTTAGACCCTTGAAATCTATGTGATGCTTCTATGTGATATGTAAAAATTGAGTGAATCTGCTAGTCCTCTCCAGCTTCTTGAATTCAGTTTCAACAGTACTTACCAAATTGTGGGAAAGACAGTACTCACCATCTTGCCAGTGCCTTAGAACTCTCACTGGGACAAACAATACAGTATGGACCCATGCTGCTGGCAGTACCGCACCATTAATGCTCTTAGTTTGCAAGCCTGTCCATGTTGAAAGGAATAATACTACATACACTCCCCTCCAAAAGTATTGGAACACTGAGGCCAATTCCTTTCTTCTTCTTTTTTTTTTTTTTGCTGTAGGCTGACAACATTTAAGTTTGACGTCAAGCAATGAATATGAGACGAGATCCACATTTCAGCTTTCATTTCCCTATATTTACATCTTATATTTCAATGTTATATTTAATAATAGGTAGGCCAGGCTGGAATTTGCCAAAAAAGTACAGAGATGAGCCTTAAAAATTCTGGGACAAGGTTTTATGGACTGATGAGACAAAGATGAACCATTATCAAAGTGATAGAAAGGCCAAAGTTTGGAGAAAGAAAGGATCTGCTCATGATGCCAAAGATACAAGCTCATCGGTGAAACACAGCGGAGGTAATGTCATGGCTTGGGCTTGCATGGCTTCTTCTGGGATGGTCTCATGAATCTTCATTGATGATGTAACACATGATGGCAGCAGCAAAATGAACTCAGAATCCACAGAAACATTTTTCTGCCAATTTAAAGAAAGATGCAACCACACTGATTGGGAGATCCGTCATTATGCAGCAAGATAATGACCTCAAACACACTGCCAGAACAACAAAGGAGTTCATCAGGAACAGGAAATGGAAGGTTTTAGACTGGGCAAGTCAATCTCCAGACTTCAACCCTATAGAGCTGCATTTTACCAGCTAAAGAGGAGACTGAAAGCCGTTACCCACCAAAGCAAATGACTGAAAGAGGCTGTGGTGAAAGCCTGGAAAAACATTGCAAAAAAAGAATGCAAAAATTTGGTGATGTCAGTGGGTCACAGGCTTGATGCAAAGGATTTGAAACTAATTATTAAGTCGTATTCATTTTAATCTATTTTACGTTTATCTGTTGCAATTCTTTTGCTCACCTAAAAATTTGTTGTTCCGTTACAAGTAATGCTATCTTCTAAATTGTGTAACAGATCAGATGTAAATACCTGGAAGTAAAGGCTAAAATGTTAATCTCTTGTCTCAAGTTTAAAACGCACAAGGGAATATGGAAAGAAATAGCACTTAAAAATTCATTCTTCAACTTCAAGTTGGGATTTCAACAACGATTATGTATTTTAATGATTTATTTTATGTAATTCAAGCGTATTGTAAGATATTTCTTTACCAGTGCACCTGCTGTTTGCTGTTGCGTTTGCCTGAGCTGCTTGAAGATTGAGAACCTTGATTACACTCAACGTATAATTGATCCAGCAGTAATATACTATTGGTCTGACTTAAACCAACCTGTCCTTATTCTGACTGTATGTCTGCACAGATGTCTTTTTTCCCTGTTTCCGCTGTTACCAGCATGACTAGACTGTGTTTATGTTTCTCAGGCTGGAGTCTCCGACTCGGACCCTGACCCTGGAGGCCCCCAGAGGGGTGGAGGTCAATGCTGGAGTAGGTGACTTCACAGCATCCTGTAGGAAAGACCTCTTGTTGCAATCGTCAGAAGGAGAGGTGAGTTTGTATACTTACTTTTATTGCTTTTTCTGGGTGCATTTTTGTATGTGAAATCATCTGTATGAACTGATTGTTATATTTTAGTGTGTTGGATATTTGTGAAAAGGAGTGAGAAGCTGACAATAATAGCGATGCTCATGTGTAAATACAAAGGACAAAACAAACTAGCAACACTAGTTGGATGTTTGTGTTGGTGTGTGTGTGAGGTCTTTAGACTCTGTGGCTCCTCTATAGTGTTGGGCCCACTTCATTAAAGTACCTTATTAGGCTAATGAGCGTCATCAATCTAGGCGACCTTGTCCTCCTTTTCTCCCCTCCTCTTCTCATCACTCCTTTCTTCCCCTCTTCTATTTGGGAGAAGTGACTTCATTAAAGCTGGTTTGATGAGGTTCCCTGTCAGTTGTTGCTACCGTGTGTGTGTTTGTATGTGTGTCATTGTTAGCCTGCTATCTCACTGTCAAACTCTTTGCATAGCAGCCTGCCACGTTGCGTGAGCACCGAAGCAGACTTAGCTATTATCCATATGTGTGTCTGTAAGCCTGTGTGTGTGTGAATGTGTGTGAGTGTGTGTCAGCCTGCCATATTGCATGTCCGCTGGAGCATAGTGTGTCATTAACTTAGTAATTAACAGAAGAATGACCCCCCTCTCGTTGCACTCACTGTCATTGTCAGTCACACTCACAAACTCCTCTCTATCACAAATGCACACACTTTCATGTTCTTATGCTCGGTGCAGTATGTTATACACCAGCATTCCCACAACACACAAACACATCCACAACACAGACATTAACATTAAAAGCTGGATGCTCCACTCTGTTTCTCATTTCCTCTCTTGTGCCACCTATCTTATTCTTTTTTTCTTCTCCTTCCTGCTCTTCTTTTCTAACCAACCTATTCTTCCTTCTCATTTCCGTACTTGTACAAAGTACACAACTTCATCCACATGACCAGATAATGGAAAGTCTGACTTAAATGAAGCACACAAAGGTCACCAAAATCAGCTCTGGCATATGGTGATAAAATAATAAGGGAGATTTTTGAGAATACAACAGTGGATGAACTTTCCAAATAAATATTAAATATGTGCAATATGCCGAATTGGAGCTGTGGATGATACATACAAGGTTTAGAGAAGTGGCGCATTTTTTGGCAGTCATGCTAAAAAAAAATTAAAAAAAAGACATAAAAAAGCAAATTAATGAAAATCTGTTTTGCCAACACTGTCGTGTTTGTCTGGGAAATTATTGCTAGAGTGATAAATGTCTTCCTATGTAGGTCTGGTCACTGTGCAGGATTCCAACTAATATTTAATGAAGTATGAAAAACAAAAAGTAGTCAACTTTTTAACTGCACAATGACATGAGCGACTCTGCTACATTGCCTATACTATTTTTTATCGATTATACCATTTTATTGCACATAATTACATATCCAACTAACTGGAAAACCTGTCCCTGCAGAGAAAATTCTTAAAGGACAGTTGCAGTTTATTTCAACCTGGCATAGTTCCCATTATTGTAGTGGCTATATGGATCACTGCATTTTCTTTCAATATAGAGATTCGTGGGAAATGGGGAGTTGCACAAAATAACATGTGAATCACGTAGGTTTGGGTAACTTTCTCCCTTTTCTCTGGGTTTGAGTTTGATTGAAAGCAAACTTAGAAAAGCCAGCTTACTCCATCTCCAGCCAGAAATACTCACCACCTATCATAAACTGTCAGAGAGGCACAAAAAAATAAATAAATACTAGATTTGAGAAAGCACACATATTATAATTTTAGAGTTTGTCATTTTTGCGTGTTGTGTGTCAATCCTGGGGTACACTGGTGGCCTCCATCTAACCCTGAAAACCTGCACCAGATAAAATGTTTATAGTCTGGGCAGATGGAAGGATGGATTTGAAGTGAAAGCACAAATTACGTATTTGAAGAATCCCCCCCTTGACACCTGCAGGCTGTGTGACAAGCAAGATTACAAAGAGTTCTGTGTGGGGTTACACAGAGTCCAGAAGTACCGAAATCTCAAGGATAGTCTCGGTTCCAGTGAGTGAGTACTGAATCAATGAATCATTTTTGAGGACAGATAGTTGCCTGAGTCTGCAGCTTCGATGGCATTTGTTTTTATCTTGTTCTTTCGGTCTAAGTCATGCACTTCGCTGACGGAGGACAGACATCCAATCACCAGCTCAGCAGTGTACAGGACATGTTCAAGTGTGTCCTTGAAGCGAGCCCTAGTGGTGCCAATGTGAGAGTAACTGACTGAGACTTTTGCAGCGGTGTACATGTGTTTTTGACGCTATCCGCAAATCTTCTTCTCACATTGTGGCTTCTGTGTCTATCATATTTTTATGGTTTATGATTTTACAGTTGAATTGGAAATGTGTATTGAAAACGTTAAAGGGAGAAAAAAAACTTTAACAAGGCCCTCTGCCTCTTATTTAAACTTGCACTCTAACGCTTTACTCCTCACTGTGTCTCTCATTTTCTGCCAGTGAATTATTGCCTTTCTACTCCTCTTCCGTGCTCTCCTCACTTGTCTCATTCCTCACCTTCCCTGTGACCTACTCCTCCTTTCTCTTCTTCTCTTGTTTTTCTTTTTCTACATCTTTCTCTCATTCTCGCCCTCCTCCTCCTCCCTCCTCTTCTCCTCAGCCTCTCAGTCCTTCATCTCTCAGTAACCCAGCCTATCTAATTAACTTTCCACTGCCAGGGTTATACATCACTGTAGCTGTCACTTCACAAGGAAGGGGGAGGGGAATTATAATTTTACCTCTTTTCTGTCATCTCTTTCTTTCTCTCTCCCTCGCTCCCTCTGTTTCATGTGTTCTTTTGTCTCTTTCTGGTCTTTGTTCATCCATTATCTCCCTCTGTTTCTGTCTTTCTCCCTCTCTCCCTCTGTCATCCCTGCATAAATAGATGTCTCCCTATTGATGGCGAACATTAGCATGAAGCAGAGTGTAACAAGGGTTGTGGTGTGGGCTTTTAGCAAAGCTTGATACCATGAAAGGCTTGAGGATATGAAGGATTTGTGGTGCACTGTTTCTCAACCTCGTCACCTTTTTACTGCAACACTTGCCAGCCAAATGCACAGAAAGAAAGCCCTCTTTTCAGTAAGGTACAGCTTTTTAAATGCCAAGGAAACCTTATCAGCATGCGTAAATGTATTCAGAAAGGCTCGGGTTTTCCAAATATTGAAAGGAGCAAGGTCACACTTGAAAATAATATAACTATTAGAATATGATCTCTTTATAAGGCAAGGGTTGAGGGCAGAAGATGTTATTGCACCCCAGACTAATTACCTTCATGTAAAAATAGGCAAAATCCTTTCTTTATGGTTGATTCTCGCTTTCTGTTCTCCTTGAGGTACTCCGGCACACCAAATTACATCATCTGATATTCAAACAGATTCCTGAACAGAACATTTTGAAGCTGCACTTTTCTCCTACTCATGCAGACACAATAACTCGGGGATGCATTAGTGCATCTCTTTGTTTTCATTAGACTGAATCACCACAATAACCAGGCATGGTTCAATTATGAGAAAGCTCTGTTCTGAAGGAAAATAAATAAACCTCTCCACTAGCCCATCATAAAATGCTGTGAAATTTTGTTAGAATGAAAAGTAGTAAAACAGCATGCATTTCTCAAAAGGTATTATCTAAATTGAAGTGTTTCTGAACTTCTAGCAGAACGTGTCCTCTTTGTAGAGACAATCTTCCAACCTATTGATATGCATAGTAAGAAGAAATCCATTTTTTCTTGGTAACATTTAATGTCGTTTAGGTTTAGCAACTAAATTATAAATCATCAACAGTGTCACCTATATATAACCTGCAGCTTTTCCTTTACTGAGACTTTTATTATTAATATTATTATTAAAAACCGTTACATTTGAACATAAAACCATCTCACAATGCCTTAATTCTTTGCTTGGATTCCCAGGTTAACAGCTATGATACAGTACAACACTGACAACCCAGAAAAAGCACTGTCATAGGTCGCCGGAAGTTTGACAGTAGATAAAAATAAGTGCTATCTGGTGTTGCTGTGATACATTTGCGTTTCAAATTACTTTCCTTCTCACCTTTCTCATAGTCATATCTGACCAAACGACGTGACCATTTTTCTCGGGAGGGAAACACACTTCCTGCTTCACCTTGCTTTGCAGAAACACACACTCAAATGCACACTCAAATTGTGGTATCCTTGGTTTGTTAAGAGCGTAAAAAAGAAAGTGGTCCACTCAGTCACTGAGAAATGAATTGATTCACTCAAAATAGGTTTAGCTTAATGGGTGTCGGTTCTAACCTAAAGAATGCACAAATGAACACAATTAAGTCAAACAAAACCAGATTAGACGCCTCAATAAGGGGGGACTAAAGCATATGGATGGACCTGAAAAGAAGGGAGCAGAGGTGAACCAACAGAAAAACTGCTTCTCAAACTTAAGGACGGATCCTTCATGGTTGTATGCTATGTCACTGAATCCTGCCAAAGGACTGTTTGTGCCTAATGTCTAGGATTCTTCAAACTCTGCCAAGAACATAGTAGTTTGATGAATTTTCAAGGATCCTTGGCATTTGTAAATCATCCACAATCCTAATGTGGAACTGAAGGCAGGACCTTTCAATGACACACTTGTGCACTCAATAGACTGTTCAATCGCATGTTCTGCTAGAAAGGAATTTTGTCTGGACTTGGCTTGGAATGATTCATCCTACCAAGGACATATCCCAGTATTTGAGGAAAACCAATATTTCTATACAGCCTAGACCACAGTTTGCCTTTTACAACCTTTTACCTCACAACCACTCTCTTTTGTACACTTATTCACAGATATATAGCTGAGTTCAAAAATTCCAAAAAATAAATAAACTAATAAGAAAAAAATCTAAGATACACTGTTTGTGCATGATGAATCTACATGTGTTTTCATCTTTTGAGTGCACATCATTGTCCCGGCAATTGCTGCCTTCTTTCCAAAAAATGTATACATATGCAATTGAACAATTTGCAAAAGTAGGAGTTCTGAGGGAACTTGTTTTAAACTTATGAAGACAGGAGGTCAGAGACAATCAGCCAAGTAAAGAGAAAAACTGACATGAAGAGACAAAAGGAGAAGCAGACAAATCAGTCCAATAAATACAGACTAGCACACGGGTTGAAGAATACTCATCTCAGCCAGATATAGACCATCATGTTGTTTTCTACTGTTTTATTTCCCCTCGACATGCCTGAGGGTTGTGCTGGCTCTTCTCTAAAGACAATGCCATGCCCTAAACCATTTTATGACAGTAATGGCTAGTGATGCAATGTGTGGATTGTCCTCAAGGTGTGGTTGACCACAAGGTGACAGAGTCAATTCTACAGCAATTTGTTTATTTATGAACAGCACTGTAACAATCTGTGGCATTTTCATCTGCATTTTCTATGGAATTTTGATATCCCCTTGTTCCTTAATGTAACACTGACAAATCAGCTTTCACACCTCACATACCTTCTGCAGCTATCCACTGTTAATGCCATCCAGTTCAGCATGCCCCTAGCAAATAATGATTTGTCTTCACTGGACTATACAGCCCCTGTCAGATATGCACTCATTTCAGTTAATCCGGTCACAACTAAATGTGTCGGCATCATGTCTGAATGCACACCCAGGTCACTTTTCTATAAAAGTAGTGCTGGCAATCATTCTAGGCTGGTCCTACTAGCGTTTCCATATCACTTTCCACGCAGCATAAGTCTGAACTGCCCCATCACATTAGTGGATGAACATACGCAAGCAACAGTACTTCAAGTTGTGTGAAGTGATTTCCAGAGGGATTTTTCCACATTTCAACATCAGTACTGGTGGAAGACATCACAGAGAGGCTTAATGCACAGTTTGTTTGACAAAATCACAACGCCCCTTACTTACTCAGTTTTCTCAATGGCAATTTAATCAACTGCAGATCTATTATGCTACCAAATGAAATGGCAATAAAAATAAAACTTTGCTGCGATTGAAACAGACACAAACAACTTAGAATAATGATACCCATCAATAATAAATGGAACTCTTTTTTTTAACCTTTTTTAGATGTTAACAGGAGCTGAACTTTGTTGCTTCCAGCTGTTTAGGAGTATTTCCTCTGATTTGACAACAGACAGCATTAGGATCCACAAACATCTCCAAAAAGAGAGCTTTTTTTTTTTTTTTTTTTTTTTGCATTTTCTGTGTGGAACAATTACAGTGCCAGGAACTACATTAAATTCTTATCATTAAAAATTCTGTTTAAGGGAACACAGGCAGCAGATCAGTCCAAGCCACTGGACTGATCTGCTCTCTGTTGGACAACTTATCTTCACATCAGACAGGTGAGCTGTCACACACAGAGCCACAGTTTATCAGCTGCAGTTTATTATTTTGATACTTTGGGGCCTTACTCAGGTTGAGTCTGAGCTTTCAGTTTTGACTATTTAGGAAATCAGAGGTAAACGGAGCTGGTAGTTATTTGGACACTTTGATCAGCTACTATTAGTTTAGATTTTGTCTGTTATTGCTTGATAATTGCAATTACATTATCCATCAGTTGGTGTGTTGTCTAATCTTGACTAAATGACAGATTTCTTGCCTACAGTGTCTCTTTCTGGCATGTGGGAGTTATGTTTGAATGAGGCTGTGACGAACATAAATGTGAAAGTGACCTTTGTCTGACTGACAGATTGCTGTCGCTTTAACGGACTGATGAAGCCAGCAATGTTCCATGTCCCATGTCTGAAAAGGGGAAATTAACATGAAGTAATTTATTGATTAGACCTGCATGATTCACATGCTTGTCAGTTTCATATCACAGCATGTCACTTCAGTTAATTTTCTTCTCTAATGAACTGAAAAGCATTTGTTTTTTATAGGTTTTACAGTTACAACTTTTGAGCTATGTTTGTGTTTTTTTTTAAATAGTCATTTTTTAACATTTTTTTTTGTAATTCTACTGCCAAGCAGGAACTTTTCCAAAGTAAAATAACAGTGTTTTCAAATGGTGAAAGTTTAAACCTATTGATTATTCCTTCACCAATCTAGAATCTCTGAATCTCCCTCTGAGATAAAAACACAATAAGATGTTTTGTTTCGATGTGAACTTTACAAGTGCAGCAACTCAGCATTGAACATTTAGTATCTATCTATGACATCTTTTCTTTCTCAGTGTTCACACTGCACTGCAGCACTAAATGCCATTCCTACTGTGCGTCATAAAAATATCATCTCTCTGTGTGTCTTTTTTAAGTGGAAAAAAAATCTACATATTTCCCTAAAAAGAACACCTTATCCAAATAGCATTCCTTTTCATCCCGTCTCATACAAGCTTTCCCCGACCGCTGACACCATCAAATAAACAGAGAAGAGCGGATGAAGGGAGGATAGAAGGAGGATCGGATGAGTAGGAGGAGGAGGAGGATGGCAGAAAATAGATGTTTCTGTCGATTTTGCAGGAGAAAATAAAGGCGTGCGGGACAGCAAGGCTTAAAGCCAAATCAATGTTGTCAGCAGCTGGCACTTAAGAAGGGGCCATTAAAGTTTAAAAAGTTTGGAAAGCAGCGCTGGAATTAGGGCCAAATGGGTTAGAGGTAGGGGAGCGCTGGCTTCCATTAAAATCAAAGCCAACAAGAGCTGACAGATCCTCTCAAGATTCCTGTAGTCCTCCTTGCTTTTTTATTATCTACTCCCTTTCTCTCTCCCTCTCTCCCTCTCTGTCTCCCCTTATATCTTTCTTTTCTACATTCATTCACTCTAAGGGTGATTTCCATTCTTCTAATTTATGCTTCTTTCTCCTATTCTTACTCCTCCATGACCCGGAAATTGCTCTCGCTTTACCTTCACTGATAATGTTTCTATCCCTTAAACAAATTGCAGGTGACACGAGTAGCAAGGTTCCTCGAGAGGCTTTGAGCAAGAAAACACAGGTGTATTCTATGTGTTCTTTTTGTTTTGTTTTATTGAACAACAACTCTACTTCTATCAAAGTGTTGAGTGATTGAAAAGCAGAAAAAAATTTGAAACATGTCTGCAAGGAATGTTTTAAAGCTCATTCATGATTTAGACAGAATACTTTTCTTTAATGAATAAAAATCTTGTTACGGCTGTCATGAATAATGTAGCTATTGGTACTGCCATTTCTGTTCCTACAGATGTTTTTTTGACCTGAAGTATTAGAAGTTGTGCAGTGTTGTTAGTTTCCATTTTCTGCCCAATCAGACCAATCGGGTTCGAGTCCAACCCGTGGCCATTTACTGCACATCTTTCCCCCGCTCTTCTCCCCACGTTTCCTGCGTCTCTCTCCACTGTGCACCACAATAAAGACAAAAAGGCCAGAAAAAAATGATAAAAGAAATGCAAAAAAAGCCTAAAATCATTTTTATTGTCTCCACCTCTGTACTCTGATGATTTTTGCTTGACATTTCAACAATCTTATTATCTGCGCGTCTCATCATTCATGCCGTACATTCCCACAGCTTTTCTGAGCAACATCTGTGATTTTCTCCATCTCACCTTCTTTTGTCTATTCTGTGAATAGAAGAAGTTTTATTTTATGACCCACGACTCAATACATTAAGCCGTTTTGAAAAAAAAAAAAACAACAAACAAACAAAAGCAAACCAGAACCTGGAACCAACATTTAAGCTGAGCTAAAAATCAGACATGTTTCTATCATCGTCTTTTGTCACATGTAGAAAATCAGAGGACTGAACTTGTTACCTGTTGGACAATAGCCTTAACCTTAAACACAATTGTTTCTCACGATGTGGAAAAATCAGTACTGTGGAGTGACTGAGAAATGGGGAACAGAGGAGCAGGTAGATGTTGGAGTCGGGTAGCTGAGGCTGGTGGGATTAACGAAAGGCATCATTCACATGAATGGAAAATGGCATAAAAATGCAAAGCCTGAGGCAAGTGCAATGCGGCTGACAGCGTGAGGCCAGGCTCATGCTACAGGAGTTGACAGCTGATTTACCTATGTTACACCTCTCCAGGAAATTGGAAGTTAAATCTAATCTGAAATCTTGGCCTGTTTAGAGGGTGTAAGGTCCGGTCTTAAACCTCATGTTATTAATGAACATGTTTGATGTTTAGGAGTGAAAACCAGGCTTGTGTGAAGGTGTGATAGACCTGCACAGTGTTTGCTTAGTGTTGTTGCCCAATGCTCATTGTTATTATCAAAATTATACTTAAAAGTGTCTTTATTATTAATAACATCACCATAACAACCAGTTTGACATTACTCAAAAACAATTTCAAATGCTTTAATTGTGTTTATGTAACAACACCTCACCTTCAGGATGTGGTTGCATTTTCTCACCTTAGAAACAAGAGAACGAGGCTTCAATCATGTCAGGAGAAGATGTGATAGTATAGTTGCTAGAATGCACCCGTCAAGGCAGTGTAAAATCCAAAAGAGCATAATCCGATTTTTCTGAGGTGAACATCAGTCTCATTCTTGAATAACCAATAGCAAGAAAGCCATGAGAAATTTAAAAAAAAAAAAAAGCAAAATTACACTACATAAAATTAGTTGTTTTGTTTTGTTTTTTTTACATTTTGCGACTAGCAGCTTGTTTGGTAAAAAGCTACCACTTCCATAAACTCTTGGGGAAGACACCTTGAATACCCTATATGGCACATTTGCATCTATGTATTGTTCATGCTCACTCCAATATGCTGCTGACTTCAGCGAGGTGAAATGAGGTTAACTACAGAAAGTTTTTTGCAAAGTTAAGTTACCATGGGGTTTTATTGTTTGTTGACACAATGCTGGGTTTATTAAGTCACTTCAGCCTGGAGGTGTTATTGGGGTGGTACACTGGGACTAGCTTTTTTCCCCCTACTGCTTGTTGTTTTACCTGCGGGTAAGGCAGAATGGTGAGTGAATTAGAATGCTGGCATGGGGTAACTCCCTGTCCTACACACCGATGCTGTGAAAGTCTCGCAAATATGTAAACACACACATATACGCAAATCCCACACAAAATTAGCACTCAAAACTGCACAGTAAAGCAAATAGAACCATGTAGAGATTTGCCGTCACACAAACGCATACAAACATACAAACTAGCCAACTCAAAGACCTAAAAATGCACAATGCAATGGTACATTTGTATGCACAGATGTATATACACACACACAGCTCAAACCACGCTTTCACAGCTGCCCCCTTCTCTCTCAGTCTCTAGAGCCTTCCTGTTTACTTCCAAAACTTGTTTTCATCATCCAACTCCACTCTTTGAAAGTCTTCTTCTCTGTGTGTGTGCATTTATAAAAGACAAATAACAGATTACCAGATACCTGCCAATAGCTGGGAGAAGGGGATGTTTTTCAAAGGTGTGATTAATGTCAGAAAATGTATTAGCCTATACTACACACTCCCCTAGGCGATTACCATAGATGTGCGTGTATTTGTGGATCTGTCGGTGTGATGTAACTCAGTCTCAGTCTTTCAGTGTGTGTGGGTTTTTTGTGTTTTTCTGTCTCACTCTGTCCCCCTCTCTCTTACTTACTTGTGTTACCGTCTGTCACAGCATGTTCCACCGCTTTCTATATGTTGTTTGTATGTGCAGTGTGACTGCACTGTTGCAGCCTTTGTCTGCTTGTGTATGTTTTTGTGAATGCATTTGTGCATGTGCCTGCACTTGTGCGCGCGCTGCATGCGTGTGTGTCTGTGCGGTACAGTAGAGCACACTGATTTTGCTTTATGTCCCTGCTACATCTGGGTTACCGCACTCTCAGTCTCTCTCCAGATTCTGTCATTTAGTCCATTGTCAGCTCCCATTCCCGCATCTGTCCATTCAACAAGCCTAATGGTCTGTGTAATACACTCAGATAGCTTCACAGCCTCCCACCTATTTGTGTTGTTGCAGTGCGTGTGTATGTGTGTGTTCCATGTGTAAGTGCAGGGGGAGCAGAAAGAAAAGGAGAATGAGAGTCAAGGTGAGCAAAGACCAAATGAGTATATAGATGTTGAACTGTGTGTGTTTGTGTGAGCAGAATCCGGTGTGCATTTTAGTGTGTGTGCGTGTGTGATGAAGTCACGCAATCGTTGTTCTTTCAACTTTTGCCACACCTCTCCCCTTCCACTCCTCACCTCCAACATCCTCTCAGTCAACACTTTCTCGTATATTTCGTCTCTTGGTTAGTCTAAAGGTTTAAAGCCGTAGTTACATTTTGACATTGGCAAACATGTCCATTTACTTTCTGGAGAGCTATCTGTGATAATCAGTGGCATTCTCACAGCTGTCAACTAACAAGCATTATCTAACAAACTCACCTAAATTTGTCATGATTGCCTGAAGCCGTCACATTTGAAACTCGGCTAAAGAGTCCCGTGTTCTGAGTGAAGAGGCAGCCGCCCTGCTCACATTTTCTCTGCTCAAGTAGACAGCCTGAGCTAATTAGCATTTATACACACTGCATCTGTGCACTCTTGGGTGTTTCGTCTGCACAGACAAACAAAATATATAAACAAAATTAGAAATATATGAACACAGTTCCAAGTGGAATCCAACTTTGAAGTAAACCGAGCAGTGATGATTTTGAGCATACCGGTTAAGAGCCAGTTAGCATTTAATCAGATGGATAAGGGGGATGAGGACAGAGATGAGTGGCTTTAGGAAGTTTTTGACAGGTTTAGTCAAATTGAGACAATTCAGCTATACTATATAAAAATGGACTATTCAGATTTATTTATATCTATCTTTGGCAGAGCTCCCATTCTAACATGCTGAAGTGCAGCCTTAGTACCACACATGCACGTGTTGACAGTGTCTTTTAGGTATTTTGCCAATGAAATATGACCAAATCTTTCTGAAAAGCTAGATTAGATTGTTGTCATCCATGCTAAAAATATAATTCCTGCTTGTAAACAGACTTTTTGTCATCTTTTTCCTTTTACAGGTGCATTTCTTGGCCTTCCTTTTCACCTTTCTTCTTCTTCTGTCCTCCCAAACTCCACTCCCCAATTCTTCCTCCTGGTCTCCTTTTAAGCACATTCATACAGTCCTTTTTCTTCCTAAACTAGTCCTCAGCACACTCAGAACACTTGTTCTTCCCCCTGATCTCTTCCCAAAGACACTTTAACCCTCTTATCTCCTCTGCTGTCCTCCTCCTTCCACCCCCCTCCACCTTTCATCCTGGGAAAAGCTTGTCCTTTCACTGCTGCCTTCCCCTCACAGCTCACTCGCCTCCCACCTATTTTTCCGTGTTTCTTAGCTGTGCCAAAGGAAATCATCCATGAAAAATGTTTTGACCCGCCATAATTGCTGCTCTCCGCATGTTCCGCATCTCCTTGATGCTGGTGTCACGTGCTTTGCTAAACTGCTGTTGGAGGGAAATGGGTACAGATGCACGTCCATTCACACTGTATGCACAAACCCAGCCACCCATGCAGACTTGTGCATTGATGCTAAAAGCACATAGAGGCACACACACACACATTCCAATACCATGAATGTATCCGCTGCAGTGTCTCTGCAGTAATGTGTCTTTTTTTTATCACAGAGAGTTATACATACATACATATACATATACATATACATATACATATATAGTTATATATGGCATGCCGTTTAGGAAATTATATATACAATGAAAGTCGATATATATATAATGAAACTTGATATATATATTATGAAACTTGATATATATATATATAATGAAAGTCGATATATATATATAATGAAACTTGATATATATATAATGAAACTTGATATATATATATAATGAAAGTCGATATATATATAATGAAACTTGATATATATATATAATGAAACTTCTTGATATATATATATATATATATATATCAACTTTCATTATATATATATCGACTTTCATTATATATATATCAACTTTCATTATATATATATCAAATCTTTTTTTCCTACCGAGTCCCGGAAGGGACATGTCCGTATGGCGAAGCGACAATGAAGGACACTCACCCAGACGAGAATTTTATTGAGTTTTATTTTGAAATCGGCCTGAAATACACAGACATTCAAGCAGTGCGATGCGCTAAGAGTCTGCCATGCAGACCAGCGATCCTGATAATGGTAAGTTTTATTTCTCCAACATCCTGCTGTTATCCTACTATGAATATGCTAGCTACAACAGTCCCACATCAGTATTATGAACGTTCCGCCAGCTAACGCGGTCCGGACACCGGATCACTGATTAGAGGTTGGCTTTGAACTATTGTTTGCCAGCCAGTTAGCTGCTGGTAAGCTAACAAACTATGAAACAACTCCTTATAAAACCGGAGGAAAGCAGCAGCAATATTTCAGTCCAAGACCTGTATTCAGAACCTCCCACGCTGTTACACAATGACCCATTAATCATATTACTGAACTATATGGTTATCATTGAAATTTCCCTTGAAGAACCAGTGAACTCTTTGCGAACACATTTTAATTTATGTGTTGATTATGTTTCGTATCAGTAATACAAGTCTAAAAAACTGATTCAAATGATGAAGTTAACACAATGAAGTAAAGAGTACTGGTAATCTGCAGCTATTTTCATAATTTCAAGGTAAAATTCTGAGGTGTGATTTTCTAGCTTTGCAGATGTGGAAATCCAATGCACTGATTTCTTATACACAGATGTTTTTGGTGTTTTTTGTTGTAAAATAAAACAAGGCATTTATCACTGTTGGAAATGATTACAGGTATTATTTGTAACACTTTCTAACATTGTATGGACAAAGCAATAAATCAGTTAATGGATAAAATCATTTGTATTACAGATGCTATCAACAGCATGTCTTGTTCATTTTATTTAGTTGTCGGCCTTGGATGATGAGGTCCAGTTACCAGGAGCACTAGTCTGCAGCTTACTGGTTCCGTCTTGCAGCTCCTCCACGCTGTCCTCCTCTCTACAGACCAAATCAAGTAAGATCTGTTTAGACTATGCAAACATCAACATGATCAGTATGTTATCTTTTGACCCATCCTAAAATCACAAAATAGAACATTTACTTTAAGTTAACTGTGTTTATGAAAATAGAAAATAAATACTGACAACTAGTACTTTTTGGTGCTTTTATGCAGGAAAAGGGAACCAGGAAGCTGCTGTGGATCCTCTGCAGTATCTGGAGAGGTCAGAGGAACGGTTCTTGGAACAGATCGGAAGACACCAAGACGTGACCTCTGCCATGCTCCAGAACATCCAGAAGATGAATGAAAACCTTGGTTGCACTGATGGGACGCATGGTGTCGGTGCTGGAGCAACTGTCCCAGAATTAAACTGCATTGTTGACTATTGGCTTTTCTAGAAAATAAATCTTTTTTAGTACTTCACCTGTTTTGTATTTTACCCATGCACTTTGGATGAATAAACAGAAATTTGTGATGAGAGATGCAAATTTTGTCTATAATCTACAGAGACTTTATTCAGTGTTCAGTGCACACTTTTGTTACACACATTTTGACAGATAAGCAGTTGTGCTTTTCAAGCAGATTTTAGTCAGAAACATCAGTAGCATATATTGTTGTTTTTTGTTTTTTTTACTGTTACACCAATCTAGGTAGATAAACTGCACTACTGCAGCAGACATATTATTGAAATGTGCTTCTATTATGTGTCTACATACACTGCTCACAAATAGTTATTCAACTTTTGGGTGAAATTGATGGAAAATATAAAAAGTGCATGCTGTAGTGATATATCATAAAAGTAGGGTATTTAACTAGAAACATGCAATAGTGATTTCCTCATCTCAAAAAAATTATTGAATCAAAAGCTAACAACAGTGGAGGGTGTATCACAATAAAAATGTCTCAGTTTGGACAGAACAGCAGCCTTCAGCTGAAATCCAGTACGATTGTGTCCCACCAGTGGCGTGATCATGGATGTGTCCAGGCAGCAGCTGACCTCTGCCTCGTAATTAGCCTTAAGACCAGCTATAAAGATAAACATAGATATTATCATTATCATCAACATATGGTGCAGTTGTTTAACCTTTAAGCTATGTAGGGATGCAAATGTAGTCGAAGCTAAGTAGCTAAGCTAATGCTAACACGTTCAGTGTTCAGAATCAAAACATCTCTAAAAATTACCTGTTTTCTCAAACGTAGTCGCCGTTCCCTGTGACAACCATGAAGATAGATAGATAATCACAGAAGAGCTCATCTGAAGAGCAAATGTCCAATCAGGTTCCTGTTTTTGTTTGCCATGTCCTTCCAGGGCTCAGTAGGAAAAAGTCTGAATATATGGAATGAAACTTTGAATAGATGGAATGAAAATCTGAACATTCTATATTCCGACTTTCATTATATATATATCAACTTTCATTATATATATATATATATCAACTTTCATTATATATATATATCAATTTTCATTATATATATATCAAGTTTCATTATATATATATCGACTTTCATTATATATATATATATATCAACTTTCATTATATATATATCAGCTTTCATTATATATATATATATATCAACTTTCATTATATATATATATCATCCATCCATCCATCCTCTATACACCGCTTTATCCTCATTAGGGTCGCGGGGGGAGCTGGAGCCTATCCCAGCTGACTCGGGCGAAGGCAGGGGACACCCAGGACAGGTCGCCAGTCTGTCGCAGGGCATATATATATATATCAACTTTCATTATATATATATCAATTTTCATTATATATATATATCAAGTTTCATTATATATATATATATCAAGTTTCATTATATATATATCGACTTTCATTATATATATATCGACTTTCATTATATATATATATCAAGTTTCATAATATATATATCAAGTTTCATTATATATATATCGACTTTCATTATATATATATCTCAATTTCATTATATATATATATATATCAACTTTCATTATATATATATCTCAACTTTCATTATATATATCAACTTTCATTATATATATATCAAGTTTCATTATATATATATATCAAGTTTCATTATATATATATCTCAACTTTCATTATATATATCTCAACTTTCATTATATATATATCAAGTATCATTATATATATATCAAGTTTCATTATATATATATCAAGTTTCATTATATATATATATCGACTTTCATTATATATATATATATCAAGTTTCATTATATATATATCGACTTTCATTATATATATATATCGACTTTTATTATATATATAATTTCCTAAACGGCATGCCATAGGCATGCCATAGTTATATATATATATATATATATATATATATATATATATATATATGTATATATATATACATAATCCTTTATTTTCATGACTATTTACATTCCAGATTCTCACTGAAGGCATCAAAACTGAATGAACACATATGGAATTATGTAGTAAACAAAAAAGTGGGAAATCAGTCAAAACATGTTCTTCAAAATAGCCACCCCTTCCTTTGATTGCTGCCTTGCACACTCTTGACATTCTCTCGATGAGCTTCATGAGGCAGTCAACTAAAGTGGTTTTCAAACGTCTTGAAGTTTGAAGGTTTAGGTCAGGTGACTGTAGAGGCCTGGTGATCTCATGCAGCACTCCATCACTCTCCTTCTTAGTCAAATAGCCCTTACACAGCCTGGAGGTGTGTTTGGGGTCACTGTCCTGTTAAAAATAAATAATGGTTCAGCTACCGTGAACGCAAACCGGATGGGATGGCATGTTGCTGCAGGATGCTGTGGTAGCCATGCTGGTTCAGTATGCCTTAAGTTTTGAATAAATCCCCAACAGTGTCACCAGCAAAGCACCCCCTCACCATCACACCTCCTCCTCCATGAATCATGCATGTAGAGACCATCCGTTCACCTTTTCCGCATTGCACAAAGACATGGTGGGTGGAACCAAAGATCTCAGATTTGGACTCATCAGACCAAAGCACAGATTTCCACTGGTCTAATGTCCATTCCGTGTGTTTCTTGGCTCAAACAAATCTCTTCTGCTTGTTGCTTTTCCTTAATAGTGGTTTCTTAGCAGCTATTTGACCATAAAGGCCTGATTGGTGCAGTCTCATCTGAACAGTTGGTGCAGAGATGTGTCTGCTACTACAACTCTATGTGACATTTATCTGGGCTCTAATCTGAGGTGCTGTTCACTTGCAATTTTTGAGGCTAGTAACTCAGATGAACTTATCCTCAGCAGCCGAGGCGACTCTTGGTCTTCCTTTTTCTGGAGCGGTCCTCGTGTATTTTTTTCTTTTTACCTCTGGCTTTTTAAAATCTTTTAAATTCCATCCAATATAATGTATGTATGTAATGACATTATAAGGCCCACTCTTATCCCTTGAAGCAGACAGTTGATAGATATCTCATTTAGGTTTTTTCTTTTCATTAAATCATTAGAAACAGCATGTTATACAAAGGAACCGGCTCTGCCTTCTTCAGCATGTGCATTAACTCTGTGAAATTATTGACCTCAACTTCACATTTCAATTGTTAGGTATATTTTATGAAATTATTTATTTGTTATATGTAATTATGGTCTTGATTGACGTTAAAGTGGAGAGGTTGAGGCCATTGCAATCACTTGACACCAGACAAGTGGTTGTAGGCCCAAAACATTCATGTGTGTAGTGGGCCGCTGCTAATGAGTACTAAAAAAGAAAAATGTAACAAAAAATGCAGTCACACTGTGTATGAATTCTGTGGACTTTTGATCTTGAATTAAGATTTTATAGAAACGTTAAGTGATGCATTCATTATTTGCAATATAGTGATTATTGCTCGGAGTGCGGCAGGTATAGAACAGTCGTATTTTGGGATTTTTGCGGCACATTGCCACTGGGGCTTCAGTAGTTTGATCTCAAGTCCAGTTGCAAGATTTAGTTTTCTGATGTCAGACTTGTCCTAACAAGTGTGCCGGTAGTACAGTAACTCAACAGTGCAGTCAACACTCGGCAATGCCAACATTAGCAGCTAATCGCCATCAAAGCACAGTGACCCAAACTCACCCAGTTGTCAGCATGAACCCATATTTCACCTATTCCGATGACAAGGACATGTCCCTGTGATGTTGGTGAAAAGAAAAAAAACTGACATTTATTTATGGGTGACACTGACCTCAGAACCAAAGCCAAACATAAACAGTCAGCAGCATTTCAGTGACAAAATGCTCCTTGGGGAGTGACCTAAAGTTACCCAGTATACCTGGTGGGAACTTTTTTGAATTTTCGGGACATTATTATTGAATTTTATTTCATTTATTATTTCAGTAATCAATAAAACATGATGAATACATAGAAAACATGGATTTTAATCCCATATAACTGTACGGTCTTGAAAAGATTGTTATCATTACTATTGTTAATGATAATAATAATAATAATAATCATCATATACTGTTGTTGATTTACAAGTAATGTATTTTTAGAAATGGATCGGTATTATTTTCATCTTAGATTGTCCATGTATCTATACAGAAATTAAACCTCCTGAGTATGAATCACAGCCTCACAGTTCTGGTGTCAAAAATTGCTGGACCACATTTCCTCTGCGCCCCCCTCTGAAGACTTACAAACCAACCAGTTAAGTCCCAAATTTTTCAGGATGTTCCTTTTTAAGTCGCTACCAGTGAAATAATTTTATTTTTTGATGCACCCATACATTGCATCAGTTGACATACATCCCTGGATTGGCATCCCACCACCCACTGCACCTCTCTGGCCACTGTGGTGCACAGCAAGTCAAGATACCAAACTGGTGCACCCAACAAGTTACCACTTCACCAGTTTGATGCAGTTTTTTCCAGACTGTGATGGCACAATAACAGCACTCCTAAGAAAGAAAAAAAAAGTGTTTTTCCTCTCTTTGTTTTGCTCACATGGTTGAGAGATATAGAACATAATAAACAGCGTAGTCATAAAACCTACTAGATATTAAACAGGCACATGCAGCTTTGTCGATGAATGCATGTAGCCAAAATGCACCCATAAGCACTGCTTCATATCTTTTCAGAGGCACTAGTATATTTGCAGACGCATCCTTCCTCACGCACACTTGCTCTCTAGCACACACACATTCATGTGTGCAGACCCTCATGTACGGCCAACAACAGGCCGACTTAATACTTACCGACACTTTCATTTGGGATGAATGTCAGCACTAATCCGACCTTAAGCTACAACAAATGACTTCCACTCCCCTTCCTTTAGCTCCCATCCCTCTTTCCATGCATCCATCCATCTGTCCATTCGCCGTTTATTTGTCCTTCTTGCCTGCTATGGAAACCATACATTTCTGTCTTTCTTACCATCCACCTTCATCTCACCTCTTACCTTCTTCATATCGATCTCTTCCTCATCTCGTCCTTCCTTCTAAGCCTTCCTTCTCATTCATACCTACTAATCGCCTTCTCCTCTTTGCAATCTCATAATCAGCATCCGCTACCTCTCGCCTTGTTTTCTTCCCCATCTATAATCTTCATCTACTCTTCACCTCCTCTTCCTCAATCTTTATTGTACACTCTCCTTTCCTTCCTCTTCCTCAATTTGTTTTCAAAAAACAGTAATTTCATCAGTATTTCCTTGCGTTAACATGTGTTCACCCATTTTCTCCTTATCCCCCCGTGCCAGTTCATTTTAGGTTTTCCTTGCCATGGCAAGCAGGCTTTTAGAATTAGATTTGGGTTATGTTGCCAACCGTGACTGAGTCTTTTCCCCTGTAAGGCTATAACTGAGCCCTAGCAGCTTTTATTGGGGAGCCAAAGGGAAGATGACAGGTGTGCACCTGGGACCTGTTAAAGGCATACCTTGACATTTAGAAATGTAGTGTGGTATTTTCTTTTGCTCAGCACATGGGGAGAGAAGTTCACATATTCGTTTTTCACTGGCTCTTAAATTGTCTTCTAGTCATTGTTGCTATGTCTCATTAAATCCAATGGGCATGGAGGCCTAATGAGGTAAGTCAGCACAACTGAGGTGCAAAAATATAGTTGGTGTTTTCTTTTTTCTGAATAATTTTTCATTTTTGATTTTGGCACCAGACTTTTATTTAATTTTACTGTCAGTCTAATGTTAGTTTTGGTTCCATTTTGTGCAGTTTTAGTCAACAAAGCAAAAGATATTAAATTCTAGTTTTTGTCAATTTTTTTTTATCACCAACCAAGTTCAAGTTATGGATCATCCAATTTTTGTTGCATAATTGTTTGCCTTATTTAAAAAATATTATGTAAAGTTTTCCAAACAAACAAACCGTAAAAGTAATTTCTCCAATGACACTAAAAGTGATCGTGGGTTCTAGGGACTAATAACTTAGTCAGAAGACGTCACTACAGCCAGCACCAACAATAGGTAATATGGCTTGATAGACAAAAGCCACTTTGAATGGGACTTACTTCTTATCAGGAAAGTTGAGTGATTTTAGTACTGTATGTGTTGTTGGCTGATGTTAATCTCCACCAGGGAACATGCAGTATGTATAAAATTCCCAAAATAAGATTGGAAAATCCTTTCACCCCTCATATCAACTATCAACTGTATTAAAAGACTGAGATAGCAAGTAGCAAGTTTGTATATATTGTATATATCAGTGTGTCTCTTTATACTTATTGTCTTTTATGAAAGTGTTTTATATTGTCTTATGGGGGAAACCTGGACCAGGGTCCAATTTCGTATTGTTTCATGTGCAAATGTGGAATGATATGATAATAAAGAACCTTTTGACCTTTTTGACCTTTAATGATCTTTCCCTTTGTTTGCACTGAAGCTGAATTGAAGCTTAGATAAAGGTTTCATGGTCAGTGACATCTTTTTGAAGCCAGGCCCTTCTAAACATGGGATTATAACAGAGCAGTGTCAGCAATTGAAACCTGATCCATCCATCACCATCGGTATGTTACCATGCAAGGACGATGATACACATTCTACATAACATTAAAATTGGAAATCACGATGAAAATAAACATGTACTTGGTGAAAACAAACTGGACATCAGAATCCCTTCAGGGTCTACAATTATCCAAAGAAAAAGCCCTTATTAAAGTGAACTGAAAAAATTAAAACAAGCTAATGAACAGCAGAAGTGTCTATTAATATTGCATCGCCCACTCCACTGACAAATAACAGCAAAATTACAGTCATTATATCGCACCTGAATTAAAATAATGAGCAGTAGACTTGTCTATCACCAGGCAATGACTCATCTCATCCAAGCAGCTTATCAGTTACTCCAACCAGGGATGTGAATCCAGCCAGTCATGCTCCAAACACACCTCTATTTCAGATTTTATACTTCAAAATGATGACCAGCACACTGGTCAGAAGGAGTAAGTGTAGCTAATGAATTGGGGAAAAGTCAATTGAAAATTTCATAAGAGAAGCTGATGCTTTTTGAATGGGAGGCTGAAATTATTTGGAACCACCACCTACTGACCATCAGTGGTATTACACCTTAAAGGTCTTCCACAATGACCTCAATTTCAAGTCGTGCTTGATGTCAAGCCTTTCAATTGTACCGTTCAACAAATTCTATTTTTTAATGTACAAGGACACTTTGGGTGTCTTAGATGAAGAAAAGCTAGAGTATGTTGCTCCTTTTGTACTGGTTCATTTAATTTAGGTTGCAGTACAGACCAAGTAAAACATTACATGTGCACACCTTTGTCTCTGAGCCCAAGATCTACAGCTGAAATGACTTGTTTGCCACAAGCTCTAGATACTGCACAAAAAACAATGTGGAGGAGAGAAAACGTCTACTGATCAGAAACATTTGTAACAAATCCCTTTCTTGTTCTTCAAAATGTGTATATAATTTCCTCAATAGTACATTTTTCTGTTCTTCCAAATTATATCAGATAATCTCTGTCCTCACACCAACAAATGCAACTTCTAGATGTCTCATCAGTGATATATTTAAACTTACAAAGAACCCTTTGGTATTCATGAAAAGTATTAATTAAGGAGTTTGAGTTCAGAGGTTGAGCATTTCTCAGAGTACAAGCCTTTGGGATGCAACAGACAGTATCATCGTTATGCTTACGTCAGTCTGTTTTAAATGCTCTGGTTACCTGTCTATTTATCTTCATGTTAATGTCTAAAAGTTGCATTGCTGTTAGCTAAACAGCTATTTAAAGGCAACATTAACAGCACCTCTGCTCTGCTCCATCAGAGATAGTGTGTGTGTGTGTGTGTGTGTGTGTGTGTGTGTGTGTGTGTGTGTGTGTGTGTGTGTGTGTGTGTGTGTGTGTGTGTGTGTGTGTGTGTGTGTGTGTGTGTGTGTGTGTGTGTGTGTATGAGTGAATGTTGTTTATATAGATCGAGATGTGCCCCGTCAGCCAATGTGAAATCATTAGTTATACTAATTGGTTCCTCACTGTTGGGGTATCTGAATCCCTCATCCCTCTCATCTTTTTCTTGCATTCATCTTATCTCCATCTCTGTATTCCCCCCATCCTCTTCAAACTGCTTCTGATTTGACATTTTCTCTCCGTCATCCTTCTCTCGTCCTTTCATGTGACTCCCTCCGTTCCCTCTCTTCTTCCTGTCTTTTTTGCACTCATAGCTATTTTCCTCATATATTTCCACTTCCCCTTCTCCTCATTGCTGAAATGAAGAACATGAATAATGGGGATGCAGATGTCTGCTGAGATTACGGTCTAGCCTTGGGCTCTGTTAGCATATGTGTGAGAGAGAGAGATAGAAAAAGGCAGAACAAAGCAGGGCTTCCTTCAGCATTGAAGAGTAAATAAATAAGCAGTCAATACAAAATAAGACTGAGTAATGATTCCTGTTTGAAACTCAGCTTGTTTCAATCTGGGGCAGACAGAATTAAGGGTAGGGAAGGAAGAAGCCGGCCATGAGACAGAGCAATAGAAAACGTGCTGGTGGCAACTTGTATGTTTTGCTTTGCTTTTTTGAAACAGCTCTGAGCCGTAGCTAATTAATTTTATTTCCTCAACAGCTAAAATGAAGTATTATCTATTTGCTGCGCTCTTTGGTGTTTTTTTATTTTGCAAACAATTGTTTGCGAGAAACAAGACACACTGTTCTCTAACAACACACTGAGCAGACTGTGCCGTTTCTGCCAAATCACAGACGGAGCAGTGACTTTTTCCTAGAGAAATGATGCAGTTTGTCGTCTCACATCAATATAAGATTCAATAAAGGATTCATATTAAGTAAGTGGATTTGATTCTGGATTTAAATTTGATGGAATTCTACCAAACCCCATCCATACCATCTGGGATGGTAATCTACCAATCTACTTTCAATCTGTCCTCATTTTTACTGTTAGGTGTGCGCAGTTTCTTCAGTATGTGACCTTTTGTCGTTGTGTGGGTGCATGTGTGCCATGCAGGTGTGTCTCAAAAATTGGAGATAAACAATGTCGAGGCACAAGACATGTCAAATTCTTCAAATCAAAACACAATCCCTTCGACTTGTCACCTGAAACTGATCAAGGTGCTTGAAGGTTGCATAGCGAAAACCTATTTGTGAGTTTTATGCAGTGTTTTGACATTAAGTGAAAACCGTACTTGCACAAGTCCAACTACTGCAAAATTAATCAAAGGCACAACTTGATCTGTCTGTGCAGATAAACTACGGTATTTTTAATACCATGTCTTTTAATTCTGACATTTATTTCATGCTAAGACTCATTAGCTGCTTATTTATCTTCTGAATGATGTCCTCTTCTCACTTTTTTTCTTGAAATATTCACTTATTTCTAGGGAACTATTCCCCACAGAAGTAAGTCAGACTTTTAAAATATGTTCCATGATCTGATCTCTATGGCAGATTTTTTTTATTACTACTATTTTAATGGGGGAAATACAAGCATAATAAGTATGATACAACATAAAGTCGTATATGTCTGTATGTGTTCTGTTGCATTGTTTCCTTTGTGTCTCTCTGCTTCTATCTCCATCCTCTCCTCACTGCTCTCCCACTGATTCCCTTGCTTCTCTCCTCACCTACCTTGCCCTCTGCCTCATTCACTCCCACTCTGCCTCTTCATCAAAAGAGATCTGTTCTAAATAGAAATCCCCTTTCTGTCTCCGTAGATCTTTCTTGATGACAACCCCAGTCGACCACAGAGACTATAGTCACTGCCTACAGCAATGTGCTCTCTGTTCCTTTGAATGAACAACCCATTTTTTTGTTTTGTTTTTTCCCGTTTTCTTTAAACATGGTTCTCTCTCCTTCTGTGTGCTTGTGTATTATTTTAGGTACCTAGACAGCCCATGTGAGCTCAGTCCCTTACAGCTGTAACATCAGCTTCTGTGTCATCCATTTTCATGTTCTATGGATGGTAAATCAAAGTTTTGTAAATCGTGTCTCTCTATTTTTGTTTGTTCGTTTTTGTTCACAGATCTTTCTAGACGCCAACACTATCAAGCTGGGCAACATTCCCCTTGGTAGTGCTGTGGATCCCCTGGAGGGGGCACCTGCAGGTACCACCTACACCAAACAGACTGTATACGAGCTGTGCGCCTGTGCTAATGGCAAGCTCTACCTTTCGCCAGCTGAGAAAGGCACTACCTGCCAAACAACCAGTAACTTTTGCCTCTGGAGCTGAAAGTGGGAGGTTGACAGACGCACATGACATATGGACTACGGAGTTTGAAGCTAATGCTAGCCAACGGACTGCATCAACATGGATTACGACTGGTGGGAAGCTAATGCCGGCTAACAGACCGAATCAATATGGACTGTAGCGTGGTGAGAAGTTCATGTATGTTCACCAATCGAATCATATGGATTACAGCTTGGCAGGAAACTCATGGTTGGTAACAGACCAAATCAAGATGGACTGTGACTTGGCTGTGAAGCTAATGCCAGCGAAAGGACTTAATCAACATGGACTAGAGCTTGTGAGAGGCTATTGCCAACTCACCAACCAAATTACTATGGATTGGTCAGTAGCCAATGCTAGTCAAGAGGATGGATTACCTGGTGGGATGTGAAAGCCAACAAGGTTAGCTCACCCCTCATGGACGTGGATGGACAGTCCCAGTGTGGGGCTCTTACTGACTGTCTACCCTATTTTTGAATTGTTGCCATGATGGTTTCTGAAAGTCACAAGGATTATGCTTGGCAGTTGCCTGAGAACAGCAAACTTTCTTATGTGTTTCCATTGTGACCAAAATGTCCTGGAAAATCATGTTCTTGTTTTTGTTAGGATAAACAGATACCATGACGGACTACAAACTCCAACAGGGACATGCACATGGACTCCTGGTTATCCTATGAGTTGGCTTACAGAAATCAGTGAGGACTTTGGTTTAACCCAGTGGGTAGCTAACAAATAAATCAGGCAATGGTTTTGTCTTGTGGGAAGATAAGGCTAGCTAACGGACCAATCTATACCAGAAAGGCCTTCCCCCTCCTCCCCCTCCTCCCCCTCCTCCCCCTCTAGTCGTTCGCCCCAAACATTGACATGATCCCTCTGCATTAATCTGCACTTGATAGTTCCAATGTTCTCCGAACCCATTTTTCATAGGAAGACTAATGCAAATAATTGTGCTTCAACCTTGCACTCCACCAGCTTTTTCCCCAATATAGTTTCAAATTCTTCACATCTACTTTGACTTTCTTTAAGTTTTTTTTCTTCAGATCAAATCTTTTACTTATCTCTTTGTATCCTTGTCTCTTTCCTTTCGATGTCTCTGTAGTCCTTTATCTTTCCATATTTTGCTGCTGCTCTCTTTTATCTTGCCTCCATGCTCTAGTTATTTTGTTCTGTCTATGCACCTACTTGCACTGGACTGGCAAGAAAAATGTCATTCTGCCTATCCATTTTCTTCCACCAGTGTACTTTTAAAAAAGAAAAAGAAAACAGAAAACATCGCTCTATCGGTTTTATTCCCTAGACTGGTTTAAAAAAAGAAAAAGAAAGAAAAAAAGTCTTTTTTAGCAGCCATCTCAGCTGCACCAGATGCAGAATTACTCCCTCTTACACTCTGATCCCACTTCTTTTAGTTTCAGTCTCTAAAGAGTTATTCTACCTGGAAATGTTATGTACTTTTTGTGAGCTACACAAAATGGAAATGGAATGTGAAAAGGAAGCAGAAAATGAGTTATAAGTCTTGGGTTAATTAAGGATCAGGTGGGTGCTAAGGCAGACAGACCATTTTGTGGTATGGGGCCAAACTTCCAGTGAGGCAGAGGCAGCAGTCGGCTGACGGCCAGACCAATTTTAGTCTTGTTACGGAGCATTGTACATCTTCATCCTGTGTTCCTTGTCTGTCAGAGTTTTTTCCCATCTTTTTTTTTTTTTTTTTTTTTTGCATGGCCTTTCCATTCATGTTGCCAAGCCCCTGGCAGTATTTTTACCTCCTATTATTCCTTGTACTTCACCCTTGACCATTTTGTTATTTTCTTTATCAACTATCATATTGCCTTCTTATCCCTATTACTCAACAAATGACATTGCTTGATGTTATTTCCTTATTTTTTTTATTCTCCTTTGGCCATCTCAAGTTGAAATATCAGGAAAAATGCCCCTCTATTCTCACACTGCAACCCCTTGCAAAATTCCTGAAAATCTGAGCAAGAAAAGCTCCAAAATATTCTAAAGGTTTTTTTGTTTTTGTTTTTTATTTTATTTTTTTTTATTTGAATATTCAGTCTCCAAAGGGGGGATCAGTGTGAATGGCCCCAAGCTAACTTATCGCCAAACCTGTGCAATGGCTGGAAATAATAGGAAATCCACAAATTTGTGCAGTAGAAATCCCCCTGGAGGAAATTATGGATTTGGCTGTACGTGTATGGACTCAACTGGAAAAAAGGCCCTGAGGCGTACTTTCTTTTTTTTTTTAAAACAAAGCGATACACAGGTGCCTTTGCTACTGTTGGTAAAAGCACATCACAGTCTGAACATTCAAACTACCCTCAGTGGACCATCTGCAAGTGTCTCTGAACTATCTATTTATCAATCTACCTATTTATCTGTTTAGTTCTGTCTTTTTCCTCCCCTTCTCTCCTGTTTTTTTCTTTTTTTCTTTTTTTTTTTAGAACTCTCAGTATACCCAGTTGAAAAAAGAACAGTTCAATCCTGGTTTAAAGTTTAATTTTCTGATGTGTTCCCTTATGGTTTTATTCTTGATAATAAAAAAGCACAAATTATGCCATGTATATAACAATACCAATAAATTACAAAATAAAATAATATTGTTTATAAAGAGAATGTTTGGAGCCATTGTTGTAATTATTTAATAGTTTCCCAGATGAATTTACTTTACAAGGTACTAATAATGACATATTTTCAATATGATTTTCTTTTAATGTTTTCTTGATTTAAGAGATGTATTGAATTATTTACAGTGCCGATTCTTCTTCTCTGAACCTTTCATTTGATCCTTTGGTATTTGCCGTTCTGACTTTGTTCTTATATGATGTGTGCAGCGTTTGCAGAGGCACTGATATGAGCAAAGTAAACATTGTTACTTGAAGCACACACTAGTATAGAAAGTTTGCCACAATTTTTTGTTATTAGAGTCTTAAAGTAATAATTAGCAACCCCCTTGTTCTTTACCAAAAGGATTACAAGAGTCGTTCATGTGATATCTGCCTCCTTGATGTTTTTGTTCTGTTTTGAGGGAGAATGTCACTGTTGCTTGGACTGGTGGGTTTGTTGTTGTTGTTGTTGTTTTTGTTTTGTTTTGAGTTTTTTTCTTCTTTGTGTTGACTGAGTTTTTGTTTGCTTGTTTGTTTTGTTTGTTTGTTTTTTTTCTTTCCAGTGAAAGAAGCCGTTCATCCTTATATTCCATGCATGAAACAGGAAGTGCAGTGGTGCGGCATCATGCAGTGAAGTAGAAACTGGACAGACAGCTGTTTTGGTAACACATCAAAAGCATTTTTAAAAAATCTAAAATCAAAGAAGGATTGCAGGACTCATTAAATATTAATAAAGCCACATTGTGTATTTTGCCTTAAGTCAGTGTTGGCTTTTTCACCATTTCACCAAGATGCCAGTGTTTGCCTAAATTCAACCGTTTTTAGGCTATTTGCATTTTTTCTTTTTGCAACTATTGTGTTGCAGGAGAAAATAATGTTAGAAAATAAGAAGTACAATATCGCTAAACATTGAACCGAACTCATCAGTTTTTTTCAGAAACACTCTTTTATAAAACACTTCCTCATTATGTCCACAAAAAGATTAAATGCAAACAAATTTTCTTTTGCATAATCCTAATCCACTGTCATATTGTATGACCTGTCTGCTTTTTTTTTTTTTTTTTTTTTGCATTGTTTTGTTCATTTGTTTGGTCACGTCCCTTTTTTTGATTACTTTCCCTACAGTTTCAAAATTGTGAAGTGCACCTACGTAAGTATATCACATTTATCATTTGCTCCACAAACACTAGTCAGCCACAAACAAGTCACATTACTTTCCGTGGCCTATAATGGCCAAAAATGAAAGAGAAGTAACATATTTGATGTCAGTGAGTGGGTGAGCATGTAACTCCCTGCAGGCCAGTTTATTTTGATCAAAGAACTTACAGTTGCTGGCCTTCACACTATGTTGTGATATTGGACTGCAGCAGCCTTGACCTGATGGGCTGTTTTCTGTTGCCTCTTGTCTGATGCTGTCTTACTTTGCAATTTTCCTGTTCAACTTTCATCTTTCTTTGTTTTCCCTTGGCTTGCGTTGTTCCTCAGCCTTTTAGTATTTATTTTTTTCCAGTGAAGGAAAGTTATTTTTTTTTATTCTGTCACTTTTATTGTCTTTCACTTCTCACTTCATGCCTTCCACCCCATTGTTATTCTGCATCATTGTTCTTCCTCTCCCTCTATCTCCTCCCTCTGCTTTCTTCATCTCTGTCACTGTTGTTGTTGTTTTTTAACGGTGGATGTGAAACAATCTGTTGAAGTGTTGCGAGCTGAGAAATTTACAGGGAAAATTAAACGTGCACATACAAAAAAGGATATACTTCAATATATATGTGTTTGGATGTGGGATCACATGACTATAAGCACATATCCAAGTGGATGCTTCTCTTTCAGGATGTATAGATTCATAAAAATAAGCACTAACTTTATTTCCCTCCTTTACTGCACATTCAGACCTTCTTTATCCTCTAAAGTAATTCAGATGTAATCTTGCGTTCACATATTTGTGTTTAAAGTGTTCTGAATTCTCTTATTAAGGAACCAGTTGGTGCCACTGAAAACATGTTAAATACACTTTGTACCCCCTCAGAAACATGACTTTTTTTCTACCTTATACAGGATGGATTTAGGATATAAAGGAGGCACATGTAGTTGGAGTTAGAGATGCATCAGTCCGCATCAAAATACAAAATATGCTCAGTTGCACTGTTAATTTTGCACAGGTGTGACTTTTTAATTGACAAAATACACAACACCTCCTTCAGTTTAGCAAGTTTTTCCACTTTTGCCACTTTGAATCCGTCATTAGAAAATGTTCAGAGAGAATTACTAACTTTGTCTTAGACTTCATTATATAATGTCTATTTTGACACTGACAGTTACCTAAACTAATAACTGATTTATTTTCTCCACCAACCTCATTGTCAGAGTAACGAGGTGCTGAAAACTGAATGCGACCAACGCTCAGTCGACAGCCAATTAATTACAGGCAGAATACAGAAATGTAACTCTTGGCAGTTTAAAGACTTCAACAGATGTGCATCCATACCTGTGGACTCTATAGGAAGTAATTCGGACAATATCCACAGGGATGGACCAAAACTCAGTGTACTTCTGTAGGTGATGCAGCAGTATTATTGTGTTGTTGCCTCTGCGGTCAATCTTATGTGCTGACATAAAACAAAAGCAGCCAAAATTCCCTTGCAACTACAGACAA
Source organism: Acanthochromis polyacanthus (assembly GCF_021347895.1). Classification (NCBI taxonomy): domain Eukaryota; kingdom Metazoa; phylum Chordata; class Actinopteri; family Pomacentridae; genus Acanthochromis; species Acanthochromis polyacanthus. The sequence goes on along the minus strand of NC_067115.1, from coordinate 17,590,810 downwards.
CACTGACAGCCCTGATTGTATCCATGGGCACTCGAATTTGCACTTTCAGTCTTGCAAATTTTAAAATCAGTGAATTGGCAAATTGGAAAAAAAACCACTACATCTATTTGTAATATGTTCAAGGTTTATGCTGCAAAATCTATAGAGAGCTCATCTATCACGCCAGCTCAACCAATTGAGTCTCAATTCCTCTTGTGGCTTTGCAAACATGCAGCCTAATTTCTCAATTAGGTAGGTGGACAATGAAGCTGTAATGATTTATTAAGATGTCAGAACTTTGGCTCTGCACCCTACTTTGTTTGTTTTTTTTTCCTTCAAAGCTTTGTTTTGAAGAGATTGCTAGCAGTATTTGAGCCACATAACGGAAAAAAAAACCCAAGATGATTCAGCTTACATTTGTTCTTCCTTTATTCAAAGAAAGGCTGCTGTTATTGTTGGTCAGTGTTAGAATATTTCCGCTTTGCCAGGAGATGCTGTGAAGAAGATAGTGTTCAGTGTCTCTTTTGGGGCACTTCTGTGAAGGCATTTGGCTCCTGATTTTAAAGAAGAGCTTCAGTACCTTGAACATGAAAAATAGAACTTCCTGAAACTCTGTCATTTTGACGTAGTGGCTGAAAGACATACTTTGAAAAAAAAATGTAACCAAATGTGTCCGTTCACGTTCGGCATTTGCCAAAAAAGATGCAGTAGAAAACATGTCCAGGAGTAATCAGTGGATGGTTGTCATTCTTGATGAACAGGGGAAGAAATTCCAGTCACAAGCAAATATTGACAGAGGAGGAGAAGTTGGTAGGACAGAATGTGAAATTTCTAAGGCACATATTGCAAATATCTTTAAAGAACAGACTGTTTTCCTTTTACCTGTATGACAGCATGACGGTGGTTGACTCATCGTGTGTCGGAGTCAAGTGGCAGCGTTCACCGTGGTGCCCCGACCAACCTGTTCTTATCGATGACGCTACTGTACAGAAACAGACGCACACACACAGGAGTGGCCAGGCACTGTCGACAGTGTGTATCTGAAAGACAAGCCCTGTCAAAGCCAACAGAATATCGAGATAATATTCTCTCATTTCCTCCTTGCATATTGAGACACATTACCGAGGAGAGGAGAATGGTTTGGTTAATCACTACATATGAGAGTAGAAAGGACGGGAGTGGAGATGAAATGGAAAGAAGAATGACGGCGGAGGAGAGATAAGGTGTTATGTTTCCATGAATGGGCGACAGATTTTTGGTCATTTCCGAAACCAGAGGCACAATTGTGAATTAGGTTGAAGTGAGAGCACTGAATTATCAGAGGGCTGGCATCAATCACAGGTTGCTTCCGTCAGCTTTGTATATGTAACTAGCCACCACAGCATTCTCAGAGTCCCCTAAAGGAGTGCAGGGTCTCTACTTGCTGATAACGTTAAAGGAAAGTGTTGTCTTAGAAGTGCAAATAAGAAACATGTGATTATGTCTCATGTTCGTCTCTACTGTGAAACCACATCTGGAGTTTTCAACAGTCTGTACACAATGTTCTCTCTGTGTAACGACACACGCCAATAACTCTGTTTTAGTTGCGATTCTGCTCATTTTCATGTGTGATTATGCTCGGGTTTTGATGTTAGCAGGCGTGCAGAAGTACTACAATAATCTTGCTAATAAGAGAAACGAATTATCTGATTACAAATGCAAAAGCTGATGACTTCCTAAAATAATTCTGTTTACATGACTGGAGCTCTAATTTTGCACTTAGTTTGATTATCCAAAGATAATTATGGAAATGTAAGATTTGGATATGAGAAAATCTTGTTGTTGCGGCCCCAGAAACCTATCCTAGCAGATGAGAACACTGCGCCGTAAAATATTGAGGTCCTGGTGAGGTTCAGTGATGTGCGGAGATAAAAGTTTAAAATGTCCTGATGATGTGTGTGATCTACTTCTGTATCCTCAGGATGTTAGTGGCCGTGTGCTGGATGTGTGAAGTCTCTTTGCTTCATCCTTACATGGGCCCAAGTGAGTCATCAATGCATCATCAACAGGAATCTAAAATAAAGAGCAGGCTCAGTCAGCAGGATATATATTTATGTGGTTTAGCCCTTCAAAACACTTTCAGCCAGTCAAGTCCCGAGTGATGAGGAGCAGCTAGTTAAATGCCAAACAAGTTACGACACAGAACGAATGAGGAAATAAGCCAAGTACATTTCAGGATAAGTGTATTTATTTATATGGCTCCAAATTATTAGGAGTTTTTCATCTGTACAGCACACAACACTCCTTCAATTGTTGATTTCCATTTTTTAAATGTGGGAGATTCTTTTTTGTTTCTATAGTCCTTATCAGAAAACTTTGGGACTTCTCTTCCCTTACTGCTCTCAGCCTCAGTGGTGAGTAGTTAATATAGCTCTATGCCGGCACCTCTCTTGGCAATGTGATCCGAGAATCCTGCAAATGAAAGTCTGTGTGTATTCTTCTTTTGCTGTAATTTTGGCATGGATTACAGCATCAAGAATGTTTGTCTTTGGGTCGCCCTTGGTGAGCCCATTTTAATTCATAGCAAACGTTAGCCTGTTTTTAGGCATGACTCAGCTATCTCACCTGATTTTTTTAAATCTTTGTGCAACATAGTACTTCAAGGGATGCTTTGGTGTTGCATTTTATTCTCTAATTCTTGCAATAACCACCTTAGTGTCTCTCTGTCTTATAACAATTATAACGATGGGATGTCAGTTCTACAGTCCACATCCTCTCAGAAAGCAAGTTCTCCTCATTCAAAGTGCTTTATGACATGAAATCAGACAGAAAAGAAATGCAAAATTGACATTTTGGCTCAGACGAGCTGGACCTATTTGACATTGCAGTAAATAATATGCTAGTGTCAGTCCTCTTCCAAAATACCCAACATGCAAAACAAAACAATGCGTTTCATCTCTTACAATGTGTGAACCGCTTCTCTCTGCTGCCGTCTCTGTAGGTGAATGTCTTCTGCCCTACTGGATTCTGATATTCTATTGCAGGTAGTGATCGGAAAATATTTATCACAAAAAAGGCTGTCCTGCTCTGCCGTCTCTCCCTGACACTGTGCTCCTCTGGGGATGCAAGCTCAAACTGGCTCAATGACATGTGTAGAGGGACAGTGGAGTGAGGTTTTTAACATAATGATACCATCAGATCCTGGATTAAAGCTGCATTGATAGCAAGTAGCACAACTATACACAAATATTTTCTAATAAGTTGATGCATTTTTCAAAATCAACAACTGCACTTTTTTCCAAATTTTGTCAGTGGGACCTGAACTCCAGAGTAGCACACTGTAAGAAATGACTGTGAAATTCACAGTAAGTTACTGTGGATCTGTAAAGTAAGTTACTGTGATTTTTTAAAAAGTAAAATACTGTATAATAAGCAGTAATTTGCAAAATACTGTATATATCACGGTAGTAAACACAATACTGTAAAAATTTAAAGCAGACTAAGGTCTACTGTAGTAATTCACAGTAATGTCATCACTACCGTAAGAAAACAAATCAAGCATTATACAGTAGTGTGAAATTTACAGTAACATATTTACTGTAGGGAATAGCAGTAACTTGTACAGTACTGTAAAAGTTCACAGTAACCATTGCAGTACTGCAGAAATTCACAACAATATACTGGAATTTACAGTAACATTTACTGTAGGGAATAGCAGTAACTTGTACAGTACTGTAAAAGTTCACAGTAACCATTGCAGTACTGTAGAAATTCACAATAATATACTGGAATTTACAGTAACATATTATTTACTGTAGGGAATAGCAGTAACTTGTACAGTACTGTAAAAGTTCACAGTAACCATTGCAGTACTGGAGAAATTCACAATAATATATTGTGTAATATAGAAACCTCGAACAGTTAAGTACTTTAAAAATTCACAGTCATTTACTGTGTAGTGCAGTGTTAGAAGTACTCTGAAGAGCTCCGCCCACGTCCTCCTCATTTTCAAACTCCTTGGAATGTTGAGTACGCCATTTTCTCAAAGTGGAAAGAGTGCGGTAAGTTTCTCCTCATTACTTACTAAAGTAATTATTTGGAATTTCAACTGAAACAGCTTGTCAGAATTACTTTATATCATTGTTCACTGAACATTTCAGTTATTTTCTGGCGGTTTTGTATCTGAAAATACCGAATTCTAAAAGAGCTAATGTGACTCAGTGAATGCTAGCTTAATTGTGCCATTGTCGGTAAACCTTTTTACTAACTAGATAGCGTCGGACTAGACACGACATAAGGTCAATACGGTTTATATAAGCCCAGAGAGTGATTGAGCTAACGTTAGCTTGATTAGTTAGCCACCTCGGGTTACATTGCGCTCGCGGGCCACGCAACAAGTACAAATGGTAAGTGAACCAGAGGATTTAGTATGCAAGTTTTACATATGTAGTTATTGTACAACCTAACAGATTTATGTTTGGCTTATTTATTGATTAAAAAACGATTTTCAATGTAGTGTAACTGTTAATGTTGAATTACTCTTTCAGCTGCAAACACTATTTTTCTTGTCCATTAAAGTGACTGTGAAGCAGACTGTAATAGCTCATTAAAACTAGGAGAACGGTGATTTCCTACTCATGTAGTTCTGTCTAATGTGTGTTGGGCAGTAAATTTTACTTGACATTAATGTCTCAGTAGCCTTAAAATGAACTGACTTAACTACAGTGACTGTTATTGACAAACCATTCAAGTTTATGATATTTGACAGCCTCAGGTCAGAATATGTAGACAAGTGGCCAGGGCTGATCATAGTAAAGTATGTTTTAATTCTATAAGGCGTATTGCTGTATAGAGAAATGTGATTTATTAAAATGATTTTGTGGTGTTTTTACCTTAGACAAGATGAGTTGTTAGCCTAGTTGATACCTTGTCAACTGCATGTGGCTTAAAGCCATTTTTTAATCAAAAGTTGCATGCATTCATCTAAAAAAGCCTTCTTAATGTAATTAGAACTGGCTTTATGTGCCTGTCAAGCCTATTTTATTGTTTTTGTTTATTGTAAGAATGAACATGTGAACTTTTCTGTCACGAATGGGGGGTGTGGAGAACCCAGGTGCAGACATCAACGACAAAACGCTAGGCATAATTAAAGAATTTATTAACTAAATCAAAAACCATTAACAACTGAAAACGAGACTAAGGTGGACAAAAACTAATAGAGGATCAGGAGGGGACTCAGACAGAGGGAGACAAAGACACACCAACAAAAATGCACACAGACAAGAAACCAACACAGAAGGAACAAACAGGCACACATCCTAAACAGAAAACAACAGTATCCACAAAGGGTCAAACCCAAAAGAGGGGAGGAAGGAAAAGAGGAACAAGAGGCAGCCAGAGGGCCGAATCCTGACATTTTCCTCTATTATGTTGTGCTGATTCTGCTTATGTGCAATATACTTTCTGCAGGAAACATGTTACTGAAGGTGAAACTTGGCGATGCCCAAAAGTTTGTTCGAATAACTGAGCCAAATCTGTCAGACTTTTTGAATGCAGGTAAGAATTTGATATTGTTAATGAGAGATTTGCGCAAGGAGCTTTAACTGTGCTCTTAACTGAATTTAGCTATATAAAATTGATTTACTGGTGATTAGGACTCTCGCGTCATATCAAATCTTCAACCAAAAGTTCAGATCGTAACTGTAATGACAGCTTTGAATTCAAAATGAACTGTCTATGAGCTCAACAGATAATGTGATGTAGTTTGCTGTTTGATCTAGCAGATGGCTCTGTAAATCTTTACTATGTGACCTATGACCTGCCCTGTTGACCTCCTAGTAAAGTAAGCTACTAAAATGATGTTGTTTGTTACAAAAATGGAGGACACTAGTTAGTATAGGCAGCTAGAGTGCACAGTTATGCCACCAAAATATCTGAGAAGCAGTTTAATATTCGGATACCGCCATCATAAACGGATATTCGGGTCCAGCCCTTAAAGATGTCTACTTTTTGGTTTCCGCTTTTGTTCCTGTTTCCTAGCATTTGCCAAATTTGGTGTCCCAGCTGTAATGGAAGGTGTTAGTCGTTGACAGTTCAGGGACTGAGTTGGATGATGATGTCTTTGAGGACATCATAAAAGATCCCTCCACTGGGGTGTTAACCATTACATATGAACAAGGTTTGTTCCAGTTAAATTTGTAATTTTTATTAAGCTATTTACTCAAATAGTGACACGAGGTGAATCATTATTTCTAATACAGCTAAGTTTAATCTCAAGTGAAGCTTATATTCTTCATTAGATACGGTATGGGTGTGAGGGAACTATGTGTAACATGTCTTCTTTCTCCTGTCGCCAATTGTGGTTAGAATTTGTCTCCATGGTAGCCTCAACTGAGTCCCAGGTTTCATCTGTTGCTTCATCGGACTCTGATACAATTATCCTTCCAGACAGCCCTTCCAGAAAGCGTCAGAGGCTGGATTCGGAAGCTAAGCAAGTAAGACTTCACACAGACACTAATGTAGCAATATAATAATACACTCAACCCACGAAATGATTCAAATTCTGATTTTTAAGAAAGCTAGATTAAAGTTAAAATGTAGATGATAAGTGTTATTTCCACTCTCAAACATTGAAAAATAAATGTCCCTCTTATGTTCTTTTATAAACAAAGTTCTTGTTTCCATGCAAAGGACAGGCATTACAGACTGGCTGAAACGTGGGGATATGGGAATGCAAAATTTTAGCTGTAATGTGTTTATCAAATCCCACGTTTGTAAAACATAAAACATCATAAAAGCCATAGAAATACCTGCACTTTATTTCCTTAGCTCTTACGTTAGTCTGGTTAGGGGATGACTGTGTATGTTACAGTGCCTTGTGAAAGTATTCGGCCCCCTTGAACTTTTCAACCTTTCGCCACATTTCAGGCTTCAAACATAAAGATATAAAATTTTAATTTTTTGTCAAGAATCAACAACAAGTGGGACACAATTGTGAAGTGGAACGAAATTTATTGGATATTTTAAACTTTTTTAACAAATAAAAACCTGAAAAGTGGGGCGTGCAATATTATTCGGCCCCCTTGCATTAATACTTTGTAGCGCCACCTTTTGCTGCAATTACAGCTGCAAGTCGCTTGGGGTATGTCTCTATCAGTTTTGCACATCCAGAGACTGAAATTCTTGCCCATTCTTCCTTGCAAAACAGCTCGAGCTCAGTGAGGTTGGATGGAGAGCGTTTGTGAACAGCAGTCTTCAGCTCTGCCCACAGATTCTCCATTGGATTCAGGTCTGGACTTTGACTTGGCCATTCTAACACCTGGATACGTTTATTTGTGAACCATTCCATTGTAGATTTGGCTTTATGTTTTGGATCATTGTCCTGTTGGAAGATAAATCTCCGTCCCAGTCTCAGGTCTTTTGCAGACTCCAACAGGTTTTCTTCCAGAATGGTCTTGTATTTGGCTCCATTCATCTTCCCATCAATTTTAACCATCTTCCCTGTCCCTGCTGAAGAAAAGCAGGCCCAAACCATGAGGCTGCCACCACCATGTTTGACAGTGGGGATGGTGTGTTCAGGGTGATGAGCTGTGTTGCTTTTACGCCAAACATATCGTTTTGCATTGTGGCCAAAAAGTTCGATTTTGGTTTCATCTGACCAGAGCACCTTCTTCCACATGTTTGGTGTGTCTCCCAGGTGGCTTGTGGCAAACTTCAAACGAGACTTTTTATGGATATCTTTGAGAAATGGCTTTCTTCTTGCCACTCTTCCATAAAGGCCAGATTTGTGCAGTGTACGACTGATTGTTGTCCTATGGACAGACTCTCCCACCTCAGCTGTAGATCTCTGCAGTTCATCCAGAGTGATCATGGGCCTCTTGGCTGCATCTCTGATCAGTCTTCTCCTTGTTCCAGGTGAAAGTTTAGAAGGACGGCCGGGTCTTGGTAGATTTGCAGTGGTCTGATACTCCTTCCATTTCAATATGATTGCTTGCACAGTGCTCCTTGAGATGTTTAAAGCTTGGGAAATCTTTTTGTATCCAAATCCGGCTTTAAACTTCTCCACAACAGTATCTCGGACCTGCCTGGTGTGTTCCTTGGTCTTCATGATGCTCTCTGCACTTTAAACAGAAGCCTGAGACTATCACAGAGCAGGTGCATTTATACGGAGACTTGATTACACACAGGTGGATTCTATTTATCATCATCAGTCATTTAGGACAACATTGGATCATTCAGAGATCCTCACTGGACTTCTGGAGTGAGTTTGCTGCACTGAAAGTAAAGGGCCCAAATAATATTGCACGCCCCACTTTTCAGGTTTTTATTTGTTAAAAAAGTATAAAATATCCAATAAATTTAATTCCACTTCACAATTGTGTCCCAATTGTTGTTGATTCTTGACAAAAAATTAAAATTTTATATCTTTATGTTTGAAGCCTGAAATGTGGCGAAAGGTTGAAAAGTTCAAGGGGGCCGAATACTTTCGCAAGGCACTGTATATATGTTATGCTTTAAGGTCAACACTCACAACATTGTTGTTGCTTTTCATTAATAATTAACTGAGAATACTCAAAGCTTTTGTTGCAGTGGGTGACAACAATGTCAACCAAGGCTCATTTCTCCATGAACACGGCGCACGCACTTGTTACATGGCGAGCTAACAGCTAACATTAGCTTCTAAGTTAATCAGGAAATTGTCTCAGCAGCTACTTCTGACAGCATTCAGATTATTTTTCCTGCTTGTTGTGCTGCTTTGGTGACAAACTACATATTAAGCACACCTCCCTCACCATTTACAAAGACTATCCGGACACAAATTTTTCTGCATCAATTTAGCTCCTCCCTTAATTGTATCAGTTTTTAATCGATTCAGGATACACCCTCACATCCCTGCACTACTGCTTTCTATTGGACAAGGATTAAAATGGTGCAAATGCAGGTCTTAAACTGCATTGTGTGAGGACTTTGTTGAAGTCATTTTGTCCAGCATTTAAGTTAACTTTGTATTGCAGTAGATATAATCCTGAAACTGTTTTCTATTTTTGTTTGGCATTTGTCTTTAAGCTGGTGGAATCCATTCTTACCAAGAAATCTGGTGGAGAATATATACTAAATGAATACAACCGAACTAAGTCCTTGGCAGATGAAAGCAGAAGGAAAATGGTGATATGAGTTTCCCAATTCGTTCTAGAGACTGTACTCAGTGAAGATGAGTGCAAGGAAGCGATCTCACTGATGAAACATTCAGCTGATGAGGACATGGTCAGGAAGAAGATGAAGCTGACATTTGTCCATCGACGTAACATGGTCCTTGCACTTACACACTTACACTTGATTACACCTACTGCTCTGGGTCGAAAGAGACCAGGAAAGGTGTCTGTGTCCCGGGCTGAGAAGCATCTTGTGGTCTTCAAGAAGTATTTTTTCTTAATTGATAAGGTATATTTTACATTAATTAGTCATGTAAACATTTCTATTAGAATATTAACCATATATTTTTTAATCTCTTCTCCATAGACTGGAACAAGCATTCAAGAGCATCTTAATGCCATTATTACGAGCACTCAACCCTGTCTCTTGGCTGTTGGAGCGAGGAAGAACGCTATCCACCAGTTCTTCGTCATTCTCGACAAGAATGCCATACCTTGCAGGTCATTCTCTTCTCTTGGTGCTTTTGATGAACTGTTTAAGACACATTTTGTGTTTGGGACATCATACAACACCATGCTCCACAACATGTACGTGTTCATCCACACCACTGTGTACAACATTGATGTCGGCAAAGTCAAAGAGAGTCCTCGTGTTGCAGAAGTGAGGGCGAGGTTGCTTCTGTAGTGTTTGACATTGGTCTTCCATCATGAAGTGTTTTGTTTGTCAGGCTGAGTTAACTAGTTCAAACATGCTTGTTCGACATTTACGACTAGTTCATGGTTACCTGCCTGGAAAAAATCTAAGCCTTAAAGCTGCTGTCCGGAGTTTGAATCGCAGCATCTCCCAAAACACTGTTGGTCCCACCCTCCCTCCGATTTTGCCCCTTTATTTGTGCACGCGCGCAGTACATGAGAGGAGTGCCCGGAGTGCTGCAGCATCTTGCCTGTTTTGCTGTTTTCTACATTTAGTACATTTAGTAAATAATAAAGGAATTACGTTAGAATGCTGCATTGAGTCTAACTTGTTCTAATACCAAAATAACATGAATCTGCTAGGACGAACGAGTAAAATTTCAATATGTGATTACACTCCTGTATCCCTCTCAATGACGTTGTTTATCAAACTGAGTGCATTTACGCGTGTATATGTGTTACATTGTTTATTTATTTCTATCTAGAGTTCAGAATTGCATGACTCCTCTGACGAAGAGTATGTCCCAGACGCCCCAACATCTTCTTCCAGAGGTCGGGCATCTAAACGAAGCCGTCAGGCGGGCTATGGAGGCCGTGGTCGGGGAGCGACGCGAGCACCCCGAGCCAAAAAACGTCCTGCAGTCTCTTGGCCTGACAAGCCGTGGGATTGATAACTTTTCTGGAAGTTGCTGATCCCTGATGCTCTCTCCTCCACAAGCAAAACAAATGTGCGCGCGGTTGCGTAGTGCGGAGCTCGCCCACCTCTGCATGGGCTTGCTTGCTGTGCGCGTAACCGTTGATTGACAGCATGACAAAGCTGAAGCTTGAACTTGATTGATCGGCAGCGACCGGCGCTTTTTGGAATAACATGGGGGTCTATGAGAGGAAGGCGGAGCTCATGAATAAATTTTTATATCGCGTTATACTAACTTTATATTATAGTATCGAACGAGACTAACACATTTCAGCTTTGTTAAAAAATGATACATAAATTGAAAACAAACGGAAACTCCGGACAGCAGCTTTAAATGCATTCAAACTGGATGTGGCCGTGTGTTTGGTACTTTTTCTGGTTTTAGGAAGCATTTGAACACCAGACACACTGAGTGTGCTGAACAACAGATTGACAACAATGTTGACTTAAACAGGGTAGACGAGGCAGCGACAATTAATGTAGATGAGACAGCCACAACATCTGAGTCAAGAAACTCTGATAGTTATCTGGATATGTGTGCCAATGCTGTTGCACAACTGAAGGCAGCTGGATTAAGTCAGTCTACTGCAAATAGTTTTGTCTCATCTATGGAGGAAGTGTTTTTTGAGATTCATAGTCGGGCAAAAGATGCAGCTATGCAGTGTTTATCTCCAGACTACCGCTGTGGCTTCATTGTCTGTACTGAGGTGGCATTTGATCTGCCTGTGTTTTGTAAGATAAAGACTATTGTTGTGAAAGATGATATTGTATTGCTACGTGGAAAACTGATGGAAACACTTTTGATGAGCATTACCATGCCTTTAAGATTAGGCTGCATCCAGACAAAGTTGTAAAGGTGTTGGACATAAATGAACTGACTTACTTCAAACCATTTGATGTTCAAATGGCATATGGAACATTGGGTTCACCATTATATGTTGTCCCATATTGCCATTTTATGCTGACGTAACGTCAGTGTTTTTATATTTTCTACCTGATGATATTTTGGCCTGACAGGAAAATAAAAGTTGTTGAATGTATGATATTGTTGTAATATGTTTTTTACTATCTATTTAGTAATGCCCGAGCCCCTAATTATAAACGCAACGGGAGAGTTATAGTGGCTCCAGGCATGTAATGCCTGAGCCCCTAATTAACTCGGAAAATGTATCTTTTTTTGTCCCAATTTAATCAGTAAGTTACATCATAACAAGAATCAAAAGAACAGTTACAATATTAATGTTGTAACTTTAAATTAGCGTATTACAATTTTTAGTATGTACAGTTAAAATACAATTTTTTAAACCAAAAATACAATCGTTAAATGTTATTAAAGTAAAAGTATTATTAAAGTTAAAGTGTTTTATTTATAGTTAATTTACAATAACCCTAATATAAAAAACAGTTAATATTTTTTTGATTTACAGTATAATGACAGTACTCTTACATAAAATGCAGTAAGGTACATTGTGTAGTTACTGTACTTAATTTTACAGTTACAACAATATTACTTTAAATAACAGTACATACAATTAACTGTTATATTTCAAAGTTACAAAAATATTACTACAATAAAAAATACAGTAAATTTTATTTACCGTGTTCAGTTTTACATCTACAACACTATTATTTTTTTTACAATAACTTACTTGTCAATTGCTGCCAGTTAATTACTGTGGATTTCACAGTTGGTTCATTACAGTGCACAGTCTAACACAAAACATCATCATCTCTCATAACGTAGTGTCGAACCAGGCAGCCCATTGTTAGCTACTCCTTACTTCTACATTTTTTCCACTTTCACCTTGTCTCATCTGTCTCCCTCTCCTCCTCCTCCTCCTCCTCTCAGTACCTGCCATCACAATGATAGGCCATAGCCCATGGGTGGTGGAGAAGGTCCGGCAGCTATTTTTGCACAGTTGACAGCATTTATCTGAAGGGCTTGTATTGTTTTGATCCACAATTTATCCGTGGCCTTCCTTCTACTTTTTCTTGAAGATGTTGACACAGTTGTTTTTTTTTTTGTGTTTTTTTTTTTTTTGCTGATTCACTGTTTAATGAAGGCACTGAGACAAAAGGTGAAAAAAATCTGATCAGACGATCATACAGTAATAAATCAAGAAGATGATTGTGTCTGGCAAAAAACCATGATGGCTCACTGGGATGGCCAGCTCAGCATTCAGTGAAATCAAATGACTGCAGGTTTCTCTAGTCACATATTCCATTCCTGGTCCTGAAATCTGATGTATGTATCTACACGCATACCTCAGTTGTTCCACCATCAGTTCGTACAATGCTCCTTTCAATTCCTGCTGAAACTCTTCAGTTCAGACCCCAGGAAGCAGTAAACTGAGGGTACATCTGACTTCATTGGCTTTGCTGCCTGTGTAGGTTGTCAACATCTTTTTAAAGATGAGATCAGCTACTTTCTTGTATGCCTTTTTCTGTTGGTTGTTTGGAGAAATGGTGAGCAAGATGATGCTGCAGTTCACTGATGGTACTTGAACCAAATGTCTCAGCAGTGTCTCTAAATGTTGTGCCCTTAAACTGGACTCATGGTAAAGAAGAGGGATAAAGAAACCATTGCAAAGCCCTCATCTTCACACAGCTATGTGGAAGACGAGTTCAATCTTCCCTAGTGGAGCTTTGAGGCTTTACCAACAGATAAGTGTATAATTAACCCAGCCAGACAAGGACCTGCATCACCTGTTGAAACGGTGATCAATACTAATACAGATCTGGTATAAAAACCAAATTGACTGTGCTGAAAATAGGATACTGTCATAACTGTGACAGAAATTAAATTAGCTTTCCTCCAAATTAAATCATTTTGCTTGAAAATGAATCATTATCATCTGTCACATACGATCCATCATTAAAACAATCAGATTTATTACTAACTACTTCTGGACTGGAGCAAGGTTGACCCCAATTTGCACATAGCCAGAGAAAACCAAGATAAATCTTCAGATCTGTGATTTGGGCAGATTACACACATACTGCATGTGGCTAAGTGTTATAAACGAGTGTTCAAAAATTTAAATTAAAAGTTTTTATTTGTTTTATCAGATGTAAAACTAAACAAGAACAAAAGTAGTTTTGTTTGAAAATGAGTTATTATTGTCTGTCACACATTATTCATCATAAATACACTCAGATTCATTACTAACTACTTCTGAGCTTCAGCAGGGTCGACCCCAATTTACGGAGAGCCAGAGATCTTTGATCTGGTCAAACACATTGTATGTGTGTAAGGGTATTTAAAAAAAGCATGAGAAAAGTGTTCATAGGTTTAAATAAACAGTTTTTGTTTGTTTTATTAAATATATGACCTATATTACATACATGTGCATATTTTTTTCTGCATGTCACCAAATACACATAGTGCTTTGCTAGCCAATGCAACCTCCAGGGCTGATAAATGACCGCAATGCAGAATTGCCAAAAACTGCAGTTCCTCAAACAGCCACTTGAGGCTGGCTGAAAAAGCAAGTAAATCAAACAAGAACTTCATGCTCAATTTCACAGCTTTGTGGAAGAAATAAACATGTTTACAGCATGCAACAAAAATGGTTTTGGGCTCTATAGCTAATTTCCCTTTTCATGATAGTTTTATCAGGATAAGTTCTTACATAACTCACCCATTTAAATTGTATTAAGGCTTAAATTTAAGCGTAACTAAGGGTTCTTTGAGGAACACATGGGTGCCTTTACATGACTTCAGCTCCACCTCTTTGAACACTGCCAAGATGGGAGCGACTGGAGCTGCCACGCTGAGCTTCAAAACCAGCATTCAGACAAGCTGTGGGTGACTTAACTGACGGTTTGTCAATGCTTGTATGCAGTCAGTTTGTATACACACTGGCAATTTGAGGCTTCAGTGACTTACTTCAAACTGATCTTAACGTTACAGATGGTAATTTGATACACTGCTTTCATTTCAACAAAATTAAACTCCTCTGTCAAAAAGCAGCAACTTAAATGTCCAGTTAGTTCATCTGTATGACAGTGTCATTTACTGTTCTAAACATGAGACTTTGTCTTCAGACGGCTCAGATGTCACTACTGATAGGCCGTACACCGCTTTTTATAGAACAGCACCTACTGCATCACCAACACAAGGAAATGGTATGACGCACACTCATTTGAACTTGATACATACTGAATGTTTGATTGTCAGTTAAAATAAATATGAAAATAAATAAATAAATAAAAAATAACTAAATAATATAGCAGCAGACTTCTACATCCTTGACACAAAGGGGTTCTTTAGAACACACATCTAAGAGATCATTATTGACAACAAAGGAAAAGTAAAATTCTACTACTTAAAAAACGTGGAAAAATCAACACAAATAGTCAATGAAAGTAAAAAGACAAGGCAGCATTAAAATGTTTTTCTGCTTTGAATGAAAAGCAAGTATTTCAGATTGATAATACATTTATGATAAAAAATAAAACATAATAAAAACAATAAAATTATGTAAATGCACCTAAATAAACATACTTGAATTAGAAACCTTTTTTTTCATTTCCTCTTTTTTTTTCTGTACTGTCAGGCCATTCTAAATATATAACTTATATGAAAATAAATCTGTATTACAGAGGACATGGATAAAAGGTGGAATTAACATGTTAACTGTTTTTCTCCTTGGGCAGGAAATGCACCACATTGGATTACTGGTTTAATTTTCATTCTAACCACAGTGATTGTCCTGCTGATCCATACCAGGAGGATGATGAAGAAAAAAACTGAGTAAGGCCCAGCAACTATCACATTGTGTATAATGTCGAAAGACTGGAGGCTGTGCATCACGTCACATGACAAATATCTTGTTTGTTTTGCAAGTGTCCACACCACACAAAGACATCGGAGGGGTGAGTTTTTCCATTTTGACTCTTACATTACCAGGTGCTGTTTCCTTGGTGTTTGTTATCTTTGTCTCTTCAGGGAGTGTTTTTACAATCTGGACTGAAAATCACTGTTCTACATCATCTATCTTCCTACAACCTCTTTTCTCTCAAAATGTGCCAGTCAAACCTGCATTGCTTTAAAGCCTGTTACTGTAACTGCTCCACCTCCGTCCTGCCTCCTGCTCTAACTGATTGGATCTTTGCTCCAGTGCTCCTCTCCAATCAGGCTGTTCCAGTCATCAGGACACCTACTTAAAAGTTCAGGAAAACTGTCATTCTGGCTGAGTGATTTAACAAGAGCAGCTCACTTCTGTATCTCTTCAGTTGACGTTTTTGGTATCTGGACAGATTGTCTCTGTGTCGAGAGACTTCGTTTATTATTAACCTGAGTATGAGACACCAGTTTGTCACTGGAGGATGAGATCAGGACTTTGTTCTAAGCACTTTTGTGAAATTGCAGTTTAAGTAAATGTTTAGACGCCCACTTGTAGTTTTTGTTCATTAAGGCAGCACAACATTTTAATTTTGAGTTCTTTTGTTTTTGATATAGATTAGTTAAGTTAGTGTAAAATGTCCAATCAGGGGTCTTTGTTTTTGTGCGTATCAATGTAATTTTTCTAAATGTGATCCACCGGCCTCTGTTTATGTTGTTATCCCAAAAATCCCTGCTGCTCATTAAAATGTAATGAACTTTAGTACAATCGTGACCATCTGGTTGTACTAAACTGTACTGAACTGGTGCCTTTAGTTCTCAAGCAAGCTGGGTTGTAACATTTCTATTCATCTTACAAATGATATCACTAGACATGTTGCATTGTCTTTCAATCAATTAATTTTTCATTTTGTGTAGATTCACTTTGGTGTGTTTTATTTGATAATAACCTAATAATGTAAATCAAACACAGAGTGTGGATCCTGACGGAGTGTACCAATAACTCCATCCATTGATGGAAGATAAGAGTCAAGTCTGCAGCACTCTCACACTCACGAAAAGAGTATGTCACTCCACACATCTCAAATGATCACTGCAACATCACCACCAAATCAGTTTGATGAATGCTGAGAGCTTAAAAATTAAGTAAAATTTGCAAAAAAAAAAAAAAGCTTATAATGAGTACAAAATGATATATGTTACAGTCAGATCTGCAGCTATTCAGCGCTATTTCTGTTCTATTAAAAAAAGTGGTTTCTATTTACTACCAGTGACATACAGGGACTGTCATGTTCCCACAGAGTGCAGTTTCTGATGAAGTCCGTGAAACACTCCTCAGAACTCTTGCACCATCCATGGCTGTAAGACACGTCACACAGATATGTTGTAACTTTTATTGTTGGAAACTGCCCCACGTAATTTAGTTAAATATTGCTCTAATTGGTAATGTTTATTGTCTGTAGCTGTTGTAAATTTTTAGACAACATTCTCCACATTTTCTCAGAATGCAGATCTGGAGTGGACATTAGTGGGTTCAAGTATTGGCCGTAAGCCAATCAGAAGAGGCTAAAAGAGGAGTGATGTGCTCAATGTTTAATTTTGGTTTAATCTTGACAGTTCTGTAAAGTTTGCAGTCAATCAATAGATTTTTGTGTTTTTCCATTTCATCATTTTCTTGGTTTAGTATACATTAAAACAATTTCACACGTGATGCGGTTGTGGCTGCAAAAGGTGAAGGGAGGAGCTTCAATTTTAAAGGAAGGGGAAATTCTAAAGACTGTAGATGAATCAAACTGATAGTTCCTGTGCACTTGTTCTCTCACTATGGTTAAAATGCATGTGAGTGCTTGTCTGCTTTGTGGTGAGTCGATTTTTACTTAATTCTCAGTGCAGTAGCTTGTGCATAAGTGCTGTAACTGTTGGATAATGTACTATTTGGTTAGTTTGGTTTGCTTAAAGAAGTGCTGTCATTTACTTCATGAAGAAAGTGATGTTTGCCAGCGCAAAGAATAGAATGTATCAGTTTTATTGAGAATTTATGCATTTGAATCTATATATTCATTGACACTGTGGCAACTTTAAAATGTTTACTTTGTTTCTATTTATAGCTCTGATTATTGTGGAGACGACGACTCTCAACATAAAGGGACGCATTGGGAAAAATGTAACAGTTCATTGTGAAAACTGGAATGTTTGGACATATGTGGAAGATAATGCTAAATACATTTGTAACAGTCCATGCAAGGAAGACAAAGACATCTTCATGAAAGCAGAATATGGACAAACTAAAAAGAAGAACAGAATAGAGTTGACCAATGCAGGATACAGTTTATATGTGACCTTCTTTAATCTTAAAATGTCTGACTCCCGAAAGTTTTACTGTGGAGTTGAGAGAAATGGTCCTGATGCATACATAGAGGTGAATCTTAAGGTTACAGACGGTAAGTTTATGCACTTTATTTTCATTTCAACAAAATAACATCCTTTTGTCAAAACTTAACATCCTGGTTAGTTAATCAAGCAACATACAGAATATTATTCCTGTTGTTTCCATCTCTGCTTCCAGGTCCTGTTACAGTCACTGTTTGGTCTACTGTGTCGTTTACAGATTTTAAAAGCTCCACTGTCCCTACAACCAACTTGGAAATGATGACCGGTTTATCTGACTCCTACACAGCCCTTGATACAACACCTATTGCATCAGCTTCACAAGGAAGTGGTAGGAAATTTACTTGTTAAACTTCAACACATTTTATTATTAGAAATAGTGATGCATCAATGATTTTATGCTACAGCAGTGCTGTTGTCAGTAAATACTGAAACATATTTTACTGATAATTGACACAAACCATTCTGACATGCAGTTACAGCCTGTTGTCAAACACAAGTTTATCCTAAATGGTCTCTGGGTTTTAATGATATCAAAACTCATCATGTATACTTTTATACTATGTATTGCATTTGTGCATACATGCTAGTATAATCATTCTGTGTTTCAGTCCAAGTTTGATCTTTGGATTTTCTTCTCTAGTTTGTACTTTCAGGGTTCAGATCATTCAGAGAAATTAAATATTCTCCTATTTGGTAGGGGAAAAAAACATAAAATTCTTTGGAGATTTATAGCAAATAGGCTGTGATAAGTAAATTGCTCTCAGTATAGTAAGGCGTGGGAAAGATTTCTTCTTCATACATCTTCTTCTTTCTTTTTATTTGGCCAGGAAGTGTTCTGTATCTGACTATTGGTGTCATTGTCATACTGACCACACTGATAGTCCTGTGGAGACTTGTGAGGACTGTGAGGAGAAAACTGAGTAAGAAACACACCACCACAGACAGTGCAGATATGCAGGAACATCAGTGAAGCTTCAGCCATCAGTAATATTCACAAATATTGTTCAACTTTATGTATTTGCAGACATTGTGTCAGGTGCTGGTTCTCCACAGGAAGATGCACAAGTGGTAAAGTTGTTTGACTTTCTTTTATTCTGAAACTTTGTGGATTTTTTTATTCATTGTTTTTTGTTACATGAACCCAATACAGTATATTTTCTGTCTCTAAATTAGTGATTCTAGCAGCACCATGTCTTGAAGCGAGATCCCACAGTTCTTTTACCTTAAACTGCGGTATAGTGGCTCAACTGTGACACTTGTGTGATGTTTCAAGACAACTTAATTGTGAAAAACCTTGAAATTAGTAATCTTTCTTTTGATCTCAACAACAGGTCTGCCCATCTTGATTAAATACATGACTGTCTTTTTAATGATCGAAATCACTAGACTGGCAAAAGTCAGATTTACACAAACCAGAAGTTATATGGCTGAAATATTGATGCTGTCATCAGTAATCAGTTATATGAACTGTATGTAATTAGGGTGACAAAGGAATTCAAAAGCTTTGTGTCGTGTTAATGATGTTTTCACACTGACAGATTCTGTTTAATTTTTTTAATTTAAGATTTAAAGTAAGGTTTGTTTGTGTTTTCAACAATCCTTGTCTTTTTGTTGTTTACAAATTTAAGTATGTTGAATATGATGAAATCAGATGTGAATATTAAATATGTCTCTTTAATTCCAGCTTCCAGAGGTCAGTTCAAAAGGTGCATCTGAAAATGAATGAGGGCTGAAAGAAACAGTTCTACACATAGAGCATCAAAGTTTGTTTTAGGTTATGTTAATGATAATAAGGGTTTTTATAGTTACCATCACCAGACTGTAAGTTCACCACAACTTGAGAAATGTAGGATGAAACAGACCAAGACAGGAAAGTCAAGGAACAAAGGTTACATTTAATTCTTGTCCAGGCAAGATTTTTCCTATGCTTCTTGGATACCTCTGCCTGATAATTGTGCTTCATTGTACAGTTAATTATTTGGATTTTAAAGTCCTTTGGCACATTGTTCATCTTTGGTCCCTAATCCTGTTTGTATACATGTCATTCTTTCTTCCAAGCACTTTTGTTCAGTTGTATTTTAAATACATGTTTAGATGCCCACTTGTAATGCTTGGTAAGGAAGCACAGGATTTCAGTCATTAGTTCTTTTGTTGTTAATATAGATGGCATAGATTAATTGTAAACTTCTGTTCAGTGGTCCTTCTTTTGTTTAGATTAATTTCTTTTGAGTATCATCCATGACCTGCATTGATTCATGCTGTTATCCATCGACATCTACTACTCATTAAAATGTATTCAACTTCAGTAAAACCATATTTATCTGGGCCAATTCCCTCCAGCAAGCTGCATCGTAATGCTTCCATTGGTTTTATAAATTTACTCTTTACACAGGCATGCATTGTCCTCCAATCAGTTCCTTTTTCATTGTTGATAGATTCACTTTTGTGTATGTAATTTGGTACTAATCTGATATTATAAATCAAACCTGTACTGTTCAAACAGAATGTGGATCCTGATGGAGTCTACCAATTACTCCATCCATCGATGGAAGATAGAAGTCAAGTCTACAGCACTCTCATGCTCACTAAAAGAGTATGTCACTCCACACACAACCTCAAATGATCACTGCAGCATCACCACCAAATCAGTTTGATGAATGTTGAGAAATTCTAGCTTAAAAATGAAGTAAGCTTGTTGTTAAATGGTGCTAAGTGGGAAAATAAGCACTGATGAGTAAATAGTAATCTGTGTTACAGTCAGATCTGCAGCTACTGACCTCAATGCTATTTCTGTTCTATAGTTTCTATTTGCAACTAGTAACAGACAGAGACGGTCATGTTTCCACAGAGTGCAGCTTCTGATGAAGTCTATGAAACACTCCCGCCATCCACCAGAGATCTAGACCACATCTACAGCACTCTGGAACCCACCATGACAGTAAGACACTTCACACTGATATACTGCAGCTTTGTTCAAAACTGTCCCACATTATGTGGTTTGATGTTGTTCTAAATGTTAACTGGATGTCTTTGTTGTGTTATTTTCTGTAGCTGATGTAAATGTATTCACAATATTCTCTGTATTTTCTCAGAATGCAGATCTGTAGTAGACACCATTGAGTTCAAGCAGCGGTTCAAATCACACGGGGCGACGCTGAAAGAAGAGGGATGCTTTTGGTTTTGGTTTAATCCTGCCAGTTGTGTACAGTTTGCAGTTAATCAACTGATTTTTAGGTTCAGACACGTAAAATAAGTGTGAATATGTTTACCTATTTCAGAGTTTTCTTGGCTTTGTATACGTAAGCAAAGGTTTACACATTATACTGTTGTGGTTTTGTGTATAAGTGTATGTGTGCATGCAAAAGGCAAAGGGAGAAGTTTCAGTTTGAAAGTTCTAAAGACTGTGACTGAACTGACCTGAAAACTCCTAGACCCTTTTTCTCTCGCAATGTACTTGTGTGCTTGTCTGCTTTGTGGTAAGATGATTTTTACTTCATTCTCAGTCCAGAAGCCTGTGTATTAATGCTGTAACTGTAAGATAATGTGCTATTTTGTTATTTCGAGTTGCTAAATGAGAAGCGATATTTATTCTTTTCAGAAAGTGATGTTTGCCAGTGCAAATAATAAAATGTGTCAGTGTTAATGGACATTTTTGCACAAGAATCCATGTATACATTGACACTGTGACAACCTTTATTTTGTTTCTTTGTCTACCTCTGATTATTGCAGAGAGGATGACTCTCAACATAAAGGGACACTTTTGGAAAAATGTAACAGTTAATTGTGAAAACTGGAATGCTTTGACAAATGTAACATATAAAGTTAAATACATTTGTGACAGCCTATCCAAGAATAGCAAACACATCATCATTACAGCAGAATATGGACAAACTGAAAATAAGAACAGAATAGAGTTAAAGGCATTAGAGGAGATTTAATTTCCTACGACTTTGAACGTAGCATGCGCATGCGCACATACAACCTCTCCCTCACCCCCCTCTAACCTCCCCCCTCTTAACATTTACAAAGAAACGCCCCCCTCCAGAAACTTGCGTAGCACTCGTGAAGTTGTCTTTTACGGCTGGGTCCCCCTGGATCTTTATCTGCCATTATGTAAAAAAAGATGAGCAAAACAAGTCGCCAGCTAACTACGAAGCTATACCAAAGCAACACATACAGAAAACACGTAAGTCCAAGGCGTGCGTAATCTACGTAACTTGGCCTGAGCCGGAAGATTTTTGATTGACAGGAAAGGGAGCAAACCAAACGCCTCGGTCCGAGCGCGTTGATTGGCTGATGTTTTTCAGGTCCTGCCATGTCCACAGTTATTTTTTTTTAATTTTTAATTTTTTTAGAAACCATACATACAAGTCCACTAAAGGTCAGTATATTAATTTTATGTGAATCAGACAAATTAAACAAACAAAAAAAACAAACATCCTCCATAATGCCTTTAACCAATGGAGGAGACCCTAACCCTAACCCTGAAACATATTTTGCTGATGATAAATAGATTTCATTCTAAGATGTAGTTCAAGCTTATTAGTAAACGTTAATGTTGTATATTGCATTTGAGCTTACATGTTATCATCATTCAGTCCAAATTTGATCTCCCCTTTTTCTTCCTTTTTTTGTAGTTCTTGGTTTCATATCATTCTAAGAAATTTAAGAGTCACATATCTGGTGACAAACAAGTTTCAAATTCTTTGAAGATTCATTTATAGTAAAGAAAATGTGATAAGTAAACTGTACGGAAAGGTTTGGTAGAGATATTTTCTTCATTTATCTTCCTCTTTTTGCTTCTTTTGCAAAGAAGTGTTCTGTATGTGACTATAGGTGTCATTGTCGTAATCACATGTCATGTGGAGGCTTTTGAGGCAACAACTGATTAAGATACACACGACCACAGACAGTGCAGATATGTAACAGTAACCATGAAGCTTCCATCAGTAACATTCACAAATATTGTTCATCTGCATGTGTTTGCAGATGTGTCAAGTGCTGGTTCTCCACAGGAAGATGCACAAGTGGTAAGTTTGTTTGACTTTCTTTTATTCCTACATGTGTTCTGATTTACTTTAAGTATTCCAGCAGCACCATGTCTTGAAGTGAGATGTCACGGCTCTCGTACCTTCAACTCCAGTATTGTGGTAGTCTCTGTGCAAATTATTCCTATCTCTGAGACACTGAATCAGCTGCTGAGTATTCTAAATATGTCTCTTGTACTCCACCTTCCAGCTTTGAGTTCAGTTTAAAAGGTGCATGGGCAGAAAGTGATGCAGTTCACTGTGTTACTCAACTTCCCAAAGGCAAAACTGGACATCCTGCGGAATCTAACCTCAGTCGAAAAACATTTAAAGTGACTCTCGATATTCCCTTGCTCAGCTAACACGGGTAATCTGAAGATGGCAACATACATGTTCTACACATAGAGCATCAACATTTGCTTTAAATTCTGTTAATAATAATAAGGGTTTTATAGTTACCTTCACCAGATTCTAAGTTCACTGCAACTTGAGAACTGTAGCATGAAACAGATCAAGACAGGAAAGTCATTGAACAAAGGTCCCATTTAATTCTTATCCAGGCAAAATATAACTGTTGTGTAATTCACTCCTTGCTGATTGTTGCTATCTGCTTTGTGATTTAGACTGGAGCTGTGCCTTGAAACTTTGTTACTCCACCAAGGAACACAGCAGTTATGGAACAATCGGCATACGTTTCTGTCTGTTATTCCGTCCATGTGCAACGTTCCTAAAAAAGGGTCTTACAGATTTGGATGAGATTTTCAGGGAATGTCAGAAATGATACAAGGACCACCTCTTTAGATTTTGCCAGTGATGGAGCTTATAGTCTGGATCCACGGATTTGTTAATGATTTCTGTATCATTGCAAAATAGCAGCACGGCATCAACAAGTGAACACTACGTCAGCTGTCTGCTGACGATCACAAGATTGTGATCCTACTACAAATCAACCACTGCAGACCAATCGGGACTTATCCAGCGGAAATGATACAAGGAACAACTGATTAAATTGTAGGAGTGTTTCCAAGTCCATCAGTCCGCTGCCCGCTACATATTTAGGTCATGCAATTGGGCATCCGTACATAATGTGCACATGCATAACACACTCCTGTGCTCCACGCAAGGCCATTTTGTTTGTGGGTACATCTACATTAAATGGTTACGTTCTATAGTGTTGTGATATCTGATCATCAGTAACTAGCAAACAAATGCTGCATTTCTAAAAAAAAAAAAATGCTGCATTTCTGACAATGCTATATGGGGGAATGAACAGTCTTGGCACAGTGAGACACCAATTTTTCACAGGAGGATGAACTCAGTTCAGGATATTGTTACAAGCAATTTCATGAAATTACAGTTTAAATGAATGTTTAAATGCCCACTTGTGATTCTGTTTGGTAAGGCAGCACAGGATTTTAGGGTTTAGTTCACTTGTTGTCAATGTAATTAGATAAGTTCATTTAAAACTTCTATTCAGAGGTTCTCCTTTTTGTATATATGAATTTTTATTTTTCTAAATACCATCAACCGGCCTCTGCTCCTTCTTTTGTGGCCTGCACTAATTTATGTTGTTATCCCAAAAATCCTATTACTCATTAAACTGTAGAGTAACAGTAACCATCCGGTTGTTCCTTTGTTACCTCCTGTTTCCTGAGAAAACTGGGCTGTAACAGTTCCATTCATCCTGCAAATTATTTCTTTTTTTAAACATCGCACAAATGCATTGTCTTCCTTTTTTCATTATTTTTAATAATTTTATTAATTATTTTGATTTGTTTAATTTGATGCTAACCTAATAATATAAATCAAACACAGAATGTGGATCCTGATGGAGTCTACCAATAACTCCATCCATCGATGGAAGATAAGAGTCAAGTCTGCAGCACTCTCACACTCACTAAAAGAGTATGTCACTCCACACACAACTTTAAATGTTCACTCCAGCATCACCACCAAATCAGTTTAATGAATGTTGAGAAATATAAAAAAAGAAGTAAATGTAGCGGGAAATAGCCCCTTATAATGAGTAAAAAATTATAAATGCTACAGTCAGATCTGCAGCTACGTACCTCAGTGCTATTTCTGTTCTGTTTATTTAAAAAAAAATGGTTTCTATTTGCTACTAGTAACATACAGAAACTGTCATGTTCCCACAGAGTGCAGTTTCTGATGAAGTCTATGAAACACTCCACCCAGTCACCAGAGATCTAGACCAAGACTACAGCACTCTTGAACCCCTCATGGCAGTAAGACTCTTCACACAGATATGTTGTGACTTTTATTGTTGGAAACTTTCCAACATTATTTGGTTCACCATTTTTCTAAATGTCCATTGAAAGCTTAAAGACTGTAGCTCTTTCGTATTTGTACACAGTATTCTCTACATTTTCTCAGAATGCAGATCTGGAGTAGACATCAGTGGGTTCAAGCAGTGGTTCAAATGACACTGGAAGCCAATGAGAAGAAGCTGAAAGAGGAGTGATGTGATTAATATTTAATTTTGGTTTAATCCCGGCAGTTCTGTACAGACATTTGGCTTTGGACAAGTAAAAGAAATATATTTTCTTTTTTCAGAATATTTTCAGTTTGGTGGCATCAGCACAGTTTTATGATGCTGTTGTGGTTTTGTGTATAAGTGTATGTGTGCATGCAAAAGGCAAAGGGAGGAGCTTGAATCTGAAAGGAAGAGGAAGTTATAAAAACTGTGGTTGAACTGACCTGATCACTCCTGTGCACTTGCCTCTCGCTATGTATGTGAGCGCTTGTCTGCTTTGTGGTGAGTTGATTTTTATTCATTCTCAGTGCAACAACTTATGTATAAGTGCTGTAACTGTTAGATAATGTACTATTTGGTTACTTTGGTTTGCTTAAAGAAGTGCTGTCATTTACTTCATGAAGAACGTCATGTTTTACTAGTGCAAAGAATAAAATGTATCAGTTTTAATGAGGATTTATGCATTTGAATCTATATATTCATTGACACTGTGACAACTTTAAATGTTTACTTTGTTTCTATTTATAGCTCTGATTATTGTGGAGACGACGACTCTCAACATAACGGGACGCTTTGGGAAAAATGTAACAGTTAATTGTGAAAACTGGAATGTTTGGACATATGTGAAAGATAATGCTAAATACATTTGTAACAGTCCATGCAAGGAACACAAACACATCATTATTGAAGCAGAATATGGACAAACTAAAAAGAAGAACAGAATAGAGTTGACCAATGCAGGATACAGTTTATATGTGACCTTCTTTAATCTTGAAATGTCTGACTCCGGAAAGTTTTACTGTGGAGTTAAGAGATTTGGTCCTGATGCATTGATAGAGGTGGATCTGAAAGTTATAGACGGTAAGTTTATTCACTTTATTTTCATTTCAACAAAATAACATCCTTTTGTCAAAACTTAACATCCTGGTTAGTTAATCAAGCAACATACAGAATATTATTCCTGTTGTTTCCATCTCTGCTTCCAGGTCCTGTTACAGTCACTGTTAGGTCTACTGTGCCGTTTGCAGATTTTAAAAGCTCCACTGTACCTACAACCAACTTGGAAATGATGACTGGTTTATCTGACTCATACACAGACCTTGATACAACACCTATTGCATCAGCTTCACAAGGAAGTGGTAGGAAGTGTACTTGTTAAACTTCAACACGTTTTATTGTTGTTTGAAATAGTGATGCAAAGTAATAATGATTTTATGCTACAGCAGTGATGTTGTCAGTAAATACTGAAACATATTTTACTGATAATTAATATAAACCATTGTGACATGAAGTTACAGCCTGTTGTCAAACACAAGTTTATCCTAAATGGTCTCTGGGTTTTAATGATATCAAAACTCATCATGTATACTTTTATACTATGTATTGCATTTGTGCATACATGTTAGTATAATCCTTCTGTGTTTCAGTCCAAGTTTGATCTTTGGATTTTCTTCTCTAGTTTGTACTTTCAGGGTTCAGATCATTCAGAGAAATGTAATATTCACCTATTTGGTAGGGGAAAAAAACGTATTAAATTCTTTGAAGATTTATAATAAAGAGGATGTGATACGTAAACTGATCTCAGTATAGTAGGGGGTGAGAAAGATGTTTTCTTCATACATCTTCTTCCTCTTTCTTTTCTTTGCCCAGGAAGTGTTCTATATCTGACTCTAAGTGTCATTGTCATACTAACCACACTGATAGTCCTGTGGAGGGTTATGAGGACTGCGAGGAGACGACTGAGTAAGATACACACCACTACAGACACTGCAGATATGGAGGGACATCAATGAACCTTCCATCAGTAACATTCAAAAATATTGTTCAACTTTATGTGTTTGCAGAAGTTGTGTCAAGTGCTGGTTCTCCACAGGCAGATGCACAAATGGTAAATTTGTTTGACTTTCATAAATTTTGAAACCTTGTGGAGGTTTTTAATTTTGAATGAGCCAAGTACAATATGTTTTCTGTATGCACATTCATAATTTAATTATTCCAGCAGCAAAGTTTCTTGAAATGAGATGTTATAGTTCTTGTACCTTAAAGTCCAGTATAGTGGCTCAACTTTGACACTTGTCTGTCTTGTCTGGTGTTTCAAGACAACTTAATGGTGAAAAATCTAGAAATGAGTAACTCTCTGCCCATCTTAATAATGTACGAGTCTCTTTCTAATAATCAGAAGTGGCGCTAAATTGGCTACAGTTACATTCACACAAACTACAAGTTGGATGGCTAAAACTGTATAATCCTCAGATGATATAAGCTATGTAATTAGGGTGACTGTGATGTTGGTATTAAAACGTTTTGTTGTGTAAATTTTTTAAGACATTTACAGTTAAATGTTTTGTGTGTCCTTCACTGGAATATATATTTAGTACTTCTTCTTTTTGTCACTGTTTAATTTTTAGGATGCTGAATATGACCAAATCAGACATGACGACCCACAAACAGAGGCTGAACCTGTAGCTTCAACTGCCTCCTTCTCCACAGCCACAGCTGACGTCGACCCAGACAGTCTCTATGCAAATTACTCCTATCTCCAAGACACTGAATCAGACGCTGAGTATTCTAAAGCTTCCAGGTTTGAGGTCAGTTTAAAAGGAGCATGTGCAGAAAGTGATCTGGTGTACTCTGTTGCTCAGCTACCCGAAAGAAAAATTAAACAGGCTGGGGAATGTGAACCAACTCACTCTGAAAGCACTGAAAATGACTGCCTGTATTCCCTTGCTCAGCTATCACAGGCAAGCTGAAGGTGGCTACTGTGACCATATTTGATTTTTTTTCTTATGGAAATGTACAGATGTAATGTATGAATGTAGAAAAGTCATTCATTAAAGCTTCAAAATATAGGACTTGAAAATGTACAGTTAAGTCCAGTGCAAAGACTGAACAAGTATGAGACCTTTTCTACATATAGTGCATCAAAGGTTACTTTAGCTTCTATCAGTGACAATATCTCCATACTGTTAATAAACCTTAACTTGAGAAATACAAGATGGAGCAAGTCAAGAAAGGGAAGGCAGGAAGCAAAGGTCACATTTAATTCATATTTGGCACAACATAACTGTTACAGCACCCACTCCTGTCTGATTATCATTGTCTTTTTTTAAGATTCTGTTTCTTTAGAAAGCTGACAAGATGTTAACTTAAACCAAGCAAACAAGACTGTTGCCTGAATTACCAACTTAAGATAAAACAGAAAGTAAAAAAGAAACAACCAAACAAATGAGAAAAGAAACGAGAAAATCCAAGTAATGCCTTATGAAATGTTCTTAATACTATGAAGTGTTTTAGCTTTGTTGGTTCTCTTGTTTTGTGAATTCCTCTCCTTATTCGTAATTTTGTTGTGAAAAACTATGTTGTCCCCTCTTGAATTTTTCTACTGTTGTGGGTGTCTCATACTATACTGGTTCAGATCTAAGAATTCAATTGAACAAAATCTTTCATGAACACAAAGACAACATGAGTAAGCACAAAATATATATTAATAAATGCATTGAAACAAAAGGGTTAGCCAATGCTAATAATATTATTACTAAGTTTAAAAAAAAAAAAAAGCTGGTTGTAGCTGGACTAGACACACAGGCCTAAATACTAAAATTCCTCATCAATCTAATAATTATTTAAATAGAAGCACTGAGTTAAAAAAAACAAAAAAAAAAAACAAAACACATAGAATAGAAAGACTCTCAGACTCTGCAGGTCCACTGTTAAAGACAGGTTAGATGAGAATATTGATACTATTCATGTATGTGTCCATTTAGCATGAAGCTACTGTAAAGTACAGCATAGGTTAGCATAAAGTCTGGCACTTCTTAAGCTCACTGGTTAACCAATGCATGAGCAGATATGTACAAACAGCAAGTGGTGTTTTTGCGGGTGTGACTTCACAGCCAGATGAACTTCTTGTTATCATCACCTTGAGGCTATCTGCTAATTCTAAAACTGTAAACAGTGCATGCTACTGTCATGTGCGGTGAACTTAGTGTGAAACTGTGCGTTGACTTTTTAGGTGTGGCACAGCAGACTTTCATTTGTACTCAAGACAAAAAAAGAATTGCAGGAAACTGTCCTCGGCCCCCATACCTAGAGGTAGACTGTCTTCTATTGCATGTCAGTTTAAGTTGCAGTTGTCAGACTCACCACCAGTCATCATTATTTCATAGAAATGTTATTTTGAACTCGTTCATACCCCCATACATCTAGCTGGGAAGACTTTCCCTCAAATTTGCAAGTACTAATAAACACTGCCAATTTTTTTTTTAAAATGCTTTTGTACTTACGATTTTGGCATTAGTTTTTGGCATGTACATTTACATGTAGGCTTCATTATTTGTTGTTACCTGGTGGCGATACTTTTATTAAAAGGATAGACCTTTGTGGTAGCTGCTATGGAGCTTTGGAACAGCCTTTGTCTCACAATTTAAAAAAAAAATCCTCCCCAACTTACATTTTTAGGAAAATCTTAATATATTCATGTTTTCAATATTTATTAGTAGTTCTCACTGTTTTTTAAGTATTTTATATCTATTTTATCTTTTCAAAAGTGATCCTGCACATCGCTATCCTGTTTTGCTGTGTTTCAGTATTTTTTTTACTGTTTTATTTAATGTTACTGATTGATTTTAAGTTTTAATCCATTATTTTGCACATAGTTTTGTTGCCACCAAGATGATAAGATGTACAACTCTGTTTGTTTCAAATGTGCTATATAAATAAAGTTGATGTGATTTGATTTAATCCCATACCACAATATACAACCACCTGTCATCATGTGATCTAATAACAACTTTGGTGATATATTAACTGAGCAAACTCTATTTGCTGCACAATCCCAGGTAATGTGTGCGATCTGACCATTCTCCAGGTTCTTCTGTCAGGCTTATTGGAACTATCACAGCCGTAAAACATTAGGCATCTGAACAAACAACCGACCCCGACAAAAGACTTGGAGACAAGGCCTCTTGAACATTAGCTTAATGAGGTTGAATTATGCTATGATTGATAACTTAAAAGTGAAACTGGGTGACTGAAAATAATTAGACAGCAGAAGTTTGGCACTTTGCAATTAAATTCTTATCATTAATAGCAATCAGGATTCATTATATCCCTGCAAAGTGAAAGCAACCTAATTTATTTGCTATTTCATTTAGAGAAAAAAAGGCAATTCATGCAGCTATTTACAACATTAGTCATAGAAAATATACAGATAGCTTGATGACTAGAGGAACAAAAGACTGGGAGAGGCATTACAACAAGTCATAAATGAATAAGTAATGAAGCAAATTAAGGAGCTGATGTACGATGAGGCAAAACACATCCAGGTGTTCGATTGCTTGATGAATTTTTTGTTAACAGTTTCAGTCAATATCTGTCTTTGTCGCTCTCACTTTCCACATTCACACACACACACACACACAAACACATACACAGGCAGCCAAAGTCACCTTGTCAGCGGGAATGCCCTCCAGTAGCTGTTCGTGTCAGGCTCAGTGAGTGAGAGCAGCTTGATGTTGTTGTTATTGTTGGTACTGCTGTTGTGTACATCGACCACAAGAGGAAGAGTGCGGAGGCCTGGGACGTTTGCTCTGCACTCAATGACAGTCAATGACACTGCTGCTAAGAGTAAAGAATTAGCTTGCTCTTTTACTTCCTCTCCTCTTACTCTCTCACACACATACGTACAGGACATCCACTGTAGACAGGTTCTTGAAAACTTTCGGTAGAATTATGAAGTAGATGGCATGAGATGGAAAGTGCTTGAGGGTAAACGTTCCAGGCATCTGCCCAGTGAACGTACTCTCTCTGCCCTTTAGTTCTTGCGGGATATGGTCAGGACACACAAACAGGCATTCATCTTGTTTTAAATGTTCTGTTTACATATAATATCAAATTATGATCTGTAATGTCAAATCATATAATATCATATCATATATCAATTGATATCATTTTAAGTTGATTTGTGTCATATAATGTCATATTACATCACATCATATATAATCATAGATGGAATCACATTTAATCATATACAGTATCATATATCATTTTATGACATGTCATATTTAATTACATCATATATTTATATATATTTATATTATATCATGTGAAATTATATCATATCTCATGCAATATATCCCATCATATATGTCATTTTATAGCATATAAAATCAAATTATATCATATCATATATCATAATGATATTGTTTTATGTTGTTTCGTAATATATGTCACACCATATCAAATCTTATCATATGTCGTATTATATTGTATTGTATCATATTTATCAGAGGGAAGTACAAATTCACAAGGTAAAATTATTGCAGCTGAGAAGATCAAGTGATTGGAACTGTGTGAACCCATCAGACTCATAATTGTCAAAGCTGTCCCACCCAAACTGACATGAAAGCGAGCAGTCAGTCAAGAACAGGATGTGATGCAGATGTCAGTTTAGCACAGACAGTGCTGAGAAGAGGCTAATCAAGCAACTTGAGTAAAAACACCTGTGCTGCTGCAAAGTATGTGAGCTGCTGTTTAGTACTTCCTGCAAATGCACACCTCTACATTGCTGTTCATTTAAGGTCACAGATTGTAACATTTTTATACTATAAGTAAACTAGTTCTCTATCCTGGAAGTTTTGATTGATGTGTGACTGGAAAGTTGGTTGATTAGCAGATAATTGCAATCTGTTGACCTTTGTGTATGCAGGTATAGAAATAAACCAGCGATAGGCTGCCTTTGCTACTGGCTACTGCTAAAAGGTGCTCTGCAGACACTGACAATGACTCTAAAATCCAGGCTGAAAGCTAAAGGTAATGTCTGTTTTTCTGAACAAAAATACCACTTTATTTTACTTTAATGTATCATCTGATGGTATATGAGGAAAGAAAGGTTTAGGGACTGTTTTTTACTAAACATATTATAGCAATTATATGTCAAAAAACACATTTTGACCTCTGTGATGTTCAGAAACACCACTGGTAAAGAAACATTGTTCCAACAGAGATTTGCAGCATGCTTATCCTTATTTTATTCCTTCAAAACAAATTATATTTATTTGATTAAACTGAACTTGTTTAGTTTGTGCATGTGGCTCCTGAACATGTGTTGGCAGAAATTTTTTTGAACACCATAATGAAAGTAGCCCTTACGAGCCGGAGTTACACCTCCCCTGCCTCCATCACACAGTATAAATTCCGCTTGCTTTCGAAAGTAATAAATCAGAAACACTTCAGAACACAAACAGAGAGCTGGTTGATACACAGCCTAAGGGGGATCATCGTGTTCATCAGAAGGCTTTAGCTTTCCTCTAGTGGAACACAGTGTCGAATTTAGAGTCAGGTATTAAGGTCCTGGCTATCCATACTTCTGAAGAGAAAATTATTTAAAGACTGTGGGTATGAGAGTAAATGTGGGTGTTTTATTGCACAGGCTTAAGGCTACCTCTTCGTGGAACAAAAATATGTTATTCAGTATTATATACTCTCTGACATGGGCAGCATCCACTTTTTCCTGATTTTATCATGACAGTGTTTCTTGAACGACAATTTGTGACAAAATATGCACAAGTGTGTGGAGTGTGTGGGTGTATGTTTGAAGACCCTATAGGCAGTCAATGTCTTCCATCTTCACCTCTTGTAATGAATTTGACTGAAAATATGGTTTTCTTTCAAAGAAAAACTGTCACACTGCAGAACCCATCATAACTGCAGCAACAGTAGAGTGATGTTCAAAGCATCTTTAAGTGAAGCAAATAGAGACGTTTGAATGTTGTAAAGATTACTGGTACGAATAAACTGTCGCTTTAAGGTAACTGGAGATTTCACAACATATGCATCCAATGATGGGTTAGTGACATTATCCAAGATGAAGAAACGACCCAATTAGGTGTGAGGACTCTGTTTTCTTCTGGATTAAGGAGTTTTTGACAGTATTGTGATTGAGTACAATTTCGTTTTTTTTTTTCCTGCACTTACTGTTTTTGTTTTTAAGATAAAGTAGCTAAACTGTCATCTTAGGCCTGTATCATTGTTTGACCATTTGTGTTTCTACATATTGTTGCACCCTACATCTCATGGAGTTGGACTTTAGCCAGTTAAAAACCTTTCCAGCTTCTGCTCTAAAATCAGATCGACCAGGTTACAAGCATGCCTAAAGTGCCTTAAGCTAATTAGCGTCTACCCCCTGCCTGTGTCCTGACAGCTGCTTTCAAAGTCACATCATCCAATTACCTCCCGTTGCCACCTTGGATTCTGGAGAAGCCATTATCCAATTATACATCTTACACAATTCATTCCGTTGGCACATGCAAGCTGATCCCGGAGTCTGTGAGCAAAATCTGTAAAAAAAACACCTAGCTCCCTGATTCCTCTTTTTTTTGTGTGTGTGTGAAGTGCAAACCCTGTTATTAGCAGCTAGTAGCTCAAAATCTAAATGCGGAACCCTCAAACTCCAACTGAGGCCAAGCCTGCCTCCAACCTGTTCTCATCAATACCCATTATAAATGAATAAAACAGTGATGGTTGGTCATGGGTTGCACAGCGGTCTAGTGGTTAGCACTTTTGCCTTGCAGCAAGAATATCCCCGGTTCAAATCCCAGCCTGGGCCTGGGATCTTTCTGCATGGAGTTTGCATGTTCTCCCTGTGCATGCGTGGGTTTTTTCCGGGCACTCTGGCTTCCTCCCACAGTCCAAAAATATGCTGAGGTTAATTGGTTACTCTAAATTGCTTGTAGGTGTGAATGCGAGAGTGATTGTATGTCTGTATGTGCAGCCCTGTGACAGACTGGTGACCTGTCCAGGGTGTCCCCTGCCTTCGCCCAAGTCAGCTGAGATGACCCCCCCATGACCCTAGTGAGGATAAAGCGGTGTATAGAGAATGGATGGATGGTTGGTCATGGAGCTACATCTGTTTGGTTTGAAGTTCTTCATGTGTGTTTGATTTATTGGGCTTGTATATAATTGACTGCCTGGCCTTATGGAATCAAACTATGCACTGATGTATTTAAAAAAGAAGCTTAGATGAACATGACTAACGCAATGAGAAACATGTGGATGTTAATCATTATCATTGCAGTGCTTCATTAGAAATGTTGTGGTCTTTTGTTTCTTATTAAACATTATTAAACCTTATCTAGCTGTGATGATAAAGCCCTACCTTACTCCCAAAGACAAGAATGTCAGTATTAACTTTCTGCCTCATATATGAGACAATACTTACTGCATCGGCACTAAATGTTGAC
This sequence comes from Acanthochromis polyacanthus, assembly GCF_021347895.1. Lineage (NCBI taxonomy): Eukaryota > Metazoa > Chordata > Actinopteri > Pomacentridae > Acanthochromis > Acanthochromis polyacanthus. The sequence goes on along the minus strand of NC_067115.1, from coordinate 17,556,316 downwards.
ATTAGACATAAATTGTAATCTCCACATTCACATGGATGTAGTACACAGACCCTCGGACCACCTCAGACGTTCTTTTTGATTGCTTTCCTTATTTGTTGCATAATTCTAATTTGGTTGGTTGAAACCAGCAACCCCAATGGTGAAATGCCATGCTGGTGAAAGAAACTGTATTACCCATCCACAATGCCGCTAAATTGGCACTTTCATTTCTAAAACTGCAGAGCTTTAGTGCTGGACTTGCCCCATGATGCACTGCAGGGGTCACAGGGTAAATTGTGACACCAACTTTTTCATCTCCCACTTTCATCATTTCTCTCTCCAGGAGGTCATATAAAAGACAAAATAGGGATTATCTGTGAAGCAGACAGTCCTTGGAGTGCTTGCCATTTGTGGGAGTTGAGCCCCTTTTGTGTGAGGTGTCAAAGCAGCAGAAGAAAAAAGGTCAGATTGAACAGTTTCTTCTTATTCAGTTACTTAGCTTCCATGGAGTTTGTTTGTGCCCCTGTTCATGGATTTTAATGCAGTTATAATTGGCTCTGTGGCACTTGTAACTCAATTACTATGTATTGCTGCTGAATACCAATTATCTGTGCTTGTGTATGGATGGGTAATGACTTTAAGGTATATCCCGTGGAGTCTGAATCAATTTTGCTGGCTATGTAGCAGTGCTTGGGATTCATTTCTAGTACATCCTCTGGTGACTGAACAGCCATTTGTGTTTTCATCTTTGGTTCATTAGCAGTCATCTGGCTTTTCGTCAATACCATCGACCAGAGGCACACAGAGAACATCCTCTGCAATAAAGACAAAAGTGTTTACCTTTATCTGTGTCCAATCCTTTATCCTGTAAAACATGCTGTAAGAGGTACAAGTCTTTATCAGCAAAAGCTGGGGTCACTTTTTTGTTCTCTTTTTTTGCCTTCACACCAGCAACACTCATAGCTTGAGACATTATGTTTTGTGGTTCATAAACACGATATCCCAGGTACACCTTGAAAGAATTTCTTAGGAATTTGTTAGGAAATCAGATGACCTGATTACAATTCGTGATCAAAGATTAAAATCATTGTGACCTCATACATGCATCATTTTTGTAGAAGTGATAGCTCAGGAATGACTTGAGGAAACTGACAACTGTCCATTAATGGTCAAAGGTCACCTCACAAAACACATTTTTGACCATAAATCAGGAATTCATAGGCTTTTTACGAGAACATTTTACAGTGATGACACTTTTTTTTCAATTTCACTGTGACAAGCATCATGTTCTACAAAAATACTTTTCTAGGCACAATGTAACGCCACAAATGAGCAACAGAAGGTGAGATTGTGGCAAGGTTCCACGTTTATTAGGATACTACTGGGCAGTACAATACCTGATTGCCCAACTTGAACTTGTAGTGATTGTACATTGGCTACAGCTGTTAGAGTCAGTTTTACTGGTGGAAAAATTTAAGGAATTTGACTTTTTTAATTCACTGAATACACTTCTCTCTCGTCTTCATAACATATATTGTTCGAATCTGGAAGGACATGTAAACTGCAACTTGACTGACTGGCAGAGGCATACAATCATAAGCGGATAATTGTAGTTCTCTTTCTGTTCTCCTGAAGAAATATGTTTTGTCTCCCACAGCCTTTGCAACCAAAATACTATTCAATCAGACTTGTATTATATTCATACACATTTGTTTTGAATTTCAAATGCAAATGAGAGGCACGCAAGTCCTAACTATTCAAGCCGCTGTATCTGAGAAAATGCAGCACTGCTTTCCTTAGATGTTCCTATTTCAAATGCTTGCAAGTAGAAAATGTGATTTTTCTATTTCCAAAAAGCACAATCATGATACACAGAGACTGAAGGTGAAGCAAAGAGTGAAATATTATAATTAGACTGGATCTTGCTAAAAGAGCTTTTACCTTTCTATCCATCCATTCTCTATACACCGCTTTATCCTCACTAGGGTCGCGGGGGGTGCTGGAGCCTATCCCAGCTGACTCGGGTGAAGGCAGGGGACACCCTGGACAGGTCGCCAGTCTGTCACAGGGCTATTATACAGACAAACAATCACACTCACATTCACACCTACGGGCAATTTTAGAGTGATCAGTTAACCTCAGCATATTTTTGGACTGTGGGAGGAAGCCTGAGTATCCGGAGAAAAGACCACGCATGCACAGGGAGAACATACAAACTCCATGCAGAAAGATCCCAGGCCCAGGCTGGGATTTGAACCAATCTTCCTGTTGCAAGGCGAAAGTGCTAACCACTAGACCACTGTGCAGCCCGCTTTTACCTTTCATGTTTTTTTTATTCATAAGGCCTTGTGAAAAATAAAGCCGGAACTATGTCAGTCTGAATTTAGACAAAAAAACCCACATCATTTTAATTTATCTATGTTAATTTCTCTAACATCTATAAATTGTCGTAAAATTTGGCTCAGGCTCAACACTGTAATGATGTTATTGTCAGAATGCAGAACATTTACAGAACACTCTCGCAGTCTTCGGAACACTCTGTCTCTTGGACATTTGGGAGCATTTCAGGGACACACCAAAGCTTTTGAGAAATAATGACAGAACGACTAAAACAACGCAAAATAGACATAAGACGCGACTGAGAAACTATATAGGGGAGAGTGGGGTAATTTGTGCCAAGGGGCAAGTAGTTCCACCCCTGTTATCTAGAAAACCATAGAAGAAGTTGGCCATGTGACCACCTATTTTTGAAGAGGCATCCATTTCACTCATCCTGCAAAGAAGGGAGACACATGGCTTGAGAGGTAAGCACATTTAAATTCAAAAAACAATTTTATGTCCTCCAAAGTAAAATTTCTATGATCAAGGTTTTTTGATCGCTGTGTTTGAACAATTATTGACAACTTTGAAAACAGTTCACACATGTTTTAGTGCTTTAGTTGTGCCACTGGCACAACTTACCCCAACTTATGATTATTTACTATATATTACTTTATTGTATTTTACTGTTATTGTACATTGTATTCTTACATTTGATCACTAACACTATGTGACATTCTTAATTTTAGACCAAAATCCATCATGCCACGCAAATACAAATGGAAGACAGACAGGATTTCAACTCCTCTTGAGGAGTTAGAAAGAGCAGTGAAAGAGGTTCAACAGGGGAAGAGATTCAGATGCAGATGATGTTCAGATGGTTAGGTGCTCATTTTGGAATTTTTATTTTGTTCTGAGTATGTGTTCATGTGGCGCTAGGCCTTGTTTAAGCAAATTGGCCTTTAATGTCATAAACTATATTTAAGTAAACCACCCACACCACAAAACTTGGTGGTGCAGCCAGAAGGGAGCAGAAGTTCATATTTCCCTGCAGCACTGATAAGTAGGATGTTAAGTTGTAGGCCTAGTAGGCTGGAACTGTAAAGAGTAAGAGTCAATTAGGTGTTCATGTGACTGTATAGGCCTTGTTATCGAAAAGTGGCCTTTGATGTTGTTAAAACTTTAAATAAACCTCAATTAAGTAATTTTGTATTGAATTTGTCTTGCTTTTATATAGCATTATCGTTTGTGAGATTAAAATTATCTGTTTTATTTCAATTATCAATGGCACAATTTGCCCCAGTGTATTCACTCTAATGGCACAACTTACCCCGCACCAGGGGCAAGTTGTGCCACAAAACCACTTTTTTTTATAAAGCTATATTTCTCAAACAGTTTAAGATCTAAAGTGATTGTTCCCAGGGATGCACAACATCCTAAATTATATGTACATATTTTAGTTTCAGGCATTACTGTAATCCTCTTGCTTTAAAGGCACTTTAGGTAAAAATTGGCACTACTTACCCCGCTCTCCCCTACTTCTGGCAGTACATTATCCTCAACAGACCAAAATATAATTAAATAACAAAAACTGCAACACATACAGTGTAGCATTTAAATATATGTATATATTAGAAGCTAAAAAGACAAAGGGTTTTGTACATAGACTTCCTAGGTGGCCAGAAACAATGCTGCACCGTATCTTCTGAATGTGTAAATAAGCAACTTTTTTTGCCAACCACTTCACAATATCAATCTTAAAGGTGATAATATGTCAGACTTGATTGCGCTGCTTCTCAAGGCAACAGTTTGTTTGCATTTTATGGCGTGCACTTACAATGAAAGTGATATAAAAACTTTAGAGAAAATGTGTGAGAAACGAGAAACAGAGTGAAGTGAGAGACGTCAGGGGAAAAAGAAACAAGGATTTAAGCTGATAAATGCTATAACCGAGGAGAGGAGGAGAGAGAAATGATGATAATGGAAAGTGTTGCTACACCAAGAACACTCATTAACCTGTCCCCTCCGATCCAACCCTCAGCATTCAGCATTTTGCAATAAAAGAAAACGATGGACCGAAAAAAGGGAGAAAAAGAGAAAACCCTTCATTTAGTCTCCCATCCTGATCTCATGAGGAAGAGAAATTGGAAACAGAGACACGGCTCTTGGGACCTTGAGGAAATTAAATACTGAATTCAATGAGCAGACTGACTCAATCACACCACGCTTTTGTAAAATGACTTGGGAATTGAATCCCTTGCCGCTTAGCTGGGGATGTTATTGCTCTTGTAGCTATTTCCGTTTAACTAGGCCTGGGCACAGGCCAGGTCACACACACACACACAAATTTCCATTTAGATAATGATGCATGTTATATCGCACACATGCATCCATTTGCTTGCTCACAAACACATGCATGAGTTCTTTTAAAAATTGTTTGTGTTCACTTTTCAAATTTCTCTTCGTACAAGTTGACAGTTTACAGAAAAGCGTGTAGTGACATACAGATTTTGCACATACTCTCAAAATTAATATTGCACATAAGCAAGGGCCTCAGTTTGTTTTTAAAAGTGTGTGTGTGTGTGTGTGGGGGGGGGGGGGTGGAGACCACAGGGACGATATTTTGTGGCCCTCTACTTAAGATCAAAGTTTAGCATTGGTGCGGCACGCCTGCTTTTCTCATATGCTTCCGTGTCGTTGGTAAGACAGCACTTTGAGAAAACGTCGAAGAACGGCGGCAAAATACCACAAACTGGGCTTGAACTCACAATCACCACACCAAAGGCAGAGGCTCAACCTGTTGAGCTATCATTATATATGGGTAGAAGGGTCTGTGGGCCGCTATAGTACTAATTCTCCCGGGCCAAAATTTTGCCCCTGCACGCCTCTGGTCGGAGCTTCCACTTGGCACAGGTGCAAATTTTGCATCTGCACGTTTTTTTTTTTTAACCTCACGAAGGTGTGCTGCATGTCTGTGCAACTCTCGGCCGAGTGCGGATGGTGCGTTCAGGAGCTTCGGAATTTTCTATACTGCTGAAAATAACTGGGTTTACAACGGCTTACATGTGAAGAATTTGAATGTGGTGGAGACAAAATGACCCCTGACAAAAAGTGGGGGGGACACATCCCCACCGTCCCCCCTAAACTGACGCCTATGCACATAAGCACACAGAGATGTTTGTATCACTTCAGTGGACATTTTATTTTATTTATGAGACCTGTGCTAGTCCAAACTATAGCCATTGTAGCCTGCTTTCCTAATTAAAAGCCTTACCATACCTTAGCCCAGTGGTTCTCAACCCTGTTCCTCAGGACCCCATGTCCTGCATGTTTTAGATGTTTCCTGCTCCAACACACCTGATTCAAATGATCAGCTCGTCATCAAGCCTTTGCAGAAGCCTGATGACGAGCTGATCATTTGAATCAGGTGTGTTGGAGCAGGAAACATCTAAAACATGCAGGACATGGGGTCCTGAGGAACAGGGTTGAGAACCACTGCCTTAGCCTATACCAAACCTGAACGTGTTGTCTGCAGAAAGATCGCTGATATCAAGCAACCTAGCATATTTAGATATTTAACACATGCCAGATTTAGCCCCTCCTCCCTACATCTCTATGCACAAGCACGAATCTGCACCGAATATGCACAAATACTGTTATGCAGATTGGCTTAAGCCACTGTGTTTGTACGAACATCTTTTTTTCAGTGTACAAACAGAGCAAAGAGCTAACAGACATATGAGGAAATATTTCCTGAATTTGACTCAAAGAAAAATATATGTTGGACTAGAATTACAGACTCCACCTTAAAGCTTAACCAGGTCTTCCCCTTAAACTTCAATGATGTACAATATCAAGAGCCACTTTGTGTCTTCATACACAAGTGTTAATATACAAGCACTCACATACACACATTTCTGTTTAACTGGGACTGAACCCTGAAACAGAATGAATGTGCTTACATGTTCGCATCATTAAAACCAAAGCAGAGCCCACTGATAACTCTGAACCTCAGTCCTACGAACTGCACAGATTAATAAAACATGATGTAAAACATGCTGTTCATTTTTATCGTTTCGCTTTGATGATATCTTTGGTCTTCAGAGGTTTAGATTGTTTCTGTGCCAAACTTCTTAACAATCGCCTGTGAGTGTAAATAGTGAGCCGGTACTCTACTGCATGTCCTTTTCTTTGGGTGGAATACTAATGTTTTCTTCTTCTTTTTTTCCATCCAAGACAGAGAAATACGAGAGAAATAAATGCACCTCACCCTGTGCACCAGATGACTTTTTCCAGATCTACATGCATATTTAACACAAAAAATGGAAGATCTATCACAAAAAGGATTCAATTTTAACTGCATTTGTAGAACCAGAATGAGAAATAGTCCGTAACGAACAAAAATGCACCTGGAAAAGCAACCAATCATTGTTCAGTTTACAGATATTGAATATAATCTTTGGGGCCATCTGCACAGGACAGCTTTACCTTAACCATTTCATTTTCCTGATTTACCTTAGCGTGTTACAGTGCTATAAACATCCTGTAGATGATATATGATATACAGCCAGCAAATTCATCCTGATGAAACAAATCCATGGATGACTACACTCTTGCATCAATAATAAAGGGACAAGTTTCAGAAAACTTATTTTGAAGTCACAATTTAGATTTATTGCACGCCTCTATCTTTGCCAATAATTTCTCACAGCAGACATTTTGGCCTGTCACACAGAAAGCAAAGGTGTAATTGATAACATTACAGCTGCCTTCCATTTAGGCAGGCTAATTTCAGGGTCCTGGTATTGTGTATGCTGGCTCATTGTCATGATTTGCTTGATGGAACTGAGCCATCCCTAATGAAATTTGTTTTAGCGGTGCTTTCTTTGCAATGACACGTTTTAAATATCTGCATTGGAAAAGGTCTGAGGAAAAGGAGAGGAAACCAAAGGAAGATGAGGTGGATAAAATGATTCCACAAAGGTGGTGTATACAATACGAAAGATTAGTAATTAGGAGTCTACATAGAAAAATGCAAATTTGCATCAGATGTCTATAAATTTGCACAGCTCTAGTTGATTTCCAGGTGGCTCTCTGCCATGTCTTACCACTCTCACTAACTATCCCAACGTCTCTTAATGCATGGCATCAAACAAATGCAAATAAATGCATTTCTATTATCAAAAGTACTTCACTAAGTTGATGAATTATTCCTTCCCAACAAAAAAGAAATGTTAGGTTCTGCACACAAACACTCTGTTCTGGCATGACATGATAAATAATTATCAGGTGAAAAGCTGTTTTCTATTTGACATCAGATTTAGAATTTCATGTAATTTTTATAATAACCAAGGTTTCCATTTCCTTTTAAAATGATTTTGTTGAAAGCAAATGGTTTTCAATAATGCAGTCATCAGTGGACATATAATTTAGTAATTAGAAAGAGGTGTCAAATAAATGTGTCTAAAGATCACATACTGTGTAGCTGGTTAGTACTGATGTGCTGCAGCTAGAATGTGCTCTAATACGTAATTTCCTTCCGTAAACAATTCATGTCCCTAGGAGTCCATTTTGTGCCTTTACCCACTGTTTAAAAGAGTAATTGCAAGCAAAACAACTGCCAGGTGAAGTATTAACAGAGATGATCAGCATAGATTATTTCATTACAGCAGCGCCTGTCAAGGGGTGGGGAAACATTAGGCAGCAAGTGAAGAGTCAGTTCTTGAAGTTGCTGTGTTGAAAGCAGGAAAAATGCTCAAGCATATGGAGCTGAGTGATCCAGATAAGAAACAGATTATGATGGCTCGACAAATGGATTAGAACACCTGCAAAGTGGCAGATTTTTGGGGAGTTCCCAGTAGGCAGTGGTGAACAGCTACCAAAAGTGGTCAGAGACAACCACTGAAGCTGCAACTGGGTCATGGACAGTTAGACATGGGGACTAAAGGCTGATTTGTGTGTGCTGCTGTAGCTCAATTTCCCAAAGATTAAGTGGCAGACTTGAAGATTTTCATTAAATACATGTCTGTATCTGTCACTATTTATCACCAAATGAGGGAGCGTGACAGTGATTGAGCCTATGACCCACTAATCATCACTTACAATGGGCACACGAGCATCAGAGCTGGACCATGGAGCAACAGAAGGAGGTGACCAACTCTGGCGAATGCATTTTCCTTTATGTCAAGTAGATGACTGGGTGTGTATGCGCCCACGCTGAGAAAAAGGCAAGTGAGCAGAGGTAATGTGATGCTCTCTGCAATGCCCTGATAGGTAACCATGACTCCTAGAATTCATGTGGATGTTACTTCGACGTGTCGCACTGACCTAAAAATCATTGCAGACCACTTCAAGGTATCAGAATTTTCTGCGACCATTTTCAGCAGGATAATGCAGCCTGATTCACTACAAAAACTACTCAGGAATAGTGTGAGGAACATGAAAAATACCTTGTTTTATACTTGGTCTCTAAAGTCCACAGGTCTCAGTCCAATCAACAAACAAGTCAGATCCATGGAGACTCCATCTCGCAGCTTCAAGGACTTAAAGAATCTGCTGCTAACGCCTCACTGCCTGTTACCACAGGACACCATCAGAGGTCTTATAGAATCGGTGCCTCGAAAGGTCAAAGCTGTTGTGACAGCACAATAGGGATCTACACAATATTAGACAGGCAGCTTTCATGTTGTGCACGTTTTACCTTTGCTGTCTGATTGATCTGGACCAGCCTCATTTTCTTGCAGTTTCTTCACCAAAGTTCTTCTCTCAAGTGGATTTTGAAGGAGATTTTGTTGAATAAGGAGACTGAATTCCTCAGGGGTCACAGTGTGTGTCACTATGCTGCTGCTGATTGAGTCTAAAATAAAAATATTGACCCTTTTCACAGTTTATACGTGGTATTGAGTACGATACAATGCACACACATGAAATATTGATTAGTACCACATCAGTCAAAAGTTACAGATGAAATATAAGATAACAAAAATGGCTTTTAACATATGGAGTATCAAGTAATATTTCAGTTCACTGTCAAGTAGTGTGCACAGACTCATATACAGAAGCCAGCTTTAGAGACAAGAGTGTCACTAGTGGTTTGTGTTCCTGGGTGATGTATTTTGGGATGCTGAGTCTAAAAGAGAAGGACGATTTCTACATTTAGCAGTGACTTTGTTACTAGTCTCTCAGTGGGGTATCTGACTGCACAAGAGGGATTTTTATGTATTCATGTGTGTCTGTGTGTGTTTGTCCAAGACTGAATATGAGAAACGGTTGTGTCTCTCAAAAATACGTAAATATTCTTCTAATCCTGTGTGTTTGCACAAATGTGTATATACAGTAAGTGTATCATATGTGTACCTGATGGGACAAACTGAGGTGGTAAATTCACAGAAACACTTCTACATGTGGGTGTGTGGACAGAAAGCTGACCTGACTCAAAACCTTCTTCCTAACATGGAGATAAAGGATGCCAAGGGTTGACTGACGAACCCCTTCTGATTATTTTCTGCTTGCATTTCCCATATATGGCGTTGACCATCACCAAAGCACATTTTGTACACATGCTGCACAATAGCAGCCAGAAGCAGTTGGAGTTCTCTCACGGTGGCCACACTGCTGTGACTGACTGGAAGAGATACGTTAAATTGTGCACCAAAATGTAGATAACAGGGTTTTCTCATTTCCTTAGAATGTTCCAGTGTGTTTTCCTGAAAAGGGATAGCTGGGAAATAATAAAATGCCGGATGTTTTCACTGTGCAAAGTGGAGTTGTGCACGTACGTACGTATGTATGTAAGGTCTTTTTATAAATGTGTTTGCTGAAGTTTCAGTTTGTTTCCTCTTTTATTTTCTGTGGTTGTGTGTCATCATTTAGGTCAAACTCTGCTATCATTTACTGAATGCCACTGAGACAAGAATGTTTGTGTGTGCATGAGCGTGTGCATGTGTGTGTGTGTGTGCCCATTTTAACTCTGACATGTGTACCCCCTTTCCAGAATAAACTGCCTGTCGGGGGAATATGATCAACATGGACACCATATGGTGAGGCTAATGATTAATGTTCACCAAGGTCAGAACACAAACACAAACACACAGGTTTCAAGACACACATGCAGATATAACCAGAGCAGATATTGAGGCTCATACCCTGGAACATACATATGCTCCTTATACAAGTTCCTCTCAACCTATGGCATCCAGTAAACAGTGTTGAGTCGACCTGAAATGTGATTTTTGTTTGTGAGCGAAATGCTGACTCCAGACTGGAAATATAATGCAAAAAAAAAAAACGTTGTACTGAGCCCTTCACCGGTGATGTATTGTGGGCTGCAGAAGGGAAAGATTGAGGTTATTCACCACATTTTAGAATATCTTTGATTATACAAGCAGCCACTGCCACAGTTTGTTTATCCTGACAATTTTGTATTAGGCTAGTACCACATCACATTCTGTACACTCAGCACACGCAGTCTGAAATTTGTTCAAAGTTTACTTTTTCTTCCTGCACTTACATTAGTTGCCTCTTGTGAAGTGAAGAAAACTCTATAGCACCCCTTGCTAAATGTTTTTGATCAGAAGGCTTTCTTTCCATTCGCAAAACATATTCTACATCTGCCAAATGGCCTTTGCTGAAGTGTTTTGATAACCTGGCAATAGCCAGATTAATAATTGTGTAGTACTTGATAGTACTCCACAATATCAATCTGGGACCGCTCCATGTAAATCCGTTCGGAGGAAAGAGGCACGGCTTGGACAATGCAACAGTATGTCCCGCCTCTGACAGGTTTGTTTTTAGCCAATCGCGGGATCTTCACAACGAGCGGAGCCAGTTGGTAGATTAAACTCTTACCAAAACCCGTAGGTAAAAAAGCACAAACATCTTTACCATCCAGAAATGCGCAAAGCGCCTCTCGTCGTTCTTCCTTCAAAGAAGCGATAGGAGATTCAGCTAAAATTGACTTAATAGAAGCATCTACACGATCGTTGTCCTCCGTTGCCATGTTTGTTTTGATCTACTGGCGCTTGGTGTCGTCTTCACACCCGGATGTCCCGCCCCACACACGAATACTGCTGCGTGATTGGCCCGTGCCAACTTGGCTCTGTACGAACAGTGAATGCGGGAGCGGAGCAAGATGGTTTCTTGAGAGATTTGTGAACTCACAAATATCGCAAGAAATCAACTTGCTGGCAAGGTTAGTGTTTTGAAACAGGTTAGCAATACTACTGGAGAAGTGTTGACCTCGCTGATTCCAAGACACAGAGAGCACACAAAATCAGCCTGGGTTACTTAACCCTGGCCTTGGATTGTTCACCTTTCTGCACTTTTTTTTAACCGAGCTTGACCAACCCTCTTAACCTCATCCACCCCTGCACTTACCCTCTACATCTCAACCTGGATGACTATACCTGCAGCATTTTAAAACATGCATATGCTCACACATTTTCATATTGAGGGCAAAAAGAGGTTGCCTTCCATTTGCATGTGTTTTATACAGTACTAAGCTGAAAATTGCATTTGTTGATGTTCCAGGATTAGCTTATTTAGGATTTACTGGAAAGCAGTGGGTTGTCTAAACAAGCCAGAGAGGATTTGGGCTGTGTAGAGACTGCGTGGCGCACATGTGTGTGTGTGTGTGTGTGTGTGTGTGTGTGTGTGTCTGCATTTCCATCAGCATGTGCAATGATGTGCTTATGTTTACCTTCCTAAGTTTGCACAGTTTGAGTTTGTCTGTGCGTACCACTGTGTGTATCTCAGTTGATTTGAGAGTGCATTTGTGTACATATCCCTGTGTGTGTGTGAGAGAGAGAGAGAGAGAGAGAGAGAGGGACAAATAGAGAGAATTAAAATGTTTAATGTGTACAACGGTGTGTGCTAGTGTATCTTTTTTGGCACAAACGAAACGCAGCAGTGGAAAATTTGACTATGTTACACATAATTTTCCAAAACGTCGACACACTTCGGACTCCCATTATCTGCTGTTACCATTCCCTAACAGTGTCAGCAGGGCCTGTGAAGAGTTTAATGAAATTTGTCAAGTTATTGTGATTAGTATATTAGTCACAGCACAGCAGATACACACACACACACACACACACACATAAATATATACCATCATTTTTTGAGTGCATTGTGATAGTTTTACTGATGTCTGGTCATCAAATTAGATTTTTTCCCCACCTTTGAACCTATCTTTGACCAACACAAGCTTTTATCATTCCAGTAGAACAACAGTATTTCACTTTAGAATTACAATTATTAAAATTGTATGAAAAACTGAGGATATCTATCTATCTGGTTAAATATATAAACATGAAAAATAGCTATGTAGCCAATGGTCATCTTGCTGGAACGTATTTATCATTCTAACCACCTGTAATGGAATGCCCACAGGAAATAAAAGGACTTAACTGCTCATTCACAAGGCTGTGTTTTTTAAAATTTAATTTTTTTTTCTTGTTTCCTTGTCTGGCTAAGCTCTTCAATAGCACATATTGTACATTCAGCATTTCTACTTTGTTATACAGTCACACAAAAACATCACTTGTTTCAAAAACAATATTCTGACCATCTAATTCTGTAGAATCCATCCCTGCATCTGCAGCCTTGGCTGTTACAAACACACACACACACACACACACACACACACACACACACACACACACACACACACACACACACACACACACACACACACACACACACACACACACACACACACACACACACACACACCAACACACACATACAACTGGAGTCAGTGAGTGTTAAATAATGTAAAATGTGATCAGAATCCATGCTGGTAGTTTGGTTCACTTGTATGCATGATTTATTCACACCCCTCTCCTCCTCTTGATGGAGCGATGTGAGGTGAGAGACAGACTTTGTTTCTTCAGCTAAGAAGAGGAACAAGACCCGGTGGCAGGAGAAAACAGTAGAAATGGAAGGTGGGGGAAGGTGAGGACAAAGAGTTGTCACAGAAAAAACACAGAAGCAGAGAAGACAGCGGACAGATTGAAAGTGTCTTTCAATTATTCCCCTCCTGGAAGACATGAAAGAAACTTTGCACATCACCCAAATGGAAACTGATACACAGGACTGAAATGAAATAAAAGACATTCCCACCCAGGCACACACACGAACATACACTTAGATTTCTTTAACACAGCCATAATGAATCTGATGGTTTAGTTGACAGTCAGGTGGAAGGTGTTATTCCCCGTATCTGTCTCTCATCATGTCCCATCACTTCTCTATTGATCATTTTCTAGTATTAATAAAATTTCCTCAAATTGATCAATTAAAAATGTCTTTCGTTGTGTACTGCCTGTGTACATGATTACAGTCTATGTACTAATCCGCTTTATAATGATTTCATTACAAAACAGAGACAAAAACTTGAAATAAGGATCTGTATTATTCTAACTGCTCAAACGATCATTTCAGCTTTGGATAGAAAACTGTTCCAATCCAAGTTTGAGCTGAAAAGTGATGACTACTAACAGTTAAGAACAGTGACTGAAGAATGAGGACGGAATAACACATTAACAGGAGAATAGCAGCGTAGAATTAAACTTTCCAACATTTTTTGTCGCTTATTGCCCCCAGTTGCTATATGGAAGTGTATGTTTGTGTGCATTGTGTGAGCATACCTCTGCACTAATTATCAGTAAAAATGATGGAGAGTCAGCTGCTGGAGAAGAATGATAAGAATGATAAGACCTACTTCCCACTCTTCCTATCTGTCTCTCAGTCACTATTTTTTTCTGTCTAAACTTTAACTCTTTCTTCCTCTTTCCATTCACCGCCTCCATGTAACACCTCCTCTCAGAGGATAACGTTGAATAACTTACATGATCTGATAAATATAATAACACCGGTTGTTGCTGTTTATCACTGCTGTAATTTTTTTTTTTTCAATGTACTGTGTGGTGTTTTTATCAGCTGTTGCGGGGATGAAGGAGGGAGTAATAGCCAACAAAGATCCTCGTCCACAGTGAGGATATTGCAGCTGTGTAGTATACCATCCAGAGCTTTGCGTTGCTTCTGTGTTTTTTCGGTCTGCAGAAAGTGGCAGTAAGACAATTCTTTGTCAACAGGAGAACAGGCAGGTATGAAAAAACTCATCTTTTTTTTTTTTTTTAAATCATATCTTAGGAGTCTTTGGTGCATTTTACACCAGTATTTCCAAGTTAATCAAGTTGCACCCACAATTTACCTCCCTGAAATGGAAATGTACATTCATTACAGATGAATGAGAATGTAAATACTCATGTATTCTATCATGTTGAATATTTGGATTTCACATTGGACTGAATTGCAAAAAAAAGAGTGTCAAATATGCCACCCAGAATTTAGTGGCCAAGAGAAGATTCTTGGGCACCTTGATTCCCGTGAGACACACTCTGCATGTCATCTGTGCTCAGTGTGATCTCTTGCCTTGTAATCCTGACTGAGGCCGTTCTTCTGGCTCATCTGAAGGAGAAGAGGCAACAGGATTACACATGCCGGTTTGCTGGTTTCCAGGTTGATCTCTAAAGCCCTGCTGGCCGGTCACTGCATTACGGTAATACCTTTTTTTTTTTCTGTTTATACATAAATGACTACAAATACTTCAACCAAACCATAGGTGACCCTGTGCTTAAAACCCGTTCACAGAAAAATGACTTTGATGAATCCACATGGGAGATAAGATAAGACAAAATAACATCATCGGCTAACTACATCTGTATTGAAAATCAGGATTTGCCCTCATTTATTCAAAATACAGATAAGTAAAACTGAAATTCTAATAGCATCTTCATGTCAAAATGTTTCATCTTCATTCTTTATGTACAACCTGGCAGCAGCAGCAGAATTTGCATTGTTGCCTGAGTTAACATCATTTGCAGTGTCACTCACACACACGGTGTTTTTTCTATCATGTTCCTTTAATTTCCTGAGAAATTTCCGTTTGTGGGCCAAATTGTAATACAAATAGACCCACTTTGGTTTCATTACCAACCCAATTTATTTTGGAGAAATTCAACTGTTGCAATTAAAGCTGAGAAATAGGAAGAATTAACTAGTTAACTGATTGTAAGACATTTCTTATTACTGTTGTTTTTAAGTATTATATTATTTCAATAGGGCTGCATAGTGGAGTGGTTAGCACTTTTGCCGAGCGGCATGAAGATCCCCGGTTCAAATCCCGGCCTGGGCCTGGGATCTTTCTGCATGGAGTGTGCATGTTCTCCCTGTGCATGTGTGGGTTTTCTCCGGGTACTCCAGCTTCCTCCCACAGTCCAAAAATATGCTGAGGTTAATTGGTTGCTCTAGATTGTCCATGAGTGTGAATGTGAGTGTGACTGTTTGTCTATACATGTAGCCCTGCGACAGACTGGCGACCTGTCCAGGGTGTCCTCTGCCTTCACCCGAGTCAGCTGAGATAGGCTCCAGCACCCCCCGTGACCCTAGTGAGGATAAAGCGGTGTATAGAGAATGGATGGATGGATATTATTACAATAACATTTTTTAATTTTAATTTGACTTAATGGGGGTATGGATTTCAGTTGAGGTGCTGTAGTACTGAGTAACATTTGGGCTTAGAGAGTTATCTTTAGTTTTCACTCTGGGTTTTCAGGGCTACGATGGTGGTTCACTTCTTACCAGGACACATCATTATGGTATGTATAGTGCACACCTGACCTATGTTGACCACATAATGTTTGAGATAAGAGATCAACATGTATAAAAACACCACTACTGACCAAATATTCCTCTAAGGAAATGACATCACTGTTCCTGATGTAACCCAGTGTGTTGGTAGTGTGAGAATTTCTAAAGAGTTCTTAGACAATGGCTAAACCCTTTTCTTTTCCCTCGCAAGCATAGAGATGTGAGATAGATTGTCATTGAAGGGAACTTAAGTCCTCTCTGCTTTACGTTTTTTTTCTGTGTCCGCTGCAATAAACTTCAAAGCCATTTCACTGTTCTTTAAGCTTTTGTTGTTTTGTGGGACGCATTCCTAAAACGGAGTGTGACAAAGCAGTAAAGCCTTGTATTTGTTAACATTTTAAGATTTAAGCCTACTTACCAGTTAGAATTATGTCTTAAAAACCATCTGACACTATTACGGTTGCAGTTATGAGGCTAAAACTGTCGCCCGTGCAATAAGAGTGGCATCTAAGTAAAACATATAATGGAATACACAAGTGTAGTCAAATCTCCTCCAGTGATATTTAATAAAGTATTATCTTACACATTTACACAATATCTGTTGTTCTATAGGTTATATAATACATGCTTATGGTTTAAGATTATAGTTTGATCATTTGTGATAGATATGTGGTGGGACAATATGTGGTTTCGGACTTGCCTGTGTTTGTGATGGCCATCTGGTGCCAACACGGCTCCCAGACAGATTCAGAAACCCTGAATTGACCCACCAAGTTGATTACCGGTTTCATACTTAATGTGAACTTGGGTACGTGCAACTTGGCTCTTACTACAAGCCTCAAGACACTAATGCGATCTGTCAACTATGACTCAGGTATGAATGAGAAGCAAAATGGACTAGGATGCGTTCATGAATAGTCAACACCCAGTGCGCCAATTTTAATTACAGTTTTTATTTGTGCAAACGCCAGGGATGCATTGTGTGCAATTTATCACGAAAATGGATAAACATATCCGTCAAATTAAAAGGGACTGGAGGAGGAGGTGTAAGCGGTGCCTTTGCAGAGATGAATCCCCACGAAAATCTCCCCACTGTAATGTAATGGATTTGGGTTTAATTACAACCTTGTTCACACACACAGACATATACAAATACATACACACATGCACACACAGTAGACAAGACAATAAACACACATCCTGTTTGCACTGGAGTAAACACAGACGCAAAGAGCAAATTTTGCCTCTATTTGCAAAGCAAGAGACATGCGGCCACACATACACAAGGACACACTCAAACAATTTGGCAAGCGAATACACAAACATAGCAGTGTACAAACACAGTGAGTGTATGTTAAATGTTTAGCAGAAATACAAAGAGAAATTCTTGCTACGTTCTTGCCCATGGATCACGATGAGCTTTAAAGGGACTACACATACTAAAAATCCCTTCTATGCGCGTTGTACTGAGGAAGGAGACAAAGAAAAATCCACGGGCATCATTTTTATTCTGAAAGCCTAATAGTTTTGTCACAGTGATATGATTAGAGGAATTTTATCTTTTGCCCTTGGTTTATTTCAAGGAAGTTTGCATAACACAGAGAGCAGAAATTAATATGTGCCCTGGCTGAGGACACTAATCTCTTTTTCTTGAATTTCCTCACAATAATTACAATGCCTGATACTGAAACCTTCATTGTTCTGTGTCCTTTCGTTATCCTTGAAAGTGATAATTAGGGTTTGTGTTTGTGACAACCAACTTTACTGTAGGAAATTCTTAAATTAGATTCATGCTTATATAACAGTTTTTCCCCTCCGAGTTACCCACCAGCTGCACATTCTGTAATATGGGGGGGGGGTATTTGATAGAGCACTACGCCCTCAGATTGTCAGCAGTCCTCCCACTTACTTAGAGTGACCCTGAGCCTCACACACTCTGCCACTGAGGGATCATTAGAGGTGGAGTAATTCGCCACTGCAGAGTCTGTCCTATCTGATATTAAACCAGAGAACGGACTTGATTTAATGCCACACTAATTTAAACTGCTGCCTCCCATGTGGAAAGGCCCTTTTGTAACCCAGGAAGAAGAGAGAAAGAAAACAATGTGGGTTCTTGTTTTTGACACAGTGTTTATCATCCTGTATTAACCTGCGAATGCAGTCTCCTCCAACAAAATCTAATTCGTTGTTAGCGATGAAAATAAGTCTTCAAACAATCAATACATCTTATTTGCAGTCAGATCCACAAGAGTTTGAATAGTGACACAGTTTTCATATTTTTTCCTCTTGACACCACCACAATGAAGATGTAATGAAGCAATCAAAATGTGATTAAAGTGTAGACCTTGAGCTTCATTTCAAGATGATTAACAGAAATGCTGCATTAGCTATTTAGAAATTTCTGTCATTTAGCTAAAACAGTGTCTTTACTTTTACAGTTTGACAATATATGGAGAATGGATTGAAAAGCATAAGTGGCCTGGAATTTCAGAATAAGAATCAAAATGCTGTATGGATGCCTGAGAAGAATATGGATGATTAAAAAATATATAAGCAAAGGTGAAATTAAAGAAATAATGATAGAGCATAGATGTATGTATCGTAATATAAATTAGAGAAGTTCTATAACAAGTTGCTTGATTGAAAATATATACAGTCTACATATAAATATTAGTTGAAATAATGTAGTGTAAACATGCATCAGAATACTGCACAGTTGAATTACTGTATAGCTAAATTATTCTAGTATTAAAGTATGCATTGTGCAGTTGACGATATGAATTATGGATCACGAGGTGAAGTAGATCCAAATGGGCCAGAGCTCAGACTGTCTACCACTCTGAGGGAGGAGTTGAAAAGTTTGATGGCCACAGGCAGGAATGGCTTTCTGTGGTACTTTGCGGAGCATCGCAGTCGAATGAGTCTGGAGCTGAATGTACTCCTGTGCTTGACCAGCGTGACCCAGAGTGGGTGGAAGACGCTGCCCAAGATGACACGTATCTTGGACATTATTCTACTCTTTGACACTGCTGTGCTGCCGGAGAGTCCAGCTTTACTCCTACAGTGCTGGTGACCTTGTGAGTCAGTTTGTTGAGTCTGTTATCTCAGAAAGCATCCTCAGCATGCATTGTGTGCATTTGTTGGAGGACCTCATCCCCTCAGAAAGTAGCAACTGCATTGGCTGTTGTTGTATAGGACTTCAATGTCCTTCGTCCAGTCTAGCTGAAGACACACCAAGGTTCTTGTTGCCCTCCACAACATCTACATTGACTCTCTAAATGGAGAGAGACGTCATTTAGGTTTTTTGGGGTTTTTTTTTTGCCTTTTGGCTTTATTGACAGTATAGTAGAGAGCCGGTAAAGTGGGGTGAAGAATGGGGGAAGGACCTGCAGCAAAGGGTCATGGGCTGGATTTGAACTCATGGCCGCTGCATAGGGGACTGTAGCCTCTGTCAATGGACATTTGTGATCCACAAAAGCTGCTTTAAGTTGCAAATGTTTCTACTTACACCATGTGATAAAGAGTCCAATCACAGCCCTGTAGTCAGCTTCCTCACCTTTGCTAATATATTGGATGATAGCAAAGTCCACAGAGAACCATCTGTATTAGCCACTATCAGCTGTAGATGGTGAAGAGAAATTGACATTGGATTTACCCCAAGTGTGCCCAAAGCGTTGCTAGCTGCTTGTCAGACATGCAAGTTACAAGTTCGCATACTTCATTTATTGGACTTTTAGTCAGATTGATGGTAATCCAGAATGCATGGTGGGGGGGAACCTCGTGCATCGCTGTCACATTCTCAGCCAGTAGATCTGTCCAAATGGCATTGAAAGCACTGAAAAAGTCAAACAGCATGCTTGTCACAGCACACAACAGCTTGACCAGATGGGTGTGGGTGCAGTTAAACTGGTAAATGATGCTGTCATTAGTCTGCTGAAAGGTGAACTGAAGGGGTCCAAGATTGGCTTGAGATGTTCAAGGGCAAGTTTCTCCAGAGTCTTCAAGATGTGGGGGGTAAGCGCCACCATTGGTTTGTCATTGTAGCCACATAGACACAGTCACTGCCTGTAAATGATTTGCATCAAAGCATTTAAAATTCTTAAATATGCAGTTAAGTTGGTTTGTCCAATAACTTTTGGTCCTGTGAAAATGGAGGGCCTGTTAAAAAATCAAATCCATTATTTTAAATACATTCTGGTGGTGTAGACACAAAACTACAACAGTCATATCACTGTCTAAATGTTAATGTGTCTGTAACAGTAAATTTAAAGGGGAACTTCGTTTTTTTTCAACCTGGGGTCTGTTTTCATATGTAATTTCATACATGTGAGTGATGGAGAAATGAATTTTTGACATAGCTCCAGTATTTAGCCAGGCAGGCAGCTTAGCAGCTCAGCTAGCAGCTCAGCTAGCGAAAAGTATGGGGAAACTGGCCCCCCCGCGTCAAAGTTCGCCCTAACGTGCTTTTTTCCCCATACTGACTAGCTCGGATAGTCTCAATGAGTGTCCCACAACATACTAGAGATGAGAAGTGAACGAAAGCCTCCACATTACTTGGCGATCGCTCTTTGTTTTGGTCTGTATCCAAATCTCAGGACGCTAGAAAGCAAATCTCGTTCCGAAATCGTGCGATAGCTCACGCCAAAACACCGGTTTTGGTGCGAGCTATCGCGAAAATTTCGGACCACAACAAAGAGCAGAAGCAAACAGACTAGCAGAAGCAAAAGTAGCAGAAGCAAACAGACTAACAATAGTTGTATTTGTGTGCTGACAGCATTTACCAGGATGTTTAGCTTAACAGTGTCAAGGCATAAACAATAAGAGAACGACTTATGAACGTTTATTTTAAATTCAGTATTCTCCTACGTATACCTTTGACGGTAGGCTAAGCTTGCATTCATTGTACACTGCATGACATCATTTTGTATGTGACTGTTTTTTAATTTGTTAGGCCAAGGTTATACACTGTCCTTTTCAAGCTTGTTTGATAGCAAGATTTTCATCAACATTTTCTCTAAGAGCTCTAACCATAGAATCCAGACAAAAGTTGTACCTTTTGGGACCTTGTATTGACATTTCGCAAGAGCATGGGTTATGCAATGATGGAAAAAAAATACTTTCCATCAGCTCTGGGTTTGGACCACAACAGTAGAAGTATGCATTGTGCAGTCAGAATTTCCAACTTTTACTTCGGGAATCCATTGAAATACTTGCGAGTCAAAACATCTTTTTAGATAGCACGGTTTGCACAAGTTTTGGTTGGGGAGAGAGAACTGATATGTCTAATAACGACTGAAACATTTGTGAATGGACATATTTGTATACAAATGTTCCCTCATTTACATCACCAAAGCAATTTTCAAGTGTCAGTACATACTGCATACCATACACTGCGCATCCATAAGTCCCTGTCACACTTTAAATCTGTAAACAAATACACTGAAGTTTATTTGGTACTGTATGCATTGTGTTGTTATAGTAACTTGTTGCATTAACTTCAGTTCTCCCATTTGCTTCATCCTTTGCCTAAATCATCCTTCTGTTCTTTGCCTAAGGGAGTTATTCATTTTTTATCTTACCCTGGAGCTCACAGTATTTCATTCAGTGGCTATGCAGGGCAGTCAGAAGGCCCTGGCATCCTGACACACATGGTGAGATCAAAAATTTAAAATAATGTTAAGAGTCAAGTAATGTCCACCTTTAGTTGCATTCTTTTTCCTTTCTGTGGACTTCAGATGTCACTTTCATCAGGTTACTTCCAAAGATAAGGGAACAAGAAGGGAGTGACTAATCATTACGCAAAACATATTGAGTCCCTTCTTTGGAAGGGAGAAATTTAGGTTGTTGAGGTTCAAGGATGGCAACATTGTATTTTTTTATTTTTAATAAATCCCAGGAACATCCGTCCATCAGTGCTTCCCTGTTCTGTCTGTGGCACTAAAATATAAATCTTAGTTAGTTTTTAGCAGATGATACAAGCAGTATGAACAGCGTGTTGAACCGTTTTATGCATTGGTTATACACATTTCACACTGAGGTGAGTGTTTACAAAGATAGGACGCTACAGGTTAGAATGACTTATAATTGAGGAGGTTAGAAGCAGAGTGGTCTAACCCACAAAAAATCCAAATTGAGTTTTTTATCATTTCTGTAATATTTTATTGTCTACATTTTAGTGGTGAAGTAGTCTAACCCACAACTCCAATACAGAGTTTCAGTGGCACTTAGAATGACCATTCGTGAAAACATAAAACTCTGAACCCACTTCTCCCAAAACTTACAGAAAGTAGGTAAGAACACTCTGCTTCCATATCCTTAATTAGGTCTTTGCTGTTCATAGAAATGAAGGAAATTCTTGTGGTCCAGTGTGGATCACTGACGTTCCTGGAATGTAAATGTCTGTGACATTAGTAGCAGACAATAGCAGTAATAGCTAAGTTACTTGGATTGGTTCATTGTTGGTTTTGGTCGTTACTTGTGATTTGTTGACAATGAGGAAAATACAGAAAATCACCATATTTATCGTTTCATATTGACATTGAGAACCTTTACACTGAAAGTAGAAAAAAAAGGCCGAAAAATATACTGAAAGAGCAGCATGAAACATGCTGATTTTGAAAGATGAATGGAGGTTTGCCTAATTCATCTTTCCTAGGAGATGGAATTTTCCCTTGGGGTTCTTCCACTCCTCCCCAATGTAGATGACAAAGTAAATCAAGAAAACCTCCCCCAAAGTCTTTTTTTCCCTTTCACTTGCCTTTTTCTGCCTTCTTTTGCTTGAGAAAACAGAAACAAAGGCTTTCTGATGTGGTTATTCCCCCTACATTCACCATTGCTCTTTGTTTGAGGGAGCTCCTTGAAAAATGCCTGCAGGTGAGAATGAAAAGACAGAGGCTGACAAGAAAGAATGCCAGGAGAGCCTTATATAACAAGCTCAGATGGTATCCAAACAAATCAAAACGGTAGAAAGGGCTTTCATTGTGAAGTTGACAGTTGTGTTTCCCAAAGTGGAAGATGCTGTTACAACCTGACGGAATGGATTTGGGCAAAGGAGACACTCACATGCAAGTTCACAGGGGTGCACATATGTGTAGTGAAAAACACACAAATAGAGATTATTCTTTTTTTCTTTGTCCTCCAGATACACTAGAAACAGCACTGTCGGGGAGAAGGATGAGCCAGTGGGTTGATACTGTCATCCTCAATGTGTGTATCCATGTATATGCTGTATGTGTAAGTGCATGAAGGAATGGGATTTCTGTGTCAGCAGCCCCGTACAATGTGTCACAACATATCCTGATCCAAATCCATCACAGAGAGCTCCTTCCCATCATCTATCACAGTCTTTGATGGGTCTGAGTGCGAACGGCTGAGAGGGTCGTTCGCTGCTGGCTGCCCTCTATCAAAGACCATGCATGAACCAGGGAAATGTTGGAGAGGAGGCAGCGACCAAGGCAACAGGACAGGGTGAAATCACATCTTTTGCTTTGCTGAGTCTTCGAACTTTAGTTACTTCGGTTTCAAGCGACTCTATTCAAAGCCAACTAAGGGTTACATTAGGCATGTCACATGTCAAGATTGGAGAAATAAATGCATGACTGTGCTAAAATCTCCCCTGACATTTTTCTATCAGGCTATGAAAAGTTTAGATGTATCTGTGGATTATTAAGATAACACAAACATGACCAATCAGATCAAAGGAACATTAGACATTTTTGAAGCAGCTAAACAGAATATGAAAAGAAGCAAGGTGGGAGACATGCAAAGTCGGAAATATATCATCACTGCTATGCTGTTGGTCTTCGGGGAAAAGCCCAGACCTGTTCCAACCCCTGAAGATGCACGGTGTGTCTGTGGAGCAGGTGGAGACTTTTAAATATCTTGGGACAGAGTTTGACACCTGCCTGTCCTTTGGCCAACACGCAAACTCTGTCCACAAAAAGGCACAGCAGCGACTCCACCTGCTCAGAAAGCGCCGTTCTTTTAATATCAGCAAAGACATTTTAACCCTTGTTTATAAATCTCTCACTGAATCCACCCTTACCTATAACATCTCAATCTGGTTCAACTTCCTCATCATCAAACACAAGACAAAACTCTCCCGAATAATAAATCAGACCAGCAAAATCACTCAAACAGTCAGTTTCTTTTCAGCGTCGTTAGAATTCTTACTTCAAATCACAAAGGGACTATGACTTCATTAGGCATATTTTGTGGATTGAATGTTGTCTGCTCAAACTAACCCAAGCAGGAAAGTCTAGACTTTGGATCAAGTGAATCACTGGAACACAAACACAATGAATGAACAGAAAATCCTGGGCCTTAGCAAGAATGCAAAGTTTCATATACGCATGTATAGAAAATGACAAGGGATAGCATTTGATGAATGAGATGAAGAATAATGATGATAAATGTTACATGGGTGAAGACACTGCAGACATCCTGGCTGTCCTGGAGGCGCCATGATGTCACCCACTCCTCTCTAATGATCTAAGTCTTTATGATCCTGGTTTAACAAAGCAGAATTAAGACAGGAATGTCAATAAAAGTCATCTCTCAGCTTAAATAATTGAGCATGTATGCCAGCTGCATACAGTATGGGCATAGAATTGATGGACTGAATTCAATCTACTCGGTGTAAAACACTTTACTGCTCCTTTACTTTGCAGTTTATAGAATTTTTAATATAAGATTCCTTTGGACTCCTAAATACTATAAAGTTATCACCCCACATGTTCTTCTTTGCCATCTATCAAAGGCCTTGTCAAACAAAACAACCAAGATTTATATTTGTAGCCCATAAGAGACATAAAAATCCCATTCAGTGTAAATATATCTAATCTACGAACCTCTTAGTTTAAGAGGATGCATAATGAGAAGTAATTTCCACCATTATTCTAGATCTATCTTCACCACTGAGAAATTCTCTGCCACTTCCACCTCTGCTTTTCATTTAAAGCTGGGCAGATAAAAATGTAGTCTTTCTCGTGA
Source organism: Acanthochromis polyacanthus (assembly GCF_021347895.1). Lineage (NCBI taxonomy): Eukaryota > Metazoa > Chordata > Actinopteri > Pomacentridae > Acanthochromis > Acanthochromis polyacanthus. The sequence continues at coordinate 17,531,374 of NC_067115.1, read as the reverse complement.
ACTTAAAAGAAAAAGAAATTGACACATGGATCAAATGGATCTTTCTAAGTGTTATTTAAAGCAAAATGCACAGATACAGTTACAGCAGTTACATGAAAAAAATGTCTTCCCACTTTTTAAACATTTTGGTATGAACCCAAATAAGGGCAGTCTTGTTTGACATTAGCGATAATAATAAGTCTGATCTTATTTCTCCTTGTAGGTAACAGACTGGGACAGGTCCAACTGGAAGGGAAGAGAAGGAATATTCCTGTGGCGGTGGGAAGAATGATGACAATTGTCTGCTCTCCCACAGCTGTCTCTCAGAAAACACAAAGAGACTGTGAGTCACTAAAGTCCTTAATTCAGCAGTTTGAAACTAGGCCATTAGTGTGTGAGTCTGAAAGAGAGAGAACTCAAGAACGTGTACATCTGTATGCATGTGTCTGTGTGTGTGTACATGTGTACGTGTTTCCGTGTGTGTGTATATATGTGTGTGTGTGTGTGTGTGTGTGTGTGTGTGTGTGTGTGTGTGTGTGTGTGTGTGTGTGTGTGTGTGTCTGTGTGTGTGTGTGTGTGTGTGTGTGTATGTGTGTGTTGGTGTAGCCTGCGGCTGAAATAAAGTTAGCTGTGTGGCTGAGACAGGTTGTAACCTCCTCTGGTAGTTATTACATCACCTCCTGTCTTACACTGACCCAACAGCAGCACACATATATGCAAATGTGGGTGATATGTGAGCAAGAGAAAACAGGTTTTAGAAAATGTAAAAGTGGATATGAAGCTGTACTGGAAGAAAACTTCATTGTGTATGTATGTGTGTGCGTCCTTCTCATCTCTCCCCTCTCCCTGCATGCAGCATCTAATCCCCTGGATTGCTGTTTAATTTAGTGTATTGATCGTTGACAAAGAGGAGAGAGCGTGTGTGTGTGTGTGTGTGTGTGTGTGTGTGTGTGTGTGTGTGTGTGTGTGTGTGTGTGTGTGTGTGTGTGTGTGTGTGTGTGTGTGACACTATGGTCTGTCAATCAGCAAGTGTGTGAGTGTGCATACACAAGGGTGGGTTTCTTAGTTTTCTGTGTTTGCCTATGCAGAAGGGGTGACATCTAATAAACAACTTGCATTTGACTTGCATAGAATAGAATACATAAAAATAGAGGTGGTGAGGCGGTGTGAATGTAGGGACGATATGGAAATATTTTCATCAGTTTACTGTGTGTGCCTGCATTAATTTGCGTAGGAGTGTGCTGGTGAGTGTGGTTTAGGAGCAGCGAGACAGAATATAAAACAGGGTAAAATGTGAAAAAAAAAATATTTAAAAGTCTGAAAAGAGATGCCAAAGGTGTATTCACTAAATGACTGTATTTATATAGAGCTTTTCTTTTTTTAATGTTACCACCAAGCTTCAAAGTAAACCATTAAAAGCAATTTGAGTTGAGCGTTGTGCTAAAGGATGCTTGACATGGGGACAGGAGGTTGCCCGGAGATTGAACCTTGACCCTGTTCAATTATCTGAGCCACATTCACCTCACAAGATTGTCACACATTACTGATCTTTTTGAAAACCCTAACAAATCAGTTACATCTACCTTTGAAATCATTCAAATGGGATGGTTACATAACAAATAACCTCAATAAGACACTGTCAGGCTCTCTGAAGTGCTTGCGTGCAGTGTTTATTTTCTGACTGAAAATCTCACCTAAACACAGCATCAGATTACAGTACTTCACATCATTTGAAGCAAGACCTACCGGTACGGCAGCGTTCTCTGTTTTCACAGGGATTTAGGTAGGTGAATCAGAATGTCATGCAGGGGGAAAAAAATGTGAACGGCAAGCAGTGCAAAGCCGCACACAAGCAAAGTAAAACCAGCTCTAATAGTTTATACAAGGCAGCTATCACCTGGCATTTAATCACATACATGACAGATTGAACTGCTACACTCACCAATGCACACTTCACTGTAAATGACATTTACACCCACTAAAATGAGAATTGTATTGCTCGCAGTCCGTGCATCATAATTTTAACAATCAATTTCCTCACATGTTTAATCTGAAATAAGTTTGGGATTGTGAAGACTCATCGAAAATGGACATGTCTGTCTGAGGATCATGTCAAAACTTCCGGCCTTATGGTAAGACTGGACTTCCTTATTGTCTTCCTCCGCCTCTTCACTGGAAACAAAAACGTATCCACTTAAATACCTCAGTTATTTTTCAGATATCTGTAATGATGATTCAGTTTGATGAAATTCAAGTAAAAATGTGCAGGCTGTATGTACTTCTAGCAGTGTGTGATATCTTATGCAATACAATTTCCAAGACGAAAGGAAAAGAAGAAAAAAGGCAGAACAACTGAGAGGCACATTTTGTGGAATTATACTTGGAATGTTAAAACATAAAATATTGCCTCTGATATTGTTCATTGAATTAAAATAAAGCCTTATGAATGTCCCCTCTGTCATAATATTTTATTGCCTTTTTAATGGCAATAAAAAGTAGATTATTCAGTGCTTTTTTCCACTTTTTTCAACAGTGCTTTCTTCAGCTTATTTTCTATGAGGAACTTTTTAAAAACACGTTTTGATTGACTGATTAATGAAACAATGAAAACTTTTTTCCATTTGTAAATCGCTGTTTGTGATAAAGATGCATCATTGCATTATGCCTTCATTAGAAAAGATCTGTTTGTATGTTTGTTTCAAACATCTCCTTCAGTGAAAATCTGAGATTCTGCATTGGTAACACACCTGTGTAGTGCTCTTTCTATGCCAGAGGACATATTTGCAAAACAACCCCTCAATACTACGGCTGAGCATTTCTACCTTGAAATTGCAGTATACCAACAGAAACCTCAAAAACATGGAATGCTAGTTCCGGGATTTCATTCATACCAAACCTTAAAGAAGCAATTCTGTCAATTTGTGAGGTGGAGCTTTCCAAATTACCTTCTTCAGAATCAGTTTCCGACTTTAACGTGTGGCTGAATCACTCCAGTATTACAACTTCTCTTTATTTAGTGTAGATCAAGTTGGCTGGAGAGCTTATACCATGAATAGGGAGTGGGGAGTGGAGAAAGAGGTGATGAATATGTAGATAGGCATATTCTATAGAAAGAAACAATGAAGAGTTATAGCCAAACAAGTAAAAAGGATTGCTTTCATGGAAGAAACTGGTAAATATGTAACTTTAAAACACAGAGATGAGTTTTAAAGGGTAGATGACCAAACAGAAACTTTCTGTTCCATGTAGTAGATCAAAAACTGGTTAAAAAAATGATACACTTCGTTTGGATCCAAGAGTGGGAAGATTCAGAAAACAAATCTAAGTTTCTAGGCAGACAAGCAGAAGGCTTAGATCAGGGGTGATTAGCTAATCTATGTAAGATTTTCTTGAATATGTTGCATAATGTTTACATTTTTACTAAATGTTTGATTGTGCTTGTTTATTTCTTGAAAATGTGTGTATGTATTTTTGGTCTAAGTCTGTCCATCGATCAGTTTCAAGCTGATTGCTGTGATTTATCACACCTGTTCTACTTAGAGTGAATGCCAAACAGGCGAGTAATGTACCTTAGGCAATTTCCCAAAGCAGTGATGTTAGCAAGTTAAAAGAAATGGTTTACAAGTGTGAAGCTATTATAACTGATAGACAGGGAAAGTCATAATCCCAACAGAGAAAAGACTGAGTTTTCAGAAAGCTCTTATATATCATTCTCAGCATTTACTCATACAGAAGTGCTGAAAGAACTAACAAATATTGATTCATCTCAGGCTGTCGATGGCTATGTTGTCTGCCCACAGTATTATAAACTTTATATGTGTAACTGCAAGTATATGAACATTTCCAAATTGTTAACATGGGAATCTTTTCCATATCGAACTTATATTTTATATGACCGAAGTGCGGCATGAAAAAACAAAACATTTGTATTTGAAGTTTAAACAAATGAGTGTTTCTGTCATGAAGCTCCTTTCTGGAGGACAATATTGTTTGTCACTGCCATCCAACATTTGTTACAGATCCATTGTCAGTCATTTTCAGGTCATTTTCTGATCTGCCACCAAAAAACAAACAAAAAAAAATCATGAATTGAGGATAAGGTGGTAGACTATAATTCATGGCTGAAAAAAAAATGTCTGTCTTCTTGATGCAAGATTTCCCACTACTTTTGCCTTTGCTTCTGACAAATCACAACTTACACAATTACTAATGGTATTTATTATTTAAATGCCGGTCGTTTGAAGTATCTACAGTAAGTAAGACAAACGCTGTGAAGACCAGGTGATTGATATTTGAGGATTACTTTTTCTATAGCTCCACCTGCCATGGACAGAGACTTGGTTGTGTGGCTCTTTTCTCTAAAAGCAGCTTTCATTTCTGCCATCTGCCCAAAAAGACAGAAAGCAAAAACTGCAGGAACTCTTATTTTTTAATACAAGGGTCATCGTTTCTCTTTTGTGCATTAGAAACAACCTTGTGTTGGTCAGTCACACTCAGCATGTTTACATGATACCTTTGATTCCTTTTTAATTCGGAATTAAAGTTAATTCCGCTTTAAAATCTCCTTGTAAACACTTAATTCCAAATTGAAAAGTTAATTCCGAATAAACTTAACTCCGAATAAACAAATTCCTGTGTACGTTCTATTCATGTATACAGTTAATTCCACTTTAGTTAATTCCGGTCATTCTGCGCATGCTCCTCACATAGCGATGTAGCGATGTACACATTCTGCGACCTCACTGACGCAACAGAAGTAGTACGCCATTGTCGAATTGCTGTTTCAAAACGACACTAAAAAGCTAAGCGAAAAGCATGCTTTTTAGTTGTTCCTCCTTGTTGTTGGGAAAAAGAAATGCTGCAGCAAATGGAGTTTGTTTTCAGGGACACATCACGTCCACTCCCTGTCCAATCAGAATCCTTTCCAACACCCAAGCGTTAAAGCGGAATTAAGGAAGGGGAATAAACGTGTAAACCTTAATTCGGACTTAACATTTGCATGTAAACGAGAAGCACAGAACTTTAATTCCGAATGAGTTAATTCCGAATTAATAATTCCGAATTAAAAAGCTTCATGTAACCGTGGCCACAATTTGCTCAGTCCTCCGTACATGGACACCACTTTTTAACCAAATGAATTAAAACATTGTCGCATATGCCTGTAATGCAGTGTGGGAAAAAGACCTGGAAAAGAGGCCAGAAAGAAACAAACAGAAAGTTCAAAAAGTCAGTAAAACAGAGTGGAGTTACAGATGGAAAGAATGAGAGAAGCTGACACAGACAGAGATGCAGAGACTCAGCAAATGCTATTAAAAGTTTAGAGAGGTAGACAGAATGAAACACTCCAGAAATGAGAATTTAATGAAGACATTTGGCACTTGTCATTTTTATCCGTCTGCATCCCACCCACCCTTTTCTATTTATCTCTCTTACCCTCTATACTCTCTTCATAGAGAGATTTCTCAACACAAAAGGACCCGATTACTTCAAATGCACTCAGTACATTTCAGTTAATCACAAGCACAATACAAAACGGAAATAATTACCGCAACAGCACCAATAACCATCGAGCCAAATTCTCTCAAAGTTTGTAAAATCATCTTCAAAAGCAAGATAAGGAGACTTCATCACAAACACCCACATTCCCAAATATGCATTATGTACACTAGGACCATTTTCATTTCTCAGCCTCCGTGGAAGGGAAGGGAATAAGAGCCAGTTTAAATGAAAAACACCCTACTGAGAAGCAGTAACAGAACAATGTTTCACATATAGGTGTATACACACACACACACACACACACACACACACACACACACGCACACATTGTATATGAATATTGTTAATGCACTCACTAAACACAGCCTCTGCAGAAAAAAAAATGATCAAAAGGGTTTTTGACTCCTGGAGAGATTCGTAACGAAGGCAATGTGAATATGCACAAAATGTTTCTGAGAAAGAGAGAGGGAGAGAGAAAGCGCGGGTTGGAAAGAAAGCAAAAAAATCAAAGCTCAAATTCAAGCTACCACAAAGAAAGGCCGCAGCGTCTTACTATTTTCTCCTCTTGGTGACATATTCAAGAGCTGTCCATGAAATCTTTCCTGACAGGAACCTTTCGCGTAGGGGGCCAATAATTCATAACAACCTGCACGTCTCTCAAACCGTATCGCTCGACAAAACTTTGATCATTAAGCAGCATCTTATAGGCATAATGTGAACTGATGATTTTATTTCCAGTGACAGAAGCTCCCTTTTAACACGGGGATATTTTGACACGACACAGTAAGGAAAAAGCGCAGATGTGAATATTAAAATTAATGAAGACTGAATTCCATTTAGCTGATGAAGCTTCAGGGCCCTTTTGTGCATGCTGGATCACTGTTACACTGTCATGGCTTAGTGCTATACTGGGATAGAACAAAGGCATTATCAATGTTGAAAAAGTTACTGCACTTTTCTATTTCTGACTTTTCATGACCACTACTGCTAAGCTGTCCTTCTGTTACAGCTCAAAATGATGAAATAAACTCAATTCCAAAGGCTATGTGTGATAATAGGGGCTTATTGTGTTGAGCATGTTGTTGACAGCATAAGTGCAGGGCCTTCCTACACACTAACAAAAATGTATGGTTGACTAGAGGCCAGTCCACCAAAGTTTGGATAATTTTTTTTTTTTACTTTTACACTATGTCAATTGTGCTCTTACATAGACTCGATTATATTTATTGTAGAATCTTTCAAATGTGTGTAAATGCTGTCACAAAGTTATTCAATTATATGGTGTGTGTATGCAGGAGAGGTGTTAAACACAATTTGCTGCTACACTGCAGTGTCATAACTTTCTGCTCATTGTGCTGAGTTGTATTCCAGCCCGAATTATTCTGCAAGCAGAGCGAGTGTTTAGAATTCAGGTGTTTCACTGTCAGGGAAGAAAAAAACTGATACGAGAATCACAAACTGAACAAAAAGCATTTAAATCATTATCTGCACCACGAGAGTTTGCTTCTGCAGTGGGCGCATTGTGGATTATGATGGAATCAGGGCTGACCGGCAGTTACACTTATAGCGAGAGTTGTCTGGCGAAGATTAGACGTTTTACAATGACTTGGAGTGCACATCGAAGAGAAAGACGACTCCACACTAAGCTCCGACGGTTTTATTGTATTCAGACACATTTTTCTTGAGGAGGCAGAAACTTGCCTCCCTGAGGGGGAGTGGAGAGGCAACTGCTCCATCACGGATGTCGCCACGGTGCCGTGTGTTTGATTTATTTATTTATTTATCTGTCTGGATGTTGAATGTAGCGTTTTAAACTGTGCCAACATCTTCTTGAATGTGCATTATTTCACAGCTGAGCCTCCAGCCCTAAGAGCCAGATGGTAGGAGGGGCCTTGTTCCCTCCGTGCTCCAACATCCTTGGTTTTAATTTTTTAGAAAGCTTCAAGGTGATGTTCTAAAGTAGCCTCTGCATCCAGTATTCACCACATGCATTACGGACATACCAGTAGTCAAATTGGCAAAGTGGAAAACATGTTTAAAAACTTGCATTTCAACCTGCTGCTCCTTTATTTTGAATAATGACACATGTAGCAAATGTAAATGACTGACTGATAGACAGCAGAACCCGCACAACTGGTTTTATCATTTTTATTTTTTTCCCATTTTCAATATGTCATAGCAGCAGTATTAATCACACTAAAGGCTGCGGTCGATTTAGACATTAGAGCACAGATATTTGTAAACAGCTCACTGCTGGGACATATAAAAGGAGCAGACTGATCATTAACTACACTTCGTATAAACAATTTGACCTTTATCGTGGCTGTAAAACACAGTTGTAATTTTAGTTGCATTAATAATGACTGCTGATTGTTTGGGCGTTCCAGGTCCAGGGTTTTGTTGCTCTGCACCCCGACTCACATACAACACACGGGAAACGTAAGTCTCCACATGCCTGGAGAGTCCAAATGGATGACGGTGATGGGTGTGTGGAGTTCTTACATTTGATTCAGAAAAGGGGGAAACTTGTTTGAATAGGAATCCTGCCAAAGTTTAAAAAAATAGACAAAGAAGCAGACAAGAGAGATGTATACAGAGACAAGGGCGACATGGCTCAGTGGGTAGAGTGGTCATCTTGTAACTGGAAGGTTGCCGGTTCAATCCTCGGCCTTAAGCAAGACACCAAACCCCTAATTGCTCCTGGTGGGTCGTGGTTAGCACCTTCCATGGCAGCTTCAGCCATCAGTGTGTGAATGGGTGAATGTGACGTATCATGTAAAGTGCTTTAGATAAAAGTGCTATATAAATACAACCATTTACTATAGCGAGCTGTAAATCTTTGTTCTCATGATATAACTAGAGCTGTGCAGAAAAATGATACACTTAGCCTTCTTTGTGCACATAGTCATCCCTGCACTTGTGTTTTCATTGCATTCCATAACCTTACAGTCAACTCTTCTAAAATATCCAGAGTAATGATCCAAAATGGTTTACTGCGATGACTTGTTCAGCATGTGGCTCTCTAATAATGAGTCTGTGGGAAGTCCATGTGGAAAAAATAAAAATAACAATAAATACTACATAAAAATGAGACAGACATTTTGGCACAGATAAAGCCTGCATCACACTCTCTGACTTAGATTTTCCCTGTAACTTTTACAGGAGTTGAATTATTTTCATTGTCATTTCATCACGAAATGCTCTGAGAGTCAAAGAGTTTCTGCTATTGCACTGAGAATGTAAAATCATGTGCTGCTTGGTTAAACACGTGCATTCTGCGTCCAGGTTGGTTCTACAAGATGCAGTTCAGCCTAATATGTTAAATCCTGCTCTGGAAGAACGCGCTTTTTGTTCAGGCTCCGCGTGAATCCGAATATTACATATTTGTGTTGTCAGGTGTGATTGTTTGCAAAACACGTGTGGGACTGTGCAGGCATAATTCACTAAAGAAGTGTCAGTCAAAATATTCTTCAAATTTACATCCGGAGATTAAAGCGGTGGGTGGTGCACAACGAGCACATACAGTATAAGACGGATTCTTATGAAGCAAACAATGTCAGCAGTTTTGGTGAGTTATACGCTTTCACTGATAGAGTGCACACAAGTCGTCAGCGGTGTTTCGACAGATGCCTAATAGACCAAATGGGAAGCTGACACTGCAGCTCACTGAAAGTTTCACCGCCATTACACTCCCCTGCTGCTCAGCTGGGCTGGAAAAATATCTTAGCAACTGACTCCGGAGAAAATCTGATCTGCTTTCAGTGGCCGCACGAAGCTGAACAGGTAAACCTTTCATCTGCAAGAGTCAGAACATTCATGTGAACAGTTATTTAGGCTTCTTTTGTGTATTGCATCTGATGCCACAAAGGTCAAGTACATCAATTTCCTATAATACCAGATATCAAAAATTATATCTGTTGAATAGATTATTGTATCTTTAAACAGCAGCAATATTTCTGGCTTTTATATCTGATTGATTCTTGTGTTTACTTTCATGTCTTTTGTTGACTTTGTAGTAAGTTTCTGTGTACTTTCAGTAATGGGCATTCTAGGGTTGATGCTCTTATATTTAATAATAATAATTCATGAATGTCAGTGAAGCTGATTAGATATTCCTAAAACAAAAATGAATGAAAAAATCAGTGGTGACAGATGGAGAGATGGAGCAGAATGACCCTGGCAAAATGGTGGTGTGTGATATCTGGGTTTGTGTTGCCACCTCATGGCCGATGAGGGTAAAACAACATGACAAGGCAAATGCGTCACTGGCATTTGGGTTATTTGTGACGAAAAATGAGGGCAGAAAATAATGGGCTCAGAACACACAGTAACCAGCTCTCCCATCACCAGAATCAGTTTAGCAGACAGTCAGAGAGAACTGACGAGCACTGCTGCTATTTTACAGTTGGACAAAAGTGAAACAGCCAAACTGCCCTCACTGAATTTAAGGGTGAAATCAACCCTGAAAACCCTCAGTCAGCACTGAAAATGCATCATCAAAACTGTTTGACCACCTCAAAAAGTAAGAATGAAACCATTTCATCTTGATGAAACCCCCAACTGAACAATAGTGACTGTTTGTAAAGTATTACAAACACATTGTGCAAACACAGATGCAAGCTTTCTAGCATAATGTTCACAGTGGCTGAGCCAAATGCAAGTCTGTAGAGGGAATAAAACATAAAATGTTCCATGTAAACCACCTCATCAAAAAGACAGGACATTTCCAAAATGCAAAGATATCTGTCATGACAGAAGGGATCAATGCACACTGACAGATATTATAGACTCTTCTTCTTGGTTTCCATTGTTTTAGTCTTAGAAGAGCTGAAGAGCAGCTGAGTAGAGCTTTGCTTCTTGCTGTTGCTGTATGAAGAATAAAACATGTAATTTAGGGAGAATAGGTTATTAAATGAATGTACAAACACTTTACTTTAGAATCTTCATTCATTTTAAAATAAGCTTAAAAAATAGCTTTCTAGGCATGATTACAGATGTATGAAAATGTTGATATACTGTAGCTGTTCACAAAGAAACCATTGAAAGAGAATAATTACTTTCCTACTTTCTCACTGAAGAAAATCTGAATATATGCCTATGCAGCTATGTTTTATTTTTTAGTTTAACATTTTCAAACATCCATCCATCCATCCATCCATCCATTTTCATATTTGTACTGGTCATAGATTCATGATTGATTTGGCTTTTGTCATGAAAATCTCTCCCACTTCATTTCACATTATTGTGAAAAATACCCATTTTGAGTGAAACTCTGCACATCCATTCTTCTACACAGTGAAGTGCCGACACATGGGTGAAATAACAATTAGTAAAAGACTAGAAGAAGAGGTCCATTCAAGGTAGACCTAGCCCTGACTAGAATAAAAGAGCAAGATAAATCACATTGCTCCTTACGTCTGAAACACAGACTTATTTTCGCCCCATCAAGGTTACATAGTGGGTGTAAATGGTTCTGTCATTTGTTGCACTGATATCGCTTTGGCCAGCATTACAAATCCTGTGGTGACTTCACTTCAAATTCCTTCACTTTCACAGTTTCAGCTGCATTTTTTCTCGGTGCCAAAAAGAGATCCATCAGAGATAATGGCAAACCTAGAGAGGCTGTTTCTTTTCTATTGTGCTTTCTTCTGATGATACATGAAAGTTGGATGATTTATATGGAGACGTCAATCAAACAGACACTCCAGTGGTGAACTTTTGATCCAGATGCCTGAACAATTTGCATAACTCTAACACAAGCCCCACTTCTCTCCCGTTGCTTGTGCTTGCACATTCTCAACACCTACCTTCTCTAAATCCTGCAGAAAATTTCTCTGTCTGCCTTATTAATACTTACAGTAAAGAACCGGTTTCATATGCTGCACATCAAAAGAAATCCGCTGATGCTTCCTATCTCTCCAAAGCTTTATGTTACTGAGCCAGAAAAACTCCCGGTGAGGTTTTACTCAACCAGTGAGCTCAGTTTTGCATTTGGAACAGCTCATTCCTCCTACAAATGTTTGTTGAACTAAAACTCCACCTTGCTTTTTAAAGATTAGGCTTACAGAGATGCCCATAATAAATGGACAGCCACAGCCTTTTAGCTCAAAGGTGGGAGAGATAATGATCCTGCTCTTCAGGTTGGAAAATAGCACACGCAAACACAAACACACTGAGAAAACCGGATGAATCGACCACGAAAGTGGGGTTAGACTCTCAGGTACTCCATGTCCTTTGAGTACTTAATTATTGCATAAAGTTGCAATTTGTTGCCCAAAAGGAGCATTAGGCTCTCAAAGTCATTATCCTTGTGCATGTGATGTGCTGCAGTATGACTTTGTCTCTTTATTCTTGTGTCTCCTGCTTGTTCAGCCTCTGCTGTGACAGTTTGGTAGGCAAAGAGTTGACACAGAGATAATAAAATCTTAAATGAACCGTTTTGGAATTGAATTCACCTCTTTGCTCAGTGCATTTTGATGATTTTCTCTTATCTTTACACAGACATGTCTATTAAAAAGCCACAGAAAAAAGTAAAGATCTCGAAATCCCATAGGAGCACTGTGGCAAAACTAAAAAATTTATGTCCTGTCAGGTGGTCTGTGAGGTGGCCCAAGCTGTCAACTCAAAGAACGTGTGATTTCAAGCTGCAGACGAAAGGACAAACAGCTCGGCTGTAAGCCTGAGCATGATGGACAGCATTCACAGGGGACGAGATCAAGGAGAAAACCTACTTTTCATATTGCAAGCTGCAATCAACGTTAAACTCTTTGTTATTTTCCTCCCGAAGGAATAGAAGTTAATATTTTCAGTCTGCTGACTGATGTTCAGGAACAATCAAAGGAACTGTCTGGAATGATTGACAGGTTAGCTTTTGTCGCCACATGCGCAGGATGACAGTTGACAAGGTCTTCATGTGGCTGACGCTTGAGTGTGATCAGTGTTAGCTGTGTGTGATGTAATATTTGCCAAGTCCCTCCAAGCCTCTTCTTTTGTGATGCTGGGATGATTGTGTGATTTCAGTGCTTAAAAAGGAATATTTTTTCAAAGAATCCAGGGCTTGCACTGAAAGCATCTCCATTTAAACTAATTTTCTTTTTTATTGCATTTACCAAAACTTTGTCAAACAGAGACAGATGCTGATTGTCCTGTTTCGTTTCTCCTGTCATGTTGCGGCCCTCCGTGGTTTAGGTACATACCAGCATGTTTTGCACAAAGTGTCCTTCTATTTGTGTGTCTGTGCGTGTTTGTGTGTGTTTTCCATGTGAATCTGTTTGTGCCTGCTATGAATAATTAGTTTTGCCTCCACACTGTTTGTCTCACAGTGTTTGTGTGCACCTCTGTTTGCGTGGGAGTGTTGACAGAAGAGTTTATTGTCATTTCTTTCTATAAAAACACATCAAGCAGACAGTTGCATTTGAACAAGTTTCGGATGTTCTGATTCAATACAAAGCCCTTACATTGAAATATGCGTATAATAGTAGACAGATGGACACATACTCATGCACGCAACATTATCAGTTAGCTTTCTCCCCCTTTACAGTACCAAACCAAGTTCCACTTTACCGCCTTTTGCATCTCTAAAATTACCCAGTTAATCAATTATTGATTGTCATTTCACTCTACAAAGAATATGCCAGAAATATACCCCCCTCCTCTCCTGTGTCAGGGCAAGAAGATGTCTTTAGAGAGGGGTCTTCATTAAGATAAATGATCCTGTACGAAATATTTAGACACATTATCAAATCCAGGACACAGGACCAATTCTAACATTGGCCCTGGGCCACATTCAACTCAAGTCTGCAAGTGTCACCTTGATCAAGTCATTTTGATGAACATGATAATCAATTTCTTTGAACACAGGACAGGCTTTAGGGCACAACTGATAATATAATACGTTTAGCAAAGATGGTGACCAGGAAAAGGAAAACAAAACATAATGACTTTTAAAGCTAGAGGACGCAGGATTTTAAAACCAAGAAGAACAAACAGAATTTTCAAAGCATAAAACCAAAAAAAAGAGAAAAACATCACCTTCTTATAGGTCTCCCTCCAAAGCCACTCCTCTAAAACACATAAACATTTACTATCTGAATTATTATACTAATCCACAAGAGACAGTTTTGGTGGAGGGAGAACCACACAAATAGTGTACATCACCATCTTTGCAAAATGTTTCATTCAAAGGAAATATAGATGCAGATGTGATGAATACCACTAAAAGACACTTGCTCACAACTAAGCTACAGTGCAAACAGGTAGGGAATAAACAGACAGATAGTATGTGTAAATATACTTGAATGAAAATGGAGGAGAATGGAGACCAAAAAAATGCTAAAACAGGCACAGTGTGACTGTCTGGCATGTTTAGCAGAGCAAAACATTGCAGGCAATTATTGTGGGCAGTCTAAGGCACACCTGTGCACTAATCATGGTGTCTAATCAGCATCTTGATATGGCACACCTGTGAGGTGGGATGGATTATCTCAGCAAAGGAGAAGTGCTCACTATCACAGATTTAGACAGATTTGTGAACAATATTTGAGAGAAATGGTGATATTGTGTATGTGGAAAAAGTTTTAGATCTTTGAGTTCATCTCATAAAAATGAGAGCAAAAACAGAAGTGTTGCGTTTATATTTTTATTGAATATATTTAGAAATTCGCAGGTTGATTGTAATAAAAAAGGCTAAAACTGTATTAAAAATGTATTTAATTAAATGGATAAACATAATATCTGGGTTTTTATAAATGGTAATTCATTCCTTTACATTGCATGACTAAAATAACACTATTTTACAGCATCTAAATTAGCATTTTTTTAAAATTATTATTTCTTAACAGATAATTGCCATCATTTTCACAGTTTTTACAGTTTAAAATATTACAATTCTTTTAATGCATTTTTATAACACCCTTGTCACCCGATTTAAAATTTTTATGATTTAGATTTTTACACTGTTGTACCAAATAGTTGTCTATTTGCACATCAGTTTGAAACAGAGCAATGTTAGCTTCATTACTGTGTTGCTATATTCACTTTTCTTTTAGTTCAATCAATCAATATCAATATATACTTTATTGTCCCACTTGGGGAAATTTGTCTTGGACTCAGAGCTGTGCTACCAGTATTGCGCATAAAACACATAAAAACAATATTGCACATAAGACACATAAAAAAACAGTATTGCGCATAAAACACATAAAAGCAGTATTGCACATAAAACACATAGAAAACAGTTCTGGTTTGGTCTCTTCACCAGCTCCTGAGAAACACGACTGACTGTTTCGCTGCTAAAAGCTCCACTATGTTCACCAGCTATACTTTTTCTGTCTGCCCTTCGGCACAACCAGGTTTATCAAAACCTTTGTGCCGAGAACAGTGCATCACAACAGTAAAGTAGCAGTACCAGAAAAGACACTTCAATGCCCTGTACAGCTGAAAAGAACTCTGTGGATTCGCTACAAGAAATCCTTTTCACATTGCACAGCCATCTGAGCAATTATCTACATGAAAATAGTAATTAGTGATGCTTTCACGCGGTGACAAAAGCACATGAAACACATTCAAACAAATAAATGCCTCATCACCCTTGATATTTAACAAAGGCCTAAAGGAAATCAACAGAGCAAACAAGTAATCATAGAGGGCACTGTGATACATACTGGTTAAATAGCTCAAAAATATATTTTGAAGCCCGAGGGGATTCCATGTTTAGAAAATGGTCAAATGTGAGGGATGAAATGTAGCCTATAATTTATTAGCTGTTTGACAGGATGGATGGCGAGATGAAGGGCTTATTTAGCAAAATATAAGTAAATAAAACAGTGGATGGATGTAATGAATAAATTGGATGAATATAGCCATGTTTATAAAGTATGACCATGGCTGCAGTCCATAGTGTCAACCAATCAAACACAAATAGTTCTGTGGATTAGCTCAGTAATGGTCAATCCCATCTGAGATGGTGAAGAAGGAGTAAAAAGAAGGGAAAATTGGGAAAAGGATCCAATAAGTTGGAAAAAGTGGAGGGACGAAGAGAATATAGATTAAGAGGATAAGGGAGGACGACAAATGAGGAGCTGAGGGACAATGAGGGGAGGGACTATGGGGAGAAATGGGAAGTCTGAAGCGAAGGTTGGAGGGTGCACTGGTGAGATAATGTAAAAGAAAAAGGGACAGATGAGAGATGGAGGTGTGAAAAGGAAAAGATGGATGAGCAAGACGAGTGTGTGGAGAGACAAAGGTGCCTGGTGGGGTTGGAGTTCTTTACAGAAGACTGGAGATTCCTGCACTCTATGGCAATTATCTAGATCTAGTCTAAAGGAGGGGAGGTGGAGTTTGCCGTATCTCTTGGGGAGGTGGCAGATAGCTGATGCTGTTGTGCTCCACGCTGCACCCCACCGACACCCACCGCGTGCTTGTGTGTGTGTGTGTGTGCACCTGCTCGTGTGTGTGCACGCTAATAGGGTTTTACTGGACCGCTTTTAACAGCACTGCAGTCAGGACTAATTGTCTAAAGTAGATGTAGTGTTAGAGAGCATGAGAGAGTGATTGGAAGAAGAGAAAGTACAGGAGGGAGGAAAAAACAATTAAGAGACTGAGATAGATTAGGTGGGAATGTTTGTGTGTGTGTGTGTGTGTGTGTGTGTGTGTGTGTGTGTGTGTGTGTGTGTGTGTGTGTGTGTGTGTGTGTGTGTGTGTGTGTCTTTCTGTGGTGTCTTTATAAGCTCCAAATATCTTCACAAGGTTAAGATTTTTTTTTTCTTTTTTTGAAGGAAAAACTTGTATTATTAAAGTCTACACTATACTTCTTAAAGCAAATTCAAAAGTCTCATACACCGGGACACCCACGAACACTCACATTCTGTGGTAAATATTCCACTAAAATCTGAACATTCAACAAAATAAACTGAATTTAAGTCTTTTTCTCTAGAAAAGAGGTGAAGTTGCATCAGATATATGTGTAAAGTTCTGATAGCTAAGTTTTTTGTGAGCATTCTGTAAATCCGCTAGCCTAGCCGCACTAGACCCATGTTCTGAAGGCACAAGGGTCTAGGGCCACTCGACAGAGAGGGAGGCGGGCTAAAAGGTTGTCTTTCAAATCACTCTGCAACAATTGGGTAGTTATACAACCAATCAACGCAACGAATAGGCTGACGTAGTTCCTAGAGCACCGGCGGATTGTTGCTAAGTCCCATTAGCTTCCCAACCAGCAGAGCCACGGAGCCAACTGGTATATTAAGGATTTGCCATATCCCGTCGGCATAAGTCCAAATACGTCTTTCTTCTCAATGAAACACTTCAGTGCCGTCCTTTGTTTATCTTTCAAGTTGAATTTTAGCTTCAAATCTTTAAGGGCTGTGGCCAAAGCCGAGTCGAAAGATAACCGTTTATTGTGCGCCGGTTGTTTCTGTCAGAATCGTCGCGCCTCTGTTGTTACTTAGTTACGCCCGCCTTCTGACTCTACACTTCATGGTGATTGGTCCGGCCAGTTTTAGGAGAATCCAGCCTCGAGCCTTATGGAGGGTAACTAGACCCACCCTGGCAGAGAATTAAATTCGTTGCCGTGGGTTGTCTGGCGCGGCTAGGCTATAAATCCGCATTACTGACTGACATTTAAGCTGAGGACATTGCTCTTTTTGGTAGAGACTATCCTAAACTGATATAATATTTGTTTTCAACAGTAATCATGATCAATATTTTCTGGCTTTGTGCAATTTGCAAAAAAAAAATGACTCAAATATGAAATGTAAAATAAGATCTACTTTATTCATCCTGGAGGAAATTATGTAAAGTGATTGCATAAGTATATACGCCCTATAAAGTGACTCACCTAATTCAACACAAGTGAAGGCAGTTGGTGCTACAAGTCACACAGTTAGTGAAATGGAGATCATCTGAGGGCAGTGAATGTAACTACACCGTGAAGCCAAAAGAACATTCCAAGTAACTCAATGAAGATTTTATTGAAAAGCATGTCAGAGGATGATAAAAACAAAAATTCCAATGCTCTGAACAGTTGTTTGAATACAGTTAAATCCATCATGAAGAAATAGAAGGAATACGGCACATGTATAAATCAGCGTAATGCTGTCCGTCCTTAAAAACTGAGTGACTGTGCAAGAAAGAGACGAGCGAGGGAGGCCACTAAGACACCGAAGACTCCTCTAAGTACAATCTAGTAGTCACCACGATGCTTCAAGTTGGGCATGGTGTGGTTGTAATGATGTGCAGAGTAGCATCACATCTGATGGCCAAAAACCTCAATTTTGGTCTCATCAGATTTAAAGATCTTCTTACTGTTGACTTAAGAGTCTCTTACAAATTCGAGACTGACTGATGAGCTTTTGTTGACAATAACTTTCTCTTTGCCACTCTCCTATAAAGCTGAAGAACAGGCAATAGTTGTTGTATGCACAGTCTCTTCCATCTCAGCTGCTGAAGCAACTGCTTTGCTTATTTTTCCACTCAAATGCTTTCAGATATACTTTTCACTGAACCGTGTTTGAAATAAAAGAGAAAGTTTGCAACCAAGCCGCCATGTTGGTCTCTACAGGACTGAATGGTCAATCGCCTTTCATGTGGCCACCTAGTGGCCCACTAGTGCATGCCAACCAAGCAGGCGACATTCAGGACATTCATTGCGAAGAAAATGCCCCTATGGACAGACCATAACTCCTTCAGTGGGGTCGTACACGTCATGGTGGCCTACCTCACAGTTTACTTCATGCACATTTTTGCATGTGCCATATTTCTTCTATTTCTTAACAAGGAATTTAATTGGACCCGAAGGGTTATCCACGGACTAAGAATTTCATGTATCTATCTACTGACTTATGCTTTTAAATAGCATTTTTGTATAGTTGCTTTCTGTTTTCATGGTGTACTTTTAACCCGAAATCCCGATTCACCAGTGCCTGGACCTTCCAGATACAGGTGTCTTTATGTTACAATCATTTGTCACGTATTCATCACACTCACATGATCTCCATTTCACTAAATATGTGACTTCTAAAGCCCTTAGGCTGCACCTGTGTTGAATTAGATGAGTTATTTGGAGGAGAGGACTGAGGAGGATTTATGCAATCAGTTATTTTGCATTTTAGTTTTTTAATTAACTGACATTACATACCAACAATATTCATGTTTTAGGTTATGTTACAGCGACTAAGGTTGGATCAGGGATAATTAGCGCATTAGTTGGAGATAGTTCAGGAAATTGGGTGGCATTGTGCAAGCCTTATCCTTTATTGTGTGATACCAGGATATCTCATGCTTCATTATCCTCTTTGCTATCCAGTATTCATTTGAGACTTTTCCCTCTGGCATGCATTTTAAAAATGCTCCTGGTTTGTAAAAAAATCCACAAATTCTTCTTCACATCATCCACTTTCTCAAGAAAGCTAAATGAACTTATGTTGACCTCTGTAAGGTACGCATATTAGTTATATTACATCTTCTTTTATCTCTAATTGCTTTTTTTATTCCAACCCTCAAAACTGCATTGTGTGACATTTTTCTGTTTTATTCAGCACAGTTTTACCGCTGATCAGAAATTCTCAGAGTGTGCAGGAGGAAAAGAAACCACATTAAGTAATTCCAAGCTTATTTTGAATATGCTGCACAGAAAAAGTGATAAAACATTAAAGAGGGGGATGGTGATATGAAGATGGTGGAATCGAGTCCTAATGATAATGATACTGTCTTTTGTGTATCTTCTGTTTCTGCTGCGAAATCATCTGCTCTATATGCCATCTACTCAAGTATTCTCTGGCTGTAAGGAAATATGCATATTAAAGGAAGTGTATTCTCAGGGTGTGAATATAAATATGATAATGCTATATTTAATGTTATTTGTCTACATTATGTTTTTCATCACTGTGACCTGTGGTCCTTGTGCATTATGGGCTGAATTTTAATGTGCCGCAAAGTAATAATTGACTGTGGCATTTTATTTATATCCAACCCAGCCAGGCACAAATCAGGCAAAACACGACATCTGTAAGCCACATTCGTATTTAAATGAACAGGGTTTCCACTAACTGTGCTACACTAAAATGCTATGAATTTGTACGAGGAAAGAAAAGGGGTTAGGGAGTAATTAAAAAATCTAAGAAAAAGTATAACAGATATCAGCACTCGTACTGGGGCCTTAGAAATTTTCCCTAAGTGTATTTATAGTGATGTACAGATATTTCCTGCTAAAAACACAGTTAATAACTGACACTCTACCAACTTTTGATGCCTCTTACATCAGTAGAATATGATATATGGCAAATATTATAAAGCATGGTTCAGTTTTTTACTATTTGGCACACCGTAATGGTTATGTAGACTTACTCATGAGGCAACAAAAACTGGTATGCTTCGGGGTCTATATATTGTTGTGCAAAGTTACAAGTTGCTTCCATGTTGTCTTCATGTTGAAATTTAGCAATGTATGACACTTACTTTGCCTCACTGACTGTTCCCATACATATACTTAAGATGAACAGCGAACAGAGAAACTGATGATAATTCAACACACATCATAATAAATATGTTTAATGAAACACGTACGGCAAAACCGTAACAAGAGGATGAGTTAAATGGGATATCAATGCGATACTAAAAGCAACAAAAGGAAAACATCATTCCTCCATTTCATTTATTTGCAGAGAACAAATTCTCAAAAGACATTTCAGTGCCTCTGTTGGGCTTAATGTAAAGTTGCTACAGATGTCATCACATGGAGGCCTGTTGAACGATACGGCCCGCGTGTTTGAAGGTCAGTGCTTGCTAGATTCAACACTGACAAGGATAAAGAGGATGTTATGGTAAATTTTATGCACCTAGTGCATCAGCTGCCTCATTTGAGAATTTGAAAAGAGTTAAATGTGAATCCACTGAGCAATGATGACTCTTTTCCAAAGTTTAAAGAAACATTTCTAAATTCTGCCAAAATATTTCACAGATTTTGGTTCCAATAAGCAAATAAGTCAACTCTGAGATGGTGGAACATCACTGTTATCTGAAATGTCACAGACTGGTCCAATACATACTTGTTCCAGAATCCACAAGTATTATGAATTTTAGCAACATCTGAAATCTCAAGTCTCAGTTTGTAATGATAATATTGCTTTGTCATTCAGTATAATTAATAATCTTGGCGTAATGCTCCACGAAGGAGAAAGGCATTGAGAGAGAGATATGGAGGAGGGAGAGTCCTGCATTGGACTGAAAATACAAAGTCAAGTCAGCTGTCACCAGATTAGTTTGAAACGAGGCCATGTGGGAAGAAGACCATGCTGGATGCCCACATTTCAGAAATTATTTCCTCACCCAAGCACTCTATCCAGGAGATCCACCACAACAAAAAACAATCTGTCCTCACAATCTGAAAAACCCCAAGAAGTTTACATAGAAGCTGATATTCAAATCTACGATAGTCAGTATTTCCCCTTAAGATGCGTACTGTACCACTAACCACTAACCTTGAAAAGAAAACTAAGCAGGATCCATATATAACTGCCACAGGAAGAATCCAGCAGGCAGCAGCGCTTTTTAAAAAATGTGTATTTTATGGACTAGGGGAGTGGTCCATAAAAACTTGTGATCTCATTTACCGTTAGTGCTGAGTGTCTGCACCAGTTCATTTCTGCATTCAGTACCACAAGAGTTTTCAAAACAGTCTTCTCCCTACTGGAATCTAGATGTAATGAAAATGTGTTTATAATACAACTGCTGGCATTCTCTATTGTTTGAATGGCAGATGGAAATGCAGTCTGTGATTTGTATGAGGTAGCTCTTTGGAATATACCAGATGTTGCTGTGGGCTCTTGAGAAAATATGTTTCACGTTTCTTTTTTTAAAGATCATATTTTGTGGTTAGTAATAAAGCAAACATTTTATTAATCACCTTGAGACTATATTGTTTGAGATAATTATTTCTGAAGGACTTTTTTTGTATTATTATTTTTTTTACTTTTTTGTAAATCATATAGACATACCAGTTGCTGTTCTTATGCCATTTTTCACCAGTCAGTCAAGACTAAGTTTGCAAAGTATTGCAGAGAGAATGTGCGATTGCTACCAGATGGACAAGTCTTGCATATTTTTGCCGGAGAGCAGAGAAGAGGGGAGTGGTGAGATAAAGTGAAGCAAAATATTCAAAAGCTTTCTCTCTAAATGTCCCTTTGACAGCTCAACCCAGAGGCAAGCTCTCTCTTTCTCTCCCAGTCTCCTAATCGACTTTACATCCAGGTCCTGTACAGTGACTTGGGTTACATTTGTCTGCAGCAGCCTCAGGTTATCTCCAGACAATCTGAGCACAAGCCAGGCAGAGCATTAATACGATCCAGTCATCTGACTCACCAAGGCCAGCTTTTTTCTTTCCCCAAGTGGACATATTTATGTGCTGTGTAATTTTTCTACATCTAGACGATGGCTTCCACAAGTGCACAATGAGTCATGCTAAGAGACATACACACAGTTAAAGGACAGTAATGCTCATACAGAAGTGATATCATGGCAGTCAAGTAAGTGACTTTTACCCTTTTGTAGTTGAGAAAGTTAGTCACTGTCCACACAAAAGTATCCGTACATCCCATTACATAGTATGCCAAAAGTTTTTGTTTTACAGTGTGCGCGCTTTTCTGGCCATTCTGACCCACAATCCTTTCACATTCCTTTGCACATTTTCATCACCTTGTGTACGACACTGGTGTGTTGTACACAAGCATGAACAGCCTTGAGCCGCTGACAGCATACAGGCAGATGACAGCTCATTTTACACCGCAGACTGCTGGGACGAAAGCTTTAGGCACAATTTTACAATAACATAGGCTGTCACAAATGTATGCATCCTGCATGAAACGGGCAGTTTGTATGTAAAGTACAAAGAAAAGGCATGCAATTTGCTAAAACTGTAATTGGTTGCATTACCTGCTGCACTGGCCTATATTTAGGACAATAATGTACTTCAAAGTTTCCACAAATAGATTTCACATCTTCTGTACACACAGACATATAAAATGTGACACTAAAGGTACTCTGTGGAGTTTTAAAATAGAGCAATTTTCTTTTTTGTACATGCACGTATATACTCAGTTCTCAGTCCAACACTTCCACCGAACTGTAC
Organism: Acanthochromis polyacanthus; assembly: GCF_021347895.1. Taxonomy (NCBI): domain Eukaryota; kingdom Metazoa; phylum Chordata; class Actinopteri; family Pomacentridae; genus Acanthochromis; species Acanthochromis polyacanthus. The sequence continues at coordinate 17,508,777 of NC_067115.1, read as the reverse complement.
TGCACAAACAATGCAAGGTGGAAGATGACAGCTAAGAGAAAAAACATAAAAATAAACACAGTATTTGTAATTCAACTTTGCAAATGAGGAAGAATATATATGTAAAGTAAGACACACAAAGCATTTTGGTGTAGAACCCTGAATGTAACTGAAACTTCTGCTTGTTTAGAGGAAAACTCCACAGAGCATCTCTGAGAATTCAGCATACTGTCACAATTTAACTTTTTTTATTCATTCTGCTCTGGTTTCTGTTTTCTGTTCACCAACTCTTGTCTTTTCAGAAGCAGCCACTCCCACCTTCCTCCTTTAAACTCACCTGCAGCCACTTCACCAATCAGCCCATGCAGTCCACCATGTTTACCCTCAGCTCACTACTGCTTGTTCACCAGATTGTCTTTTTGCTTTGCGCCTATGCTTTCGAGCGTTCTGTTTCTCTGCTCGTGCCTTGCTTGTTTCGTTTTCTTTCTTTCCTGTAATTCTGGATTCTGCCCTTGCCTGCTCCCTTGTGTTTGTTTGCCGGCTGGTTTTGCACAACCTTGCACTTACCTTTTAGTAAGTAAAACTGGATTTCTTTTTTTTTTTCTCATTTTTGCTTTAACCACCTCACCTTGTGTGCTGTGTGTTTGCGTCCTCTGAGCAAAACTCTGACATGCACAGATGGTACTTGTGGGACGCAAAGAACCTCAAGATAGTGTGAGCTAAAAGGAAAAGCAGAGGCAGAAATGAACAAAATGTGAGACAAAGATAAATGGAGGCAAAGTGAGGGGGGAGTTTGTGAGCAAATTGAGAGTTACAGAGGAGCGAAGGAAAGGAAGAATGCAGGGAGAGAGGATGGGGGGGGGGTGTAGGGAAGGGAAAAGTAACTCCCAACAGAGTTTGGCAATTAAGAGCACCTCGTTAAGGAATTTCTCAGTGACTAATGGACGAAACACAGGCGTACACATACACTGCAGGGGATGAGTGATGGCCATATGCATACATTTAACAACTTCGCTGGTGAGATCTTTGCATCCTTCCTTTTGTGCATTTCTGTCTCTTATCTCCCCCCCTCCCCTCCTCAGATTACACATAATGAAATCTGAGAAACATAATGACCCTCTCGAACTGGCCTGAACTTTTGCATTCACCATACAGTACTATTAAACAAGGCAGCTTTGCACTTCAGTCCCCCCCAAGTGGCACTGAGTGATAATTAGTTCAAAGTTTGTCTAAGGTCATCACTACCATGAAATTCCGAAAAGATGAAGTCAGCACGCTAAATGTCTTCTTCTCAGTGTGCCACTAATGGCAGTGCTGCTTTCTTTGCTGCTTATGATACAGTTTCATTTCATCGCTTGTTTCTCTGCAGAGAAAACTCTGTCTTAATGGCTGAGCTCGACAGCAGAATTTCATTTGGGTAAATAGGTTGACTCTGCAGTGTCTTAATTAGTGGGAATGTGCTGTTTTATTTCTGTGTGCAGCCTCACTTCGTGATTTGGGCTGGTTTCAGGTGTACTTTTTACATAACAGTCTACTTCTGTGTCACCACAGTGCCAGTGTTGTTTACTGAGACTCCATTTCAGCTCTCTGTATGTAATATAGTATTGCCACTGTGCAATGCATGATCCATACATGAGTCTTACTGGATTGAATGCACTGGAGAAAAAAAAAACAATAAACGTGCCCTGTATTTTCAGAATCAAATCAAAAATCAGGTTCAAGACCTATTCGATGCATGCTTGCTGTCCATTTCTGTCTGCTTTACCTTCTGAGCGCCAGGAGCTGCCTCACGTTGTTAAAATCAATTCACTTGCACACGCCACAGCTTGCAGTATCTATATTTATCTGCAAGTCCTGTGGGTCACAGGGAGGGCCTGTCTGGGTTGTTTGTAGTCAGGAGATTGAAAAGCCAGCCCGTGATTGGAAGGTCACAAGTTCGAATCACAGTGTGGGCTGGCAGGAAGAAACTTCACGGTGTTCTCGGTGATGTGTGGTTCTTTAGGAATATCTAGTGGCAGGTGATGGAAACTGCAACAACATCTGCTGATGCTTTCATCCTGGCCCTTAGCATAATTGTTGTTCGACTGGAAATATTACAGAGAACTTATAATCTACTAAAGAAAAGCCAAAAAAAAAAAAAAACACTAAGAATGCACAACAGCCTGACTCTGGTGATGCCATACTGCAGTTTATTTGATTTATTTAATTCCTGCTTTCGTTTCGGCTTACGAAGACGTGTCACCATTTCTTTGTCACTCCTGTCCAACAAGTAAAACCTAAAATCTATTGAGCATATGTGGCCAAAATTAGCTACACATTAGCTTGTTTGTGCCTCTCATATCATTATGTCAAAGTTTTACAGTTAAGCATCCTTTCAGGAATCATTTTCTGTCCATCTCAATGAAAAAAATATTTTTGCTGCAGAATAAAGTTGCAACTTCATCTCGCAATCCAGAAAACAAATCTAATAGTTACAAATGAAAGTGTTCTGTCCTTTTGCATGACAAGTAAAATCCAAATGTGCTTTGATTACTTTAATATAACTTAGAAAATAGGATTAACATAGATGAGTTTGTGCTAATGAGACTTTGCAGTTTTCAGATTCCAGACTGATCAGTTGCTTATGAATTGTAAATGTCACCTTCACATCAGAAAGTTTTGTCATTTCATTTTTACTCTATAGTTTTGCAGGAAATAGCCAAGCACTAAATAGTTTGATGCAGCAGATGTAGATTGCAGGTGTGAGTTTGCCATTGGCCATCCATTTTATTTTCTCTGCTCCCTTTTGCTATCTGTGTGTTGCTGTTTTTAAAATCCCGTCCACTACTGCAAACCATAATAGTAACCTCCAGGCAGCATCCTACACACTGAAAATTTCAAGTTTTGCCAGAAGTTTGGATTGTGTAATATGTGCTAGTTCTTTTTCAGCGAATTATAATATTTTTTAACGGCACTTCTCACCTCCCTGCAAGCAAGTCGTCCACCGAAACAATTCCCTTGTCAGTATTTTGAGTGAACATTGTCGGTGCATCCTGTGCTCAGCCCTTTCCAACAATACTGTGATCGGTTTGAAGAAATACAAACACACCACAGCGTTTTGGTTTTTTTTACCCTCTATAGCAGAGTGATGGTGAGGTGCAGCCAGACCAGTCTACACAGTGCTTTGTCAGCTCTAGAAAACGGTCTGGCTATGCTAAACTGCTTCACCAGTAATGGACTTGACGCAGTTCATTGCAGCTTTCCTGCCATCTCACCCAAGAAAGCTAAAGGTCAAAGGCCCATGAAACAGCAGAAAAGTGAGACAAAACACAGGACAAGAAACTTACCAAGTAATTGTATTTCTGAGCGGTTTGTGCTTATTGAAACAGCTTGAAATCTCAGCAGCCACGAACAAAGAAGCTTCTGCCATCAGTCAGCAACACTTATAAAGCCTCTGTTAAATTACAGTCACCTTGTGTAAAGGAATATCACGGATTGCACCTTTAAGTGGGTAACTTTCTCGCCGAACAACTTCTGACGAGTGATTTTACTGAACTGCCACCAGCAGTAATTTCAGTTCCCAGGTGGAAACATGCTGAAACAAAGCAACCTCTCTAACTTTTAACAAGCTCAAGACACCACTGAAGTGCTTTACAAACTCTCTTCTGCGATGTTATTTCTCTTTGTTCTAGCAGTTTTTGCTCTCATACACTTAAAAATGTCTGTCGTGTGGCCGTTGATATGAATCAGAAAAATAATGACTGGAGTGACTGACAAGAGAAAAGGATAAGAAGCAGGACTGGGCAGAGTGATTTGAGGTACCTGGAATGGCATGAAAATAATGCCCAGCTATGGGTAAAAAAAAAACAAAAAAAACAGCCAGCACTCAGGCTATAATTTATTTCATATCATTTCAGTTTGGATTTTGAAGTTTTGATTGAATCACTCTCTCATCTGGTGGCACAATTACATTTTTAATGGGAAGCTAAACTGAGCTGAAATTGTTCCCTGCATTTAAAAAAGGAACTGCCTGCCACTTTGATTGAGGAATAAAATCACATTTTCCTCCTCACGTTTTCCCTCTCTTTTCATCATGTTCACTCCACCTGTCTTTATGGATTCATTTTGTCTTGACACTGTTGTTTATATTCGCACACTCCTTTGTCAACCGTGGCAGCTTTTGAAGTGGCGGACTGAAATGAATGCAAGCACTTAACACGCCCGACTGATTAATCGTGCCATTTGTGTGTTTGTGCTGCTGGTAAAGTTTTACTTGCTTTATAAACATCCGAGTTCTCATCATCAATAACGGTGGATATTGTTTTATCGCTCTGCTTTACTATATCTTTTTGAAGCATGCATATATGCCACACTCACTCTTCACCACCTGCGCTGATGGATGATGATTATACATTGTGATAAGATAAATGATGATATCCTGTCTGAACAGATGAAACAGGAGGCACACACACAGAGAGAAGAGGGGGGGGGAAACAAAGGTAAAATCAGATAAAAAAGAAAAAAGAATGGCTCTGGAAAAAAAAAACAATAAAAGGAAGTCATGAAGAGACAAAGGAAATATTAACAAAAAATGCAACGTGTGTGCAAATCCTTAGATGAAAAAAGCTCCAAGATAAATCATTAGGCTTAAAAATGTAGTACTCCTTAACAGTTCAGTTATTTGCTGCATTTTTCCCCACTCATGAGTAACTCTTAGATTAATAGAAAACTGGTTTTGAGGGCAGTACAAGCAATATCTGCATCAATAAACACTCCGCTTCACGCCTCCTGGTAATTCATTTCCTGTTGTCATGTGTTTGTGTTTTGCTCACTTCAACTTCCAGGATTTTCTGCTGATTAAAGGAGGAATTGCAGTCATCAGATTTATATTTAAAAATTACTTTAATTCTTGAATTTATGTCTTTGAGACTCTCTGATAAGCTGAAAAAAATAAGAGTTAAAGGATTAATTAGTGAGAGTGTGGTAGACCAAATGTAAGCCTAAGAGAGAGAGACTTACACACAAAATAAAGGGAACGGGAGTGCTAATACCCTTGTGAGACCTCTGTATTTACTGCACTGTTAAGCAGCATTCATTTATCTTATGAAAAACCTGCTACACACCCACCAGCAGACACACACACATACATATATATAAAAATGGTCCAGTGAGGGCCTTCTCCCCAGACAGCTCCTCTAATTAGCTCCATCTAAATGAATGGGTTAAGCCAAGTTCTTTTTACACTGTGTGCTGGTACAGCTAATGCATTAATTGTGAACTACCACACACACAGACACTTCCACAGGAGAGTATACATACGCCAGTCAGCCACAACATTAAAACCACTGATTTTAATTGCTTTAAAATGTTCCTTTTTCCAAATAAATGTTTTGATCATGCAGCAGATGTCCTGTAACTTCCAAGGCATTATTTATGAAACACTGAAAATGTACATGAGTTTTATATCGCTCGCATGTTTTTCCTACTGTGCCTCTTCTCAAATGTGTTCGAAAAAGTAATTCATCTCATAATGTTCGGTATAAAGGTAGGATGTTCTCAAATTTTAAAAGCCCTTTTGATTTGTGCCAGTTTTTTAGGTTGTGTCTGGGTTTGTCTTCTTGATTTTCAGGCACTGTTTTGAATTCTTTTTTTCATCTTTTGTCCTTAAAGAGGAGTTGTTGTTTTTATTAAGCTCTTTGGGTCTCTTTTGTCTTGCCTGTGCTGCCTACAGCATGCTTGTGCATCAACAGCAGCCCTTGAAGTTCACATTGTTCATCTTGTTACAGTGACAAGAGAGTCAGATGAATTAGCCAGCAAATAAACAAGTTCTTGAGTGTGATGTGTTGGTAACAGGAAAAATGGGCAGGTATGTTAAATCTGGATGCATACCACTGACTTAGACACCGCTGGAGACCATGTGCTCTCCTTCTCCTGATGGCAGTGGCCAGATTCAGTAGGATAATGCTCCCTGCCACCCTGCAAAAACCTTTCAGGACTGGTTTGAGGAACCAGACAAAGAGTTCAAGGTATTGACTTGGCCTCCAGATTCTTCAGATCTCAGTCGTTTTGGAAAAATAAGTCTGATCCATGGAGGTCTCACCTTGCAAATTTGAGGACTTGAAGGATCTGCGGCAATGTTAGTCAGCTATGCTTTGGCTTATTGGAGTATATCTGCAAAACACAAACTTCACCATTTCCATCATTATTTCATTTGTGTTTCTAGCAAGGAGAAGAAAAACTGACAGGTTAACTGAAATATAATTTTTGCTTTTTCACTGCTAAGAAATGCAGTTTTTAGTTTGCGTTCATGAGCATTAAAGTTAACAGTCCAAGCAAAGCCTTTGGAAAGCTGCAGAAATCAAGACAAACAGTGTCATAAACATCGTAATCACCGTGGACCACGAGGCCGACACTTAGGAGAAAACAGAATATTTTGAAGCAGAGTAACGGCAAGGCGGTGAAAACTAAGTGAGAAAGAACAAGAAAAACTATGGTAAAAGAGTTGAAAGAAATAAGAAGAGAGACAATCTAATGGCACAAAAGAGGATAAAGAGACAGATGATGCAGTTAGAGTTAAAGGAGATAGAAGATAAAGAGTAAGAGAAAAAGGAGATAGAGGAGAGAGGCTAAAAGGAAAGGAAAGGGGACAACAGTACAGTGAGAAAATATGAGCAATAGAGTCGGTCCTTGCTCAACCAACACAGTTCTCTACACTTTCATAATGTCTTGTTAAATATATCGTATTGAGGGAAAAAATCCAATATACAACTAGATCTATTACCTCTGTCTAATAAGGCTGAGACTCAGTACAAGTACCAAGCTCCCATTGTTCCCATTGCTAGTGTTGCAATAACCACCCACCTCCTGCTGCCAATCCTCTGTAGAAAACGACATTCAGTATGTTTTATAGCCAGCTTAAGTGTCTTAACAGCTGCCCTGACCCCCATACAGTGACAAGAAGACCGCTGACAAGACACAAACTTTATTCTGTCACATCTTGAGCTGTAAACTGTACACCACAGCTCCTAAAAGAGTGTATGTGAGTGTGTTAGTGTGTGTGTGATTCCCCTGTTGAATATAAGTCAACGAAATGGCCTCTGAACTGATGGAAACATGTGTGGTAGGACACTGTAGCAGGTAGCTACAAGTCACCACCTAAGACTGAGCGTCACATTATTTTAGAAGGAACATTTTTTATCGGAGGCTTGTTCTGAAATATGAGAAAAGCAGCTCCGAGGGCTCCAAAGCAGTGTCAGTTGTTGTTTGGCAAGTGGAATTACTTGCAAATCCGATTCGATATTTCGTAGCTACTGATGCACATACACCAAAACTGTATGAGTCTCCAACAGACAAGTGACAGCAGATTGTTTCTGTTCTCAGATCTGGGAAGTCTGGAGGTCAACACCTTGTCCTCTTTGATCCTCAAGCTGTAGTTTTTGCAATGTGTCAAGGTACATTGTGGGGGAGGTTGCTGGCATTGGAGAGTGTCGCAGCAATGAGGTCTGTGCTTGTTCTGCAGCTACCTTTAGGTATGGTGGGGTCAAAGTGCCATCCATGCAAATCCCAGGATCCAAGGTTTCCTCACAGAACATCAGACTGCATGAAGTGATCGATGTTATCCATTTCACAGGCAGTATAAATTTGGTGCCTGACAGGTATCTATTCTGTTCATGCACACATAATGGTTGTTTCATCAAACATCACAAAGTCTCAAGATCTCTGGGCAAACTGCCATGTTTGGTGTGTTGTGTGCCTGTGTCTTGGCAGGAACTTGGAGGCAAAAGAGGCCCAACAGCAGCTGTGCTTTCTTTGCCCGAGGCCCCCAAACAGGTTAATCTGTGTTAACTAAAAATATACACAATTCTGCAATTGTAGTTTTAGCCCAACTGATGTCCAGACTTGTAGAAAACCTTCCATCCATTATCTGTACCAGTTTGTCCTTGTAGTCTGTGAGGGATTAGAGCATCGTAGGTGAGGGTTGAGGACTTAAACACTGACAGGGAATCAATAAACTAACTGCCTTTGAAATGCAGAGCACTTGGAACAAAGTCTAGACTGAAACTCAGCACCCTGACCTTTTGCTACAAGGTCGCATTTCTTATTCCTGCACACTGTGCTGTCTCTGTTGGGAAACAACTTTAATAAAATCTTGTTGTTGGGGAAGGTGGATGCAGACAAACCACTCAGAAAACTTCCCAGTAATTAGCCATTGCTTTGTTTTTGTGACATAGAACAGCTCTAAACACAAATGAAAAATGTAGTTTGTGTTTGTGAGGGAAAGAGAGATAAAAGAAGAGCTGAAATCCTGTGTGAAGTTCATGACAGTTTATTGAAGTAACTTGAAGACCTGAGTTAAACTCATCAAACACAAGTAAACAAAACAAGTCTTAATGAGCGCACAATTACAATTTTCCCCTTTATAATGAGCGCAAATTCTTATTGTTTCCTTCCATCATTCATCATTCGCCATCCTGCTCTGTGGCATTAATAAGTCATGGACATCCTTTTTGGTCATAACACCTCCCAGTACACCAGCAGGGGAGGCAGGCTGGTGAAAGAATGTGTGTACCTCCTGAAATATTAAACAGTACTGTGTTCAGCAGCTGTTAACCTGCATGCACTTTGTGGAGACACACCATGTGAGTGTGTTTTGTTGTGTGTGTGTGTGTTCAGCCTGTAACCTGATTATGACTCCGATTACCTGTTTGGATGCTATGAATATTTTATATCCTCTCAAATCAGTTCTAAAGGTCAGTGATGCTGGAAATGATCATGATGACGATGACATTTGGGTGACATAATTGTCTAATTAGTGATTCCATTTGTCCTTGTTTCTTTTGCGCTTTCTTAAACTTTTGAAACTAATGAGACAAATTATTTACCTACTTAGACAACAGTGATTTTTTTTAAGCTAATCTCTAAATTAGTACTTGCATTGTAATTTTATTTGTTTATTAATTCATTTATTTAAAAAAAAAAAGCAAACAATCCATGATAAATTAAAATCTATTTCTGTAAAATGGTTGAAACAGAAGTCCTAAATTATTTTTGAAAGTAGCTTAATTACTCTATGGGTCCATGGCTGACTGTAGACTTACAATGATACAATTAAATTTCAAAACAAGTACAAAATATAGAAATGAAACATGAGAATACGGAGCATTTTTATTTATTCTGAAGCAACAACCAAAACTTAAACTGAGGGACAATTATATAATAATAATAATAATAATAATAATAATAATAACAATAATCAATGTTTTAACTGTGGGCTGCACAGTTGAGTAGTGGTTAGCACTTTCGCCTTGCAGCAAGAAGCCCCCCCCCCCCCCCCCCCCCCCCCCCCCCCCCGCGCGACCCTAGTGAGGATAAAGCGGTGTATAGAGAATGGATGGATGGACTGTTTTAATTGTATTTATTTTAATGATGCAAATATATTAAAGAACTGTAAAGTATTACACAGTCCAAACACTATGATAATTATATTATACTTTTAGTTGCCATCTAATTCTTATTATTTTTTTGTTATTTTCCAAAAACAAATTTAAAAAACTGTCTTTATTTTACTAACCAGAATGTGTCTTAGGCAGAAACAGTCGCTCAATCATTACTAGCTACTAAAACAATGCATACATACATACATACATACATACATACATACATACAAATCAACCCCATCAAAAACAAAAACTAACAAAGAAGTAGTGTGAGCAGCACAGGAGGAAATACAAGAAAAACTTAACTGTGATGAGCTTTGTATTTGCTCTAACACAAATACTTATTCAGCAGAAGCCACATTGTGTCTGTTGTAGGTTAAGAAGGATACGTGTTTCTAAGAGACAATATTAAAAACAACAACAAGATGTGCAAAGCATGAGACTCAGACACAATATGGACAAATGCCCATATTTTTGCAGTTGTCATTGTGCACAAGTCAGCATTCAAAATGTCAATTTTTAGCGTGTTCTTGTGCATATTTTACTAAGAAGAGTACGAAGAAGACTTACAGTAAGGTGTTCACAGAAGTAATCTGAGAGCAAAAAAATTAAGTTTAGTACTCAGCACAGTCTTCTTTGCACAAATAATATAATTATTATAATTGTTGTTTTTCTGCTCTGTGTTTATACTGCAGATACAGTATTATCAGAAAATATTCACTTTAAATATTGAATGTCGAAAAATAGGATTTCCCAAAGTGGCATGGCACTAGTACACATCTGCACTAAATAGATGAAATGGAATTAGAAGACGAGGTAAAAGAGAGGTGCAGATGTGAAGCTCATATTTACTGTAGACAAATTGGACACTCCAGACAGATCAAGTGGTTTTTCTTTTTGCATTCGAATGAACTATGAAGGCTTGAAAACGGCTTTTGAAAGTAGAATGACATTTCTGTCTGAATGAGTTTACTGTGATCAGGAGGGGTTTGCAGGGGGCATTTTATTCTGACTGAGTTTAGATTAGTGGAATATAAATCAGTGAACATGTGTTATTCCAATCAAACCCCTTTAGCATTTCCTTGTGAAATTACAGCGGAAATAGTGTAGACTTTTTATTTTCTCTTCAAGAACCAAAGTGTGAAACAAGAGAGGGATTTGAGACAATGTATAAATAGAATATGGAAAAAATCTTCTAAGTTTGAAGTGACCAAGTTAAAGCTGGCACGTTCACAGGGTTACAACCCCATTTAAATTTACCACAAATTACAAAGCTATCAACTGAGTCACCCAGAGGTTACTTCAACATCATATTGAAGTTACAAATATCAAACTTCAAACTCCTTTGCGGCATGCCCACATCAGTTCTGACCCCAGGGACAGATAACAGAACCAATTCTTGAATCCAGCACAGAGATTTTCAACACAGGATTGAGAGATATAAAACCAGAAATAGGTCTAAAATAACACCCTGAATGGATGTTCACATACTAACAAATGATTGAGGACTGTGGACACAGCAGGCCAGTCACCCTGGAACTCAGGAATAAGGGGTTCACAGTCAAATAGATCTCATGCTCTGTATTTCAGAGCATCCCAGACAAAGCGAGACTAGGTAGTAAACAAAATCAAATGCATCCTACATCAAAGTGGTTAGAGACAAGTTTCTTTCCAGCTTCAAATAAAAAATACAACTTGTTCCTCGTCTCGGCCACTTGAGTATTCAAATTTCCCCGGCTGAAACTGTGTGAAATCTCATTTGTTGCAAAGTAAAGTATTGCTTTGAAAGCAGGACAGGCAGCAAGAGAATGGAGGAAAAACTAGCAGAAAAAGATGGGAAGAACAAGAGCAGCAAACTAATTAAGGAGTAAGTGGCAGAAGGAGAGACGGGGAAGAGAAAGGAATTCAGTCAGACGACTTTATTTCTCTGTGAGGATGCGCGTGTGTTTGGACATGCTTGTCTAACTTCGAAATCCTCTGCAAAGTCAGAGGAGTCTTTCATTCCCAGGATGAGTAAACATTGGCCCACGTTCTGTCATCACGCCTGCTGTGCCTTCAACCAAAAACAGGCTGTTTGTTTCTCCCTCTCCTCCTATGCCAAAAGCCCATTTTATAGAGAACAGATAGGAAGAGTAAAAGACTGAGCAGTGCCAAAAAATAACTCTTTTTAAAAAATGTGATTACTGTTCCTCTCCATCTGGTTAATGAGAAAACAGAAGAGGAGGCGAGAGGATCGCACATATAGTCCACAATGATTGAACTCCCTTATACACACAGCCCTCACTGTATGTTGATGCACACCCCATGAATAATTCACGCTCTGAATGCAGTTATTATTAAAGTCATGGTTGCGATTTTTCATATTCTTAGGATTCATATGCAAAGTTGCTGTTTGTTTAGCAAGCTGGAGACTGCTTTTCATTTTCTGCTGCTTAGCGAGGTGAAATATTCAGCTTTCAATCAAATATGAGTTTATCATCCCTGATGTATTTTTTTCTACAGCACAGCATTGGTAACATACATTCTATCTCTCTTCAGTGTGTTATCTGATTGGAAACACAATCCTTATAACTCCAGCTAAGCTTTCGTCAGAGCTCGGCTCAGCACTGCTGTTGGTTTGCAGGACACCAGAGAAGCAGGAGCTAGATAGAAGTAAATATTGGCCTGCTGGACCCTCAGGGTAGTTGTTTGCCCGTAAAACACAGCTTATTTGGCGCAAGCTGTTTGGAGGAATTTGTTGGAAATGTAATGCTTTCTGAGCGAGAGATGGCAGTAATACGCTAAAGGTCAGCTGAAACGGCATGCGTAAGTTTGCAAATTACATACGGTGCTGATTTTTTGAAGAGAGAAGTAGTGAACACAGCCCCCTGCAGCAAACGCACATTTAAAACAGATCATTTCTTCAAATGTTAGTTGCTTTTTATTTCACACACTGGAAAAATAGCCCACAGCAAAGAAGTGACTTTCCATGTTGAGGCAGTCAGAGCGTAAAAATATTATACAAAATGTAGTTGTCAGGTTTGTGTGCTCACAGTAATGAAGTGGAAACTAAGTCCCAAATCATGGGCCAGAGTCTAAGACTTGACCATGTTCGAATGTCCAAAAAGCTTCTTCAAAGATATTCAAAAAATGTTTGAATAATGTTGCACACAGACAAACAGACGAACGTACGGCGATGATCACATAACTAATAAGTAATAAGTAGTTTTCCCTCATGGATCAATGAACTATGTTTGATTCTGACTCTGATTTTGAGTTTGAGTATGAATATGACTATGATTATAGGTCACATCTTGCTGCATGTTTCCATCTTGGCTCAGCTCAAGACGTACTCCTCTGTTTTGTTCTGTATTTGTATCCGTAGCATCACAAATTAAACTGACTTTTGTTTCGTACCAACTCCAACAAATCTGAAGAAATTATTTTCTGGCCAGAGTTTGCATTGAGCTGAACGGTGTTTACTCACAATGGCTACCTCAGTTGTCTCACTCAGTTTTTACAGTATTATTCTCCTCCTTTTGCAGCTTTGTCTTTGCAGCGTACTTCACAGAGGTGAAGTCATCCCTCATCCAGAAAATAACTAACAATAGATGCTCCATTACCGTGCAATAAATTAATTATGGTAAATAGTTTTTAGACTCTTTCCATACGGTTGGAGTTGTACTGCCTTCTGTCATCACTCCCTGGTTTGATGAAATGCTCTTTTGAATTAGGAGACAAGGACCTCTGCTGAGCAGAAACGATACTGCAATCTGGTATGCCTGTGTAATGCTTTTTAATTTGGGGCACAAAACCAGAAATCTGAGCAAGTCTTATGTCCAGACTGACTTAGTCACTGGGGAGGTGACAAAATCTGAGGCTCATCTATGCAACTGTTTTTCTAAAAAGTCACTGAAAAAAGAAGAAAATCAGTTTGACAGGTAAGTGACTGACAGAAAACACAAGTGATAAGTTTCCGTCTGTTCTGACTGGCATTTGTATATTAAAATTTTCAAAGTGCAGTCAAGACAAATCAGCGTTTTGTAGTTTTGCTTCCTGAATGAAGTCGTACAAAATGAAAGAAAATAGACTGAAGCACTATTTATTGGAAAAATAAATGGTTTTTTTACAGTGTGCTTTTACTTGGGGAGTGAATTTTTATATTTCTATTTTATGACAAGCTTAAATATGTACCTTTTATGTGTCTATGGAGAGAAAAACTGTGGAAAATCATCTCAGTTTTATCGAAAAAAAAATCTTTAGATCATAATATTTTGCATCCTTTTGATCCAAAGTACACCTGCTGTGCTTTTTTTGTTCTAAATTATATCACTCAACAAAATGTATTAATTTCTTTCTTTCCATGTAGAGAAAACAAATCAACAATGCAGATAATCTTATGAGAGGTCACTCTTCTAACAGATCTCTTCCTCATGCGGTTTATCACAGCATTTTAAAAAGATGAAATATATTTCGTTTTGGTTGATGGCTATGACTGGTATTTATATTGTAAGTGACAATTTTGTGGTATTTTCTAAGATTCACAAGCGTCATGGTACTTGTGTCCAAACTTATGGCCATGGCTGTAAATATTATTTGTACCAACTATTGAATTATTTTTGACAAGGTAAACTACATTAATTAAATATAATCAAAAGCATTTTCATTTTATGTTCCCTACATTTACACAAACTTGCACCTCAACTTCATTCAAACTATTCAGTGAGACCAAACTGCAAACTCAGACAGTGTAAGGTTAAGTTAGTCTTTGCACTCTGGTTTCAAATTTAAAGATATTTTGTCATGTTTTGATTTAAATGTCTAAAACAATACCAGTAATAGTTTTGTTTTATTAAAATTCTGCAACAGTGACTTGAGGTTTGTTTTTGTTGTTTTTTTTAGTTTGGAGCCTTGCTAACCTATGCTGGATTTTGATTGGTGGATTTTATTCCCCTTGTTGTTCTACTGTGCTTTGTTTTTTGTTTTTGCTTATTTTGCTTTTGTCTTACATCAATTGTGCCATGCTTGATTTTATCATCTTTGTAACTGTATCATGGTGTACCTTCATGGCTAGGCCTTTCTCAGAAAATAAATTTTAATCTCAAGGGACTTCTTGGTTAATAAAATGTTAAATCAATAATTGGCTGTTCTTGATACAAAATAGGAATAATAATACAGACTGATTTATTTTTGTACCTCCTTTCTTGTCCAGGGAGGCATTCTGTGGATTAGACCCCACTTTCTGATATGATTAATGTATTTTTATAATGTATAATATATTTTGTAATACTTGAGCCAATAGATACAGTTCTGAGACAATAAGGAAAAAGGGATGCAATATTTGCATTTGAAGTTAATGCATTAACTTAATGAACTAGAATGTGTAAAAAAAAAAAAAAAAAGTTTAGCACACCATCTACACACGTGGACAAAATTGTTGGTACCCCTCAGTTAAAGAAGGAAAAACCCACAATTCTCACTGAAATCACTTGAAACTCACAAAAGTAACAATAAATAAAAATGTATTGAAAATTACTTTTGAATTGTTGATTAACATAATTATTAAAAAAACAAACTAATGAAACAGGCCTGGACAAAAATGATGGTACCTCTATAAAAGATTGAAAACTATTTGACCAGAGTGACATGATTAACTCAGGTGTGTCATTTATTTGACATCACAGGTGTTTCCAAACTCATAATCAGTCAGTCTGCCTATTTAAAGGGAGACAAGTAGTCACTCTGCTGTTTGGTGAAAAGGTGTGTACCACACTGAACATGGACAACAGAAAGCGAAGGAGAGAATTGTCCCAGGACATCCGAAAAAAAATTATAGACAAACATCTTAAAGGTAAAGGCTATAAGACCATCTCTAAACAGCTTGAAGTTCCTGTGACAACAGTGGCTCATATTATTCAGAAGTTCAAGACCCACGGGACAGTAGCCAACCTCCCTGGACGTGGCCGCAAGAGGAAAATTGATGACAAATTGAAGAGACGGATCGTTGGAATTGTATCCAAAGAGCCCAGAGCAACCTCCAAAGAAATTAAAGGTGAACTCCAAGGCCAAGGTACATCAGTGTCAGATCGCACCATTCGTCATTGTTTGAGCCAAAGTGGACTTCATGGGAGACGACCAAGGAGGACACCACTGCTGAAAAAAACTCATAAAAAAGCGAGACTGGAATTTGCAAAAATGCGTGTTGACAAGCCACAAAGCTTCTGGGAGAATGTCCTTTGGACAGATGAGACCAAACTGGAGCTTTTTGGTAAGGCACATCAACTCTATGTTCATAGACTCAAAAACCAAGCATACGAAGAAAAGAACACTGTCCCTACGGTGAAACATGGAGGAGGCTCAGTAATGTTTTGGGGCTGCTTTGCTGCATCTGGCACAGGGTGTCTTGAAAGTGTGCAAGGTACGATGAAATCTGAAGACTATCAAGGCATTCTGGAGAGAAATGTGCTGCCTAGTGTCAGAAAGCTTGGTCTCAGTCGCAGGTCATGGGTCTTCCAACAGGACAACGATCCAAAACACACAGCCAAAAACACCCAAGAATGGCTGAGAGAAAAGCGTTGGACTATTCTAAAGTGGCCTTCTATGAGCCCAGATCTGAATCCCATTGAACATATGTGGAAGGAGCTGAAACATGCCATTTGGAGAAGACACCCATCAAACCTGAGACAACTGGAGCTGTTTGCTCATGAGGAGTGGGCCAAAATACCTGTTGACAGCTGCAGAACGTTCATTGACAAATACAGAAATCGTTTAATTGCAGTGATTGCCTCAAAAGGTTGTGCAACAAAATATTAAGTTATGGGTACCATCATTTTTGTCCAGCCCTATTTCATTAGTTTGTTTTTTTAAATAATTATGTTAATCAACAATTCAAAAGTGATGGCTGATTTTGATTATTTAATTTTCAATAAATTTTTATTTATTGTTACTTTTGTGAGTTTCAAGTGATTTCAGTGAGAATTGTGGGTTTTTCCTTCTTTAACTGAGGGGTACCAACAATTTTGTCCACGTGTGTATTTTACATTTAAACACACAGACTGATGCATCTTCTCCAGAGGTGGAATACATGCGGTAGGACAGTGCTTTGCATTACAAGGAAAAGTTCACATAACAGTTGGAAACTGGTCCAGGACATTCTGAAATCGTGGTATTTAGCCTTGAATAGAACTATGTAAAATGTGCCAGTCAGGGTTAGCCAAAATATTTTTTTTAAAATCTAAAATAAGCCAAGCACGCATGAAACTGCAGCAAAGATGAAAAAGCATCGGTAAGCATTGGCAGAAATGACGTGTCTCTGTCAGGTTTGAAAGATCTAATAAACCACCGTATCACAAGGAACAAGCAAAGCAAGCAAAATTTTTCCACAGCAAAGGGATCAATACACAAACAGGTTGTGAGTGACCTGTAGATTGATTCGCAGAAACTGTGAGCATTTCAGTGTTCATAGGCCTGACTATCCTCTTTCAGGGCTTTGACTGTGTTCATGTGAACTTTTGTCACCAAGGTCTGAGTGTGGGCATGAGGTGAAAGTGTGTTTACATATTCAGGACAACGACCACAAAACAGCACAGTTTGTCTGCTTAATCAAAAAGAACTATATTAAGCTAAAATATATCTAAATACCCAACAGAAGTCAAATGCATAATATAATATTTCAATTAAACAAACCCTGTCCCCCCCTTCAAGTGGCAGGCACTTGATGAAGTCTGATTGGCAGGTCTGGTATAAAAGCCTGGAGCTTCCCTGGAGTCAGCTTTTGCCCAAAGCTAGCCAAATGTTCCCAGCAGCAGAATGTGGATACCCAAGCACCGGTAAGACCAAGAAAATATTAATACAACTCAGAAAATATATTGTTGGATATACAAAAGAGAACTAAATGTGCAAGCTACAAATAGAACTTAAATATTTTAACATATACTTTAAAGTGTTTTGTTTGAAATGAAAAATCAAGTGCTGTGTGTTTTTTCATGTGCAATGTAAGCATCAAAAGTGTTTTAGCTAAACCTAAAGTGGTTTATGGAGCTATCCACTTTTATGGTTGGATGGCTGCAAGTGTGGCCATCACAGTGATATTTAAAGCTTTGGGATCTTTTCCAGTGTTCGGGCTAAGATGAAATCATGCCATTTGACTGATTTTTTCTTCCTGATTTCTGAGCATAGCATTTCCTTTTTGAATATGTGCTTTCCTTATTATGCATAAATGCTTTTAATGTTGAAAACAATATGATTCTGGGAAATGTAAAGACATTTTTATAAGAAATTAGCTCACTGTATCGGTTTAAGTTGACAGTGCATTATAGTTCATGATAAACAGGTGAATTATGGTGACACTTTAGCCGTGCTGACTTTTTCCAGACTTACAGTGCCTCGGTCCTATGCATGTCTCCATCAAAAGCACGTTCAAGGTTACAATTCCGGAATTTGTTTTAGCATCATGTGTAACAGCATGCGTTTCATTTCACCTGAAGTAGCAAAAGTTCTTCCTCGATAGATCTATGATAGCGCTCTGATTCATCCTTTTTATTATTTTGGTCATGTTGTCTCTACATTCTTCATAATCTTGACCTGTACTTCATACCAGATGAATCTAATTACTTCTACCGAAAGAACCTGCTGACTTTGGGCTGGATGACACCCTTGATCAAGATTACCTGCGTATTGAGGAGCGCATCATTCTCACTGCTGAGTGTTTCCACTCGGTAATGCTGCAGGAACACTGAAGAATCATTCATCCTTTCTAATGACACCCTCTCCTCGCAAACAGACAACTTCTTCTTCTTCTAGCTCTGCTACATAATGTATCTTATCTCGTTAATCTGATCCTATAGCTGGCCCCTGACTGGAAGCTTTGCAAACATTTTAACTTGACCTTCTGGAAGAAAGTGAAGGCATATGGAGGACAGCATTGAAGGAGGTTAATCTGAGAGCAGTGAAAACATTCTTTAGGCGACCATGAAGCAGCTCGCTGGAGAAAGGTCCATCATGGATACAACATGTAGAAAAAATACAATAAATCCTACCAGGAGCTATACTGACAGAGTTTAACCTGAGAAATTTGGTATCTGAGAGATTTAGAAGAACCTACGGATCACTAAGTTGTTGGGACATGTGAGATCATAAACTTGTGATGACACACAAGACCTACCTGAGATTTTCATACAATTACTGACAAGTGCACAAATCTGAGAGTAATGTATTTACTATTTCTTAATATTTCTAAATATTTCTTCATTCTTGCACCAAATCGCCATTCTCCTTTTTTATGCTCTGTCCTAACACCATATATCTATATTTTTAGAATACATTTATTGCAGTGTGGCTGATATTTTAAAGATATACAACATGATTAGTGCTGAAACCAGAACCAGCCTTTCTCTTGTGGTTGCAGAGCCGTGGTGTTTCATTCGGTGTTCCTTCTCAACTTGTAAAACCTAAAAAACTAACAGCAGCAGCAGATGTAGACATGCTGATGTGAATCCTACACATGCAAGGACAGTATTATTCTTTAATATGTTCACCTTTCATTGCTGCAAAGAGCTGCTGCATATATTATAATCCAATGTAATATGAGAATTGAATCAAAAATGTGTATCGTTATTTTTCCTTTGAATCTTAAAAAATGTATTTAAACGTGATCTGGATGCAGTATCTATGGTTAGAGGGTTTAATCTCCCTTTTATGCAGTCTTCTTTAGTCCTCATAAAGTTTTCTTTCAGGGACATTTTAGCTCCTAACGGACACTGCGTCCAGCTATTTTCATTAAGTAGCAGCCTCTTAATGCACCACCATCAGAGGTATTTAAAGAAATGTCTTATCCACTGGCGTAAATTACCAACTCTAACATTTCAAATAGGCTGCACAAGTGAAATCGAGTTGTAAACTTCTAAAAAATATGCACTTACTTTAATTAATCTGACCATGATCATTGCTTTTAGATGTTTCAGTCGAGAGGTTTGCTTAAATAATGCAAAATTCTGTAAAGTGGTAAGGAAATATATCACTGCTTTTCAGGGAATAAATCACCAAGTCACTGGATAAAAGCATGGCTGCTGAAACTATTGAATATTACATTCTGAAATAGATTTTATGGCACTGACTTGTTCTGAATGCATTAGTTTGATAGCAAAAATGATATGAATGAACTAAAAATTAATGAAAACACAGTAGCTGGAAGATGATAATTACTTTGTCTTACAAGTGAACTAAAAGAGAACTGGGCAATCAATGCCAAGTTGCATGCTGAAGAGAACATTTTGAGACCACGTAATGAGTTCTAAGAGTCGGAGTGAACAAAGGTCGCCATGGTATTGTGCAGGTGAATACTGCAGAAAAAGAAATCAGTTTGATTCTTTTTGCCTTTTTCAACTTTTTTTAGGACTGTGAATTTTAACTTTAAAGCAAGTAAGCAATTGGAAAAATTGGTGCATAATCCCACAATCAATTTATTTGGCAGGTTTCTTTCATTGTACCAAGGGTGACCAAGTAAAATTTGGGAGATGGCATCAAACGTGACCGCCATCTTCTACTGAACTGTCAGTAATTCAGTTGCATTGTGGGTAATGTAGCTGTCAGGTTTAGATAAGGTGGAAGAAAGCTTGGAGTAAAAGCAATGATCTCTTTGGCTCTGCTGCATCTTTTTTGATTTTTTTTAACTGCCCACAAGGAGTCAGACAATGGTACAAAATCTAGTGTTGAAACAGTATTTTAGATGTTGAAGACTCTCTAATTTTGACCAGAGAAAAGACACCAAACCAGCATGTATTACTTCACCCTTCAGTGGGTTTTCTGTTGATGCCACCTCTGCATTTCTTCTAAAGCAAGCGATGATCTTCCTAAATCATCAGAATGGTAGTGGTGATAATGCAGAGCTTTTTCCGTCCACTTTTCCCAGTGTAATTGGTTCCATGCTCAAGCAAGTGGCCTTTCATTGGTGGCTGGTGCTTCATATCTTGATGTATGGGGAATAAATATAAGCAAGGGGAAAACACAAAACACTCTGAAAAGGCTAAATAATGGAAGAAGCAAATGGAAAAACGCATGCAGACGGGTTTTGTCTTGCAGAAGTGCTTTTCTGTGGATAGTTCACTAGATGGCAGTGGAGACCAGCATTGCTAACTCCTGCTGCTGCTGCTGTCCAAGGAGAAAAGGATGAGTCACTCCACAAATGCAGACAGACCTTCATGGTGACTTTGGGAAAAAAATTATGTAACAGCCGTGGACTCTGGCAAACACATTTACACATGTTCATCACATACACCAAAGAAAAGACACACAAAATGTACACAGATATGAGAGCGTGCACTAAAACACATACACTTATACCGAGCTGTAAGCTTGTCCTTCACAGAGAGAGAGCATATTGTCCCTCTGAGACTGAAACCACTCAGACCAGACAACACAAAGATACAGTGGCCTTCACACAAACACAGCGCTGACGGTAAATGCTGCTCGAGCGACATTACCAGGAACTGACTGCTGTTACAATGGGCACTAAACTCAGAGGAGGCGAGGCACGAGAAGAGAAAAATGCTCAATTTTTTATCAGCATGAGAGAATTAAGATTAGCTTGGAGAGTGGTGGTGCACTTGTTGGCAATGAAGAATCACTTTTGTTAGACACAAAAATGTCAGTTTATAACAAGAACATTGAAGAAACGTCTTGAAGCAAGTCAGTTTGTATTGGGAATGGTTGATCAGAAGTCTTACGGTGGCTATTTTGCTGTATACAAAAGTGTGTTTATGTGACTAAATTTTAGAAAAAATTCTCATGAAGTGAGACATCTGTTTTTTTTTACATATTTGCCTAATTTTCTTAAGACTTTCTGGATTCACATCTGGTGCACTGTTAAGCTGGAACCAAGCATGTATCAGGGTTGAAGAATATTTATTACAACATGTTAAAAGTAAAAGTTAAGTCAGTTGCATTGTCCCCTGCCTTCGCCCAAGTCAGCTGGGATAGGCTCAAGCACCCCCCCCCCCCTCCCGTGAGGATGAAGCGGTGTATAGAGAATGGATGGAAGGATGGAACACCCCGAATCACAAACTGGTCAAGGTGTTCTACAGTCTGTATAGCTACAACACAATAAAGAAATCATTTTTGCAGAATGGACAGGCATGTATTGGATGTCTTAAGTAGAAAAAATTCATCAGCAGGGAAATCAATATGATAGATTTCCAGTATGGATAATCAGGTTGACAAAATCATTGGCTGTAAACACATGAAGACCTCATCACTGCCAGGAAACCTGAAAAGAAACAAACACACAGCCGGCGAAACTAAAGTACAAACATTTCAAAGATGGAAAAACAGCGTAGAAGAAAAAGAGACAAAGACAACACAAACATGTAGGATGAAAAATTATCCAATAGGCTGCTGAACTCACTACACAAGACCAGAAAACGTCCCCCTGTGTACGTCACAGACAAACTGAAGGCTACTTTTCTAGTTTTAGTTCTATTTGTGCACTATTAAAAACAGTTCTTTTAGGGCACATAGCTGTTTGCATTATGTTACAAAACAACTGAAATATAGTAGATATCAGTGATTTTTTTTTTTACATCTTATTGATAAAGGCAGCTAAAGGTGTAGACGTGGATCTTTCTAAGAAGTGTCTGTGGTTAACTTGCCAAACTTGCTGACTCCAATTTTCAGAAACACTATGTTGTAAAAAATGTCAGTATGAGACATCGGCCACTTCCTTGAGGCATGTTCTTCATCCCACAAAGTTGCTGCTAGCGTGACTACCAAGGAGTGAATCATTACAAGAATGCTGCCTACTGCACAAACTTTGCTTCCAGTAACAAATGTAAATTCAGGTGGAGTCACTTCATATCATGTCTTGTTTTCTCATTGATCTGCATCTAATACATAGAGTATTGAAACATATCAGCAAAATATTTACTTTCGTGTTAGATTGAACATATGTTGAATCCATCACACGCCCACATGCTGTTCAAGTGTAAACTACATGATGGGAATGTGTTTGGCACACAGATAAACAAATCTGAGGAGTTTTGTTGAGACTAACTGGCTGACTAAATGATGATGGAATACTGTAGTCGATTCCCCCGTCCCTCTGGCCAAAGCCATCACATAACAGATTTATTTCTATCCCCAACTCATTGGATTTGAAAATCACCAAACCAGCTTACTCTGGTTCTCAATAAACCAGAGCTCAAGCTCACGTGTTTGGATGTGTATGTACGTATGTGAGTTCACACATACGCAATCTGTAACCCTTTGTACTGCATAACTTTACTGCTAAAGGTTGTATTTGTAACATTTGCTTATTCTTAAACACATTTTTATACCAAATACCTTATACAATGAAGTACCAAAAGGCTCTTTCTGTGCTATTGTCAGTTACAGATTAGATTAAGTGTTCATCTGCTAGATAATTTTAATGGCATTGACAATATTTGACATCTTTTACCTTTATGTATTGTATCTATTAGAAAAAAATACTCTTTTTCTAAATAGTACAAACCTGCAGTTTTCCACCTTTATTGTAAATATCCCTCTGAGCAATTATAACACCTTATTTGTTTGACAAAAGACACGAGCACTTTGTTCGCATGTTCTTTTTGTTATCTATCCATCCATCTGTCTGTCTGTCTATGTTTATAACTATATATCTTTATCTCTCTCTATCTCTGCATATCTGTCTGTCTGTTTGGGTAGTGTTCAATTTTCATACTACAAAACAGGATTTTTGACAACTAAATCTTCTGGTGCGGCTGGATCTTTGGCCAAGAGATGAAGCAGACTCTTGCCATGCAGCGGTGTTCAGCAGACCTCTTTTTTTCCCTCCTCTCCTCCCAACTTTTCTCCTCCCTCTCCCCCCTTCCCCTACTCTTCTCACGTGGATGCGGCGAGAGCTGCATGAGGGGAGATGTAAAAAGAGGCTCATCTTTTCTTTTTTTTTTACTGGGGCAGCTGTGTTGCGTTGTTGTCCCCTATTTCTGTCCTCCCTCCTCACCTATGCTACACACCGCTGCTCTTTTTTTCCTCTTATTTTGACAAGCTTTCTTCTTTTAGCCTTTGCTTGTGCGTCTCTGTTCTTTTCAGCCTGTTTTGTTTTATCTTTGTCGTGTCTCCTTCTCTTTTTCCTTCTGCGGCGCTCCATCATTTTTTTCCGTCGGCGTATCTTCTTTTCATCTTCCTACTCGTTTGAGTTGCATTCAAGGTCATTGGTAAAGAGCTCACACACCTTTACCTTTGTGCGAATGCCCTTGTGAAACTCTCATTGCTTTGTACCATCCCTGAGATATTTTTTTCACATCTTATTCACATTCCAGTTATAGATTCAGCCACACAGTATTCATCTGGACAAAATGAAAGGCCTTCTTTATATTACAACTCTGGCAGCTCTGAAACATATTATTTTTTTGCAAAAACAGAGGCTACAATAAAACTACATTTTGTAGTTTTGACAGCTGGACACTGTCTCTATAATGTTACCAAAAGATCTTTTAAGTCAACTAGAAGCTGGGAAGACAAATCTGAAATGTATTTATCTCCCAGAATGGGACAAATGCTTCATAGTAGCAAACTGTAAAGCAGTCATTTAACAGTTTGAAATTCTCTGACACATTCTGAAGAAAACCTGTGTTTCTGAAAACTGCTCCTTCAAACTTTTGTTTTATCTTTGCCATGTCATCATGCAAATGAACATAGCAGCAATAATCCTGGCTCTCCCTCAGTCTGGAGAGGATCACCAGTGTTATTCAATCCCTTTTCTATAAACCTCTCTCACTCAGTATTAAGTCCTCCACACTGCCCAAAATAGCCACGGGTTCTCCTTTGGGAACTACAGCAGAGCTTTGCAGTAATAATCTATGTGTGTATGTCTGTGTGTGTGTGTGTGTGCGTGTGTGTGCCTTTTGTCAACAATCAATGCTTGCAGCAACGAAGGTATATTATTCTTCTTTTATACTCATGCTTTAATGCATTCTTCATCCTGCTTGATTTATCATATATTAAAGTGGCCTAGTTTCAACATCCAGAGACATTGGCATGCATTTGGAATCCTATTTAGGGTGAATCAGCTGTAACCAGAACCTGTTAAATGGTCACTGAGCATGATATTAAAGCCGGTTAGATGAGGTCGCAATGTGCTGCCGTTAGTGTGCGTCTGTGTGTGTCTGTGTGTGAGCATGAATAACTTGCATGGGGCAGAAAACGTTGCTTAATCAGCAGAGCCAGACAGAGGCCCTGACCGGAGAAAACAACCACGGCAGCAGAAAAGGAGAAAGAAAAATATATAGGACAACTATTCCAGATGGTGGGATGAGAGAAGAGAGAGAGAGGGAGGTACACAAACGCACAGAAAAAGAGAGAGAGAGAGAGAGTAAATTAACACAGAAAATGACCCAGCGTTACTTCTGTATAAACACAGATCAGAGATTCCTAAAATGGCTGAAATTTACAAACATTTTAAAGGTGAATCAGAAGCAAAGAACAATAAAGAAAAGAGGCATGAATACAAAGAAGTGGAATTCCAGGGCAAACCGTTACAGTCTGCATTTCTGTCGTCAGTCTTGAACTATTTGGAGACTTCACCATCAGCGAAACACCTCCAAAACAGTAAAGTGACCATAAAGTTGGGATTTTCAAGGCTTTCACAAAGTCTCTACAAAGACACAATTCAGGATAACAGTTGAATCAAAATGATGGCACATAAAAGAGTAAAAAGTAAACAGTGAAAAGGCCTTGTATTCATGTACACAGTGAAATGACTCCTTTTTCTTGGTCTCAGTTCGAGAAAAAGTAAGACTTTAGCTGCATTTACGAGCTGGACGACAACAGGCAGTCTCTTGGTTGCTCCCTCAGTCGTGTGGATTTGTTTGACATTGGGAAGTTTGTTACATTTTGTTCTGTATCGCACCATGTGACATTGGGGAACATTCCCACATGATTATTTTCCATTTATCCACGATTCAAGGACACTAATGGTGTTGCAAACAGTCCTTCCTGCTGTTTTTCAGTTTGGTTTAACGTAGCTTCTCTGGTCTTTTAGTTGGCTGTAAACACACACATGAACATAGTTGTAACATACAAGGAGAAGAATAATGTCGGGGAAACATACCGCAATAACAACTCAAACTGTTATTCATGTGTAGATTCAAGAGATTGCTGTGTTTAAAGAGACAGCAGGACACATGTAAGTTATAAATACTTAGACTTTATGTATATTAAAGTTTTAGATTTGGCTGCAAATATGGCCTTGAATTTCTGTTGCACAAAAGTTGTGATTTGGAGAAAAAAAATCCTAATCTTCTCAGTTTAAGCTCTTAACTTTGTTTCTGTCATGACTAGCAAAACCTGACCTGTGAGCATAACTACTGTAACAGACTCAACAACACAAAAGAATAGTCAGTGTCTTCTTTTTCCCTGCAGTTGGATTAAAAATCATTATCGCTTTGATATTTCTGAAATCCCCAAAGAGTTTACCCGTGGTCCTGACTTTGAAAAGCATTTCAACAGATTCTGTGATATTTTAGGAATTCTACCAGCAGCAGGGAAGCTAAATAATCAGACTGAGCAATGAACAGCAGACAGACAGAGCGGGAGAATAGACAGAGGTCAGTGTGGCCGCCAGCTGTTTGAGATGAATAGACTATTATACAGAACAGAGAGCAGCAGATGGCTAGTCAGCATACTGACTGTCGCACACACACTGAATTTTTTTTTTAAAAAGCTTCTCAACTGGACAGTCATATGAACACAAAAGAAAACAGAATCTGATGGCTGACATATATTCATTTCACAATGCATCATAGCTGTTTTGAGCTCCATTTGCTTAGGAATTTATGCATTTTAATTTGAAATTTCTTTGTTTATGTAGCAGACTGGAGGTAATTTACAATAATTTTATGTTATGTAAATGCATGTAAATTTGCTAAAAAAAATGGACTGTTTTGCAAGTAGTTTAGTTTGAACAACAAAGCAGTTCATAATTTCTTTTGGAATGATCACTTACATGTATTTTGTGTCAAAGCATTGAAATGTAATCCACAATTCAATCCACACTGATTCCTGTTTGCCGGCTATGTGAAGAGCTTTGAAAGTCAGTAATACAAGAAAACTTTACCAAACAAACTTAAAGACACATTCAAAAAACTGAAACGCCAACTCATACTCACACACACAAACACGCTGATGCAACACACTCAAACACAAATGCACCCTGATACAAACGCTGCCCTTTTTCCCTCCAACACACACACAGCTGTCAGGTCAGGAGTAAGTTCGGGGTGGCCGCCCACCAACACCACAATATCAACACATTATGCAACACTGCATTCAATAAACAATTTTCACCTCCACTGAGCCCTGCAATATACAGAGCCTTTAACTTTCAGCCCTTTATATTAATTAGTCTGTTAAATGGGTTTGCTACCCGGAGGCATTTAAGCTGTAGTAGTCGTGTGACAAGCTTGTTTGGGGATGTTTATCAGGAGAACTAGACACATGTTGCAACACGTGGTGATGCTGTACATTTATGGAAAAAATGCACAGTAAATCTTATGTGCACTTTCTTTTTTTCCCTTTGACAACAGATCCACATTTAGCAGAGCGGAACAGCTTCATTGTAACCCACACACTGACTCTCCTCTGTACTGTTCTCAGCATAGGTGTTTCAAGATAAGGTACCACAGATTAGACTAGTTGGGTGTAGTTAAGGCATCCTCTGTTGCACCCGTATCCACAACCAAAAGTGATGTCAAAGTACACTAACGCATCCAGGAGTTCAGCTCTACATCACTACTGTCAGAGGACTGTAATAGACACAGTTTTTAATGTCACAAAGGTGTCTCTCTTTAACCTACTAGATCACCACAGTAACTGATGCTGCACACCTAACCTGCTCCACGAGAGGTTCTGTTCAGTGTTTAAATTGACTGTATGAGGTTCCACACTTTCACCAGTTCTTTTCCTGACCATATTCTCTTTGAGTTTAAGCTAACTGAATTCATTATATCTGCAAACCTATTCAGCTGTATGTTAGCTGCCACTGAACAAAGCTGTGACTGCGCCACTTTGCGTTGCCACAAGAACTTAGATCATTGCAGAAAATGCATAAATAGGTTTTCATATTTGGTCCTGATTTGCTGCCAAATCCATTTTACACTGCTAGTACTGAAGCTAATAGAACACAAATTAGAACACTGATTAGTCTATTGGTATTTATCACAGAGAATATTCGATCAGTAATGTTAATTTCACTTAAATGCGGCCAAAAATGTGACTGATTTCCACACATCCTTCATTAAGTACAGTGTCAGACATAAGTGCACCTCTTGGGTGTCATGTTTAAACAGATGAAGTTCAAAGTTTAGGAGCTCCGATATGCATCTGTCGTGTTAAAATAATCAGAGGCATTGAAAGTGCGCTGAGTGGTTAATTAACTCAAATAATTAACATTTTTCTGTCATTCCTGTCGTATCATTTGCAGTAGCCACTCTGTTTACCATTATAGTTGTTATTATTTTCTGCACAGTCCATTTATTATAACAACTTTTTCCTCTTGATTTAAAAAGGCATCATTGCATTTTGTGTGGAGAAAAAAATCAAATGATACATCAAACATCCCCTTTTGTGTGAGTATACAAAGAGCTAAGGAAGAAATCTGGTTAACAAAGATTGAGGTATCAGGTTTTGTGAAACCAGTTTACACAGAGAAGGCCTGGCTTTGTCGAACCTGTCAGATTTTTGCAGGTTTTACCTTTACTGCATGGAAAGCACCGGTCTACTGCATCACTTATGCTAGTGATTGCTTTTAGTCCTTTAATCTTGCCTATTTGGGGGCTCTGCTATTGTGCATGATGCCTCAGTAGGTACAGCTCAAACATTAATGTTAAAGATTTTTCTTGACTAGTCAAAATATCTGCTGTTAAAAAGGTCTTATTAATGATTTAACCAATCTAGTGTAAAGTGATGTTGCTGTAGATGACGAAGTGAAAACATGATTATCACTTTAAGGACTTGGACTGACTTGAGCCTGTCGTCAAAACCAAACCTACAGCACACGATTTCTCTGAGACTTTGTACTTTGGCACACTTTCAAAGGGGATGTCTGCTGATGTTAACACAGTCGGGGGTCATCTCCTTTTAGAATCTGCATAAATTAGCACAAAATGCGGGCATGCACAGTCAACGCTTGCGCACGGATGAGTCACATGTACTGGTAGATGCAGGCAACCAGAGAACAACATGTGAGTGTGTGTGTCAGGAAGCGAATATTATTATGCTGAGCTGTGTTTACAGAAATCTAAAACTAACTTCTGTCAAGAGCACATCACTGTTTCTCTGAAAGAGTGTTCACAGGTCACGCTAAACTACTCAACAGTTGACGTGATTTTCTGTGTTGTTTGGTCAGGGTTCTTTGTGCTGTTTGCACATTTTCGTTGCTAGTGATGACTGTTAACTATATAAATGTAGCGAGCGAAAAGTTCAGTGCACACTATGTTCCATCAAAAATGTGTCAGGAACAGAACTAATGAGACTACAAATGCTTCAATTAATACTCTAATCGACTGTAAAAATCAGTACATGTATAAAAACCGTGGCTGTTTTCAATGAAGACATATTAAATGACCTTTAATATGACCTTAGAGTTGATTTTAAAAAGCAGAAACAAAATGTGAAGCTAGCATGCTTAGCCAATTATAAGCGTCAGAGTAATTGGATTTGTGCATCGCTGGTTTATGTACCAAAAAGTTTTTTTGTTTTTCTGCACCAGCCTGCAACACTAAAACGCCTGTTAACCAAGAGTCCTCTTTCGAAATTAGAAATGAAAAAGGACACATTGTACACATAGCTGCATACAAATTAGTCGGGGTCGTGACGTGTTAGAATAAACTCTTTTCAGACAGTTCTCAGAAGAAAGCATATCTGAAACCCAATGCTGCAACAACAATGGCCTCATTCAACAACTTTGCCTATGTGGGTCATTTCCAGAGGAGCCGAGCTTCATTACAGCTACATGGGCAATCATTACTCAGTGTGAGTTATTGGTCACACAACTGGTGTATGCAATAAAATGTTGCATGTAAAAGTACATGTATGTGTACAGCATGTACGCTGACAGTCATTAAAAACGTTGAGACCATATTTTTCAACATAATTTTTATTTTGAAGCCCGAAACTGGAATTTCTTCATATGAATCATTTGTTTAGCATATTGGCATACAGAAACAAAAATCTAAAGTTTCAAGAATGATTTCAAAATAAAGAATTTCACAAAAGAAAACGGCACCTGCCAAACACAAAGTCACAACAGCCAATACCGAGTATGGCCTCCATTTGCTTCGATGCAGGCAGCAATCCGTCGGCGCATGCTTTGGACCAGGCTTCTGATTGTGGGTTGGGAACAGCCCATACGCCTGGCTACATCACTGTAGCTCAAACCGGCCTCCACCATACCCAGTGCCCGGAGACGTTGTTCATGTGATAGACGCGGCATGATGCTGTTCACTGGACTAACAATGGTGGCCTTTTTTGGGCCTTTATATAAAACCCATTCTCAGATTGTGCAGATACTCACTGAGTATTGCTTGGTGTGTATTTGGTTCACTTTTGCAAAGTGACCAACCCATGTGAATCATGACAAAATGACAACTCATCATTATCTCAACTACCAGGGCACTAATTCATCAGTAAATCCACAATGAATAATTACAACCCCCCTACAAGTAGAATTCTGCGTACATTTCTACCTCAAAGTTTCTATTGACTGTCAGTATATGTAGGACAAGCAGTTCATCACTGAAAACTATTCCTTGACATATTGAGAAGCTGATGAAGCAAGTAGTTCACATACACAAGTGAACAACATGCTCACAAACACCTTATATACATATTTCATAACAAGGATGACAAATTCCAGCTGTGAATATATTCAATAATAACGATATAATATTGGCCAGATTATTGGTGACAATTTTATGTCTTTATCGGACAAACACTTTCTTGGTGAATGAGCTACTTTTTAATCATTTCTGGAGGTGTATCCTTACACTGCATTCTATAAAAGGGTCATGCAACCAAAGCAGTGCTTCTCTGTTTGAATAGAAATACCACAGACCACATACAGCACCACAGACAGCATATGGAGGCTCTGATGCAAGGAATTCTCAGAGCCTCCATACAAAGAGTTAAATATTCCAGTTTTTATGTATGTTCTCTGTGGCCAGACCTGACCCTATAACAAATAACTTATTCACAAAAAGCAACCGCAGCAATTCCAAGATGCACTCTAAAATTAAACACAATTTTAGATCTTTGTGAATATATTTTAAGTTAATTGAAATATAAAGACAAAGTAGGTTATGAAAGGCACGGCAAATGCTTTGGTGTTTTCTCCTTATGTCAAAGAAACAGCCACCTATCTGGTACAATTCACCCTTTAACTTGCCTTTGGCAGATTTGACCAACATCCTTGAACCTTTCAGACACAAAATACGCAGTCAAATATAAATAAAACCAATAACGTTATGTTTCTCCACTGATTTTTTTGCCCAATAACCATTTCCTCTAGGTCGGAACCTTCATTGTTCTCAGCAGCCATCCTCAGTGACATCATTCCCCTTTCACCTAGTTCTCTGGCGGCTGCAGTGAGAGGTAACCAGCGGTCAAACCATGGTGCGTTCAAGGAGTCTTCCAAGACTCCGACAAGCAAAACTTCCGGACTGGTGAGCGTTTTCTTTGTAGACATGAGACAAAACCGTTTATCCAGGTTTAAGTTTGCTGCATAAATGGCGTAACAGTCAGGGAATTCTTCAACAAGCCTGTGATTTGACGATTTAAGCCATGATATAACCATGTGTAAGGACAAAAGGCTACTGGAATGTTCCTCTTTTGACGTTCATTTGTTTCATAATGGTGTGTTTTAGCAAAAAAATAAAATAAAATCTATTAAGTTTTCCAAATATGAAATAAGTAAAGAGAATAAATAGATTTTATTATGTCTTTAGGCCTACCCGATCAGTCAAAATTTCAATTCAACACTGGGCTTACATTACTATTTACAATTGATAGTCATAATCATACATAGCTACTTTATGATAGCCAACTACAGAGCCAAAATAAGACAACAACTTAAGCCACTGTATTTTTTATATAGTACATTTAAAACAGCTGATAAACAAGTTTATCAGGTGTTATTTATCATTCAAATTTGCAAGAATAGTTTACATATTATAGTTAAAAACATACAAAATTACACAAAATGCCAATTTATGTCGCTAAATTTAATAGTAAGATGTTATGATGCTGCGGTATTATTATTGAAATTTCTCTAGTGAGTCGAGACCCACGTAAAACTGAATTTATCAATAACAATTCTATATGTAACTATATTTTTGAGTCCAAATTAATAATAAAAGCATGCTGTTGCTATAAAACCCTGTGTAAATCAATATTTTCTCCTAATACGGGTTGATTGATTGATGTTTACTAGCAGCCTATTTACACCAATTGATTGCTCCAGTCCCTCTCGTGCCACTAGAATGGCCACGGGGACTTTGGGAATGTCCTGTTGGGTCTGATACCAGGATGCTGACGGCAGACTCTTGAGATCCTGTGGGTTGGTGAAGCCTCCATCAATCAGTGCATCTCACAGGTGCTCAATCAGACCTGGGATCTGGGAAGTCTGAAGAAACAATCAAAGTTTGGTGCTCTTTGTCAGGTTCCTTGAGTCATTGCAGGGCAATTTTTTTGTGGTGCGGCAGGCAGCGTTGGCCTGCTGAGGATGGCCAGTGACATGAATGCCAGGATCTAGGGTTTACCAGCAGAACATTGCATTACAAGATAACGATTCACATCACTCACTTTGCCTGTCGGTGGTTTTAATATTACAACCTTTATTGTCATTATACAAAACTGGAAATGCTTGTCCATCAGTGTTGTACAGTTTGTCACCGGCAAAAACACAACTTTCATTCATTCTGTGGCTTTTGTGCCCACCGCCATCAGACTCTTAAACAGTAGCGGAGGCCACAGTACATCAATGAACTGCCCCCCCCCCCCGCTGGAATTACTGTACATAACTCCTGTTGATTACTGTATTTAACTCTTGTTATCCTTCACACTGTCACTTTAATATCACTGTCACTTTACTGCACTGCATAGCTCAGTTGTCCTGGATTACACTTTTTCGATATTGTGAATACCTCATTCTGTTTGCTGCTACTGGTCAGTTTATTGTTTCCCCATTTTGTTTGTTTATTATATGTCACCCTTGGTTTGCCCTAAAAACTATGTGTAATTACCCTTGTATCCTTGTACTTGCCCTGTGCTGCTACAATACCTGAATTTCCCCTCTGGGGATCAATAAAGGATTATCTTATCTGTGTATATGGTAGATAATGTGTTTGCCAATATTTCCTACAGCACCTGAATGCATCGTAAGTGTCGACGTTGCAAGCAGGAGAGACCAGTGTTTATCTAACACACAACTCTTGCATCTGGAGCCGTTTTTTGTGTTAAGTGTTACGACATTTTCCAGAAACGTTTCTCATCGTTTATGCAGCCCATTCGACGTTTTCAGTGTCATTAGATTTGAGTAAAATAAAATAAAATCATGTGCGTTTCCCTTCGTTCCATTCTGTCCAGCACTAACGCGGCTCAAAAAGCACTAACATGGCTCAAAAAGCATTTTGAGGACAATCACTCGTTCATTCAGTCCACCAGACAGATGTGACACATTTTTTTTTACATTGCAGAGTTAAATTTAGGTGATCTGAACACCATCCCCCTCCTGCTCCGCTTCCCTCCATCATACAGTGCTCCAGGGTTACTATCGGACAAAGCTCCCCTCCTCCTTCGCTCTCAGATCCTGGGTTACTATCGGACAAAACCTTCCATCCTCCTCCTCTTCTTCTTCCTTTCATCCCGGTTCATTCCTGTTTGCATACACCCGCATTTTTTTTTTTTACATGTTTCCACCACAGGTACAGTAAATGTCGATGTGTTCCTGCAACATTTTAAAGGCTCCACAGCGGGAATGTGAGAAGCGATGCAGCTTAATTAATTCCTGCAAAAGAACACCGTTCGTCAGTTTCTGTCTGGGTTACTGCCGGTCAAAGTGAAAATGAAGAAACCGATACACTTAATGTTCCATTTTAAAATATAAAACGGTGAAACAACAAGAGCATTCCAAATCAGATCGCAACAGAGTGTTTTTTATTTTCTGCATGAAGTGATCTGCAGCCTTATTTTTAGCTGAGGAAAACCGGAGAATCAACAAGTCCAGCCTGTAAAACCCAGAATAAAACTGGATTGTCACTAAGCAGAGATCAAATGCCAGAAGTCCTGTTTGTTGGAAGCGATTGCAGGTTCATCACCTTAACCTCTGAGCTCAAACTGTGACATATCAGTGCAAATGTGTATAAATATGTGATCGTACACAGACAGTATCTCACCAGAAGCCTGAGGCAGTGATTCTGGAGGGCTGATTCATCAGGATGATGTAAAAAGGTTCCATTTGACTTCATGTCTGAGCTTGTAGCTGTTTGTCTGATGTAGCCAAGTAACTCCATTGATCTGCTTATCAGTTTACAGGCCCAACTCTGGATTATTCTGTGTTTCAATGCCATTTTTAGTACCATATTTGGATTTAGTTGATTCAGTCGATTCTGAACTGAAGGCAGCATAGTCAAACACTACAGTTTCGTCCCTCAAGCAGAGGCAATAGGTGGGTTGTAGCTTTTGGTCTTTTTTAAAAATCTCTTTGTAACAGCAGATGCTAGTGATTAAAAAATACTATCAACTATAGGATGCAGTTCCTTCCTTAACCCCAAATTTGAGGTAAATGCTTGCACCCTTAAGACACAAAACATGCCATAGACAATTGGCTAAACCAAAACCATATGTTGATTTTCCTCACTGACTTGCTCTCCTCAGCCCCAAGAGATGTTGGATTCAAAGGCACGTCCTCCTATCTGGTACAGTTCACCCTTTAGCCTCTCTAAAGCAAAATTGAGATACATTATTATTGGGTTTTTTTGGTCTCTTCATAACAAGAGATAAATTAATGACTATTTTATTGTTTGCATGCAGCTTCATTTTTCATTTGTCGATATCAGAAAAACACCATGCAGTTTTTGTGTCGTCTTTATCAGTGACAATAGTGCTAATTCAAGTTTAAGAATTATTTATCTTGCGACTGTCATCTAATTGTCTGATAACTCAAAGCTGTTATCTGTGGATAAAAGAATGTGAATTACAAACTATTCATCTTCCTGAAAGAATTCATTGACATGGAGTCAAAAAAGGACAAGCACACAGCCACATTTTTGTTTACAACATAATTCCTTCTGTATTCTTTTATAGTTTTGATGTCTTTAGTATTAATCCACAATGTTTGAACTAACTGAAAAAAAAACCTTGCATGAGAAGGTGGGTCCAAACTTTTGACTGGTAGTGTACATCCCATAGAAGTGCTGGGTTTTTTGTTTTTTGCATGTTTGGACAAACATCTGATCGTCCTTTAAAAATTCCTACAGATAAACATGATATACCACAAAGAAACTTTTTCATTCATTTGATGGACAAAAAAAAATCAATAGATGTGATTTTCTTCTGAGAAAAAAAACCTTTGGCCTCAGAAGCTAAGGTTGTCCCTTTAGCAGAAATAACTTCTTATTTATCTTTCTAACACCTGTTTTGAAGAATTGCTTAGCTAAATCAATAATCTGTTTGAATCTCTTGCACAACTCATAGGCGTCTTCAGCCTGTTTAGATCTTAGCATGATGACACCATACGCTTCAATTACAGGAGAATACCAGACTGTAGATCTCTCATTTGTCTGAGTATATCATCTTTTTTATTGGGCACTGTTTAAAGAGATGGCTGCACACTGACACATCACAGCTAGAAGATCCCTAGTTCGTGTCTTGACATGGCATCTTTCTGTGTGAAGTTTGCATGTCCCTCCTGTGCAGCATGGGTTTTCACTGGGAGCTCCAGCTTCCTCCTACAGTCCAAAAATGTGCTCAGGTTAATGGATGATTCTGAATTGCTCATAGGTGTGAATGTGAGTGTGCTTGGTTGTTTATTTCTATGTGTAGTTCTGCGATAGACTGGTGACCTGTCCAGGATGTACCTTGCTTTCACCCTTAGTCGACTGGGATAGACTCCAGCCCCCTGCAACCCTAATGAGGATTATGCAGTGCATAGATAATGGATGGAGGTTTAAAGAGGATCTCATTTTTGCTTATCCCAATAAGGCATGCATATACTTACTTTGTCACGTATCTGTATATGTATAGGAGGGGAGGTTGCAAAGTCTACATAGGGTCCTTTGTGTTGAAGAGCAGTTTAAATTATATAGAAGAAGTGGTGACCTAATAATCTAAATGCAGTACATCACCACTGGAAGTTCACGCTGGTCAACATGTACCAACACAAAAGTCATTGTTTATCGACTCTCCAAACCAGAACTGAGTCTCTGTGCTGTCATATCTTTGCAGACACAATTCCAAAAGCATTTCAACATCCTCAGAGTTTGTAACCCAGTGATCCCATCAGCCCTGAGTGTGTGAGATCGCTCCCGCTGTGCCAGCCATAACAAACCATTGTTCTCCAGTCAGTGGGAATAATGGCACCTGACAACTCACTACTACAGTTAATGAGTTGTGAGCTGCTGAACTCTTTACAGGAATGAGAGAGACTGTGGTGAGTTTTTACACAACTGACTTCACAGCCATATCTTTTCTCTATCCTGCTGGTATATGACAATAAAAATGTACTTTTGTTGCCTTTATGCTCTATCTTCAACTTTTCATTGGACTGTAGACGTCCGCAAGATATATGAGCTCCTCTGGGAGATTTTTGTGAAATTTTATTTGTCCAAAATATTTTCTACAAATGTTGAGGCACAAATAAAGGGTGCATCTAATTTGTTTTAAATTTGATGCATCTTTTTCTGAAATGAAAGATGGAAAAGAAGCTAGTAGAGAGGAATCAAGTCTGCCATTAACAGCTTTTTTTCATTTAGTTTGTATTTGCACAGATGATGTTATGCAAACTCCAAAAAGTAATGACACAGCACAGTTGTGTAGTGATGTTTTCCTAGATTAAAAAAAAAACAAAGCCAGTGCAAATATCTTGAAAGAGTAGGTAACAAACATATATATATATATATATATATATATATATATATATATATATATTAAAATGTTTGAATTTTACTCATAGTATTTTTTAATCTATTTAAACTAGTTCCTTTATAGTGTAAATACAGAATGTTTAAATTTAAATTGTTTCACCTCTACTGTCTTCTGAATGATATAATTTAAATGCAGATTAAATCAGTCTCTTCATAAGTGGCCTTGTAAATGTTGATTTAACCACTGTGGAGGTGAATGATTATTATAGGAAACTCCATACTGCATAGAAATAATGAAAAAAAGATTTACCTTCCAGAAAAGACCACAAACTCCTACTTTAAACACCTTGAGAGTCTTTACATTATGTTTCCTGTGTGCTTCATACTCTGTAAAGTATAGCCATTTATTTCACAAGTACATTTACGTACTGTGAAAGCACCCTAAATCTTCTTCAGTTGTCCGGATTCTTCAAATCAATCAAAAAAGATCTATTACATAATTAGTCATCTTGAATGACTATCATTCATCTTCACTGATGCAGGCAACTCTGAATGTCCTTTGATGAATTAGATGACTAATCTCTCTGATTGAGGATCCTGCTTTATTTGAAGCCCATGCTGGGAAACCTCACTGTACCTCATCCAAACTGGGGGAGAAAGCATTTCTACATGACCCGCTCTGGCCTTTTCCTTCACTTTGTTTTATGTTGTTTCAGCTGTCAGCACCAGGTAGAACTCAGTGGTGCAAAAATAGTTATATTACAGTTATATTTTCTTGCCTTCTAATGTTTAATCATTTGAAACTTGCGATATTATGAAGGACAGTGACAGATTCTGCAGTTTATTCTGCCAAGATAAGATAAGATAAGATGAACTTTATAGATCGTTCAATGGGAAAATTTACTTCTTACAGCAGTTAGACACAGATGAGGCTCCGACAGGAGAAAAATCACAAAAGTACAATAATGCTAAACATAAAAACTGAATAACCACAATGAAAAAGGCATGATGAATTTATGACTTATTACTTTTTTGATTATGTTGGATAGAAAAAGAAAATAAATATCATCTTTCCTGATAAAATAAATCCTGCATCTCACCGGAGGACTGTGAAAATAGACTACAGTATCAAACATCAGGATATTTCAGCTTGCCTTAAATTTGGTGACACAATTCCCTTTTTAAGCATGACTGTTTGGTTTCATATAGATTTATGTAGAATCTGAATGGGGAAGGAAAACATCTGTCGAGCTGCCCACCATCTCCAGTGGTATATTTAAACTAATTGCTTCCTTAAGCAAAGAGAACCGCTAAAAGACAGTGGAGTCACTCAGTGAAACTGTCATTGCCAGGTGATTGTTTTGCTCTCTTAAGTGAGTCTGTAAGTAAGTGATTGTACGTTCACTACCAGGCTTGTAGCTTTTTTTCTTAAACATCAGTAAACATCAGGCTTACCAGGAACCAAATGCAGTTAGCGCTGAGGGGAAACGCTTGTTTTTATTTTTATTCCTAGGATTTGCCAATAGTGTAGTGAAAAGTTTGAAAGTTTGGGTGTTTGTCCTTACAATGTGCAGTACAGAGCCACAACTGACTGTATGTGAAATGGTGGAGGGATTGTGGCATGCAATCATCCAGCTGCCCCAGTCATTGTTGTTTTATTAAATGCACCACTGATTTGCTGTAATTTAAAGCATGTATAATACATGGCATTGTAAAAGTATAACACGAGGAACACTGTTGTGAAGCCTCATCGAATTTCACCCTCTTGACCTCAGTTTTATTGTTACGATCTGGAAATGCTTCTTATAGTTTTGCTAAGAAGTTCTTTCCTTAGACCACCTCTCAGCTTGTTTAATCTAGTGTGGGTGGCAAGTAGCCACACAGCCAGACATAAATAAAGCAGACAGACACTGGTGTCTCATGGCAAGTAAAGTGTTTACAGTCGTTCTTGAACAGAATGTTTTTGTACAGTGGAGCAGTACAGTTACTGAGTCAAAGCAGTTTGTCATTGTTTAGTCACATTCAGTTGCGGAAAAAGGTTTGGGATTTGCTCTGTGTGCAGGAAATACCCATGTTCTTCAATCAATCCGTTATCTTCATCCTTTGGAGTGTTCTGTTTACATGAAGTGGAATCTGGGTTTATAAAAGTCGTACTTTCTTTTGCAAGTAAATCTTAAAAAAAAATCATTTAAAACCTCCTTAGAACTTTTTGAAATTGAAATTACATCTTCCATTGCAAATAGCAGAAACAGAAACCCACCAGCAATTGCATAATTCCATAATACAGCTTCTTTTTCAAACAACTGCACGTTGCAACTGTTGCTGGTCTTACATTTTGTGCATTGCTGTAAGCATCTCTGCACATGGGCTGTTGTCCTTGGCCTGCTGTGGTCTTAGTCTGGGTTTGATGGATCAAAGTAGCAAATGCAAATGAAGCAATGACAAGTTTACATTCATCCATTTTCTAAGCAGCTTATCCTGTTCAGGGTCATGGAAGGATGGAGCCCATCTGAGCGCACAATGAGCAAGAGGAAGTGAACGCTTCGTCTGTCACAGAGCTAAAACCCACATATACTGTAGATAGGAAAGCACGTTCACACTTTCCTGCAGAAAAGTTTTTCCAGAAGACACAAGAGAAGGATGTCAGCGATGTGACATTTCATTGCTGAGAAGTTTGACTTGAAGAGATATAAGTCTGTAGGAGTAATACAGTGTGTAGTCTGAAAATCCAATATCATCACAGATCTTCACATTAAATAAGAAGCAACAGTCTAGAGTTACATTTAGGCCAATTTAAGGCAAGAAGGGATTATTTTCAAAGGGAAGAAAATCTTTATGCAATAGAGGTGAGGTTTAAGGGTTTAATCAATGACCAAAGAGGAACTTTAAGTTGTTGTAGGTTTAGGGATAATCCTTAGGGTGTTTGTACTTCTTTTTGTTACTAGAGTCACACTTATTTTTTACTCTAGCCCATTTGCTTCACTTTAGCTATCCTGTTCATATGGCTGTCTATACATGTGTTTGTCCTTGTGACTTCCTCCACTATTGTGTACATTTTTGCATATTATTAACTTGAGCCTTCTTTTTCTCGTTGTTGTGCAGACTGTTCTGGAGTACAGAATGGTCTGGTTGGGCTTCATTTTCATACTGATATTGGTGGAAACTGCTAGAGCTCGTTTGTATTTCTTTAAACAAATCCTAGGTGGATGTTGAAAACAGTGACACACAGAAGAAGATGATTAGGAAGTTATGTCAAACACATGGCCTATAGCAGGTGTAAACCCACAGTCTACATCTGGAGTGTCAGACTCTTCAACCGGCGAAGGCAGATGGCTGCCCTCCCATTGCTGTACGATGTAAACGTATAGCAAAGTATTTTTCTGCAGCTGTTGTTTTAAATGTGCTGCATAAATAATGGTGGCTTAACTTGAGCAGAAGTGGGTTTTATTCTAAAAGTAGTATTAGTAGTTAATGAATATTTTCTATAAAATTCTTAAGCACGTCACTAAAGCCCCTTTCTGACATGCACTCTTTTCCGTTAATCTGACGACCACTGAATGTGTCAGCTTCACGTATGAATCCTGGTCACATGTCCATAAAAGTTGCACCAGAAGTCTTAATAAGTCAGACCTAGTAGGAATTTCTGTGTCACTTTCAACATGACTGATCTTTATGCAGTCACATTAATGCATAAGAACCCAGACCCATTTTTCCTTAAAGGACTTAATGAGTTAAGCCCAGACATGAAACTTTACAAGGAAGAGACGGGGGCACTCAAAGTGCTTGTTACACTGGTGTCACCGTGTTCTTATGGGTTAATGCATAGGCACACTCAAGCAGCTGTACTTTAAGGTGTTGAAAATAAAAGCAATTGAAAAAAACACAACACCCCTTTCTTCCTCGTTTTCCTCTACAATTTCTTAACTGTTAGGCGACAAATGAGGCCTCCACAGAAATAAATTTTGAAAACAGAGTAAAGAGTGAAGATGTGAAGAGGAGTCAAACTACACAGTGTGACCTGCTGTCGGATTCTGGCCTGAGCTGTTCTGCTTTACATGTCTTCTAGTATAAAATTTAGAATTATAAGAGCTTAATGAAGTTAGTAATGCTCTTGTTCCACTTGTGAAACTCTCTATCTTTGGAAGCACACATATGGATTCTACCACTGTGTGATGCTGCAGATATTTCATGGACTCAGGAAATTGTACAAACTTCAGGTCCAGTTAACGTCTTGTGTTCTTGCATTATTTTTCAAAATAGAGTCCTTTAACTTCAATAACGTCAATTCATGCGGTCCACTCATGTTTAAACTTCTCTGTTCCTTTCACAATCATCTTGAGCCTCCAGATACTCCTCAACAGCATGCATGACTTCATAATCACTCTGAAAATGTAAGGGGAATTTCCCTTTGGGAAACAGAAGTCGGATATTGCAGGTTGGATGACTAAGATGCATGGAGTGACAGTTTAAAGTCACATTTTGACTGCTTTTTGCCACCTGTGCTGTGTTACCTTTCAGTTATTTCTCATGAGATTTATTTGTGTTTGTGCTACAACTGATTTACAAAAGCTGCTTTCCTTAACCACAACTCATCAAACTTTCATATTAAATATACAAGTTTAAACCTACAAACATATAAAACCATGATAGACCAGTCTGCTTGACTGATCCTGGTCCCGTTTCTAACCAGACGCCTGGTCAGAGACTCACATGCTTATTTTTCAGCTCAATGGTAAAAAACAGAGGTTCATATAAAGTAGCTGATATTAGAAGTAAATCTAAAATGAATCTTTGTGATGTTTTTGGATGAATATTGGTGGCAGAATTATTCCTAAAATGAAGCTGCTCATGGGTCTATATGTCAGTATGACTATGCACAGTTCAGACTATGTTGAAATTGACATGGAAATGTTGCTAGATTCTGACCCAGAAAGGTTGCCTGAGTGACTTTTACTAAACGTGCCCATTCAGACACCAACACGTTTCTTTGCCGTCAGATAATGGACAGGGGTGCGCGTGTGGAAGGGGCAGTAATTGAGAAGCAGCAGAGGAGGACCAGAGGTGTCTCTGGCCCTTTAAGACATGTTTTGACTCCGCACGTGCTTGCCTTATATGGGAGCAGCAACAAACGGTGACCGGTAGTTACCTCCGCTGCCGCTGCGCACCGAACGGAGCTATAAAAGCCAGGCGGGGGAGAAAAAACACTTTTGTCAGACACTGAGACACACAAGCGAACCTGAGCACTGTTACGGCTCAGTTTATTCTCCGTTTACAACTTGTCTCGGGGGGGAAGAAAGGAATTTCAATTTATAAGAATCGAAAAAGTGGATATACGCACCGTTCAGCATCACAGTCGGTGAGTTACAAGCTTTGTTTTGAGTTTTTTTTATGTGGGGGAGAGTTTCTTTTGTTGAATTAACAAAGAGATGTCACCGTGTTGTAGATTAAAAAATACATATTTGTATTTATCCATATGTTTTCAGCTTAATATTCTCATTCTGGCTTTAAATGAAAACAACTGTCTTAGTGTTGAGTGCAAATTGTTGTCCTTAAATTATTAGCGGATTTTTTTTCTGTTTTTTTTTTCAACGTTGACGTCGCTGTTTATATCAAGAATTGTAATGAGCTGAATGGACGTTTTTTATTAAAGGTAAAATTGTTGTTTTGGTAAAATGTCAGTTCACTCAACTGGTTTTTGTTTCTTATTTTGCATTTAGACTGTGCGTGGATAAAGACTAGTCAAGATAGCTGCAGTCAAATACAGGAAATTCGACTACATATATCAAAATAAAAGCCTCTTTATCGGATCGCGTTTATTTGCAAAATATTGACCCCAAAGAAAGAAGAAAAATGCACATAACCATATTTTTTGTTAATATTCTTCAGCTAACACCCATGGCACAAG
This sequence comes from Acanthochromis polyacanthus, assembly GCF_021347895.1. NCBI lineage: Eukaryota > Metazoa > Chordata > Actinopteri > Pomacentridae > Acanthochromis > Acanthochromis polyacanthus. The sequence goes on along the minus strand of NC_067115.1, from coordinate 17,466,367 downwards.
GCCTTCTGAGGTTGCAAAGGTTTGTGACAGTACTTAATGGAAAATGTTTTCAAGTCATATTTGTTGTAGTTTAATACTGAAGGTTCATTCTTCTTCCTCGTAGTTTAATTGTAGTTGACTTGACGCCGCAGCTGGTCAGGATCGCGGAGCTGAATGACCGACAGTAACCTCAGTTAAGCAGAACAATGAAACTGAAGCACAGAAGTCAGACAGTTAGATGATGAATTTTGACAGTCCGTGTCAATGTTAACACTTGATCACGGTGCATATTTTTTTCTTTATGATAAATAACCGTTGCGTTATTTTTTCATTTTATTTTTCTGTTGTTTTGTTCTGTTTTCCCCAAAGATCAGCGCAGAAGTCTGTTCCTCTTTAGTCGTTTTATTATCATGCATGTCTGCAGGTATGGTGCAGCGTCGACGAAATTCATGCTTTGATGAAGCAACAAAATGTTGTTTTTTCAGCAAAACATCCGACGATTTTAAGGTTTCCTTATCTTAGTGGTAAAATGATCTGGCCTAGTTGTGATCAGGCTTACAGTTTGAGTCATCAGTCAGATGGAGTCAGAAATCAATTAAGACAATGAAGTTAAGGAGAAATATCCAGTGTGAGTGTGATGTAACACGTGAGCGAGGATTGATGGTAAACAAGTTAAGATTTTCTTTGCGTCGTGCGCCACTAGAGGCGCACTGGCTCTGCACCATTTGTGCTGCACATCATAGCAGAGAACCCCCTCTTGTCTCTGCGTACGATGTGTTTTCACCACAGTGTTTATCAAAATCGCACAATGCGCGGACGATACACTGGTAGAAAAAGTCTCAGACCGTTCAATGGGCTGAATCTGCCGTTATAGAAATGATGAATTGAATGAAAAGGATGGAAATGAGATGAAAATTAGGGCTTTTAATTGGGAATAAACACATAAACACGACGATCTGTTACGATATCTATTCCCAGATGATCGTGTTCCACCTACAAAAACACAATTTCTGTCGGTTATCAAAACTGACAATGTAATTGCAAGGGGAAAAGCATTCATTGTGCCACATGTGAAGGTGTGGATTGAATGCGTTGTTGTCAGCCCTCTCAAGCAGCAACATTGCAGTCTGTAATATAGTAATCCATCAGAGAGAGAGAAAAAAGAACATCTGCCATGATATTGATCCGAGATGTAACCAAAGAAAAGCCCGTGCTGCTGATGCTTTTGTCTTTTAGGGGTTCTTCACGTGTCCCTGTTAAATCCCCTCATCTGCTTTTGCAACTGTTTGCTCAGTGAAATGTTCAGCTGTGTCGTCAGTGAATTATCTGCGTGCGTCTCTCAACAAGTCTCTAGGAGGCATCTTATATAGCTCTTCAATGAAACGGTTAAATATGTGCTGCCATTAAAGTGAGTGACTCAGAGAGAAAACAGAAGTACCAGTACAGCAGACACTGAGCACAGGTCACTGTGTTGTTTGTCCATTACAAAGTTCCTGTTAGTTTTATTGCAACATTTAATACATTCCAGTGGATTTACTCAGTATAGCCAGTTGCTTGTGGCTGTGGAAACTTTGGAAAGTGACTTACTGCTTTACAAAGACAAAAAGTGACAGTTTTGGGGGGAAAAAAATTGCAGTGGAATTGCCAATTCTATTGTTCAGTGTCACTGGTTAAGCAAAGCTTTACATCTGTCTGGCGATTAATTTTTTCAGGACACTCACTGTGTGTTTTTGTAATACCAGAAAATCCTTGTTTTCTCTGTGCTTTTATATATTTGTTACAGAAAAAGTCGTTAGATGTGACTACAGTGTTATTTGACTCCACTAGAACAAATGTTGTGTGCAGTCATAGTGAGAACTGGAATAATGAGTTGATTAGGCGAGTGTTTTTTTGTTTTAATTTCAGGCCACAAGCAAGTGATCATTGATAACATTGTTGTGCCGTTGGTCGGTCTGTCTGTGACATCTATTCAGCTTTGTACTGAGTGATGAACATTCAACTTATTAAACAAGTTGGCCTTGATTTTGCCTCAAAAATATCCAACTTTATCTCTGAGTTAAGCTTCAAACTTGAGATAAAAACCTAAAAAATGAGGGGAAAAACATTACTTTTAATAGTTTTTATACAATGTTGATTTACATGGAGTCAGGAATGTGTGGATACAATATTTACTTCAGTTCTTTATGAACATAAGGACTTAATTATGGGAACTGTAACACATTTTGTAGATAAATATTTAACATGATACAGCATCTGCCTCATTTAATTAACATCTGAGACCCCTAATTCCCTTTTAAGGGGGTTCTGATTGAACTCTTGATGACAGGGTGTCTGTCTCAGACAACAAAATTAAAAATTCAGCTGTGTAACTCCCAATGACTCCATGATTGTCGATGTCTATTGGCTACAACATTCACTTTGTTGTCTGATCAGGAGATGTCGCAATAAACAGGTCCAGCCGCAAATCCAAGGACTGTCGACCTGGCAAAGAGAATAAAGAAATACTCTGGAAAAAGTTATCACAGTTGACCATACGGGATGAATGACATGCCTTTTACAAAGTCTATCAATATTGAGTAATGCTGTTTCATCAGTTGGGTCACATTGTCACGGTTGAGCAATGAGTGGTGCTAAAGTGATATTTTAACATTTACATGAAAAACATCATTGTGTGCGATACTGAGGTGCTAATGGGAGGGAATCTGCACTTGACAAAAGGGTTATCAACAACTTTCACCACAAGAACTGCCCCCCCCACCCACCCACTCATTCTCCTCAGATGAAGTGCAGCTCGACCTTTGGACAGATGAGTCCACATAAAGTGGGCCTGAATTTCCAGGAGTTAGTAACTATTCTCACTGGACAGCTGACTTCTTTTACTGGGTGTTGCTGTACTTTTGCCTGGTATGTTTTTGAAAGAAACTATTTTGCTCAATAAGGTGAATGTGTTTTCATGTGGCTTCTTTGTTTCTTGTGGCAATTGACTATATTTTACTTAATAATAAGTAACCAGGTAATGTTTGCTGTGTTCCAGTTTGGGTTTTTTTCTTGATGATTGTTGTTGTCGCATGTTGTTTTGTGTTGTTTTTACTCTGCTTTGTACATTGACATGATCAGCTGGAATATTTGGTACGATTGCATGCCATAGTTTGTTAATGACGCGACTTTCTGTTCTGTTTTTACGTAAGTTTTTCCGCGTCAGTGTATGTGACATTTCTGTTTTTTGGTCAACCACGTCTTTTTCCACAAGAGAAAAGCTGGACAGTAGAGAGTTCATTAGCTGATTGTGTTTAATCTGTGACTTTTTCACCCTGAGGAAAGTAGTATTTGGTAATTTAGTGTGTGCTTGTTTTAGCTGTTCTATAGATGGACTGCATTGGTTGACCTCCTTTCTTGTCGTTTTGTGTTTACAGTGAGGAGCTGGAGTGCGCTCAGTGAGGCTGGGAAGACGGCAACATGGCAGTCTTCACTCAACTGGGTTTACTGCTATGGAAGAACTTCACCTACCGACGGAGACAGACTGTGAGTAGCTTTTTTTTTTTTAAACCCCCGACTCGCAAAAATAGTAGACTGCATTAGTGCAAAATAAATTCTTTGTTTGTCCCTTTAATTTTTGTATTATTATTTTTTTTTAGATTTATGTCTCTCAGAACGCTAGTTTTCCCTAATTTGTGCTGCTTTTTCTAGCTACATTCTTATTCATGTGTCTAAAGAAACCTTTCAGCTTTTGTATATTTCCTTTCACATGTCTTACTACAGTTATAATCAGTCTGGAAGATTAATGTCATTTAACTTGTGCTGTTTGAGGGTCGCTGTGCTCTTGATGCCATCAAGCAAATTCCTAGATAAGACCACACAAAAGAGATGGAGGGATATCTGTCCTCCTGTGTCATTCATCTCAATCACATGATCAGTGGGTCGACTTTGAGTCACAGATGCTTTTTTGCCAGTGTCACATGCCTTCTTCTAAAAGCCTCACAAAGACAAATGAATATGCATAGTTCCAATGTGCATGCAGCCCACAACAATAGCAACGATTGATTTGTCATTTGAACCACTTGGACCAAAAAATGTTACAGTTTACAGCTTTCTGTGAGTCACTCAAAGATGAGATGATGAAGACACTGTCAGATCTATTGTCCAGCTACTATCTGGTGCTGGCCGATGCCCACACACGCAAATATATGTAAATGGCATTCAGTTTGAACTGCAGAGTAGTACTTCTGTATATGCTGGGAGACTCGTCTGCGTACAGTTACGCCGTTTGTCCATCAAGCAGAAAGCGTTCCTCAAAGTGACGGCTGCGGCTGTGTTTCAGTCCAATTACTCCCAACAAAAGGATACAGTGCATTTTCTAAGACACTGGCTTTATTCTTTATCCCCACGCTGCATGTCTGCCATGCGGTTTAAGGCTGACACAGAGGCAGCTGAAGCACAGAGGCCATATGGCGCAGATGGACAAAGCTATAGTCCTTTAAACCCGGCAGACCTCTGTCTCTGTCGTACTCACTCTGTCTCCCCTTATTGACCCACATACTTTACTCAGACTCATAGCGGGATTACCGTTTACAGAAGACAACGGCTGACAGCCTCTTCCACACATACTCTCAGGATGATGTTTTCTTTCTTCTGAAGCACTAGAAATTGCTCTCGGTGAACTGTAAAAACAGAAAAATCATAAAGCACAAAGTAAAATTATCACTGCTTTGGGATGATTAACTCGTCAGTTTGATTTGTTTTGTGCCCAAAGAGTGCAAAGATTTCTTTCATGTCATTGATTAACTTTCTGTTCTTGTCCTGTATGTTTTAGATTCAGCTGCTGATTGAGATCATATGGCCTCTGTTTATATTCTTCATCCTGATATCAGTCCGAATACATTATCCACCCTACGAGCAACATGAATGTAAGTGTTTTTGAACGCAAAAGTACAAATTATTTGTTCTGGGAAAGTATTGTTTTTTTCTTTCTTTCTTTTTGTGTGTCATTTTATCGTTATCTAAGCACAAAGCAGTCAGTTTTACCTAAATTCAATTTTTCCAAATTTTACTCTAACTCATGTTCTTATACATCGTCAGTTTTGCGAGGAAACCTTTGTCACTTGACTCTTGCCAAGCTAAACATGTTGGTCGTTCAAGGTTTCCTTGGTTTTGTCACAGAGGGATCTGTTGGATTTGTCAATATTTGTTTGCACTGAGTGAACAAGCGATATGACCTTCAGCTCCTGGAAAAAGGAATCGCAATATCTGTCATCAGTACGGGTGGTTTCAGGACTTTGATCACTGTTGAACTCAACAGGATTATCACATTATTGGAAGCAAAATAATCACAACAAAACAACATTTTGAAATATGTTATTTTTCTCATTTTGGAAAATGAATATAAAGTAGATGAAGGACTATGCTCATTCGTTCACCTACACAAATTTACTTCCACCTGCTTTTAAACGCATCTCGTCTAGTTATGTAGCTATAGGAATATTACATTAACATTATTAAAAGCATGCATGTGATGCCGTTGCACATTCCCCTTGGCGTATCACAAGTTAGTTTCAACCCAGTTAACCCAGTAAACTCAAAGAAGTGTATCAGCTCATCGACCCTCTTCTCACCCTCTGTGCTTATCTGTTCAGTATAATAACTGATTATCGACAGTAAATTGCAGCAGTAGCAGTAAAGTTAGCTGATAAGAAAGCCAACAATTGTAAAGATAAAGTCAGAGCTTTCAAAATCTGATTTCAAAGGCTCTGATGGTGGTGGTGTATATGTCACAGTTTACATAGGCTATTATTATTTTCAGTAGCTGGAAATCGTTACCAGATATGCAGAAATATGCTAAATATTTTTGTTTTATAGTGTCAGGTGTTATTACAAAATTAATGAGATGTTTACATAGTAAGTAGAATGGAATAATTTTTTTCCACTGAAATCTGTTGATGTCTAGAAATTATATTTGGTCTTTTTTTTTTTTTTTAACTTTTGTTGGAGTCCAACCTAAAACCTAATCATAAAACTTATGTTTTTTTTCTCAGGCCACTTCCCTAACAAGGCCATGCCTTCAGCAGGGACCCTGCCCTGGGTACAAGGCATCATCTGTAATGCCAACAACCCCTGCTTCCGCAACCCCACCCCTGGAGAGAGTCCTGGGGTGGTGGGAAACTTCAACGATTCTATGTGAGTAACCTGTTAATGTATCCATAGTCTGCTTTGTGTCATTTGCAGCAATGCTGTTCCACTGTTTATTGATAGATTAGTTCTGATTCTTTCACAAGATATATTATTTTTTGAAAACTGACAAGTGATCCTCAGAGTCCTCCCAAGGAATGAGAAAAAGTGGGTCTGATTGTGTTTCTGGTCTCTCTTCAAACATCACCAGAATCTCCCGTCTGTTCACTGATGCCAAGAAGATCCTGTTGTACACTCAGAACGATCGGAGCTATGAAGGCTACAAGGGACTGCTGAGAGCCCTCAGGAAGCTGCAGAAGAACACTGCTCGTAAGGACATGCATTTCCATTTTTCTGCTTGTTTTGTGTTTTGTCGCCTTCTCATTCCCACTAATCACATATTCATTCATTAAGCTAAAGAAAGCACTGAAATTTACAGAATTTATTTGCAATGTTGATTTAATTTTTTAAATTTAATTAGTGAAGGCATAGTGAGACCCTCCACTGTGCCACAGTTAATACAAAGTGAACTAACCATTCGTCATTGCAGATGAATAAATGAGCAAAAAAATTATTATTGATCCATCAAACTAAGATAAAGTGACCCTTTTTTGACCCTGACTCTTATCACTGTCTGCCAGCTGTGGCGGGGCCATCTCCCAGCAGCTCAAGGGTGTTGTACTTCTCTGCTATTACCGTATGTTGTTCATGGTGGTACTTGACAGAAAAAATGGGCACCACCCTTACAGTCATTTTAAGATCACAGCAAAGATTTAGTAGTTTGTCGTCACTGGAATGTTGCTGCTTCCTGCCTGCGAGGACCATTCACAGTTTGGCTGTACAAGTAGTACAAGCTATTTTCCGAACTCTGCTGTCAATTTTACCAGAACTTTAAAACATCAAAATTAGGGGAAAGAGTTGTGGCGCAACTTTTTATAAAATGAAAGAACAAGAGATTCACGATGATGATGCTGTCAGGCAGAGAAAGGTCATCTCTCTGAAATAACATCTTTTTGATGACTGGACTGTGCTGACTTGGTCAAAACGATCTGGAAATAGGAAAGGGGCCAGCGTTGAACTTTGCACTTAAATTGTCCCACTTGATTAGAAGTCACGCAAACACATTAATATGAGAAATATATATTTTTATATCCTTCCAGCATCGATTACTCATAGTTAATGATGTGGGCAATCTCTGTTTTTGCAGACAGCCGGGATAAAAAGAGAAGGACAGAAAAAAAGTAATGGCGCATTTTTAAAAAAATGCGTTAATGCTGGAGAAAAACAAGGATTGTAATACCGGGAAGAGCATTGCAGGACAGAGTGCAGGAACCATAAACAGCAGTGATGTAACGGCTGGCCTCATTAATTGCTGGGGTCTAATTAGACAGGCTGTTCTTTTGTTTGTTCCATTAGTGTTGCCTTGCTACAGCAATAATTCCTTTCATATTCATTTGATAATCACTCCATTTCCTTTTTTATAAATAGCAAGGTATTTGCTTGATTTCACATGAGGCCATAATGTAAGGGTATATTGAGCAGAGTATCAGAAATTATGCAACAAAACAGAACAATCAAGTTTTTCCTTGTTTCGGCTACCGTCTGCTGTTAGCCCAGAGGGTTCAGTTTGTTATGCAATGATTCCTGCAGCATAACATGGTTTGAAGAAGTGGTAAGGATACACTTCAGAGCAAAAGAAAATATGTGCTTGAAATTTTTAATTGAAAAGAAACACACTATTTTTGGACATGTTTCACAGTCTTATTCTGTGGCATGTTTTATCTCTTCTCCTTTTGTGGTCTCCATGTCTGCAATTTCCATTAGAAAGCACCAACAGATCTTCATCTCATCTATTGGCTCTGGGTCATTACCCCTTAATAGGAATAGGCATAGCCACAGATCTGCAGATCTGCTTTTTTTTATAGTAGCTCTTTCATTATTTTAATACAGCTTCTGAGCATCTGTGCACTTCATCATAACTGATTTCTAAATGCACAATTGTTTGCTCAATCCCTTATTTCCCTCTGTATTTAATCCACAAATGAGGATGCGATGATGCAGTTCAGAGACTGTCATATATGATGCAGGAGGAAGCAAACAGAGCTTCTGCTGCCGCTGCAGCAGCATGATGCTATAAGAATAACAGCCTGGATCAAAGAGCCGTGAGCAGATCCCCTCACGTGTTGGTTAATAATTCAGCAATTGACGGGGTCAGCAAATGAGATTTAAACGGATAGAGGTGGGGGACTGTTGACGAGAGAGATAAGGATTTTGCTTATAGGCGACTACGTCTTTGCTCACGTTGTATGGATTTCGACCATATGAGATGCTACTTGATGACAACATGGCATGGCACGTAGATGAAACAAAGGAATTGAAATATGAACATTTTAAAACTGTTGTATATAATAGATCTCGAGTCGGATGTGTTGTCTAAGCATTTGTCTTTTCACACTGGTAAAACTTAAAGTGGAATTGCATGATAAATGAGAACATTTTTAACCTTTCACCACCATGACATTTTATGGGACTTCAAAAGCTTGATTTAGAGCCTTGGTGTGTTGGTGTCTGACCTTTTAAAATGAACAGTATACATGTGTTTGCAAAGACACCAACAAACTGGAGGAATGTCAATGACTATTTCTCCTTATCTGCCTGAACCACCAGCCCCACTCATCGACTTCAACTCTTAGGGAAGTGAGCACCATGAGAATATCCTGCTGTTTAAAAAATGTCCTGATTAGAGGTCTGCAACATAAACAGGCTCTCACCAACAGCTCACACAGTCAAACATAAACAGACTCAGTCCGACAAGTTATATTTCCTCTCAGAACAGGTAAGCAGTCCACCCATCATGGAGCCGTTTTGTGGGCTGATTTCACTGCAAATCTGAATTGGTGCATTATTCATTTTTAGTTGATCTAGCAAGAAGTGCAACTGGTATTCAGGAAGGTTTGTGATTGTGAACCAATTCACAATAGATTTGGGAAATATGTGGTTCCAGGGAGATGTTCCACAGCCCGTTTGTAGACTAGTTTGTCCAGTGATGACACATGTCGTTAAGGGGTGTGTGTGTGTTACCAACATTGTTTAATTTCAGGATGACGGCACAGGCAGTGTCAGGAGCATGTAAAGACTTGTAAGTGTTAAAGTAGGGCTCGCCCTCATATCAAGCTGGCTCTATCACTGGAAAAAAACACACACAAACAAACAGAGATAAGGCTTCTTACGTGGTGTTACTTCAAAAGCGTCTCCGTTTCTGAAAACTCAGAGGATTTAGACCACTTAGGCAGTTCAAATAAAGACAGCGCACAGAGATAAGAACAAACAAGGAAATCATATGTGCATATACACAGTAGCAACTTTGCTGGCTAAACAAACTACTGCTAGACTTTCCATTTTATCAAGGTAGTAGTATCCTCTTGTGTGTCCTCAAGAGCCTGTGTGTACGATGTGCACCATGGGAGCTTTGACTTCCTACTGGGACACTGATTAGGCCTTATTAGTCTTCCCAGGTTGTTAACCTCTGAGAGTTGAGGCTACATGCATGCACACACAGGCAGAGGTGCACAGTCACATTTGCATAGATCCATATGGACAGAAGGAATGGACACTGTGTGTGTGAAATGCACACTGTAACTAATAACATACACACTAGTGCAGATAGTAAGGGAAAGCGATAAGGCACATGTGCCCCCTCTACGCACACAGAAACATGCTGTTCTCTTTCACTTCCTCCCAGGGGATGTTCAGCTGAGTTGAGGCAAAGTGTTTCCTGTGTGTTTGTGTGTGTGTGTGTGTGTGTGTGTGTGTGTGTGTGTGTGTGTGTGTGTGTGTGTGTGTGTGTGTGTGTGTGTGTGTGTGTCTGTGGTTTTCATGTAGAAGTTATAAAAACGGAGAGAAAAAAATTATTTACTGAAGATGAAGGGTAAGGAACAGCATATGACAGGGAGTTGAAAGAGGAAGATGTAAATTTTAAAAAATCAGTAGTGTACTTATATATCAAGTTATGAACAGACCAAGGGGGAGCAGAGCAGAATACATAAGTGCAATCGAACCAGCAATCATTCAATCTTTGGTAAATATTTTCATCCTAATAACAAGGCAGATGAAGAATCCATGAACATCTTTGGGGTGAGGCATAATCAGTCAAGTCTGATGCATCAAATCAAGATAACATAAAAACATGAAGCTACACTGGCTGTCTCCAAGCTGCAAGACCGATTCCTCTTCTCTCTGCTTGATTCCTCCTTGCTTTCAGCTACAACTAGTAAATAATGCAGAGAAAGTGGGCAAAAGGTGGTTCCGGGTAGAGAGAAGTATGTGAAAGGTGAAGAAGGGGAACTTTCTGAGGGAAGAGATTTCAGGAGAGAGGAGGCAGAATTTAGACCAAAGTTGAATGACCTGTTGTAACCTCGACTTGTAAAAAAATCTCAAAGCTGAGAAGAAGAGGGAACTGTATGTGCGTATTTGTGTGTTCCCGTAACCACAACGCTGACTCTGGCCAGTTTCAGAAATGGTTTGACTCCTGTGGAATGCAGCAAAGTACAACAAGCTCTCAGGGTGCAGAGAAGACAGCCATTCACTCAAGGATTTATGGCCACAGTCAGTTACTTGGCTGTCCACTGGTGTCATATATTAGTGCAGTTTAAAATCAGTTAGTACATTTTGTGAATTCAGAATATGTGCCCAGACATGTTTTGGAACTTCTTTTGCATAAACATGGTATGAAATGGAAGTTTGTATGATGTAATTTTACTTTATATCACACTGGGAGCCCTACTGGTTTTCTTGGTATAAATGTCAACTGCTAAATAAAGATGTGCTTTTTTTCAATCAAAGAAGGGTTTTGTACTTCAAAATTAGCTAACTTATTGTGTCTATGTTTCTTTTTTTAGGTTTCAAGCTGAAGGACTTTTTGCGAGACAATGAGACCCTTTCACATTTTCTGCACCACAACGCATCACTTCCTCATCATGCACTGAAGCACATAGTGGAGGCCGATGTCAATCTGGAGAAGGTAAAATAGCCTCAGTACCAATACCAGTTCAGGTATCAAAATTTGTACGGCCTCGTTTGAGATAATCATATTCCCCTGGCCACCGCGCCTGTGCATAAATCCAATGACCTTGACTCTGCAGCGTCTGTTGGGCCACAGGATTCTGCTGTGGCACAGCTAAGCCCTTAATACCCCCGAGAAAAATCAGTGTGGGTGGGGGGTGGATGGGCGTAGAGGCTATTGGGCAGTGGGCTCCCTCCCATCTGTCTTTTCATTATATTTCTTACTCACTATCCTAATGTAATTGAGAGCATTTGGATGGGTAAATTGATTTATTTTTAAATTTCTCTTGCAATTCGACACTTTGATTCATTATTTATTCATTATTCATTATCATGTATCTCACACAACATCTTACATCCCCTTACTGTTATTTCCCCCCCTTGCTTTTAATGTCATCCCCCTCTTGCTGTGCATAAACTGTTTTTAGCTGACATAATTATTTCACAGCAACACCCATACACATGTTAGCACACGTACACACACAGCACCCCCTCTTCCATTCAAATTACGTTTATTCATGTTACCTCATATTACATATATAGACTTGATTCGGTTACCCAGGTCCGTCTCAAAAACAGCCCAACCCATCACAACATCCCTGCTTTGCGGTTGGAGGGCTGAAGTCACATGACTGCTCCACTTCTGTCCTCCCTTCCCCACATCTCTGCTCACGTGCAGGGACAGAAGCTCAGAGACAAATTCACGTTACACCATCTTATTCTGCTCAGCGCATCCCTCTCTCTCCCGACAGTTATTGATCGCAGAGCGTGCTATGCATTAGGTTTGGAAGGTCACAGACAGCATTACTTAAGGAGAGGAGAGAGAATGAAGAGATGCTTAATGTTGTTGTGTCCTGTTTAAATTATCACACTGCAATTCAAAGCGTGAGAGCAAACAGACTGACGTAAGATTATGACATTTCTCAAAGGAAAATTAAGTTTTCAATTCCCTGTCTGGTGTTTTGTATAATTTACAATCCTCCAAACTGACTGCTGTAAGCCCTGATGTTTTTCCAATGAAAAGATTATCAGTCGTGTGTGTGTGTGTGTGTGTGTGTGTGTGTGTGTGTGTGTGTGTGTGTGTGTGTGTGTGTGTGTGTGTGTGTGTGTGTGTGTGTGTGTGTGTGTGTGTGTGTGTGTGTGTGTGTGTGTGTGTGTGTGTGTGTGTCTCTCTGGTACAAAGTCTGATAGACATGGTGGCATAACACAGAATGGTCAAGGACATTCAGAGGACAATCAGTGAGCTCTCTCTCACACAAACACAGACATCTTGATTCTGTCAGAGAAAAATAGAGCCTCTGTCCAGTCCTTGAACGCCCTGATGTCCCAGAAAGGGACATTTTGTTACTCCGCCTTCGTGGATACAGCTGCATGACCTCTTCGAAATAATAAAAAGCTTTTTCTTTTTTCAAAAAAGGAGGAAAGGATATTTTATTAATTGCCATAGATTATCAATAAAAAAAGGGAAAATAAGACGATATATTACCTAATGAGTTTCTTGGAATAGCCTGGCTTTGAGTCCACTGCGTTTTCCTGAAGATGTCCTTGGCATGACCAGACACTGACATTCAGAACATTTCTTCACGTGATGTTTTTCCTGGGAGCATCTTTGTTTTGTTCTTGTGATCAGCTTGAAGGAATGCATCTGTATTTGTTCTAATGCGTAATGATCCCAAAGCGTCAAGAACGACCACATAGGGAGCTCCATGTGGAAGCACAAGCAGGGTCTCTCAACACAAAATAATGCAGTATCACTGGCAAATCTACTGTAACTGAAGCATCATGTCAAAATAGTCATGCGTGTCTTTGTACCTGCTGTGTTAAAATGGTTTTATGTTCCTGAAAGGGATACAAAAATCAGCAATTCTACCACTTCAAGTGTTGCTTGACTTCTTTGTTTTCTGTCATAATTCTTTACTGTGTCTGAATCTCTGTTTTATTTTCTCTGTTTAGGTGCTCACGAAAGGTTTTGGCTTCCACCTCAGAGACCTCTGCAACACCACGCCACTGGAGGAGTTTGTCCACATCGCTGACCACAACGTGTCCGTAATGACTCAAGAAATAATCTGCAAATCCTCCAGTGATTGGCTGAACCAGGCCCAGAGCCACTTTCTGTCCAACTTGGATTTCCTAAAACCAATTCGAGTGAGTTTATCCTTTGATGAACCAGTTGTAGTTTTACACCGGACCTTATGTTTCACACTCAGACCTAGCTACTCAATTCAAATGATGTTCCAGTCAGCAGGAGTCCTATTTGAAAACACTATGGTCTCTACTGCCTTTACAAGAGGAAATATTTGGGTGCTGCTCTATACACAGTAATTGCTTTAAGTAACTTGGATCCTTTACTGTGACAATCAATGCATGAGGCACTGGCTGTGGAACTTACAACTTGTGACAAGAGCAACTATTTTTGTAGCTCTGGTAGGGAGTCACAATCAAAGTTAGACCCAATATTTATCCATTTTGATCCCTCCAATTTTTTTATTATTATTTTTTGCTTACTGCAGAATGTTTTCTGTGTTCCTGTTTTCTTTACCCTCCTTCCTTCCCTGCTTCACATTACCTCTCCTCTGCCTGCATTTTCCCAAACGTCCCTCACTTTCCCATAAAACCTGTGACCTAAATGTGAGTCACGATGGCAAGGGTAGCAAGAGTCGAACAAAACATTGTGTAGTACTAAACTTTAGAATGACCAGAAGGGAGAAGAGCTATATAATATAGCTTTTACTGATTCAAAAATATATCTGAGAAAACATTTGATTTGAGATTGTGGACCTCATCCCTCCAAAAGCACTTGTTCCTTAAAAGGTCTGTGTCCAAACTGTGTTAGATGTTGATGCAAGAGTGGAAATTTGTCCAGCAGTAGCAAAATTGTGCAAAATACAAGGACAAGAACTCTTGCATAACTCTCCATTCTCCTGTTTATCCCCTGCGTATGTGTTTGCGTGTTTAACAGAATGAGGTAGAGAAACCATCAGGGGGGAGAGAAAGTGAGACAAAACGGTGAACAAATGAGAGAGAGCACACTAGAAAGCTGCAGGATCTTTCACTCTTCCTAGACGGCTGTTCTGTCTTCAGCGACACTTGTGCTTTATCAAATGTCAGACATTCCAGCAGCTGACAACTTAGTGTGACAGATGAGAACATGCGCGCACACACACACACACACACACACAGACACACACACACACACACACACACACACACACACACACACACACACACACACACACACACACACATACACAGTTTGACTGATAAGAACATAGGAGATCAAAGTCACACAGACCTGTTGTTCTTTTTCAGCTCCCCTCTTTCTCCACCTTTGACCCCAGTGTTGTTGTTCTCCTTTCTCTCCTAACTCTCCTTCACCACAGCTTTCTTAACTCTCGCCTTTCTGTGAGTGTGTGATGAGCTTTTTCCTGTCCATTACGTTTGCATGAGGGGAAAACACCTGAAAGAAAACTAAACCTTTGGAGATGTTTCAAAATGGATACTGCAATGAATAAGTAATGTAGATATGAAGGACAGAAATAACGTGAAAATATCTTTTTTTATTCCTCTCCAGGATGTCTTGTTTGTGCACCCAAACTGGAAAGTCTTTGCAGCATAGTCATGATAATCCCTTTTCTATTTAACAGAGAGATGTGAAGTCAGACCCCAAAGTCCTTCAGGAAGTCTCAGCTGCAACCGACAGTCTTCTGGAGAGCCTGGGAGCACTGGCCGTGGAGGTAAATAAACCAAATACCACCCACATGTGTTGCAAAAGGTACAAACAAGACTTATAAAGTATTTGTTTCCAAAGTTCAGTCATCAGTTGCCATGTTTGTGAATAAAATCGATATTTACCAAGAATCTGGTCTCAGTGAAGTAATAATACAGTTGTTGTACATGCGGGTTACAGGTAGTACTAGTACTAGCTGGGGCAGCTGAGATCAGGGCCATATTGACAGTATTAACACACATATGTGTACATGCAGTGATTCAGAGCTTAGAGTTTGGAATCACAGAAATCACATTCGCTGAGGTGATATTTTCGAAAAGCTGTTTTTTTAAAAAAAAACATTGAACCACTTAAATGAAAGATTTTAACTTGTTTTCCCAAAGCGACACAGTACGTACCAAATTATACTCCAAATTCTAAATGTTCTGACAAAAAAATGGCTTTCTAAAGCTTAAAAAAATGTATAGTCTGTGTAAAATACTCCTCTAAGTGGTGACACAAAAGCTCTTACTCAGCCACAAACCAGGTGCATTGTATTCACAGATGTGCATACACCAACATGAACACTATAGGATGATATGCGCGCACACACACTCACACACACACACGTGCCTGTCTGAGCTAATGTAACTTCAGTGTGAGTTGTTGGAATGTTGTGAGAAAGGGGAGACGCAGCAGTCGGTGATGCGCAAACACAACACAACCCCCTTTTCTCTCAGGCTCCTGCACTGCTGAGTTGGCAAAACATAAAGACCAAACTGTTGGTACAAGTGTGTGTGTGTGTGTGTGTGTGTGTGTGTGTGTGTGTGTGTGTGTGTGTGTGTGCGCGTGTGCGTGTGCGTGTGCGTGTGTTTGTGATTGCGTGTGTGTTTTAAAGTGTGTGATAGCGTTTCCTATCTAAGCAGCTGTAAGAACATTGATGAACTGGTCTGTTCTTCTGTTCTCATCCGCTAATATTGCAAACTTCAGCAGCCATTTGTATCCCTTTCCCACCAAACCCAGTTGCTCGGCACTGTGGCAGAGTGCAACGATTAACAGACAGGAACTCGTAAAGAATATAACCGACCAAAAAAATGGAAGTATGTTAACCCAAATCATTCTTGCACAACTCCCTCCAGAATTGCGCCATTTTTTTAGTTCCTTTCTGATGCTTGTCTTGTTGATTCTTATGTGTTTATTTTAGGCTGCTGATATCTCAGGTATGAGCTTTGGCAAAGTACTGGACAAAAATCGTGCATTTTTGCAATGAAATGTTTGATTTTAACAGAAATCGTTCTTGGGCATTATTCTGTTTAAAGCAGATTATGTTTGCTTAGCTGGCTGATAGATGAGGTATGTGCTGGCAGAATGGAGAAATGCACCCATGTAACCTCTATTTCCTAACCAGTAATCATCTGAAGCCTGTGCTTCAATCCAAGGCTTATAACTGTTGGAAGGCAGACAAAACTACAAGCTTAATGCATTTTCAGAATGTCTTTTCAGGAGTCAAGAAAAAGTCCATATCCACATTACCAGCCAGTGTGAGAAGCCATGGGGAAATTACATATTTTCTGAAGGGATTAGTTATGAGCCTGGCTTTGTGGAGGAACAGACCAAAATGATTATTAACCATGTTGGTCAACCTGCATCTCACAGCTGCATGGAAAACAGTCCTTGGAAAA
The DNA here is from genome assembly GCF_021347895.1 of Acanthochromis polyacanthus. Classification (NCBI taxonomy): domain Eukaryota; kingdom Metazoa; phylum Chordata; class Actinopteri; family Pomacentridae; genus Acanthochromis; species Acanthochromis polyacanthus. The sequence goes on along the minus strand of NC_067115.1, from coordinate 17,449,777 downwards.
CAATCTTCATTATCAGAATAAGATAAGTTGCTCATGATAGAATATTCTTTAGGAATTTCTCAATTAATGCCCAAATTTACTGTCATTATTTTCTAATTACTTACGGTATTCCTCTTAACCTTTTTCTCATCTTGTAAGTAGATTATTTCATTTAGCTCTGGAGGCTGGCAGTGCAGAGATTTTCTCACCAATAATCTGGATTCCTGCTTGTTCTCAGGCTGTTACTGAAGCCATCATGATGATTGGTTGTAACTGTGGAAAAAGAGATAATTCACATCCTGTCTTGATAAGTCTGGCAAATTCATCCTTGTAATTCATATTTGATTTTAATCAACATACTTCCTGGAAGCAATAATGACATCTTGATATATTTTATGTATTGTTTGGCCAAAGCTTAGGTGGTTGCTTAGCAAAGCAATAGGGAGCGTATGAATAACCTCCAGTAACCTCAGGTCTAAAACTTGATTACTGGTCTGTCATTTTGGAGAAATCTGAGAGGAAGTTTGACTAAGTTTTGTGAATTTTAAGCTCACATGGTCAGAATTCTATCACAATGTATTGTTACGTTTTTAAATAGGTCTATTTTGTTGCAGAGATCTAGTTTCTAGTTACCTCCTTACAAACTATTTCTTCTCTAAAGTCTTGAAACATCCACACAGCAACCTGGTGAAGTGTAATGCATTTTAATTTGCTATTTCATGTTAACAATTAATTTATGATTGGCCGCAGAGCTGTTCTGATCTAAATACCTGTGAGCTGGTGCGGAAATTTGAACTTTAGTAACCTCAGACAGGCTTCGCTGTGAGGTTACTCTGGGACGATCCTCTTCTGCTGCCTGCCACTGTGTGTGCGTGCGTGCGTGCGTGCGTGCGTGCGTGCGTGCGTGCGTGCGTGCGTGCGTGCGTGCGTGCGTGCGTGCGTGCGTGCGTGCGTGCATGGACTACTCACCTAGTCACCCAAGTTAACGTGGGCATTAGCCCACTAGGGAAATGACACATTTACTCAGTCACACAAGCAAATACCCCCTAGCACAGACCTACATACAAAAGTTTGGCAAGCAGAGTTGCTTACACACACACACACACAGAAAATACTTTAGAAGACAGTAGTTTGTCTGTGTGCGTGTTCGAGCATTTGACACCAAAACAGGAGAGAAAAAAATGGAGGTTGAGGTTGTTGTCAGTCATTGCTGTGTTTTCACAGCTCCTGTAGCCTGAGGCGATGAAATGATGAAGACTCTTTAACACAGTACATACGCAACACACATGCATGCACAGCGCAAGACCTTTTTAGTGCATAAAAGCACACCAACAGTCACACAAGAAAACCACTGACACAAAAGACCCACATGTGCACACAGATCAACACAACACACACACATAGAAATTATCACGCCCAGTACTTTGTGCATGAAAGAACAGGAAAGCATGTGACGGTCTGATGTGGCTGCAGGCTCAGCTGCAAAATAACCACGAACAGCACGATCTCTGGGAGCGCGTCTGTGATCTGAGACACAACAGTTGGTTCAGTCTCACCTTATCTTTGTCAGAAAAAAGTGATGAATTTTATGTTTGACTGGCAAAATAAGGACTGCATAAGAGTTTGATGCTTTAAACTGGACAACTGTTGATCTGACATTACAGCATTCTGAACCAGCCACGCATTACATGTCGGGATCTTCTGTGTTTGTGTTTCATCTCTCCAGCATGTGTTTGTGTCCGTGCATTGTTTGTCTCAGTAGCAGTTGTCAGTATAATAGCGCTCCACTCGTGAAGCCTGCGGAGGTTTGCCTATTAGGAGAACGACCGATAGTAACCTGTCTTTGTTCTTGTGCCGTTGACTGCTTTCGGTGCTCGTTTCCACCTCCTGCTTCACTGCAACTTTGTGCAGATTCTTTTTTCTGTTGTCGCTCTATTTTGTCCTTTGTCTCTGACCATTTTAGATTTTCGCTCTGTTTGAGCAAGAAAATGTCATCCCGTTCATACTTAATACCTTAGGTTATTTTAAGCCCAGGTACCCTCCCCTTCACCACATTTAGGAAATGAACCCTCCCCTCTAGTTCCACCTTTTCTTTGTTTTACTTGCACTAAACAACCGAAAACTCTTCTCCCAGTTGTTCCCTGTCACGAGGCGATGACATAATTGCATGTTTAGTTGACCAGTTTGGAGACACCAACGGGGAACTTGTGGCGACTTGTTTCTTGACCGATAGTAACCTCTGTATGAACCAAAATGAACTTCCTTCAGCCTGATGTAACAGTTCATATGACTGTTGACACAATGGCACAATGTGTCCGTTTTCTCCGGAGACCAGAGGAATATGACAAAAAAACATATTGTTTTGTAGCTGTGATGAACGCATTCACTGAATTTTATGTTACGGTTTGTGCCATTCTCTAACAATTGTCTCTAACTTAAATGTCACATGAAAAAGATGAAAATACAGGGTGTGTTCCTTCTTAACCCTAGAACACTAACGTTAAAATAAGTAACACCATCACTAACGTTGGGTATATTTTACCCGATATAATATCCTGGATAAAATACAGCTTTCATCAATTTATGTAAAAGTACAACACTGTATGCCAAATTGTAGTACTCTTCTTTAATTTCAAAACATGCAATATCACATAAATTAAAAAAAAAAAGGTACCATGGCGGACCCTTTAAAAAGACAGCAAAATTATTGAAAAAACAGGTAATCCTGAATGATAAATTTCAGAACAAAAAAAAAAATGGAGCTGGAAACTTGCTCTTCGGTCCACCCATTTCGAGGACATGTGAGCCTTGTCTGGTGAAGGCACAGTCTTCTTGCATCATTGACAACTGTGGGAGAGAGAGACAAAAAATGGCATTTTTTGAGAGTGAAAAAATGACCAAATTTTTTTGACTATATGAATTTCCTTAGAAATTACCATTAAGTGATGTTTATTCATAGCCATTATACTAATTAAGGATTACATGCAAATTCTGGGATAACTCTTAACTTACCTTATGCCTTACATGCAGTTGGTACAGGCAGAGTAGTAATGGCGAGGACACACTGGTCGACGGCAGACATGACACCTGTGTCGTGTCTTGCTGTCCGAGCCTGTGGGACAGTCAGCACACCTCACTAAGGGACCTCCGCTTTCTGCTGCCACTGGTCCAACCTCACCCGCAGGAGTGCCAGGTGTAGGGATGTCGCACACGCTGCAGATGAGGATTTTGAGGTGACGTGACAGACTTGAAGTGGGGAGCCTCTGCTCTGCCCATGGCTTGATGAGTGCCATTGCCAAAGCCTGCATATACTGCCTCCTCTTCATTTGTGTGTCACCTCTCTTCATGGCATTCTCCTTGTGAATGATCCATGAGTTTATCACACCAGCATTCATCATGCCATATAGCACACACAGTGGCCACCTCTTGGTTTTTCTTCCACAGCCGTATTGAGCACACATCTGGTCGAGAGTATCAACACCTCCCTTCGTTTGGTTGTAAAATTCCATCACTTCAGGCTTGTGAGTGGGTCCAATACTTGGTTGTGTGTGCATGGATGACAAGAGTAGGACAAGCTTCTTTTTTGAAGCGTCGTCACGGAAGAAGGACACCAAAGTTAGGTCTTTGGTGAAAAGAAAAGTACTGGAGTCTGGTATGCGATTTTCTTTATCTTTCATCACATGTGGGATCTCTCTTTTGTTTGCTTTCATCGTCCCCACAAGGGTCATGCCACAGTTCTCCAGCAGGTCGATCGCCAGTGGCACATGTGAACCAATTATCAGTGGTCACATTCCTGTTTGTCTGGTGATATTGCTTGGTCAGCTGCTTGGTGAAATAATGGCCAAGACTTTGAGTACACTGTGGTTGTGTCACCTGCTTCCCGAGATATAAATGTAAATAAATAAATAGATATAAATTAACATTAGCTACATGTCACTCACTTGTTAGCATGCCAGAGTAACCAAGCCTGTGACAGGATGACAGCTGTGGATGAAATGGGGCAGAGAATGTGGCCGGCCTGAATGTGGTTTCCCTTGAAAAGTGCAAAGAGCGCCTGATTTAAACACACAAACACTAACGTCGGGTAAATTCCACCCGTAAAATATGTTACTCTCTATCACTAAAGTCGGGTGAAAATCACCCGAACGCATGCCTCTTGAAAAAAACATAGATGGGAGGAGGGAAACAAACATACAATTAATAACATCAGTGAGCAGCCTGAAGCTACCCAAGGACCCATGAAAGTCAGACAATGGCAACACAATGAAAATCACATGACAAGAATTGTGTGGGTGAAAATCACCCGACGTTAGTGTTCTAGGGTTAAATGGGTAGACATTAAAAAGAAACTCCAAACAGCAGAAAAACTAACATTATTTTAGTTAATTTATCCTCAAACAAAAGACTTTTTGAAGTAGAATGTCTCAATGGAGACGTAACTATTGTGTTTTATTGATAAAACAGCTACATGGTCAGTCAACATAGGGCTTTTAGCCTTTATTTCTGACAATTCTAACAGTACCGAACTATAACAGGACCGCCAACAATTGTAATCAAGGAGCAAATTACATGTTAAATATTATTTGACCTCTGCTCTAGATAGAAATGCAAAGCTTCCCTCCATCCCCCTTTCTGTCACACACACACACACACACACACACACACACACACACACACACACACACACACACACACACACACAGAGGGTGAATGATAGGACTGGGAACAGCAGTTAAATTTATCTTAGTCACGCAGACGACTAAGTGCTAAGTGTCTCCACCCCACAGTGCAGCACTCGACTTCCATGTCTAGAATACTGCTCATAGCGCAGGTGATAACCTTTAATATCTTCAAACCTGCAGACACACACAAGGTTCATAGAAGCTGCTTCCGCTGTGATGAATGATACCCCCTTTCATGTAGATGTGGACATATCATTTCAGCCCTCACATTACAATGCAAGACATTTAAGGTTCCCTGAGGTGAGAAACATGTATAGAGAAAGTCTGAACACAGATGTGATGACAGATATGACATAAAGTACATTAACCAAACTCATGTACAATATGAAGAGGCCTTGTTCTGCTGCTGGAAGCTGATAACAAGGATATATATATATCTATAGTTATCAGACTGAAATAATTTATTTATATATTTTAACTAATCTTTAACTTATTTTTGTGGAAATTGTGTCTGACTGCATTTGTATCCCCTTAGCTTCCAGCATCCCATCAGTCATTATCATGCTAACATTTCGGTGCCTGCCTCTCCCTTACAGCTTGCCAATATGAATAGTTGGAAGGATATGCGAAAGGAGATCCTGTATCTGACTGCGAATGCCACAGGGTCTCCAAACCAGATTTACCAGGCCGTGTCACGTATCGTCTGTGGACATCCAGAGGGAGGTGGCCTCAAAATCAAGTCTCTGAACTGGTATGAAGACAACAACTACAAGGCCTTATTCGGCAATCACGGCAATGACAGTGACAGTGAGCCCCTCTCGGCTTACGACAACTCTTCCAGTAAGTGTCCACCTACGTACAACCACGTCATTTGAGTTTGCATTAATCAGCGGTATTCTTTCCAGATCATGCAGTCAAGCAGACAAGATTCAATCCTCAAAATATGTTTGTGTTTATTTTCTAGCTCCCTATTGTAACAACATGATGAGGAGCCTGGAGTCCAGCCCTATTTCCAGGATGATTTGGCGAGCTCTGAAACCTCTTCTCATGGGGAAGATCCTGTACACCCCAGATACTCCTGCAACCCAGAGGATCGTCCATGAGGTACAAGCGGCTTCACATATCCCAAAATTCCCTTCTCAGAATCATGTGCTAAGCATTGAATGAAACTGAGCAACTGTGTGTTTTCCAGATGAACAAGACCTTCCAGGAGCTGGGTGTGCTGAGGGATCTCGGAGGGATGTGGGAGGAAATGAGGCCCAAAGTGTGGAACTTCATGGAGAACAGCGAGGAAATGGATTTGGTCAGGGTGAGTGGGAGCACTGGCATTATTATTGTACACGCCTCAACACCATGTCCCGTTTACATAAGAGGTTTACACGAGGGCATCTTTTAGGTATTTCTCAATGTGATGTAAGTACGTGAAGCTGTGAAGAAAGTGGACAAAGACAGTGAGAAATCAGGTTTTTACTGTCTATTGTCTGCTGCAGTGTACATGAACAAGATAAATGTCAGAAAGATAATTTAACTGGAAGGGATGATGGGTTTAAGTCAACTACAAAATTTGACTAAAAGAAATCATTGAGGAAATGTGAGCACTTTAATAAAATGTGCATTTGGCAACCGTTTGAAAACTTCAAGCAAACCAAGATACAGCCTCATTTAAAGCATTGCTGTTGTCATTCAGACTACACAAAAGTGGGCACAAACACAAAGTGTTAGTTTTCTTGCACAGAGTTGGATTTACTTTGCCCTGACTAATGAGTGTAAAACTACAGATTTCCTTACTGGAATCAGCCATTTATTGCCCTGTTATCACGTCAAAATGCCTCTATCAGAAGACATGTAGTTCATAACATGGCTGTTCATGGCTATGTGTTTTTACCACCACTTCCACTTTTCCTGTGTGAATTGCATAAGCACTACCTCCACCTAGTGGCAAGAAGTAATGCAGCCAAATGACTGACAATTACTACAACTATTTGGTTTATAAGGAGTCAAGGAACGTTGTGGCCAATAACCATTATCTGCGTTTTTTACTGCCTTATCAGTCTTTGTCAGTGATAAACCTTTGAGGCTATTAAGAGTATTTTTCATTTACTGAGAAGCTTCAAAGATTCAAATTTAGGCTCTGTTCTGTTGTGTTTTGGACTTGATTGTCTAATTGGATTTCCATTTGACGATTTAGATGACTGGACTGTTTTCACTTCTGTCATGAAATTGGTTAATCCGTGTAGAAACAGGAAAATGGTTAGACATAACGGAGATAATGAATTTCAGAAGACTACTGAATAAGGGTCTTTGAAATGAAATGAACAAGAAAATAGGTCACAAGCCACACAAAGATGTACACAAACACACACACGCAGACCACAGCGCAGAGAAAGGTTACTAAAGGCTTAAAGGCACGCAGTGATTATTCAACTTTTTATTTATTTATTTGTTTTACTGTTGCTTGACATAGGTTTTACAGCACGAGCAGAAAAGGTTAAACCATGTTATAAAAAAAGAAAATAACGAGGAGCCAGCTGCAAATGTTGGGTGTTTTGTTTATCTGCATCCTCTCTGCTTTCAGTTTTCTTTGTCTTAACAGGGAATGATGCATTGATTCTCTTTACATCTTGGTTTTTGCAGACCCTGCTCCAGAATAATGCCAGCGCTGCGTTCTTTAACAGCCAGCTGAGTGGGACTGAGTGGCGTGTGTCAGATGTGGCAAAATTCCTGTCAAAAGTTTCAGAGAAACCGAGAGCTGCGGGATCAGCCTACACCTGGAGAGAAGCCTTCAATGAGACCGACCAGGCCATACAGACTATTTCACGCTTCATGGAGGTTAGTGTGTTAGTGGAAGATGTCGGATGTTTCACCAGAAATGCAACACAAACGGAGTCATATAGATCACTGCTAATAATTTCCTTCCTGGAAAAGCCTTCAGTGTGTAAGATGGCAAACTCATTTTGAGGTCGAACGGATTGAAATGTCGAGATGTTATATTGTTTTCATGACTCATTCATTCAGGGGAGTGAAATTATATTGCTGGGTGTTCATGGTTTCAAGGACATTGCCAATAAACACACATCCATATGGGTCTTAAGCTGTGCCTATAGTAGCTGTTCGCTTCTGTCCAAAGTCAAGGCACTTAAAAAAAGAAACAAGTGGGAAAATAGGTTAAATACCAGTTGCCCTTTGAGGTCATTGCATTACAGAACCTTTCTGTATCTTCTATCGTTCATTAATGTGTTTGAACTACTTTTAGATCCGGGCATGGCTATTAAAAGCTTTCAAATCAAATGTTCTTTCCTCTTGCTTCCTTCATCAAATCAAATCATGGCCATGATGGGTGTGTCACAGCCTCTTGTTTACTTGGTCAGTAGGCCAGAGCCGAGCCCTGACAAGAAAGCAGTTGCCCCTCATCTTCCTGCCAATTGTTAATCAATTTTATTCCATTGTGTGTTGCTGTTTTATTTATCTGTGGCAGGGAATTTCTCCATTGAGTTGTCCATAAAACATACATCACCGTTCAGACATAAAAATGATCTCAGAGCTTTGAAATGTACTTCTGATACATGTAAATGATCAGACAAACTAAATAAATGATGTTGTTTTCCATTCCATAGACTGATGGCACAGACAGTTTGATGACAAACTGATGACTTTCTAACTGTAACAGATCATTTTAATGTTCACCTCATGACTTCAGCCTCTTTAGTTTTCTCTTCTATCTTACCACTCTTGATAATGTAAGGAAGCAAACATATCTTTAAAAAGAGGGAATGTTAAACCATTAATTGATGCCTAGTACACGTGGAACACTGTGCAATTTCTTTGACTAATGTTTAGCAACACTGCAAACAAATCCACTGACCTACTGACTGTATTTCATCATTTAAGATGATCATATAATGAGAGTAAACTGGTTTTTCTCACTCGGAAATCTGTCAAGGCCTTGTACAGTCATATAAGTCTGTCATGCCTATAGCATTAACATTGCTTATGCTGTGTTTCTTATGCTTATGCTCAACTCACTGGTTATTGCATTCTTAGTAAAGGAAAGGATGAGGTTCAAGTCTGATTGTGTCACCTATAATTTGCAAGAGGTTAATCTGCAGGAGGTCTTGACAAATCAACTCTGATGTGGTTACTCAGTGTCTCCTCAAGGCCCGTGCGTTTGTGCAATACGGTATAAAGTTCATAGTTGTCCGCTTCTGAATTATTTTTACTGTGAGAAACCTTGTGATTGTTTGAGCAAGAATTGCACAAGGGCAGATTAGTAAAGTATGATCGCTTCAAAATAAACAATAACACCATTATTGTTAAGATTTTAACCCGTTATACTAGAACGATGACTTTTAACTCTTATGGGAGTGAGTCATGTTTCTATAAAAACCTCACACTACTTGCTTGTTTTCTTTCTCCATGTTCATCCTTAACTGGGTGACACTTTGTTTCCACATGCCATTTCCATCTTACAGCGCAAAACCCTTTATTTTTTCTAATCAAAACTGTCTCTTCAGTGTGTGAACCTGGACAAGCTTGAGCCGGTAGCTAATGAGGAACGACTGGTCAACAAATCCATGGGTCTCCTGGATCACCAGAAGTTCTGGGCTGGAATTGTGTTTCCGGACATTGGCCACACCAGCAGCGCCGACCTGCCACCCAATGTCAACTATAAAATACGCATGGACATTGATAATGTGGAGAGGACTAACAAGATTAAAGATGGGTAAGTGGTTGTTTTCACTCAGCATTTTATTTTTTTATTATTTAGTCACACATATTTTGTTGATTTTCCAACTGTCATGTTTTTATTGTCTTACTGATTTTCATCTTGTTTTGCAGCTATTGGGACCCTGGTCCTAGGGCGGACCCCTTTGAGGATCTTCGGTATGTTTGGGGAGGATTTTCTTACCTGCAGGATGTCATTGAGCAAGGAATCATCAGGGCTGTCACTGGCACGAAAGAGAAGACAGGAATCTACATCCAGCAGATGCCCTACCCCTGCTATGTGGATGATATGTAAGTGGAAGCTGTAGCGGAAAAAACAAGAGAACACATCTTTTATTCTTGAGTATTTGTGGCTGACCTTCCTGTGGCATGTTTCACAGTTTCTTGCGGGTGATGAGTCGGTCGATGCCTCTCTTCATGACCTTGGCGTGGATGTACTCAGTGGCCATCATCATCAAGGGTGTGGTGTACGAGAAGGAGGCCCGACTCAAGGAGACGATGAGGATCATGGGACTGAACAATGGCATCCTGTGGCTGAGCTGGTTCATCAGCAGTTTAATCCCGCTGCTGATCAGCGCAGGCTTGTTGGTGATGTTATTAAAGGTTGGTGCTGTCACTGACACACACACACACACATGCACATGTACACCCAGTTTGTCATCATGCAGGAATGTCTAGACAAGAAGTAAATGTACTCACGCTGATCACTGATGTTGTTTTACTCAGCATTTAACTTAATAGTGGCTCAGTTTTTCCCCCCATCATGTCCAGAAATTCAATTAAATGGTGAAAAACAAGTGATATCATTTGGTTTCTCTCTCTGTGTCCTCTCAGATGGGAAACCTGCTGCCTTACAGTGACTCAGGCGTTGTGTTTCTTTTCCTGGGATCCTTCGGCGTAGTGACCATCATGCAGTGTTTTCTCATCAGCACCCTGTTTTCTCGTGCCAACTTGGCAGCGGCCTGTGGTGGCATCATATACTTCACTCTATATCTGCCTTATGTGCTGTGTGTCGCCTGGCAGGACTATGTGGGCTTTGGAGCAAAAGTTGTAGTGGTGTGTAGAAAAAAAATGCAAATACACTTTCATGCACGAATACTCAGTATGGTCTCTTTTCTATCCACTAAACTCTGATTCTTCTCTTCCTCTCCTTAGAGTCTGCTGTCTCCTGTGGCTTTTGGCTTTGGATGTGAATACTTTGCCCTGTTTGAGGAGCAGGGGGTGGGAATCCAGTGGTCAAACTTGCTTGCCAGCCCTCTGGAGGAAGACAGCTACAACCTGACCACCTCCATCTGCCTCATGCTGTTTGATGCTGTGTTATACGGAATAATGACCTGGTACATTGAAGCCGTATTCCCAGGTGAGTCACAAAAAACGTTGTGGTATTTTACCCTGATATTGTCAAGAGTATTATGAGTTATTTACATGCAATCAATTGTATTGCAGGCCAGTATGGGATCCCCAGACCTTGGTATTTCCCTTTCACTAAGACATACTGGTGTGGAGAGAAAGAGAACAAGAACATCTCCACTCCTCTGTCGAAGAAGGGCAACGCTGAAGGTACTAATCATAATCCTTATTACTATTTTGATATTAAACATGACTGAAAATTGGTCTCAAGATCAAAGTAAAGATATTTTTTGTGTGCCATAGCTTATGTCATTGACAAGATGATGATGTTTTTATCTTATCCCCAGCTGTCTGCATCGAGGAAGAGCCAAGCCACATTGATCCAGGTGTTTACATCGAGAATCTGGTGAAGGTCTACAGCCACGGAAACAAACTGGCCGTTGACGGACTGTCCCTGAGATTCTATGAAGGACAGATCACGTCCTTCCTCGGGCACAACGGAGCTGGCAAGACCACAACTATGTAAGATAGCACACACATTATCTACAGTACTCTTCAGTTTAGCCGAGCTGAGAAACCGGTTCAAGGATTCTAAAACCCACCCAGCTGAAATGGTGATTGTTGTGTTCCTGCCTGGTTTTTCATAGGTCTATCCTTACTGGCTTGTTCCCACCCACCTCTGGAACTGCTTATATCCTGGGCAAGGACATCCGCACTGAACTCAGCACCATCCGACAGAATCTGGGCGTCTGCCCCCAACACAATGTGCTTTTCAGCATGTACGTATACAACATCACGGTCTGAATTTTTTGGACATTTTCAGCATCTTGTGCTTTGCTAATTGTGAGATTTGCTGTAATCCAGGTTGACAGTAGAGGAACACATCTGGTTCTACGCCCGCCTGAAGGGTCTGCCAACAGAGAAGGTGAAGGCCGAAATGGAACAAATTGTGAATGATGTTGGGCTGCCTCACAAACGACAGTCTCGCACAAGCACCCTGTCTGGTCAGTTTTGTATTTTCAGTTTTTAACTTCCCTTTATTTCACAATTAATATTAGATGTGCAACATGTGGAAAAGTTACATGTGGATTTTATTTTGGAAAACATCTTTCTGATTTGTTTCTTTTTCTTGTCTTTTCAGGTGGGATGCAGAGGAAGCTGTCGGTGGCCCTGGCTTTTGTTGGAGGCTCAAAGGTTGTGATTCTGGATGAACCTACTGCTGGAGTCGATCCCTACGCTCGCAGGGGCATCTGGGACCTGCTGCTCAAATACAGACAAGGTAAATAAAGCTAATATTACCTTTTTGGTCCTAAAGTTGTTGTTTTTTTTAATTTTCATTTCACCATTTTACACATGCAGCTTTTTGTAGTTACATGTTTGAAATAACATTAATAGAAAGGCAAATTAATTTGTCTGTCCCTCTCTCAGGTCGCACCATCATCCTGTCCACTCATCACATGGATGAAGCCGACATCCTGGGTGACCGAATTGCCATCATCTCCCACGGCAAGCTGTGCTGTGTGGGTTCGTCGCTCTTCCTGAAAACACAACTGGGAACAGGCTACTACCTGACTCTGGTCAAGAGAGACTATGACTTGTCACTGCAGTCCTGCAGGAATTCTGCCAGCACAGTGTCCTACAGCAAGAAAAACGAGAAGGTGAAAGATGTAACCAGAAGTATTATACAAGTGTTTCATAGAGAAAGGGGAGATATGAAATATTCTGTTTTTAATAGCTGTGAAGAAAACAACATTATCATTTTTCAATCTCTAACATTGTTGTAAAAGAAAAAATGAGAAAACTTTTTTTCCCCGTGTGATCTATTGAGTTTTTTTCTTTGTTCTTAGCTGTTTACCTTCTATGTGTTTTGTTCAGGAGGACAGTGTATCGGAGAGCAGCTCAGATGCTGGCCTTGGCAGTGAACCAGAAAGTGAAACCACCACCATTGGTAAGAACTGACAATAGTCTAGCTTATTTTCTTATAAAATTAAACCCGTCTCATCAGCATGAACTGGGAATGAATGTTACATAATCTATGCTGAAATGTTAAATTAGCCGAGTGAGGCTTAAAAGATAATTATGCTAACTGTTCATTCTTTCCTACAGACGTCTCCCTCATCTCCAACGTGATTTTCAAACACGTCCCAGAGGCTCGCCTGGTGGAGGATCTCGGCCATGAACTCACCTACATCTTGCCCTACCAGTCTGCTAAGGATGGTGCGTTTGTGGAGCTCTTCCACGAGCTTGATGACCGACTCACTGACCTCGCAATATCAAGTTATGGAATATCTGATACCACCCTGGAGGAGGTAAGTAGTACTGAAGAGCTGCATGACCTTTTATGTGCGGTTAAATTTGGCTGTAGTAATAAACATGCTCATGAATAGAATGAAACTGATTTACGAATTATGTTTCATTAGCTGTTTATATCCGTCTGTAGCCATCTGTTTTCAGCTTAGTCAGTCTTTTAATCTTATGCTTTCCCATTCCCCAGATATTCCTGAAAGTGGCTGAGGACAGCGGAGTGGATTCTGTTGAGCTTTCAGGTGAGATTTAGGAAGGTTTTTTTTAAAATACATTCACATGCATTGCAGGTCAAACATTTTGTATGTAGACAGCAGACATGAAACTCATAGTTTAAATAAACACTCTGACTGTCCTGTTGCTGCAGATGGAGTCGTACCAACTAGGACTCGTCGTCGTCATGCATTTGGAGACCACCAGAGCTGCCTGAAGCCCTTCACTGAGGATGACTTTGACTTCAATGACTCTGAAGGTGATCCAGGTAGAGATATGCCATCTGGCACGCGGTGCAATGATAGAAACAGCGTTGTTGCTGTCAGTCATTTGATCTTTCACTCTGTGTTTGTACCTGAACTGTTGACATACAAAAGTGCAGTAAAATACTGATCTGCGTTGCCAAACATACAGATCTGTGGCTTTTGTTTGTTAAATTGCATTTGCATTTTCTCTTAGAACTATTACAAAATAGGAAACACGCTTAACCATGTTGCAAGTTTGCTAATATGCACCGTGCTGTCTCCGTCCAGAATCCCGTGAGACCGATTGGCTCAGTGGAACAGATGGCAAAGGTTCATATCAGGTCAAAGGCTGGAATCTGAAGAGACAGCAGTTTGTTGCACTCCTCTGGAAACGATTCCTTTACGCTCGGCGCTCTAGGAAAGGCTTCTTTGCTCAGGTACACTGATGCTAATTTCATATGCACGGACTGTAAACAGCTTCAGTAGTCTTTTGTTTTGCATCAGTTATGCAGAGTTTTGTGACAACTGAAACCTTTTACCAAAGAACTACTAATTCTGAGTCATGTCTGTATTTATGTATGTTAGTTGTAATAAATTTTCATGATGGTGTTTTTCAGATTGTTCTTCCAGCGGTATTTGTGTGCATTGCCCTGGTGTTCAGCCTGATTGTTCCTCCATTTGGAAAGTACCCCAGTCTGGCTCTGGATCCTGGCATGTATGGAGAACAGTTTACCTTCATCAGGTGAGCTATCTTTCCCTCTGTCTGGAAAACTGAAAAATACACTCTATATCTAATTGTTGTGCAGGAAAAAATAGTTTTTTCTGCTTTTATCCTAACGGTCTATTAACTTCTAACTTTCAGTTTACATCCATCAAATCACTCTCTTTTCATGTCAAGCAAAAATAAAGGAACAAGCACATTTTTGAAATAAATGTGCTATTTCCAACTACAAAGTCTGCAACTCATTAAAGATGTAAAAGGTTACCTAACTGTGCTAAGGTTTTCATGCAGCCTCACTCACGCGATGAGTGCGTGCTGACATGTGTGCTGAACACAGCTGTTACAGGAATTTGCTTTAAGTGCTGTGAAGTAACTGGTTTTGAAAGAGCGGTGGTGTCATAAATTATTGATAGATGTCAAGGTCTCTGTGCATCTTATTCATATTTCTAACGCCTTGTTCAACCGTCTAAACAGCCAATATTAGTTATGTGCTTCTAAAGGCAATGGGTTCTCTTGTGTCTTTGTAGTAATGACATACCTGAAGACCCTCACAACAACAAACTCTTGGGAGCGCTAAAAGAAAAACCAGGCTTTGGAACACGTTGCATGGAAGGAGAGCCCATACCGTGAGTTCTGAGATAAAAACTTAACTTACATTTACGTAGGAAACTAAAAAACATATGGATCTACAGTAGATTTTACATTCAGCTGAACTTTTAGAATAATGCCCATATTGTAGTTGATGCACATACGTGAAGATTTAGAGTTCAATATTTATTCTTCTCTGTCTGTGTTTCAGGGACACTCCTTGTGCTGCAGTTCTAGATGAGTGGTCGGTCCCACAAGTCTCTCAAAGTGTAAAGGACATGCTCGACAAAGGCAACTGGAGCATGGAGAATCCTTCTCCCTTGTGTGAGTGCAGCTGTGAAGGGCGAAAGAGGATGCTGCCTGAATGTCCAGCTGGAGCTGGAGGACTTCCACCACCACAGGTGAGTGAAGACAAACAGAATCGAAACTGAAATACAATTTAAAATTGAGTATAGTGAATGTGAGGTATCAGCTACACAAACAAACAAAAGTTAATTAACTCTTGGGCCTGTTGTTGTTTCCAGATGAAGATCAGTGACAAAGACACTCTGCAGAATCTGACCGGCAGAAATGTGTCAGACTATCTGGTGAAGACCTATGCTCAGATCATCGGCAAGAGGTAACACTCACGTGAAACTTTATTTTCCTTTACACTGCTTTCATATTTGGGATTTTAATTCTTATTATTCATGGAAGCACTAAGCATGGATTTATTTTTTCTCTTACAGCCTGAAGAACAAGATTTGGGTCAATGAATTCAGGTACATTATCGGACATAAAGCATGTGTAGTAGTTTATGTCTATAATATTGATTAGAGTGCTTCTCTACTGCATCCTTGTCTGACGTTAAAATGACTGTACTTTTTAACAGATACGGTGGATTCTCGCTGGGCGCCAGGAATTCTCAGTTTCTGTCTCATAAAGATGAAATTGATGTTGCGATTGCTCAGCTGAGGAGACGCTTCCGTCTTGAAGGAGTAAGATCCTATTACATTGTTATGATACATACTGCAATAAAGTGGTTCACAGAAGCTTTTAAACAATAAAATGTGATAAAATGCCTACAGTGGTTTTAGTTAGTCGGGGTAAAAAGATGTATACAGGGACTTTACATGTCTGCTTTGTGTATAAACACAACTATAGTGAACTGAGACTTGATTTATTATTGCAAGTCTGATCCGTGTCTGTTTACCCATGTGCTAAAGAAGCCTGTATCTCTCTCTCACTCTTACTCTCTCCTTTTCTTTCTGTTTTGCCCGTCCTCCAGGGAACTGCAGCAGATCGTTTCTTTCACAGTCTCTCCAGTTTTATCCAAGGATTGGACACCAAGAATAACGTCAAGGTTAGCGCACACACACATGCAGACTCTGGTTATACAACAGCACGTGGCTCTGGAGGTTTGCCATTGAGTCCCCCTGAACTATTCCCTCAGCAATGTCAGTTGTTAAACCCACAATATGGACACAATGTGCTTCATACACTTGATTCATATTGTGCAATTTGATGTGATTAATTGATTAATTGATTCGCTGATTTCTGCTTCAACCCAGATAATAGACTATAGCAGCAAACCATATATTCATCTTTATTTATCTTGATTCAGTTGGCTGTTAGGCAGAACCTACAAATATGCCTCAATTATAACGCAAAAACAATTAAAAATGCATTAGAATTTTGAAACTTGAAAGGCTACTGTGACTTCAGGAAAGAAGAATAAGGGCTAAAGAGGGAGACAGAGTAGTGAGGAAAAGATATTTTGGGAACAAATTTGTATGTGGCACCTCACAAAAGCATGATCTTTACTCTCATATAGATTCAGCTGATTTTCAAGCTACTAGTTTACTTGCAGGATGCTCCGTTTGTCTTCTAATTTTTCAGAGTTTAATCTTTCACATCTCCTTCTCTTCTATCCAGATCTGGTTTAACAACAAGGGCTGGCACAGTATTGGTTCCTTCCTCAACGTCATGAACAACGGCATCTTAAGAGCGAGTCTGCCGGCTGGAAAGGACCCAACAAAGTTTGGCATCACTGCCTACAATCATCCACTTAACCTCACCAAGGAGCAGCTGTCACAGGTCGCATTGTGAGTATTACAGTAAATATGGGGGTGAAGTCAGAACTTTCCATACCTTTGATCTTTCCTAACACACGATCATTCTCAACGGTGTCTTGTCCATTGTCTCTCTTTCCCAGGATGACGACATCAGTGGATGTGCTGGTGTCCATTTGCGTGATCTTCGCCATGTCCTTTGTCCCTGCCAGCTTTGTGGTTTTCCTCATCCAGGAAAGAGTGAACAAGGCCAAACACATGCAGTTCATTAGTGGAGTACAACCCTTCCTCTACTGGTTGGCCAACTTTGTGTGGGATATGGTAAGAACTTTCACTGTTTGACACAACTGGCTCCACAGCACTGCAGAAAAAAGTCAGAATGTCCAAGACTGTAATCTTAATGTTGCAGAATAAAATGATCTGAAACCTCTTCCTCCCTCTCTTGTAGTGCAACTACATAGTTCCGGCCACACTGGTGATCATCATCTTTGTGTGTTTTCAACAAGAAGCTTACGTCTCCTCCACCAATCTGCCCGTGCTGGCCCTGCTGCTGCTGCTCTATGGGTAAATTGGACAGACATTTAGAATTGTTTGGGTCCTGCTGTCTTTATTTTTTATTTTTCTCTAGCCTGTTTATATCTAAAAACAAATTTGTGTCTTTTTTTCAGATGGTCAATCACCCCTCTGATGTACCCAGCCTCTTTCTTCTTTAAGATCCCCAGTACAGCCTATGTGGTCCTAACCAGTGTCAACATACTGATAGGAATCAACGGCAGTGTGTCCACTTTTGTCCTGGAGCTGTTTGGAAGCAATGTAAGAAAATTATTAGCAGCAGTAGATTGATTGAGGAACTGAAAATATAAAAAACAAACATTTTTTTCAAGTCACATAATTACTGCTGACCCCTTCATGACCTAATACTGACTTCATTCCTCTTTCAGGAAATCGGTGGCATCAATGACATCTTGAAGAATGTGTTCCTCATCTTCCCTCACTTCTGCTTGGGCAGAGGACTGATTGACATGGTGAAGAACCAGGCAATGGCTGATGCTTTAGAAAGATTTGGTAAGAAAAGCAAACTTTTATTTTCACCTCTAATAAATGTATTCCTATTGTGTTGACAACAAAGGAAAAAGTGCTATAACGCCTGTTCTGTTGTAGGTGAAAACCGATTCCGCTCTCCTCTGGCCTGGGACATGGTTGGAAAGAACCTGTTCGCGATGGCCATAGAGGGTGTTGTCTTCTTCTGTATCACCGTCCTCATTCAGTACCGCTTCTGCATCAAGGCCAGGTGGGTGCCTTTTGGTTCGCTACACGTGTGATTAGTCGACTTTTACAGTCCAGAAATGGGTTAAAAGCTCTTCTCCTCAATTCACAACACTCCCGACTAAGACGCACCTCAAAACAATGACTGGATGCGGTTTAAATTTTCCTCTGAGATTCAAATCTGAAAGACACTGTAAGTCTATCCTAAATGGGACCTCTCCTGGCTGTGCCTTTCCAGGTCATCCACCAGTCATCTGAAGCCGATTGGAGAGGAGGACGAGGACGTGGCCAGAGAGCGACAGAGGATCCTGAGCGGTGGAGGACAGTCAGACATCCTGGAGCTCAGGCAGCTCACCAAGATTTACAAGCGGAAACAGAAGCCGGCCGTAGACCGGCTGTGTGTTGGCATCCCTCCTGGAGAGGTAAAGATGTCTTCTAGCTGTTACACCTGTCACACCACTCGAATTAAACAGTGGACTACGATTGTTGGTTACACTGTCTTAATTACAAGATGTGCAAGTCTGTTGTCCGCTAAAAATGACTCGGGTTATTCAGTAATGAATGTGTTAGATCAATCATAATATCTCTTTCCTACAGTGTTTTGGTTTGCTGGGGGTGAACGGAGCAGGGAAAACCAGCACCTTCAAAATGCTGACAGGAGACTCTGTGGTCACCAATGGGGAGGCCTACCTGGCTGGCAAGAGGTGAGAGAAGACAAGAATTTCTGGAAAATATTGAATCGAAGGATAAATTATGTTTCTAAATATATTTTACTTTCTATAAAGCTTATAAACTCGTCTTTCTGTGTTTTCCAGTGTCACTACAGAGATAGATGAGGTGCATCAGAACATGGGCTACTGTCCTCAGTTTGATGCCATCAACGACCTCCTGACTGGCAGAGAGCATCTGGAGTTTTACGCTATCCTGAGAGGAGTGCCCGAGAAGGAAGTCTGTGAGGTCAGCACCAAACAAATACATTACCACACACTCACATATTGGTCTTTTATATGTAAATTAGACTTGTAACTCTATCTGTGCAGTCTTGTTTTTCTGTTTTTGTGTTTTAATTAGGCATTATATCAGATGATGGTTGATACCAGTAAACCACCTCCACAATTCTGCAGCCATTTTGTCAACAGATGACTGATACTCATGCAAACTCTTTCCCATCCACTAGGTGGCGGAGTGGGGCATCAGGAAACTTGGTTTGGTCAAATATGTGGACAAGTCAGCAGGCAGCTACAGTGGGGGCAACATGAGGAAACTGTCCACTGCTATTGCTCTCATAGGAGGACCTCCTGTTGTGTTCCTGGTCAGTGAAAAAAAACTAAAACAATTTCATAATGCATTGCAGAACAACAACAGTAAATGTGTGTTTAACAAGATTTTATAGCAGCTACTTAGTGTCTTTTTGTTGCTTGTTAATAGGATGAACCAACAACAGGGATGGATCCGAAGGCACGTCGTGCCCTCTGGAACGCCATCCTGAGCATCATCAAAGAAGGACGATCTGTTGTCCTGACCTCTCACAGGTGAGACAAGGCATCACAATTTATTTAATCAGTTAACAGAAGTAGATAATTAAATAAAAAGACGTGTTTCCTGCTCAAATTCTATGTTTAACCTATCATGAATAATCTGTTTCTCTTGCTTTTTACAGCATGGAGGAGTGTGAAGCTCTCTGCACCAGGATGGCCATCATGGTCAACGGCAGGTTCCGCTGTCTGGGCAGTGTACAACACCTCAAAAACAGGTAGGACACACAACACAACGTTTCTCAACACTGTGGCTCACAGAAATGTGGACATCTTTACACTTTCTGGAAATGTTTAAATGACAAATCTTATGGATTGCAGCACTGGCCAATTATTGCAGTTACAAAAAGTAATAAGACTTTAATATGTCGCAAAAGTAGTTTTTGCTTAGCAAAATATACAGGTTTGGTCTTGAAAATGCTCTGACATACAGGGCTTATTTGTGGTAGCTGCAACAAAGAACAGCCGAGTCTGTACAATTACCAGTGATAATCACAGAATCAAAGACAGAGGCAAAAAGATAGAAATGAATTTATACATTATTAAAATGTGTTTTTTGTGTTCCCGTCAGGTTTGGTGATGGCTACACCATCATCCTGCGGGTGGCGGGGCCGAACCCAGACCTTCGGCCGGTGATGGAGTTTATCGAGCGGGAGCTGCCAGGGAGCACGCTGAAGGAGAAACACCGCAACATGCTGCAGTACCAGCTTCCCTCGTCCCTCACCTCCCTCGCCCGCATCTTCTCCCTGCTCTCGAAGAACAAGGAGGCACTTAGCATAGAGGACTACTCCGTCTCTCAGACTACGTTAGACCAAGTAAGCGAGCGCCCTCCATGACCAGAACAAGGTTGTGACTTCAATTCAGTCAAAATCTAATGTGTTTTTCCTCCTTTTTTCTCTCCTGCAGGTGTTTGTAAATTTTGCCAAGGACCAAAGTGACGAGGACCATTTGAAAGATGTCCATCTGAGCAAGCGGGACGCTATTGTAGTAGACATTTCCCAGCTAAACTCTTTCCTCATGGACAACAAGACCAGGGAGAGCTGTGTCTGATTCCTCAACATACCATCAGTGGGAGTTGCTTTACTCCTCCCACCCTCCCCCCTCACAGTCTAGAAAAGATGGACCATAAAACTGTAGGGGGGAGACGAACTGTGTTCTTTTTTTTTTATTTCTACTTTTTAGTCTTTTTTAATTGTTATCATTTCTCAGTGGACCTGCACTTCAGCGCACAGCCTCTTGAAAAGGCAGAGACTGCAGGTATCGTGACAGACACTGAAACAATGAAAACTCAATGCAAATCAATGCAAGAAATATCTATAAATATATTTAAGATGAGAAGATATTTGTGTGAGGGTTGGAGACTGGTGCTTCTCCTTCACTAGGTGGTTAGGTGGAAAGAAAAGACCAGAACACTTGAAGTGACGGCAGGATTTGAATCCTGTGTTAGACTGGAAAGCATGTAGCCTGGCTACTCACTCAACAGACAAGACACAGGGGATGTTAGAATGGCATCTCCAGCTTTTAATCCCCTTTCCTCAAAGTAGTTAGCAGTAGTCAGGGAGACAGTGTATTTGCTACTCTGTCTTGAGAAATCGTGATAGTGTAAAACTAAAAAAAATGATTCCGGATCATTCACTGCCAGTTGCTGAAAGATGGACTGACGGCTTTTTTTATTCAGGGTCTAAGCTATCGATTTCTCCAAGCGCAGTCGTTTTATAATGCAAATGATGCTAAAAGCAAAACGCATTTACAATCCAGTTTCTGTCACAAATGTGCAATCGTCAACAATAATTTTTACTAATTAGATTTTTCAAGATAATTTAATTCTCCTAGACAAACGTAACCTCTATAGAGATTTTCTTTTCTTCGTTTGGATAACAATTAAGACTGCTAACCAAGTCGTCTTTATTTTATTTGTTGTTCTCGGTGTCCTTGACTTTGTCCAGCACAGTGCCTATACTGGTGGAGAGAGAAATTTGAGCACTCCATTAAAAACAACAATGTATGTAGGCTGCCAAGGAATGTATAGGACAGATACCAACATGCATCAAAGCACAAAAAGAGCCTTTTTGTGAAGAAACTTGACTGTATTGTTTATAAGATCTTGTCCTTCATTGTCAAAAACAAAAGAAAAAAAAATCTTGTGGTTCCTTGGTGTCTGTACAAGATGTGCAGTCTGCTATACTGGCTTGTTTTTACCCACCCTGCCCTCTTGAAATGGAACTGAAGGCGAATTAGACACAAGTTGACTAAGAGGTTACTGAAGACTTTGGACTGTGTTTTTTTGAAAGTGACCTGGAAATATATACTGCATGCTTTCCAGTGGGCCACACATCTGGACTATCAATGCTTCTATGTGTGTACCAAAGCATGCTGCCAGATCTGCGTGTGAAGGAACAGAGAGGCCAGAAATCTGCTTCGTTCTTGTTGGATTATCAACACAGACATATGTGGGAAGTCCCAAATGATGTTGTGATTTTTGGCAGTGAGATGAATCAGATGGAAACGCTTTTCTAAATGCCCATGTTAGGGCACTACGGGAGTGTTTAAGACCTGAGCCAGTACCAATGTGGATATTATGTACAGTAGCAATTTTGTGATGTCGAGTCAAAAAAAAAAATGTTACCAGTGGAGTGAACAAACAGTATCTGTGCCAAAAGGAACTCAACATGCATCTTTGATCAACCAGCATATTGTTGAGGAGGAAAATGTTTTGTAAAGTTTAAGTTGTGCTTTGATTTCAGGTCTTTATCCATCAGCTCAACCACAGAAATCCTCCTCTTCGCATTGTCAGCAGCTTGAAACAAAAAGGCACATATGTCAAATTTGTGCTCTCATTCAGTCTTATTTGGACTGCAAATCCTTTCTAGTCTGTAGAACTGTTGCCAAATTCTAATCTTTTTGTTAGTTCACGTTCAGAAACTGCCACACTGAAGTTAACTGTACTGTTAGTTATTCAAAATTTAGAGGTGTGGTTGAGATATTTCACAGAATTGTTTAGAAGACATGGTCAACAAGGCAGAGTGGATATGAGGACCGTGTCAAATAGAATTGTGCTGTAATGCTTTATAATTCAAAAATTAGCCAGGGTTTAAATTCATGACAGATTGTCATTACAGGTGCTCTGTGTCATACAAAATCTTGGAAGGGGTTTCTGTTATCTCTGGGATCTAATACTTGCTCCTTTACCAGCTCTGAGAGTCTGATCCTTGTCCTAGCAAACCCCTATTTTCTTTGAAAAATGAGCACTTTATAGGCTTTATAGCCTTTTCTTTAAACTGTGTAGAAATAGAGATTTGGTTATGGAAAATGAAACCTGTTTAAAAAAAACAAATCTCGGCACTGGAATACAGACACAATTCAGATAAAATTAAGCTACGCCACTGCATTTAAAGACTTGTTTCAGACTTGAAACAGAGAAGGAAGGCTTACATGAGATTGAGAGACAGGAGTGAGTCAAAGAGAGAAATGCAGGACAGTACTAAGGTGGGGATTTTTCTCTTCTTGTGCTCAATATTATTATTTGTTTACATTTTTAGGTATTACAGCTGTTTGAGTCTGTTACCCATTGTGTATAGTTACTCTTTACATTAATAAAAATTCATACATTTTGAAAAAAAAAAGACTCCTGATTTGCTTTATCGTGTCCTGTATACGTATATGTGAGCTTGTCATGTGCAGACACTGTGTGTTTGTTCCTGTGTGCTGATGACAAATGGTTTCCACATTTCGCAAGCGCTTGCGTGTCCATTTTTCATCTGCTGTGTTCTCACGCACATAGGGTTAAACTGGCTGCAAAAACAGCAGCACACAGGTGTCCGGCACTCAGAGTTAATCATCCAACAACAGCATGACTTGGAAAGTTATTTTTCTGGGACTTCTGCTCGTCTGTGTCGCCGCAGGTAACAAAGAAAAAACACTTTTTTTGAGATGTTTTTGGTGTGTTTTAGTTGTACAGTTGATATAGTATGCAAGTCATCAGGGCAAATTGTATTTAGAAGCTACTCAATGAAAAATAGTGATCTATTGAATATGGTCATGTGTTGTTCTCAAACACTGAATTAAAGAGGGTTCAATTCCGCCTCTTCGACCGTTGTCAGCAAAATAGGTCAAACTCACATCTAAAATTATCTGATGTCCTGATAAACATAATCTATTTCACTCATTTATGACAGTATTGCGTTGAGTCTTACATAATAGGCACCTGTGTGCTCTACTTATATATTTTTGTATACAACAAACAACATTTTCAAGTGTATCACAGGTATTATAATTACTTTTCTCCTCCTAGAAGGCATTAATGTAATTTGAATCAGCTAAGTTAGTTTTATAAGCTTTAAATCTCAATATTTTCCCTCCATGTAAACTGGGTTAGTTATGTATTTACATGTAAGCTGAACTTTATTCATTTATGGTTGGTCTGTTTGTCTTAAAGGTGCAGAGGAGAAGTCTCCACATCAGAGAAGGGTGAGGTTTATTTAACAGTAGTAGCATGTGAGTGACTGTGTGTGTATAGGAAGGTGTTTGTGCGTTGTTGGCTGGATGTGTAGAGTGAAAATAACTTAAATTCAAAATCATTAATTTCAGATTAGAATAAAATATTATCATGTGAGATTTTAATGGTTAATTTTTTGGCAGCCTTCTTGTCTTGACACGTCAGAGATCTTGGCGTGTCCCATGAATCTCGCCCCTGTGTGTGGCAACGATGGGAACACATATGCCAACGAGTGTTCACTGTGCGCCCACAGTCGGTGAGCACACACAGCTGCTCCACACTAATTACATTCACACATCCGGATAGAGGATAAAATGCCTGTGCTGCCCTCTGCTGGTGAAAGAGTTCAGGGACTCTGGCTAATGGCAGCTGATTCAAACACGTAAAGACTACACAGTTTAGTCCTCAAAGAAGTACTTCATTTTACAGTAATTTTAGTAAAGTGATGGAAGTGAAAAGACAATTTTACAGACTCTAAAATGTAATTGTAATGATGGATGGTTTTGTCAGTGTGTAGCTCCTGCTGAAATCTGGTCAGACATGTTGCTTTTCAGCTAACCACCGAGCTACTGTGCAGCCCTGTCTCAAAATTCATTTTTTGTTAAACTTGTAGCTCAGTTTGCTTTTTACACAAATGACATTCGCGGCTTCATTCAGTTTATCTAAAACCTCATTACACTCCCTACACATTCAGAGATAATGACAGAGTGTGATGTCTGACTTCCCAGAAAAATCTGACCTCATTCTAACCCTGAGTACAATCGCTAATGAAACTATGACCTACACGTCAACCACCGGAATCAATCGCAGCCATGTCATGTCATTATTCTCTTCACAGAAAAATCAAGATGGACATTTACATTGTCAAGGACGAGAGCTGCTGATCTGCACAGCCGGTGATGTCACCGCCAAGGGACCAACCATGATCTGATTATCACACCAAAATGAGTCTTTGAAATGACAACTGGATTCCAAATATGTGTCATTTTCATGAAAAATAAATTTCAATGAGCAGCAACCTTGTGATATTTTCTTTTGTTAACTGAGACATTTCACCAAATCTGACACTAATAAGGATCATGTACACAGAGGGCATAAAACAGATGGTCCAGTGTGTGTAACTTCTGCAGTAAAATCAGTACCAGGGCGAAAGAAAACAAATAAAGGAGATATCATTAACTTGATAATGTAAGCTAAGTAACACTCCTCTGAAAGGTGAAGGCAGAGGGTGAATGATCGGTAGGTGAGCTCAGTGGAAGAGTGGACTGTTTGCACTCCTTATACTGAGTAACACAGTGGTCAATAGTGTGTGTGTGAAAGGGAAAAAGAGATCTGGACTAAAAGAAAAACAGTGACATAAAATGTTAAATCCTGAGGTCAAAGGTCAGATGTGAGTCACATGGTTGAAACCAGGAAAAGGGGAAGCGATATCAAACCACAGTTGCTTCCTTTGTCCATGCAGCCGAGCAGACACACCGTTCTCTCGACCTCATAGGCAGCAGCATATCAAACATGATAAGAAACCAAAGGGAACAGCTGTGAGTACAGACTTCAAATGACGTATATCATTGTCATTAGTGTTACAGTGTTTAATTTTGCAACTGTTTGTTCTTATTTTGCTATGCTAATGCCACGTTCAATTTAGGATTCACATTTAAGATTGGTTTCACTCCGGTCATTACCTTAGTTGACCTGGACTTTGCTCTATTCAAGTCTGCCTTGTCATTTGCTCTAATTCAAGGTTCTACTTTGCTCTGCTGCACTGCATTATCTAACGTCATGATCATATTGTCCTAGTTTCTCCAATTTTTCCAGAATTGATGACTGTCAAAGTGGAATCTCTGTGGAGCTCTTCCTCCATCTTTCACTCTTACCATCAGTAAGTTTTCCATTAATTGAACATTCCTGCCACATACCACCAGCGATTTTCATGAGTGCAGGGAGCTCCTCCAAAGCCGAAGTATATTCATTTATGTTAGTCTCTTTCTTTGGTAAATAAGTAAAAGGTGTGTTTTATTGGTGGTTGTGGTTGAATTTTTTTTGTAGGGAAATAGCCATTGTAATGATAAAGTGTCTCTGCACATGAAACCTTCACAACAAAACGAGATTACCCCTGAAGTATTTAGCGGCGACAGTCACAGCATCCTTGGCTTAACGCTGCCCAAAACAATTGTGACTGGTTTAAAGAAACCCGAACAAGCCAGATCGTTTTCTCTCTAAAGCAGAATTATAGTGAGGTGCAGCCAGATCATTGTGTTTTACAGATTGATCTGGCTGGACGAGACTGTAGCAGTGTTTGGTTCATTTGAGGAGTAGCTTGGGATCCTCCTGAGCCACAATCCGTCCCATAGAGGGCTTTTTAAAAAAAAAAAGAAAGAAAGAAAGAAAGAAAAAGAAACTTTAAACAGGTGAAATTCATGATTTTTTTAAAAATTGATTTTTATACATCATTACTCACTGAGCAGAGTAAATAGGTTTCTTGCCTAAAAGGATGTGGCTCAGTTGAATTTAAAGCTACAGCTACTGAAACAACCTATTTGGAACAGGGCTGACACCAGCATGGTAGAAATCGCAACATGTGCAGTATTTTAAGCTGAAACTGGAAAACATGTGAGACTCACGAGAACTTGCTAAAAAGGGGTTTAATATGGGACCTTTAACAGAGGACGCAGGTGTAGTAGTGATAGAGTTACAATTACAATGTACAAGAGCATGACAACATAAAGTACACCACCAAGGACTACAAAGCAGCAATGCTATGAGCAATTGGAATACAGAATAACAGCATTATAACAAACAACTGCAACACAACACAGGGGTACATTCACTACCACAGCTGCCAGAAACAAGCAGACAGGTACAACAATGTAGGAGAATCCAAGGTAACATCAGATTTTTATAGTGTGACCCCCTGAATCCAGTGTTCTATAACATTTGTCAGCCTATTTCCACTTTCACATAGTCACAAACAAATCATTATTCCAGTGAGTAGTGTTATTCATTTTTTTATGCATTATGTACTGACATCTTGTCTTCCAGGTGGTGATTATAGGGGTGCTCTCATTCCTCCAGAAAAGACAGAAGAAATGTACCATTGACCACAGACTGACCTTCCTAAAGGGGCGTTTTGCTGTTGTAGTGTAAGCAAGCTGCAGCAACAGCAATCCTTTCAGAATGCTTTATCCATATTTCTGCTATTCTGTGATGTATATCAGGCCACTACAAGAGCAATATGGGTTTATTTGCATTTATGTCACTGTATTTATCTTGTGCCCCAGGCCTTTGGATACTATAGGCGGCCTCAGTAATCGATGGTCCTATGGCTTCGCGTATGGTGCAGTTTCGAGCAGCGTCCTGCTGCTCTTCTCTGAACGTTACCTCCTCTTCGATGTTCCAAACTGGGCCAGAGGTACATTGTTTTCCTCTTTACCAAACAGATAAAACAAATAATATGTCGACTGATGCAGTGTTCTGTGACTGTCATCCTCAGCTATTGTGTACCTGATTGGAGCTTTAGAAGTGGGCCTGGCATATTTCCCTGTCTTTGCCTGTTTGTCCACACCATTCAGAATGGTCGGAGCAGTGCTGGGAATACTCTACTCTGTGGCCTGGTAAACACTAATTCATATTATATTCTCCCTAGTGTGTAACTTTACTGCATCGTAAAAACTAAAGTACAACTGATGCACGTGCAACTTCTTAAAAGATAACAAAAAACTTCCAGAATAAAAGAAGCTGGGCAGTTCATAATCAGATAAATTAGTAAACATGTGGATGGTGAAATTATAATAGTCTTCAACACATCTTCAATCTCTGTTTTTAGGATCATCGTTACAGTCTGGGATACATTCACCTGTCCCGATGGTAAGGTAGGGGAGTACAAAACCCAGCATGAAATCCAAACCCATCAGAATGGGCCTGTTGCCATGTGGTTTCCATCAAGCCATTGTTTGTGATTTTTAAAGATCTTGGGAAGATACCAGAAGATCATTTCCCAGTGGCCCTGCATCCTCTCCTTCATTTTCCTCCTGGGACGATTTCTTTATATACTGATTAAAGCTGTTCGAATACGTCTGCAACTGGAACCAGAGGTCAGCAGGACTAACACATAACTCGTTATGATTCTTGCTGTGTGTTATATCATTTATGATGCTTTTGCATTTATTTTGTTCTCATTTTCTTGTTTTACAGTCTGTCTGTTATTATGCGAAGTTGGCCAATATTTTTGCTAAAATATCTTACATTTTTAAATGATAGATTGGCAATCAACTGTAGGATTTGAAGTGGTTACTATAAATAACTGTGTTGTTTTATATAAAAACCTTTGTATGAGTATGAATTTGCTGAATCTGCCACCAGGACCCTGGAGAGCTAAATGAACAGCACCAGGTGCAGCATGTTAAGAGACTACTGAGGAAAACAATCAGGTAGAAAAACACACTTAAACTACCCGTGCATCACGCCATGCTGCTATCGAAGTTATAATGCACAATGACGTTCCATTTCTTTATAAAGGTGTCATTTCTTCCTACTTCTTACAGAAATACTAAAAGTACTGTGCGGTTTACAACTTTGCACTGCTTCCAAAATCACTGAATAAATTTCCAGAATTTGTTCCGTTTTTGACCACGTAGAGCCATGATTTAGAATTAAGCTTTTTGTTATGTATAAGTCAACATGTACATGTCGAGGTTTAATGAGTGAGATCTGTATTTGCAGACATAGTTGTCACATTATATCCACTATATTTGACGTTAATGTTGTGTGTCTTAATGAAGTTCAGTGCAGAATGATTAAGTCCAGTGAAAAATTTGTAAGTTTGGCATACTTGATATGAAACTATGCCAAAAGCAAGGACATCAAAGGACACTGGCTTCTTTTGAATCTCAAAGTGGTCTTGTAGTTGCAGCACTTAAAGGTGACAGCACACAGTCATGGAATCACACATAGCAGCTCTGACCTTCCTTTCTGTGTTGCAGTCGGCCACTCACCTGGTTCGAGAGGCGAGTGTATGACTGGGACCCTTACTTCAAGTTTCCCAACAGGCTCATTGGCACTGCAATTATATCCCTTATAGGCCTATATTTGGTACAGATAAACATGATTTATATTTCAGTTGTGTAAAACTAAATCATTTGTGCTTCTACTGGAGGTACTGCTATATTTATGTGTCTTTTTGCCTTTCCTGTAGATGACACTTGCGGACTACAGCCTCAGTGATGTTGCTTTTGACCACATAGAGAGGTGGAAGGATACTCTACAA
Source organism: Acanthochromis polyacanthus (assembly GCF_021347895.1). Classification (NCBI taxonomy): domain Eukaryota; kingdom Metazoa; phylum Chordata; class Actinopteri; family Pomacentridae; genus Acanthochromis; species Acanthochromis polyacanthus. The sequence continues at coordinate 17,420,363 of NC_067115.1, read as the reverse complement.
CAACTGCATACCTCCTGTAACCAAACCGGGGCCTTGGAAGTCATGATACCAGAGCTGGAGGAATTCCTTGACGTGGCCAGGAGTGAGTTAAACTACCAGACTGTTTGTGTCTGATGTCCTTAAGGAGGACATCTGACACATTTTGGAAATGCTATCACCCGATTTCTTTTGCTTTCTTGAATGTTGACATTAACAATAAGAAAATGCTGGAAATGAGTCTCGATCAGGAACTGAATTTGGCCTAATTAATCAAACAAACACACCTAAATATGACATCAGGAACACAATGGATACATCACCACATTTATGGGAACATAAAGTCAGGATAAGCTTTGATCTCTTTTTTGTTTTTAAAGAATCCTGGCTAGCCACCACCATCTTTGCCAGTCTCAACTCTGTTGCCTACACCTTCCATATTTTAGTATGTTACAGGTAAGAGAGCTAAAAAAAAAAAAAAGCATAATTCATGTTAAAATTTAAAAATTCAGTTACGGGACATGATAACATGTTTTCCCTACAAGAGAGCAAAGCAACAACATGACATTTACCAGCACTGTAATCGTGTACATGTTTTATCACCTTAGGAAACATTTGAAGAGATTGTGGAAAGGACAGAAGAGTTTTATCCCTGAGAAGTTTCACAAACCTCGCTCTGCTGTCAGTGTGGTAAGTAAAACACACCTACGATGTATGACCTGCTTGCAAATATGGGACACATGTTGCTAACTACATGGTCACTGAACCTCTTATAAATATGAAAAAGCAAGAACGGTTCCTACCACCTTTCACTATTTAAATAAGTAGAGTGCATGGATGCAAACATTTTTTGTATGCATGTATTTGCATATTCCTCTTGCACAAACACGTTTTCTCATTGAATTTTCCAGGCTTCCATTGCAAGATACTCTGGATGGCAAATAGCTTTTACACTGTGGGGTAAGTTTTTCATGATCTAAAAACATGAACAACTGACAAGTTTGGTGTGCTTTCAAGACAAAAGCAACAACTGGCCTGGTGACAGACATCTTGGATTAGGATTTAAAAAAAATCTTCATATGACGGTTTGCCATACGAACCAAGATGTGAGCCCAGGTAGAAACAAATGTAATCAAGTATTCTCTAACAGTGCAAACTCACCTGACCCAGTTCACAGAAAGGAGGAAAATGTCTACAACACTATTGCTTTCATGAAAACCTAATCCCATTGTGTTGCAGATTTCTAACATTCAAGTTTTTTCCTGCTTTCTTATTTTTTTTAGGCTACGTGATAGTCCATGTTGTCTACTTCCTCTTTGCTATGCTGTTGGCCTATGCACTGATTCTTCCTATAGTGCATGGAAATGTGGCAGCCATATTCAGCAACCTGGGAACGATACTGTACGGCTACTTTTACTATGATTGTGGTTATACGAGGGAATAGGAATAGACAGAGGCACTGACTGAGTTTGTCTTGTGTCTCTCAGTCTGACCATCGCTCTGGTGATCGGCCTGGTGATTCTCCAGGTAGCTTTGGTTCAGATCTTCTTCCTTCAGGACAAAATGTCTCCCACAGATAAGGAGAAACCTCTGGCTCTCAACAACAGGTTGGTATATCTCAGGATTATGAACTTTGCGATTAAGCAGATCCTTTGTTTGCCAGACATGTATTCATTATTATTACTGAAGCTATAAAACATGCACACCCTCCCTTGCTCAGTTACGTAAATGAGCTTCAGGTGAATAAACAGTTTTGTCAATTATTACCATCAAGGACACATCTGATTGATTTTTAGATTCATTCTTCCTGTAACACGACAACAAGCCACAATCATGAAGAACTATTTTCAATGACAACAGCAATTTAAAATTACAATTTCCCCTTCTTTTCCTCTTCAGGAAGGCGTTCCACTGCTTCAACTACTTCTTCTTCTTCTACAATGTGGTGATGGGAGTCAGCACCTGCATACTGAGACTACTGTGTAGCATAGTGGTGGGAACATGGCTCGTGTCCCGCATAGACCGAACCATAATGCAGAGGGGATATGAAACCATGGATGCCGGTAAGCTTAAAGTCAGCTGAAAACTTGCTCAAAACAAAAATCATCTATTGTATTATGTTGTTTTATAGTATTTAATATACTACAGTGGTAGAAAATTTGAAAAATGTGTTGTTTTTATTTGATGTTGGTGGGCTTTGCCAAGAGACACTACTGTTCCCTGCCAGGAGATGGCAGCATTTCACAGATAACTAGAAGTCAGAAAGTAAATCAGAAATGAAGTGGGATGACTGAAATTTTTCCTTGAGACACTGAGCTATTCTTTTTTAAAACAAAAAAACAAACTGGAGTAAAAAAAAATACATTGATGTTGTACTTAACAAGCCAAACAGATATTTCACAAAAGATCATGAGATTTGTGACAGCTGAGAACAGTTTTGTTGTAATTCTTCAACACTACATGGAAGCGCAACATGAGAATGATTCAATCCTAAGAGTGTGTGGAATTGTGGTTTATTAGCTTTGATGTCAGAGTTGGAAATAATCTCCAACAGCCTGAAATATCACCTGGTACCCTGGTCTCAACAAGAATTATGACCGTTCAATGCTCGTCTAGTCTTTTAGTCGTGGTTGTGTGATGCCCCAAGAGGCCAACGAGAGAATGATACAGGAACACTGAAAATGGCACCAGCTGTTGGTGTGTTTTTTATTGCATCTAGAATTGACTGGAATTAAGTAAAGTCTTTTTTTTTTTCAAACTCACCTAGACCTAATTTTTTTTTATGTCGCTTTTTTGGTTATAATTCTTCTACCCACTTCAATCACTTAAATTTCTTGTACCAAAATTTGTTGTAGTGGCATTTTCCATTGGTTTTCCAGTCTTACAGATGCAAAGAATGGATCTGAGAAGGTGCCTATTTATAATTGGGAGCAAGTGAGCATTGGTTAAATGTGTATTCCTCCTCATAATCTAACTGTATTTCCCTGCATGTTCCAGGTTACAGTACATGGATTGGGATGATCTTTGCTGACCATCATCATAACAACCCAGTCATGGTATGTTTCTGCCACCTGCTGGTCTCCAACAAGCTGGGAAAGCCCCACACATCTGAATACGCCACATTCAGCGACACTATGCCAGGTCAGTACTGTGTGTTTGCGCCTCTGCCATGAGCAATCATTTACTGCTTTCACCTGTCCGCTATCTAATCTCTCTCCTTCGTTTGTTTCCTCATTACTTGCATTTTTCCCAGAATCCAATGTTAATAACCGGGCCAGGAGGCGCTGGCTGTTGCTTTATACCTTACTGAAGAACCCTCGTCTGATCCTGCTCAGGAAGCACCACCTCTCTGCATCTTCTTCATCATCATCACCATCATCGTCTGCCCCGTCAGAGACTGTGGTACAGGCTTGGGTCATGGCATCTCAAACACAGACCAACCAAACAGGGTTGCAGTCACTACCAGAGATCACAGTCACACCAGCAGAAGACTGTTAAGAAGAGCACTTCCATAGATTCTGGCTTCCAAAATGAATCACATGGCGGTTTCTCTAAATGTTGCAGAGAAAAAAACTGTGGGGTTTTCAGTGAGTCTGCTTTGAGGGCAATCATTTTTCATAAGTTGGCAGATCTGATGTTATTTGTCACCTGGATCATTCGGTGTCAACTCAGCAAGATTAGAGGAGATCAGTTGCTGGACCACCTCAGAATCTCTTGAAACTTTGTAAGAATGATCTTCCCATTTATTTTGGCTGATATTCCAAAATTTTAATAATTTTTCACTCAATGGAAATTATTGATAAATCATTTATGAGTTGGCAATTGGATGAGATGCCACTTTCAGATGTTCATATCTCTTGAAATATACATCCTCGGGTCTTCAAACTTTCAAATTCAGGATTTATTTAGAAATTGTAAACAAAGTGGATTATCAAAAAAGATGAAAATTATATCTCTAACACATAGGATTTATTTGATCAATTTAATTTGTGACAATAATATCTGAATAACATTACCAATGCTTAGAAATCTTTCATATGTTAATAGGCCAAACGGACATCTTGGATCATGCGTAGGCTGATGAAATTTAGAATAGTCAGAGATGGAAGTATCATCTATTTGTGTGCCAAGTTTCGCTGCGTTGACATGGAATGACCCAGCTACATTAACATCCTCAAGGAAATTTCTCACTTAAGACTTACAGGATATATTGCAGACTATGTGATCATATTAGGTCCCCAGTCTGTCAACTCAGAATAACATAAATACATTTTTTTTTAAAAGGAAATCCAGAATAACGTACTCATTTGGGTTTAATTTAATACAGTTGTGAGAACTAGTGCCACAGAATAATTGCAGCAGTTTAAGTGGTTTCATAGGTTTGTGTTGTCTGTAATATGTAAGCTTGCATTTGACTTGTTCATCACTGGTCAGAACTAACGCATCAGCTGTAAATTTTAAAATGTGAATTTGAGTGAAATTTATGCTGCTACACTGTATGCAAACTCTGTCAAGGTTGAATAGGAAGGTTTGTACATAATCACAACCACTGTCTATTCTGGATATGGATCTGGTGCTTTGCAGCTGGGGTTTTTTTTTTTTTTTTTTTTTTGCATAGTTTATTTTGTTTAGATAATGTGTCCAATGCTACACTACAATTCTGCTTTTTTCTGGGTTTGTATTGTGGAATCTAACTTGTTATAAACATTTATGCACAACCGTTTTATGTTCTCAATAAATATTTGGTTGCAATAAATGGTGATTGGTCATGCAGTTTGTCAAACTTTGTGAACAAAGAATTTTGTGTAGCTAAGCCTCTGTTTTTGTTTTTCAAAATTGTAAATATTACTTTCAGCTGTAAATAACAGTAGCACAGTAAAGATTAAAGTGGTGTGATGAACTAAGAACGAGTCAGATCATTTAAATTCATGATTTGAACAAGTGATTTGTCCATCCATTCCACCCATTCTCCGCTTTATCCTCACTAGGGTCGCGGGGGGTGCTGGAGCCTATCCCAGCTGACTCGGGCGAAGGCAGGAGACACCCTGGACAGTAGAGTGCCTGTATAACCAGAGTGGCGACATGACGGGTCCAAAAAAATTTGGTCACGTGATGTATAGGCGCCATTTTGTTTCCAATTCATGAACGCCGAGTTTTCCTTTTAACGCTGTTTACACCGCAGAGTGTAATTCTAGGTCTTTTTTCGCTCCCTAAATACCAGCAAAATGACGGGCTGTTGTGCCTTTGGGTGCACAAATCGGTCAGAGAAGGGAGCCCACATGTGTCGGTTTCCCAGTGATCCTGAAAGAAGGAAACTATGGGAAAATAAAGTCCGGAGAGTGGGATGGAAACCGACTTTATCATGGTTTTTGTGCCAGGTCAGTCCCATGTATGTAATTTCATGTTATGATGTATGGGTGAATGACAGATAGAAAAGTTTGATGTGATTTTAGGCAGATGTGGTTATTTTGACTTTGAACATTTTCATGCATGGAGATGCATGAAATACGGTTACCCCGTTAAACTTCAGCGGCGGTATGTGCAAACGTATTTTGCTAAATTGACCGAAGCTGCAAACTCGACGATAGAAACATTATACACCCATGGAAAGCTTAGATTGTCATGAATCCGCCGGTATAAACCACTTTCAGATGTGGTTACCACAGCGGGTAATATAAACACATGTGTCCAACAAACAGCAAATAACGTAAACAGCACAACTCACATTTGAAGGCTCAAAACTAGTCGCAGATGAAAATATTCCAAAAAAACGGCCATAATCCAACCTTGGACATCCAGACAAAACAAGCCAGTAAAATATTTTGTCCAAAACATGTCTTGAAATCAGTAAGCAATCCAGAAGTAGCTAGTTTTCGTGAATGTGCACCTCGCGCTGCGCGTCCCATATTGAGTGAATGGAAACAAAATGGCGTCAAATCCCCAGTTGTCGCCACTCTGGTTATACAGGCACTCTACTGGACTGGTCGCAAGTGATTTGTCAGATTATGTAATTGCAAATATCACTAAATTGTGCATATGACGTAGTTAACTGTGAAACTAATATTTCCGACAGTACTTAAAGCAGTATCTTTTCGAAACGTAGCTCAGTCTGTTTCACACAGGATTGACAAGTTAGCAACGAAAAAAATGCAATAACTAGTAAAAAGTTTATTCGATTAATACATGAAACTAGAATAATACTAAAATAAGGCTGAAACAAACAAACAAAACTTCCGGGCCTTACGGGGTCCTGTTGAACTTGTGGGCGTGGACGCGGACATGACTTTGAATGCGTCGACAGAAAAAAACCAACGGCAGTTTGGCTAACTAGCTAAAACTACACAGGTAATAAAAACATTTTAAAAACCTGTACATACATCGTTAAAATTGAGCTACTGTAGTTGCGTAGGCGCATATAAATTTGACTGATATATTAAAGGTCAAAGGTAGACCGCCGGAGTAAACGTTATTTCACCGCTAATGAAACGCCTTGGAGCTAGCCGTTTAACCAGTTAGCGTTAGCCCACCTCTTTCTAAGAAGGCGTGTAATGAACGATAGGACATTTTAGTCTCGCCAGATTTCACCGTCGTTTCAGGCTACGATAACCACCTAAATTTGAAGCACCGGAGTTAGCCTTCCCCACAGGTAACTACCAATCTCACCTCTCTTGGGTGATGTGTTTCTCTCTAAATTTATGAATTTGTTGTTTGAGAACCTGAAATGTAACCTGAAAACGCAACCCTGCCACACAAACGTAACGAGTTTGACCCACACGGTTTGTTGTGCTGACTTGCCTTAAGACAAACCATTAAGAACAAGGCAAGTTCTACTGTCCATACCTTAAATTTAGAGTTGGTTTATACGAAGTGACCACAAACGCTAGAGATTTTGTTAGATTAGTACTGAAAAGTCATATTTTTCATGATCAGATATGTCAGTCGCAGCGTTTGTTCGGTTATGTTTTGGAATTACCTATGTTCGGTTCTGGTAGTCTTTATGTTGCCTATTGGTGACTTAAAATTACTCTAAGGTGACATGTGGTTCTAAATGAACCAGACATGACCATGATTCAAATATAGCAGCCTTGAATTTGCAATGACACTGATCACTTTTGATGATGGTGTCATTGAGCACATGTGACCTTTGAAGAAATACCACTAATGCACTTTGGTTCTTTCAGGCATATATTGTACTTCTTCCAGAAATATGACAAAACCTGCTGGGTCAAAAATGTACATACAGCAGTTTTTTTTTCTTTTTTAGTTTCTGTTTACCAAGATGGCAGACAGTGAATCCATTAAAAAAATGTTGAGGTCTGTACTCCAGTCAAGTAAGAACGGAGTGTCTATCAACAACCTCCAGTCAGAGTACCGGTCTCTGTGTGGAGAGGCAATCCCACTGAAGAAGCTGGGCTTCTCAAAGCTGGAGGACTATCTCAGAAGCATTCCTTCTGTGGTGCGCCTGGAGTACCGCATGGGTGAGGTGAGTGCTGGTTTTGTTGGTGACCTTAGTTTGACTTGGTGTGATTATGCACACAAAGGATCTGCGGTCTTTGATTAGCTGGCATGTACACAGAACTGAAAAACTCAAAATTGTTTATTTATGGTTCAGAATATGTAGCCTAATGCCACGTTTCCACTAGATGCGTTTTTCCCACATGTAAACGCACCACGTATGAAAATCGCCCACTTGGTGGGCATGAGGCCAGAAGCCGATTTTCAGCTCCTGCTGACCTTCTTCTTGAACTATCTTGCCTGCCCCTGATTGGACAAATGCATTGACTCAGGAGCTGTCTGCTCCCGGATTTCAAGCTGGACCAACATATTGGCTCAGCTGCAAACTTTTTCTTTTATTACGCAAACAGTTCAGCAAAAAGTATTTCTGAAAACATTTGAGGCTGCTGTGCAGTAGCTGAGTCTGTCCTCGTTCTAGTTCTGGGGAGACTCACAGGATTGCAACCGGACCCGCATGCAACACGGTACGCTTCACATAGACAATGAATGCGATGCGGAAAATTGCCGGATCTAGTGGACACGTAAATTAAGCAGTGTTCAACGTTTACATGGCAATTCGTGTGTCCATAAGTGTATCCATAAATCTGTTCCATAGTTGAAGTGCTTTGCCACAGTGTGTCAAGAGACAGCCCACATTGCCGAGCTGGTGGCTCGTCAGAAAAACTCCAAGAAAAGTGGTCCCTCCAAAGTTGTCAACTGCAGGATGAGATTTAAAGCTTCCAACCCCTACATGCTCAATGGTAGGAGATACTTAGCAGAAATTTGTCTCTGAAATCACAGCTCTGTCTTTGCAAAGGCCTTTGAAATAATGAGATACATTTTCAGGAATGTTCGTCACAGTTGAATAGTATATAGCTGTTTATGAAAGAAATTAAAGGTTCAGCCATGAAGGTCTTCCTTGCCATCCCTCATTGTTCATCAAATCTTGCTTTTCTTCACTTTTGCATAATCTGTGATCCCTCTTTCTATGCCTTTAGTGACTCCAAGGTCATCTCTTCGCCAGCCATCACCTGGTATTCCTTCAAACTGGCCATCAAACCGTTCTCAGACCCATGGTGGTTACAGAGGCTTCAGTGCCTCTGGTGACTACAGGTAGACAACATCAGCATTGTAGTATTTGCCCTAAAAGTATAGCAGTAGCTGCATGTGGAGTTTGTTCATTCTATGAGAAAACTACCCCAGTCAATCAGTAAATCTAAGCAAGAGTGTTTCTCTCTAATTGACTGTTTCTGTTACTAGGGAGGAATTTTTTTTCTTTAGTGATTTCAGAAAACAAATAAATGCTTTTTTTGCATGTGTTCTTCCCACACTGTAGGCAATTGGACAAAAAGTTAAGCTCCATCACCCCTCTAGAACACAGACAACGAACTTCTCAAGGAACTGTAAAACAGAATGTCATACCCAACAGGTAAACACATGGACAAAAGAAGCTACGCTCGAGCCAAAGACCTGAATCATTTCAGACAATTATACATTTTGGGTGTATGAATTTTCACCACGTATGTAAGTTATGCCAAAAGCATTTTTATAGTCTTAAAAGCTGAAATGCTGGTTAGGGGTAGTTGTTTTAAAGTATTAAGAGTTGTGTTTTAATTTCAGAGTCCTGCCCACTACTCTCAAAACTGTTTAGGTTTAAAGATGGGTTTGGAAATGTCTATTTTCTGAAAATAGTCTTATATAAAGCAGAACAAAATGGTTTGGCAATTGTTGATTGGATTGAATGAATTTTTTGTGCCTTTATTATTGAACTGGAGCAGGATTTGTGCATTGAATGACAGCTTTCTGCTGTGAAAAGCACAGTATGTGTAAAGACTGCAATGTTGCCAACAGGGAAGAGAAGAGTTTGGCAAACAACAAGAATTCAAAAGGTAGGCCCTGACTGATGTTACAGTTTTTCAAGTATTGCCTTGGAGTTTGAATATATTTGAGTTTTCTGATTTTCTGAGTATTTTATTGTAGAGTGATTCTAATGTGCCATTTAATACAGATTGTCCAATGAGTCTTTTAAATCAGACTTGAAAATATAGTTCTGTAAAAAGACAAAAGAAATCTGCTGTTGATTTGAAGCCAAAATTATGATTAGTGTGAGTCAGGAAGCACAGAATCAGAATATTTCACTCCAGTATTGAGATGCACAATGGCCTTCAGTCGATGTTTGTAAACATCCAGAGTAAATACGGAGTAGATAAATAGCGTCTCAATGAAATGAGGCTTTTGTCAGCTGACAGACTTGGAATGACACAGTAATGAAATGATCAGAAATGAACTGAGCTTTATAAGGCCAAAAACGTTAAATGTTTTAAATGTTAAATGTATTTATAATATATTGCACGTTTGTAGCCCAGAAGGCACCATATGTTTGACAATAATAGACAAAATTAAAACCTAGAATAGAGAGACGATATTGAAATATTAAAGATGAAAAAATAATTCCTGAAAAATGAGCAAAGGCAAGTCAAAACTGATGTTTGTTTGTTTTTTTTAAAAATTTAATGATCCTTCTGGTCTGGTCAACTGTTTTATTGCCAAGCTTCTTCTCCTTTTGTATTTTTTTTTTTCAGATGTGCCTCCTGAACAAGTTCTCAAACCCAGCCAACCACAGGTACAAAAAAACCTTCTCTGTGCTTACTATGTATTTTGTCCAGATTATGTTCCTATTATACAGTGCAATGCAGAAGATCAAGACTGTTTATACGTGATGACATTCACAAGGAATTAACTTTTACACTGTCACACCACAATTAAGTCACGATAAGTGTTTCCTTTAGCTATGAATGATAAGAAGTAACTTTTCCAGCAGAGGCATGCTCGAAGGTGCAACATAATCGACATTTTCTGGCAATGCAACGCGAGTGATTAGTCATGTTGAATCTCTCCATACAGAATAGCCTATATGATGTTTCGCTAGTGCAGAGAAGAATCACTCAGCTCCTGGAGAAGTCCTACAGTGGAATGTGGATGTCAAAAATGCCAGAGTTGTACAGTCAAATGTTCAAACAGAAGCTTCATCCTCAGGTGCTCATAGATGTAGAGAAGTGGACACACATCTGTCAGGTGAGTTAGTAGCTTTATGTGCAAAAAATACATACATCTACTAGCTTTTGATCTTCATCTACAAATTACATCAATGACAGTTCATTTGGTGTCAATGAGAGTATTCTTTTTTTCTTTTCTGTACTTTACTGTAATCCCTTTTGAGTCAAACACTGTATCTTGCCATTAGGGAACATTTATTGTTTGGAGATATATGTCAGTAACAAAAAAAAAAATTCAAAATTATTTTGATAAATCTGTTTTTTAATCGTAATGAGTGTGTTTACTTGTATGTTTAAAAGCTTTAATTCATACTTCAAATCTCAATTGCTCATCTGGCCTCTACAGGTGGAGAAACCTCCTTCTTCCAACCGAGCCGACCGCCTAATCTACCCTCCTTTGCTGAAGCCCCCTACAGTCTCTGTAAAGAGCACCAGCTCCCCAGCAGCATCCCCAATCAATTCAAGCACTGTCATCGTACCCATTTCTTCGTGTTCCTCAAAACCTGAACAGATTGCTACACCTCCCAATCTTCCTCCTGTTCCCAAACCCAGATTATTCCTGAAAGAACCCCTTGCTAAGCCAAATGTTTTTCCTCCACAGCCTGCTGCTGCCACTTCAGGCAAGGCGTTGTACCCGGTCACATTACGAAGCCCTGCCCACAACCCAGCTCTTGCTCCCCGACTGTCCCCTCGTACCAGTCCCCCATTCAGTGACGACGGTGGTCGTGGAGATTATCACGATTTGCTTACAGATACCCTCAAACACAACAGAAGCCCTCACTCCTTAGCCCCTACTTGGACTAACATTGCATCGAGCATTCCGTCTGCAGCAGATTCTAAATCTGGCCATGACATTTTACCTCTATTGAAGGTTGCATTCAGCCCGTCATTGAATTCTCCCACTTCTCCTCAGTTAAAAACTTCTGCTGCCACTATCTCAGCTGAGGTGCGGCAAAAAATAGAGGAGCTTTTGTCCAAGTACAGCAGTGGTCTGTGGGCACATGCTTTGCCGAAGCTTTTTATGGACACATACAAGATGCCGTTCCCTGAGCATGTTCTCGACAACTTGTTTCAGTTGCTTGATATATGCACTGTGGAGCACCCCTCGCCACATGACAAGAACAGGGTAAGAGAAAGTCTTAGCAGTGTGTGATAAAGCTAGAAACATTTAAAAGTTAAGTAAGTCTAAAAAAAGTTGCCTTTGAGGATTATTTCTCTTATCCTTACACGTGACACTTTTAAGGGTAAGAAGTAAACCTTTCAGATAGATGATAAACTGGAATGGTTATTAGTCTGGGAAAAGAAAGATCAGTTTTGTACGAATGATTACATTTTTAGTGTCACTTTTAAAATTTCAGGTAGCTCAAGGTCACCCTTCCTGTTAATTTGTTGGTTGCTTGTTTGTCTTAATGTGTTTGTTGATGCTCTGCTGTTGTATGGTCAGGCCATCCTGTATAACTCCAGCAGAGCAGTCATGGAATCCACAGACGACCAAGACAACCAGCAGTGCAGCGACCACCCCCTCCCTAGTGGTTTGGAAGTACTGAGTCCTGTGGTTCCCCCTTGTCTGGTTGTTCCCTCAGAGCAGTACCCCTCTGTGCTGGTTACTGAGGCCAAGAGCAGCAATGCTGTCACTGTAAGGTAGGACACACTTTATTCATTAAGGCGTTGGTGTACTTAAAATTGTAATTGAATCTAAGAGTATTGTTATTTTGAATACAGATACACAAAACGGTTCACTTGCCAATGAAAAACTTTCAAGAATGTTTTTTATGGCAAAGTCATTTGAGAGTGATATGGGTGATCACATAGGAAACCAAAAAGCTTTTTCCTGCCTACAGTAAACCTTTTGAACCAATAAAGGCGACCTGGGGTGTAGGCTTGGGCGGTATTACGGTAATACCGTATACTGCCGGTGTTTAAAAATAGCAGCGGCATCAGTTCCAATACCGTCATGAAAAAAATGCAGTGCTCTTATACAGGAGATAAGTGTTATGAGAGTGTGTGGCTCCGTTATGAGAGATGGACAGAGAGCAGCGTGTGTGTGTGTGAGAGAGGGGGAGAGCGAGATGTCCGAGTGACCCTGAATGCAGCGCGAGCGAGGAAGACTGCAGTAGTCGGTTCGGGGAGGAAGAGAGAAGAAGTGTGTAGCTGCTGGGTTAGCGCGACTGTATGGTTCAGCCGCTGTTGATTTACAATAAAGGCTGCAGTATTCTTCAATAAGGCCGGGCTCCTGTGTCTTTGCCTTCTACGACTGCTGAGGAAGTGAAGAGGGTTAACCCTGAAGTAACAACAGTAACTTCGGCCCTGGAGAACTGTCCTCCCCTGGGCTTCCTGACCACGGTCGGAGCTGAGCAGGAAAGGTTAACATAAGGATTAAATAGAAGTCATTTAATGCCTAAAATTGATTCTATGTCCAGTAGCACTTATGTGTGGTTGAGTTTTCAGTTTTACTCCAACAGTTATGTTTTATCCTACTTTTGGAGACTTTCCATAAAGTTTATGAACGTGATGTCGTCACGTGACAGCGCGGAGGAGAGGGGGGGCATGGCAGATCCTGCACGGAGTGACTTGGTGTCAACAAAAGAACACAGCTTCTGCAGTTTGGGAGTATTTCGGGTTCCAGGCAAACGAGAAAGGAGAGCCAGTAAATACTGATGAAGCTATTTGTAAATTCTACAATTAAAAGGTGATCGCGAGAGATGGAAACACCTCTAACCTAAGGACGCATCTCCGAATCAACCACCCACTCACTGCTGCGAGTATTCAATTTCCGAACGTGAAGGCACAAGCCAGTAACCGTAATAGTCACGGTAATACCGTATACCCCGGTAAAATGTGAAGGAAGTTTGACGGTATCAGAATTTGGATACCGCCCAAGCCTACTGGGGTGTCAAATAAGTTGATCCAAAATAAAAACATAAGACTAGCAGTGTCTCTCAAAACCCAATTCTAAGTGGGGATTTTGCCTCCTTTTCTTACTCCTCTGAGCTCTCCATGAGACGATGCAAATTCACTCACATAGTCAAGGACATGAAACTGACCTGGTAATGCTTGTTTTACTGCATGTGCATCAAAATTAAAATTATAAGAAGGCGTGCAAGCAACTAGACTGTTGAGTCAAAACACAGACTTCTAGAAATGTGACGGTTTGAGCAATTCAGTATCCCCTTTTTGCCTCAGTTCCAGTTTTAGTCATTTTGCTCTTTTTAGCAAATTGTTTCGAGCAAGTTAAAAATAAATGCTGTTCTGACCTCTTCAATTTTACACAATTTCTGTTGAGTTCATTTTACATAGTTAAAATGTTTATTTTTGTCTATACACTAACTCAAAATGATAAAGACAAAACAAATTATTTTTTATATTCCTGATAAAAAGACAGCGTTTTCTACCTCAAAAGCAAAATCACTGGTCTAGATTTTTTTACATTTTTTTTTTGTTTGTTTGTTTGTTTTTTGCAAGAACCAGGTAGCATAAATGTCAAAAGTACAGTCGGCTGCAATTACAGATTTGGACTGTCATAATAATTAAAAAGTTTTCACTAATAATCCAGATAATGTTATGTTACATAAACATTGTTTAGTATTTCTCCACAATTCCCAACACGTAATAATACTAATAATAATAACTTTATTTATAAAGCACTTTCTGTCAAAGTGCTGTACACAGAAATAAAAACAGATAAATAAAAACAGATAAACAGATAAATGTCGGCTTACTGGTTTGTGCAGAATAGTTCCAGCATCTTAAGCAGCTTAATTTTGATGCAAACTTGAATAAACAAAAGGGAAATTTAAGCAGCTGGAATAGTTCTTGCCATTTGTAATGGATATTTTTTCTTTTTGCTTTGTAAAAGCATTGTCCAGGATTCTGTTGTTTGAAGCCCATTGTGCGTAATTTAAAAAAAAAAATCGCCTCTGTTCAGGTATGTAGGAGTGAACTACTCACACCTACATGAGGCCATGGAGGATGCCATGACCTCGTTCTACAGCCAAAGCTGCATGCAGCATCCTGTGTCAAACCCCACTGTGGGTCAGCTGGTAGCAGTCAGAGGAGAGGATGGAGATGATCTGGCCAGAGCACAGGTTATGGAGGTCATTGACTCCAACAAGGTCAAGGTAACTTCTTTAGTTTGTTGGCATTTTGTTGTTATTTTAGAAATATTTTGTGCTATTTGATTTACTGCCTCCACATTTTTACACAAACACCTTGGAAAGTTTGTTTTTATTTTAGCTTTTGAGGATTTATTTAGGTCAGAATGTAAACTTTGGAGGAGTCCCCTTTCTTTCCTGTAACACAGCTTATGAAAATTTAGTGTTTAGTGGCGAAAGACATGATGTAGCTACAAAAAGTAATTATTTGCACAAACAAAGTTCTTTTGCCTGTCTGCCAGGTGTACTACATGGACTATGGCTTGTCTGTGGAAACTAGTAGGACTAATCTACTGAATCTTCACCAGGACTTCCTCTCTCTACCCTTCCAAGCTACTAATGTTAGGCTTGCAGGTATGTAAAAACTGTTTAGGTGACAGTGTTTTTATGCAGCTACTGCTACAGCTGCACATGGATATAATCATAAACAAACAATTATGTTTGTCGCATTTTTGTTTTACTTTGCCACTGTTTCTGTGTTCAAGAGCTCTTTAGCTTTCCGTATGGTTTTGTTGCAGCCAGTCACCGAATATGTTTGTTAGTATACATATATGGTAGATCAACAAAACAGCACAAACTGCAGTCACTGTTATCCCTGAATGTTTACCCCCATATCTTCCCGTTTTTCTCATACTTCATATCTTCCTCCTGTCAGGCTTAGAGGCATTCAGTTCCCATCCGTCAGTGTTGTCCTCCCTGGATACGGTGGCAGTTGGAAAGATTCTGCTGATGGAAACATTGAAGTCATGTGAACAGAATGAAATGCCTGTGGCAGTACTTTATGATACTTCAGAAGAGGAAGACATTAACATCAACTCCACCTGCCTGAAGGCTCTGCAGGACAAGACCATGAACAACCCTCTGACTGTATGTTTACATTGCATCATGACGAGCTGAATGTTAGGGGAAAACATTTTTCTGTGCTCAGACAATCAGGTGGCAGTTAGGGGATTGGAATAGATATTTACATTTTTCTTTTGACATCAAAACTGAGCGCTACCACTGAGTGGTGCTGGTGTACTGTTGTTATATTAGTCTGTCCTATTCTGTGCTAGCTATAGTAGTATGTGTGCCATGAGAACTTGATAAGTTGTTTTTTTTTCAGTTGGAAGCATTGCAGCAATTTTGTCAGCCCTCAGTGGTGCATAGTTTGTTTTATCAGCTCTCCTACCATGATCTAACATTAGTCTTCCTATTGTAGGTGAATGTTACCTATAAGGATGCGAGTGTCACAAATGTGTGTGCAGATGGCATCATGTACTGCCAGCTGCCTTCCCGGGGAAATGCACGCCTGAAAAAGTTACTGGAGCAAACAGAGGTCTACTTCATCTCCCAGGTAGACAAAACCTCAGACTACATGAAAGTGTCCATTTGCCCCAGCATTTAAGTGCTAGATTAGAGGAAAACAATACAAATGTTTACTTTTGAATGGATTAGACTAAAGGTAGAGTCCCGTGTATGTGCTGCAAAATGTCTAAATCCCATCTCCTCTGTCTTTCTAAGTTTTTTTTGTTTTTTTTGTTTTTTAAATTTCCCACCCCGTTAGTATGTGCTTTTGAGCTGATACTCTTTGGTACATGAAACTAGAAAGTCAAATCAAGTATGCTAAGAAGGTTTAGCATAAGCCCACCCTTGCCCAGTGCTACACTGTGTGAATGTATCACTTCTGTGGTCAGTCTGCATTACAGAGCAAAATATTGGAAATAGACTGTTAGTTCAGTTACAGTTTTTACAAAGGCTATTAGAAAATGAAAATTTATATCAGCTTAATTTTTTTAAGATGGTCTTCCCTCCGTTTTGACCAAGTGTTGATAAAGTTAAATGAGCAACTTCCAATTATTGTCTCTTTGTTTAATAACTTAAAGACAGTCTTAACAATCTGCTAAATGCTGTTTAATGCCACAGCAGGTTCTTGCCCTTTCCATTCAGAATTAACCTTTTATAAATGATCTTCTTCCTGCAGGTGTTACCTGTTCTTGCAGTGAAATGCAGTATAAGAAAATTTGGATTATTCATTATTTAGTATTGCCTGGAGGTATTACTGCTGATTCGCCCACCAGTTTAAAATAGGTGGTCATGAATAATGCAGACATTCTGTAAATAGCTTCTGAAACAACCTGCTGGAGGATAGAGGGGGACCTGGGCAGGAGGAAAGCTTGGATTTCGAGAAATCTAAGCAATTTTATGAACAAAATGTCAGACTTTTTTTTTTGATTGACAAACTTTTCTAATTACTTGGTCAGAATAAATCATTTTACCTGATCTTTTACAGTATTGCGGAACTTGTTAAGTTTTACAAAGATTATGTATGGAATACAAGATGTGTCGATGCTTTTATCAGTGATGTCTAACTGATGAAAAGCATCTGCTGGCTGACATCCCTGGCTGGGTTGCTGCAGCTTCATGAAAATTAAGTAATTTCTCATTTCCAACGCCCACATTGTAAGCTGAACTCCAGTACTTGCATAAATAAATTGACCCCCTGTGTAGCACAGAATCATCATCATCAAAATTCTACTTGAAAGCACTCAGTGATTTGGCTCCCAAATACATTTTTGGTATTTGAGGCCATATTGATGTGATTAACTGTATCTAAAAAATAGAATTTAGATTTGGTGAGGGTGATCGATGCTTGTATTCAAGGATTTTCTTCTGGTGTTAGTGACCACTAGGGGTTTGACTTTAACCCTTCCCAAGTTCATGCTGTAACAGGTGATGCTCTGAGGGTTGTACCACAAGGCAAGTTTGTCATAGCCAGGTGTTCTTTGTATAAGCCAGCTCAATAAAACCTACAAGTCAGAGATTACAGGTCATACCGGTAGTTATCAGCTGTCTTTGCTGAACCAGGCTTTCTGCTTCAGACTCCCACACAGAATGTTATTTTTATTTACAGTGCTGCTGCTGCTGCAAATCCAAGAGAAGAACGCTAGTAGAAAACTGTTAATTGTGTGTTAATATATTCATTAATGCAAACGCATATTTCCAATGTGACGGCTGCACATTAGAGCTGCTTAAAACTTTCATTTAAATATGATATTAAAGAAATCCATTTCAGTCTGACACTGTTCTACAATGAAGACTATCACGTGGTTTTTGGCATAATTAATGTTTTACATTGAATATTCTCAATAATAAGCACCAATAAACTTATTCATTTTTTAAATCTGTGTTCCATTAGCTACAATATCAGGCATGTAAAATGGACTTGGCGGTTATTTAGGACCAAACATAACCAAACATATTTATGGATTGAATGCATTTGGATTTCTGTGTATGCTATTGTAACAGCAGGACTTCCCTCATGCTCCCCCGAATATACAGCTCAACGGTTTTGCAGATATAACATGTTCCCTTAGCTGAGAATCATTCTTGCTCGAATGGAATCATCACGAAATTAATTGGTAGAGGGAGACACTTCTTATAGCCGTTTTAAATCCAAAACTGCCAACCTCACCTCTTTCAGAGCCGGTTAGCTGTGCAACACAAGTTACCATGACAATCTGGCAGGCTAAAAGAGTGCCATGTTTGTGACAATGAAAACTCTGGCTTTAAACTTAGCATACCTCGCTAACCCATTAATCTTGTTTTGTAGCACAGCCCACATGTGTTCCCTAGTGTTTATTTTATGTCTGTCCTTTTCACATAGTGTTTCCTACAACTTCTGTATTTCTTGTTCTACACAACTCCAATTATCCTTACTGAAACAGAAAGAGCTCTTTGTAATTGTGTTTGTGATTATTCCGATTAGATGACGTCTGATTACCTGGTGGCCAGACCCTTCAGCGGCAAGTTCTGTCTAGCTCGCTATAAAGAAAAGTGGGCCAGAGTGGAGGTATGAACAGGATCGTAAAAAATCCTTTCCTTTGAAAGCTTAAATAGTTAAAGCTTATGTTATTTTATTCATGAAGACATTGGGACCAGACAGTTTTAGGTTGATTTCTTTGATGTCCACTCATATTTTAATGTTTTTTTTTTTTCCAGATCACCAGCATGCATGACAGCAGAGTGATGGAGATTGTCTTCATGGACTTTGGTGTCCCAGCAACTGTAGAAGTCACTGATCTCCGAGAGATCCCCCCACTTTTTCTGAAAGACTTCATGCTCATTCCGCCACAGGTCAGTTATTTCTGGGTGTATGTGGTTGGATTTAGCAGTAGACACCCCTTTACCTCCAATCAATCCAATAACTGGTGTAGCGTCCTTTGCACTTAAGAGTGATTTGAAAATTTTGTCTGTCGTGTTTCAAGGCTGAGTTACTTTCTGACCCTTTTTCAAAAATACAGAGAAGTCCAACAAACTTCAGGAGACGTGTAAATGAAGTTTAAGGATGTTGAGGGTTTTTGCTACACTGCAAATATGAATTGCTGTCTTGTGAAACATGTCTGTAATTGGCTTGTAGGTCAGCTAATTTTGCCAGTCTGTCTAAAACTGGTTACCAGATATGGCAGTTGTTTGTACCACTAGTAAAGGTTATGTTCTCCTCAGGCAATTAAATGTCGCCTGGCTGAACTCACCGTTCCAGAGGGAGACTGGAGCCAAGAGGCCGTTCTGTGGTTGAAGGAAGCTACCTTAGGCTCTGAAGACTGTAAAATGAAGGTAATAGCTGTTGTTGGTATGAGAACGATGCTGATTATATGGGCATAACAAATAAGATTTTGTAGGAGAACTGCCCAATAAACTTTTGTGTCTACATTGAGGTGCCAAAACATTGGGACCATTTTACAAATGAAGTGAATATGAGAGACCAAGTGCAATCAGTGTTGATTATCGCATAACAGGATATCGCAGAGTCTGGGATATATTAGGCCGCAAGTTGGTTCTTACAGTCACCATGTTAGATGTAGGAGGAATTAACAAGTGTAAAGACTTTCACAAGTTACAAAACCTTATAGTCAGAGGATTCAGTTGGGTATCAGTTAGCTCCTTGGTGCAACTGTGTAAAGCAGTCGCTTTCACTGATCTTAAAGTGTCAAACTTTGTATATTTTGTGTATGTCTTCTGTTTCTTCTACCCTATTTCCCTCATTTTAGATTGTGAAATTAGATGAGCACAAAGGGGATAAGTTGGTCTACATGTACCTGTTCATCGGCGTTGACAGTCAGGAGCTACACATGAGCATCAACCATCAGCTCGACCGCTCTCAGTTGTTGCGTAAATTCAGCAGTGGGGGCACAGGTAATGCTGCACATCAAAAACCAAATTCATTCTGGGTCTGAGACAGTTCCCACCAACAGTCTGTTTGTTTTTTGTTCTCACAACTGCTCTTATTATTATTATTATTATGTTTTGGATTTGTAATTAAAGACATTGATTTCAATATTATTTTAAAATGAGAAGTGAAAATGAGATTAAATTGTTAAATCTCAGGTTTGAGAGTGCTTTGCATGTAGCTTTGCTTTTCACATTTTTAGGTCTCTGTGCTCTAATGGAGCAGTTGACTCTGAACAACCCTGTCCCAAACCCGACAGTCAAAGCCTCAGCCCAGCCATGTGACACAAAAGAAGAGGATGCAAACGCCAAAACTGGGATGCGGCCACTTCCGATGCCGCCTCCACTGGAGCTCCCTCAGGTGGGTGAACAAACATTCTGTAGGGAGTTGCTTAGCATGTTAGGAAAGTAGATGTAAGTGTAATATCTTCATGTTGATCCGATCCACACCAGAATTTTGCGTTTTGTTTATCTCTAACAACAAGTTTCACAACATCTGTGCATTCAATGTGTCTACTGTCAAAACGTTGAAGGCTAGCTTTGATTGGGTTTTTTCCTCATGAAAGATAAAAATTATTGATGAGTCAGTCTTACAAACAGGGGTGGCTGGTCAATAGAGGGCGCTAGGGCGCCGCCCCCCTCTGTCTCACATCATGTAGAGCAGTGATCATCAACTGGCGGCCCGCGGGCCGAATCCGGCCCGCCGAACCGTCCAATCCGGCCCGCGACTGGATTCCAAAATTGTGAGGATCAAAGAGAAAATATCATGTGGTCCACACTATTAAAGCAGTCAGTCCAGTCATTATTAAAGGATCTGTTTTCCACATCAACTTTTCGTTTCGTGGCCTTAGAGAGTGCCATTTTACCCGTGTTAAGAGGCCCTTTCCTGTCACTTCTGCGGTGTTTCTTTTTCAAGTGCTCTGTGAATAAAGTTGACTTGAGATGAGGCAAAATATCTCTATCACTCCTAGTGGTTGACTGTGGTACAGGTGATAGGAGCACTGACTCATAAAGGCTAAAAATGGCCTCAGTTTTGTAATGAAATGGAAAAAATATAAAAAATAAACATCAAATAATAATGTTATGCCAAAATTCGATTTTTATTTAATTTTTGTTTGAGGGTCCGGCCCCCAAAGTGACTATCCGGTAAAATTCTGGCCCTCTGGCAAATATAGTTGGTGACCCCTGATGTAGAGTCACAGCCCTTCCATTAATAAAACGTTTTTAAAATTACATTTACATGTATATCCTATGTTTTTAACAAGCAAAATGGATAATAGAGCCTGTAGAGAGTTACTAAAATGTATAATTTGTAATAAAAAGTCAGATTAGAAACGTCCGGGGCGCACTCATCTTTCCCCATTGACTCTTGTTATAACTTTGACATGCGCAGTTCGTTCCTCTTCAATACAAGAAATAGGAGACGGCGGGGTGCAGGCTGAGTGATCAGAGGGAGACAGCCTATCTCCCTCTGATCGCTCTGATCTCCCTCTGACCCCAGATTTTAACCATAGAGTCACTGAGAAATGTGCATGTCTCAAAGACAGAAGAGCAAAACTTGCATACAAAAAATAACACAGATGTAGAGGTGCTGACTTTAATCTCTAAAATGTGAGGATTTACTTTTTTGTCATTTAATAATTTAAATAGAAATGTTAGTTGACACAAGTGGCACTTTAGACTGAAAGCCTGCTGATTTTCATATGTTCTGAAATCTGAGGAATTACTGTTTTTCTTTATTTTCATTGTAAATATTTAATGTTAGTTGAGAGAAGCACTTTGGGCTCAAAGCCTAAGATAAGATAAGATGGGTTTTATTTGTCACATGCACAGTTATACATAGTATAATGCCTAATGGTTTCAGTATTTTTTTTCAGGCAAAGTGACACATTTTTATTGCTTTGATCTTAAATATGCAGATTTGCTGTTTTCTCATTGACATGTAAGGTTGTTAATGTAAAAGTTAGCTCACAGAAGCACTGTCTGCTTTAAGCCTTATAGTTAGGTTTTGTTTTTTTAACAAAATGTCCAATGTTTATTGGTTTCACAGGTATGGATTTGTTTTTGTTTGAGTATGTAAATATCAATATGTTGTTCCAAAGATTTTGCTGGACAGAAGAAGCACTTGGCACTCTTTGAAGCTGGAAAAATGAATTGTCTCTTTTTTTACTTTTGAAGTAAAAAATAGATTTGCATATTTATACATTCTTAATTTGTTTAATTATAGAAAAGGAGATTTTAAGGGTTTGTGTGTACCAATTACACCTCATCTGGAGCAACTCATATCAAACACTGGGGAGATAAATTCAAATTCACTAGCTGGTAACATTTACATGCATTTAATTGTCTATTTGACTCAGCAGTAGTGCTTAGGTGTACCCTCGTAGTGGTGCATAGTAATAGCACATCAAATGGCTGTGAACATAATTTACATCAATTCTTGTATTCCGGTGTTGCCGACTCTGCTATTTGGTTTGGTAAATTAAGTGCGCCCCCCAAAGAGAAAAATTCACCAGCTGCCACTGCTTACGAACATTTACTACACTCAACTATAAAAGCAACACTTTTGTTTTTGCTCCTAATTTTTATGAGATGAACTCAAAGATCTAAAACTTTTTCCACATACACAATATCACCATTTCTCTCAAATATTGTTCACAAATCTGTCTAAATCTGTGATAGTGAGCACTTCTCCTTTGCTGAGATAATCCATCCCACCTCACAGGTGTGCCATATCAAGATGCTGATTAGACACCATGATTAGTGCACAGGTGTGCCTTAGACTGCCCACAATTAAAGGCCACTCTGAAAGGTGCACTTTTATCACAGCACAATGCCACAGATGTGACAAGATTTGAGGGAGCGTGCAATTGGCATGCTGACAGCAGGAATGTCAACCAGAGCTGTTCCTCGTGTATTGAATGTTCGTTTCTCTACCATAAGCCATCTCCAAAGGTGTTTCAGAGAATTTGGCAGTACATCCAACCAGCCTCACAACCGCAGACCACGTGTAACCACACCAGCCCAGGACCTCCACATCCAGCATGTTCACCTCCAAGATGGTCTGAGACCAGCCACTCGGACAGCTGCTGAAACAATGGGTTTGCATAACCAAAGAATTTCTGCACAAACTGTCAGAAACCGTCTCAGGGAAGCTCATCTGCATGCTCGTCGTCCTCATCGGGGTCTCCACCTGACTCCAGTTCGTCATCGTAACTGACTTGAGTGGACAAATGCTCACATTGGATGGCGTCTGGCATGTTGGAGAGGTGTTCTCTTCACGGATGAATCCCGGTTTACACTGTTCAGGGCAGATGGCAGACAGCGTGTGTGGCGTCATGTGGGTGAGCTGTTTTCTGATGTCAGTGTTGTGGATGGAGTGGCCCATGGTGGCGGTGGGGTTATGGTATGGGCAGGCATCTGGTATGGACGAAGAACACAGGTACATTTTATTGATGGCATTTTGAATGCACAGAGATACCGTGACGAGATCCTGAGGCCCATTGTTGTGCCATACATCCAAGAACATCACCTCATGTTGCAGCAGGATAATGCACGGCCCCATGTTGCAAGGATCTGTACATAATTCTTGGAAGCTGAAAACGTCCCAGTTCTTGCATGGCCAGCATACTCACCAGACATGTCACCCATTGAGCATGTTTGGGATGCTCTGGATCGGCGTATATAACAGCGTGTACCAGTTCCCGCCAATATCCAGCAACTTCGCACAGCCACTGAAGAGGAGTAGACCCCCCCCCAATAAAACAAAACTGCACCTTTCAGAGTGGCCTTTAATTGTGGGCAGTCTAAGGCACACCTGTGCACTAATCATGGTGTCTAATCAGCATCTTGATATGGCACACCTGTGAGGTGGGATGGATTATCTCAGCAAAGGAGAAGTGCTCACTGTCACAGATTTAGACAGATTTGTGAACAATATTTGAGAGAAATGGTGATATTGTGTATGTGGAAAAAGTTTTAGATCTTTGAGTTCATCTCATAAAAAAATGGGAACAAAAACAAAAGTGTTGTGTTTATATTTTTGTTGAGTGTATGTGTGTTATCTGTAGCATATAGCTCCATTGCTGTCTTAGAAACTATAGAACACAACATCCTCATGATCAGAATGTCGATCGTTTTCACAGTCTCTGGACAGTTGTTCCACAGGTCATTGTGCATCACAGGCAGTTCTATACTGTTTCATTGACTTAGTTGTGCTACGTATCTCAAGCTGTTGAGAATTTAAAATGTCTGGTCAATATGTGTGTGATGCACAAGAAGAAACCATCATAACTCCACCCATATTAGCTAGAGCATTTAGCAGAGCACGCACAACAGAGAAATGCTGAGACAGACTGAGGGTAGCAGGAGACACAGCTGTGTTCCCTGCATGTGCAGTAGCCTCTGCCTCCCAGGAACTACACTTCTGAGACACAGTATAAACTAAATTAGCTAGTGTGTTCAATTCATTTAATTTTTTTGTCTTTTAGGGGAGTTTATTGACACTAAAAAAAATAATAGATATCTAAAAATATACATATGAGATACTCCTATAAACTGCTATTCTGTTTTGTATATCTGTTTGTAGGCTGTAAGCATATAAAGTTAAACATAACTCTGCTGGTATTATACTATAAGTTATTTTACCAACATGTATGTCCACGCAGTGTAAATTTGTAGTTTAAGTTTGTGGTTGAATAACTGTTGAAACTATTTATTCTGACATGAACTTGACCATAGCCTTGGCTGTATCTAGTGTTTGATGTGTAGTGTGGATGGGATAATAACTGTACCTACAGAAATAGAAGTAGAATTTCACAGCAAAATATGAACAAATTTTCAGGAAAACTGAAAATGTCGTCTTCCTTTATTTTCAGATTGGCCAGAATATGGATGTGTTTGTGCCAGTGACCTGCCACCCAGGTTACTTTGTGCTACAGCCATGGCAGGACCTACATAAGCTCGTGGTTTTGATGGGGGAGATGATGCTTCATTACAACCAGACGGGAAAGACCGACACCGTCACACAGATCCAGAAAAGGGAGGTGTATGCTGCCAAAATAGACAAGAAGTAGGTGACTATTATGTTGCACCAGATGCAAACCTAAAACGTGGTTCGTAGACAGCAAAGGGTGTGCCGATCATCCAATCGAATTTGTCACTATCCTCCATCACAGATTATGTTGTCATAGCAACATGTCTGTAGTGAGACAAAGACAACACTTGATAGTTCAATTCAAAGTGCCCCAAAATATTACATATTGTCATTTGATCTTGAGTATTTTGCACTTCTACATTTATAGAAGAAAATGTTTCCTGACACAAGATTACCTGTTATGCTTTATGATACTGGGTTCCCATTAAATTCACTGATGTGTTAGGTCAGGATGTACTTTGACAACTCTGTTTTGGGCCGTCATTATTAAATGTTGAATAAAATGTAAATATAAGAGGTTGCTATTGTCTAATGGTTGGTAACTCCTGCTTGCCTCTCCCTAGTTGGCACCGTGTGCAGGTGAAGGCGATTCTGGCCAACGGGTTGGTTTCCGTCTATGAGCTGGACCATGGTAAACATGAGCTGGTCCGTAGCACTCTCATCCGGCCTCTGATAGAGGAATTCAGACAGCTGCCATTTCAGGGAATTGCTGCACAGTTGGCAGGTAATTTATTCTCTTGCAGCTTTACAGGTTGTTTATATGCGTTGAAATAATGTTATTGTATATGCAGATCGTTTGGTAACGAAATTTGTTTGACAGCATGTTTAAAATTTAATTTGAGAGTCGGGCAATTTAAGTTCCTCCATGCCTTTCATGCGTTTTGTCATTTATTAAATTTGTCTGTATTGTTCTTAGCTGACTACACACTCATTCACACTAATTTTAATGATGCATCTCCATAAAGTTAACTAACAAATGTTTTTTGCAGCGAACAAATGTTTTCGTTATTGATTCGTCAGTTGTTCACCTTGATAACACAGCGTGGGGCAGCTTCTGTCTTGTATCTCATAATACCGTACCAATCACTACGTGCTTACATCAGTGTCATTTTGTCTAATTATACAGGTGTGGCACAGCAGCAGTGGTCAGAGGAGGCTTCCATGTTATTCAGAAACCATGTGGAGAAACGAGCACTCGTAGCCCAGGTGGAGAGTGTTCAGGAAATGTCGGAGGTTAAAGGTGAGCTGTGGGCTTGCAGGTTGACAGTTTACCTGGTGGACACCACGATGGAGGACAGGGACCTTTGGATACACAGCATCATGACTGACATCAGTGGTGAGCTGGCTTCGGCAAATTAACCAGCAGCCATACTCTTTGACTGTTGTTGAAACCCTGTTTGTTTTGTTTTGTTGTTTTCATTTTCTATAAAACGGAAGCCAAAAGTCACTTCCTCTGCACTTGGTTCAATTTCAGTGTTGTGGATCTTTAAAAGCCTTAAAGTATGGTGTCTTATTATTTAGGTTAGTGTGAAGGGTCCCCATAACGCAAGATGAAAAGTGTTGGTTTTTTTGAGTTTTTTTTTTTCCGGAAAATAAGGGCTGAAAAACTTAACATTTAATAGACTGAGAAAAAAAATAAATAAATCAAATATCACTGTGGATGCTCTTTTCACTTTGATTCTCATTCATGACTTTTCTACTTTTTTGATGTTTGCTGTGTCTTATGCATGCACTGGTGTTGGCCATTTTTCACTTACTTTTTGGTGTATGTAAATATGTTTTATAGTCATACAACATAAGTAACCTGCATGAGTAAAATGAATAAGTTGCAGTATTTCTAGTGTTGTTAGAGTTTAAGCTGGTCACATTCATTTGAATTAAAGCATTGATCCCGAGGAAGGTGTGTGTTGGCTTCAAGTGGATTAATGTCAAGTTTACGTTTGAAACTTTGCATTACTGGACTTGTGTTCTGTCAATTTGAGCTGCAATATCAGCATTAAAAACCAGTACAACAACATGCCTTTTAAGTGTCCTGTTTAGTCAGGTCCAAAATGGCTTTGAAAATTTGAGCCAGAATAGGTGGAGCATTATGGTAGGATATGTTAGCTGACAGTGTGTCAATGTGTATTGTATTTAATTTTGATACCAACATACCAAGAGTACTTCACCCGAAACACTGGTGGATTTCCCTGATATCTCAATCTGCTACAGAAGCATAACTGTTAGAATAGCTAAATGTGGAACTTAACTTTAAACAGCCATAATCAAATAGTGTGATTGAAGACACTCCTTTGGCCAGTGACTACTGTTACCCAGACATTCCAGTACAGTAATCCTCTCATCCCTTGCATTAGTGGGAAAATTAACATATCTGAATTTCTTACCAGAAAATAATTCTAATAATAAAATGAAGGCTGAGGCAAAGGAGGTTTGTTCAGCTATGTCTGTCACAAAGTTAAATTGCTGGATGTTGGCGTGTCAGTCAGGGCTGCAACCAGGCACTTAAATCTCCACAACTTTATCATTTGTCCTTAAACAAGATTGAAGTAGTTGTTTTGTGGGTGTTTATTTTTTGTTGTTTGTTTGGTGTTTTTTTTTCTTCAAATTTTAGGGACTCAAAAATTGAACAATTAAATGTAAAAGATTGAAAAATACCAACCAAACATTACTATTTACATTATTTTTTATCAGTTAGTTGTAACTCATCAACACTTTTTGTTCAAGTTAAGTCGAATATGTGTAGCATGTCCCTTAAAGAAATAATTCCAGGCAGCTCTGGATTGAGGTTTACAACAACATGATCCCCTCAATGTCTGCCAACTTAGACTGAAGATGTCTTCAAGTATTGAAAGGCCTTTTAGTTTTTTTTTGTTTTTTTTTTAAAGTGCGTCTAGTTTGGTTTTCACCAACACTTATTGCTCCTCGAAGTTAAAATCAGACCTATTTGGCATGTCCTTTTTGAAATAATTTCAGACAGCTCTGGTTTCATGTGTCTTTCAAATGATGCTCTACACCCCCTGTCAAAAGTTTTAGGACACTTTCTCATTCAAATAAAGAAGAACCTGTCCTGCAACTTTTGACAGGGGGTGTATTTCATCACATGGATGTGATCAGAGCAGGACTCTGATCATACATGTAAAGTTTCAGGCAGATTGGGCCATGTTCAGGGCATTTACACAGCATTTGAAATTTCATGGCGAAGGATCAAAATTCCAGAGGCCGCCACGGACACGCCCTTTGACTTTGGAAAAAGATTTTAATAACTTTGGATCATTAAGGCCTCCTGTATGTACTGGCCGAGTTTGAGGTGAATTGGCGTTTCCCCCTAGGAGGAGTTCGCTTTAGAAAAAAAATGAAAAATGGGCAAAATCTGACATTCAACGCAAAATAGCTCACTTCCTGTTGGGTTTGGAATGTGGCTGTCACTGACTTTTTTGTTCAGCCTGATGTGCTGCATATGTGTAGCAAATTTGGTAGATACACCCCCTGTCAAAAGTTGTAGGACAGGTTCTACTTTATTTGAATGAGAAAGTGTCCTAAAACTTTTGACAGGGGGTGTAAATGTCCACCTACTTCAGAAAGTGTGGGTCAACCTGTTAAACGTAATGCATCACACCTGTGTGGCACTATACAATGCAAATGGTTAAACAAGTCAGGACATGCCATTTTTGACTTGTGATTTCTGATCTATGACCCCACTCTTGGAAAATATCACAATTTTAATCTTATATTTGGTTTATTTTCCCAGCAAAATTTCATATCTCAAGCTTGCATGCTCTCTAATGCATACTTAGTTGTTGTAATGAAGTCTATTCTGTTGTAGAGATGCCTGTAGGAATAATAAATGCTATTCCCCTATTTTAAAAACAGTACAGTTTAATACAGCATTACGTGCTAAGGTTGTAGTTTTATTCAGTATCTAAACGTTGTGATACCCCAGTGTCAATGAGCCGATATTGGACACCTTCATGACATCACTGGAGTGACAGGGCAGCCGCGTGAAGGGGAGGAGGGGGAGGATCTCTTCCCCATAAGTTTACTTTGCCCTTTGCGGGAGATGGGATTCAGCCTCTGCAAACCCACTGAGACGCGACCCAGGACGGGGGAGGAAACTCTGTGAGCGCCGAAATCTTGCTGGATTTGGGATTATCTGCGGGACATGGACGAGCTGCTGTAGCGCAGTTTTGGAGGATTCCCCGGTTTGTGCGCCTTGCAGCGGAGCGGACCTTTCACTGCGACTCCCGGCGGCTCCGAGAGGAAACCATATCTGGTCAAAGTATTCGTTGCTGTCACCCAGCGGGACCGGCCGGCTATAAATAGCGCTGGAGGAGGTACGGAAATTAATGCAAAAATTACACTGCGAGCAGTAAAACAGTCAAATTAGCCAGGATCGCATGTTTAGGATAAAACAGTCAACCGGTTAACTGTTTAAAAAAAGTGACTTGGAGGAAATAATTTTCCGTGAAGCCATTAAGCATAAACGGGTTTCTTAACTTTCTAATTTCAGCTCCTGTTTTCCTTCATCTGGAGAAAACTTTATTGACTGTTTCAAGGTCCTTTGCAAGTCCTCACACAGAAGTCCTGCAGAGAGAGCGAGGTGCTGATTCTGTTATCATATTAGTTGCTACTTAGAGGTATTTGACAGAAATTCGTGTGCCTTTTAATTGTTTATACATTTGTACAAATGTCATAATTAATCTGTTAAAGTCTTGCATAATAAGACTTTCAATCAACAAGTGCAGTGAGGTGCAGCAGTTGTCTGCTGACATGTTCCTTGTCAGTTCCTCTGTGACCTGCTTGCATCACTCTTTATTATTGGAACGATCTACCATTTGCCAGTAAATTACCGTTTTCTTTGTAGCTTGGTTAAGCACAGTGTTGCATGCTCTGACTCTACTGGAGCCGTTTTTCACTTTTTTTCCTCAGTAAGTTATTGCTACACGGGGTTTCATGATCAAAAATATTCGTAAATGCTTTCATAAGTTTGTAAGTCAACTCTTGGTTTTGTATTGTACCTTAAGAAACTCACTGATCAGTGAGGTAGCACTGTATAATATAAAATATTCTGACGTTTTGACCTCAGCAGAATGTACAAACGGTCTGACCTCAGGTCCAAGGCAGCAAGTGAGCTACTGGGCCTCTCATTATACACATCATGATAGGGGACTCTTTACTGGTCCCTAAAGTAGAGAGTGGCAATACAACCACACAGATGCATGGGTTTAGTGTCAACAGTAAAATGAAGAAAGGGTTAATTTGTTGTTCAGAAAAGTGTTTTAGAATGAGAGGCTGTTCGATAACAGCTTTTTTGATTTCATGCTCTATATAAATCTGCCTTTATAGTATAGTATCACTGTCTTGCAGCTTATCTCTGCCACATGACGCAGCTGAGGAAAGCTGACCAGTTGTCTCTCAGCTGTTTTTTGCTGGATCATTTCAGAGAGCCGTCCAACTCTTACGACTTCAGTCTCTCATTTTAGACACCACACAAGTGGCCTCGTTTCCTCTACCACAGGAACAGATCGCCATTTAAAGTACGAACATTGAGGTTATGTATTTCTTTGCTCACAAGATGTCAAAAATGTATTCAGCGCGTTATTGGATTTGAACATTGGAGATACTTTGGGGTGAAATTTGTAAGCTCTTGTATTTGTTTAAACCTTAAGGGATCTAGAGTTTGCAGCATTGTTTATAATCATATCAGAATCCATGAAATAGTTACACGGCTATGTACAAACTTGTGGAGGAGGTCGTCTTGGCAACGTAGAGATGACAGCAATAGATCTTGGACTTGCTAAGGATATTTTAAATGAACTGTCCTGTTGCTGTTTGAAGACATTTAGCAGGAAGTTGCCAACTGACACTCCATAAAGCTGCTGTCGCTTCGCTGCCTGTTCTGTTTTACATGCTGATTTATAGGCCCTAAGAGGGTTTGGCCTTCCTGAGAGCATGTCTGAGTTTTACAGAAATGTTATGTGTATTTCATGGCTGAAAACTCACGGCTTAACCAGGGTTAAGGTTAAAATTAACCTGAAAGATTTAGAGAAGAAATTGCTGTTAAAGCACATCATTCTGCAGAAGTAGTTGACTTGCATAATTCTGGTTTTAGAAAGATATTTGAGTTTTGAACTTTTTCTCTTGGTTTGGCTGTGCTCATGCAAGTCCAGCTGTCTTATAACATCACTTTCATGGTTTTATACAGATTTGACTTGATTAATGATCCTACATCAGTGTAGCTATTCTTAGAGGCTGGCCTGGTTTTGAAGTCATAGGTCAAGTCAGATGTTTATGACTTTACAGGGTACATTGTGGCTCAGGTCATCTGCGCTTGTTTTTCCCCTTCTGCTCAGTGAATGTTCTCTAATGAAGCAGAAGCTCGTAGAAACGATACAGGCAGTGGTCTGTTTGATGTCATCAGAGCAGGTCGGCATCTTCCAGCACACTTGCAGCGCTATTTGGAGCTCAGCCCAGTTCTTCATCTTTGGTTTTGGAAACTTGTCTTGTCATGGGGCTTAAAGAAAGAAGAACAAAAGAACGGCACGCTTGACCCCACTTTGAGGAGGGTAGCCAAAACACACTTGCTGACATAGTTCAGATCAAAAAGAGAAGTTTGCACTCACATTTGTGCTCCTTGAATGCCAAATTTTCTGAACTTAGCTGGGTCTGAGCCTTAGCTCAACATTCCGCCTAATTTGTTAACATTCCACTCCGTTGTTTGATGCAGGCTGAGTGAAGTTAAAGTTAGCGCTGTCATGTGGATATCCATCAGCGGCAGCTCAACACATCAGACCCAGAGCTTTAAGGAACCAGGGATTAGGGACGGCACGTATGCAGAGCGTTATGTGTTGTGACCCACAAATGTTCCGCTGCAGCTCGTCCATCATCGGTCATCTGGTCTCATAGAGTTAAAGTGAGAAAAACTGATATGTCCTCACTGTCATCTCGGAAAAAGAAAAGAAAAACACATTTCTGAATAATATATTTAGTTCATCCAGGTTCAGTTTTACTTTTCTGCAGAGCACTTCTGACACTGCTTGATAGTGGAGTGTCCATTACAGGATACAACAGTGAAAAGCAACAAAGCAGTTCAGTAAAAGGTGAAAACTTGTCGAGACAGTTATTTTGTTCTTTTTTTGTCAAACACTTTTTGTTGACACCTTGTGTATTAGTAGATTGCCAACTCCTAAACACTTCATACATTCTCAACAACCTTGTAATTGTTTTTGTCCTGGTAGAGAACCAACAGTCTTGGACTCTATGAAGCTGGACCCGTCAACACATATGAGTCCACAGCATCAGCAGACATTATGCAATACATTTTTAAAAATGCATAATTACAATACAATAATTTAGAAATAAAAAACGAAATAAATAAATGTTCAGCCTGAGGCATCCAGCCTGTTGTGGTTTTGACCTGGAGCTCTGTAACCTACGCTTATTTTAGGCTGCTCTTTAAAATTCCTACCTACACCGGCACAAATGAGTTTTTAAATGGATTCAATTTGCAAGAACACAGAAGTCTGTATAGTTTTCCTGACTGCAGCATCTTGTATTCAGAGTACAGAACATGGATCACAGAATTTTGATCCATGAAAATGTCCTCTCTTTTTTTTCTTACTCGAAGAGAGTTAAATAAGATGAAGGATACTACACTCATGTTAGTCTGTTAAATAAAAGCTGGCACCTGCTTAGCTTAGCTTAGCACAAAGAAAAGAAATATATAAATGGCTAGGCTGGAACTTTCCAGAGGAAACCATATCTGCCTAACTTCTCCTGCAAACTCAGAAATCATTAAATTAATACGTAATCTCATGTTCTGAGCCACAAAAACATAACCCTAAAATCATTAGTAATCGGTTTTAGCGACATTTATGTGCTGGACTATGAATTGATGCATATCCAAAATATCAAACTCCTTCAAAGACCCACTACTCTGGGGGGAAAAAAATCCAGCTAACAACTTTAGTGAGGTAGAAATGGCACATGTTGCCATATCAGGTATTTAAAATGAGTCCTCCACCAGCTGGCCAAATGCTTCCACAAGGAATTTGATTATTAGAGGAATGTGAAGTAAAACTGAATCTTCAACAATAAAAACTGCATCAGATGGTATGCCGTGTTTACGTTCTACCAAAAGTATTTCAGCGGAGACATTTCAATGAGGAGCTATTAAAAGTTGCCAAACGGTTTTCAGAGATGAAAAACGCAGATCAGGACGAGAGCATGTTTCCCATCCTTCTGCGTTTCTTGTCAGCTGCTTTAAGGGGGGAAAAAAAGAAGGGTAAAAAGCAAGAGAAATCTGATGATTTAATGCATCCGTTGCTTTCTAATTCTGAGAGCTATTAATCTATTTTTTCCTGTGTTTTTACCTCTTCCAGGTATTTCGCTTTGCCAGCAGCGCTGAGGGCACTTGGCTGCCTTTGCTGTGATTTTACCCCTAAGCTGGGGGTCACTGAGGTGAGTATAGTCACTAAAAGAGAGTCCTCTGTTACTGTTTCTCTTTTCTCAGATCCTTCAAACACTGTTATTTGAGCATTATATTTTTTTATATATATTCTTTTTTTTTTAAGTTTTCTTCATTGTTTTCATCAACAGATTGAATTTTCTTCTTAGAAGGCTCTCGAGACTCCTGATCACCTGCATTTTGTTCCTCATCTGGAGGGGCTATTGAGGTGAGTACACTGTTTAAGTGTCTCTCAGCACAAAGTTACCCATCTCCAAAATCTAGACTTGGCACCAAACATACAAGACATGGATAATAATGATTCAAGTAAATGTTTGGTTTTGCTTTGTCTAATATCTCGATGACAATCTTGTTTTTATGCTTTACCTGTGCTTACCATCCATTAGTGCTCATAGTTTACGTCCTCTTCTTCAATAGATCCAAACAGAAGTTAATTTTACTTTTCTCTGCCAGCTCTTTTGTAAAAAGACATGATCCGTGTTTCCAGGCATTCTGTCCACAATGTCGGTGATGAGGAAGGAGATGGAGAAGTACAGGGACATAGATGAGGACGAGCTGCTGAAGAAACTCTCAGAAGAAGAGCTGCAGCGGTTAGAGGATGAATTAGAGGAGCTGGACCCTGATGTAAGTTTATAATATAGAAGTCCACAAGGAGCAGTTGCCGTCCGTATGTTGGTGTCAGTGGAGAGTTATGGGGGCATACAGGCCTAATGGACCCCCTCATGTAACCTGCTGCAGTGCAACATATATCATTGCAGCTACATTGTGTTTTCATTTGCATGACCATTAGCTGGTAATGTGTGTTTATAGCCAGTACAGCTTTGTTGTCCATTGCATTGGGCATACTCATGAGTAAATGGTGATAATGTAAATGACTTGTTTCACCTTTGGATGTTGTGCAGGCAAAACAGCTAGTCCAAAGTCTAGCACAGGCTGCGTAGAAAAAACATATGTGCATAAGGCAGTCTCTAGTTTGCCCAGTATATTTTTTACAGGTTAGGGTTAGCTATGGAAAAAAAGTAATAAGATAATGCATAATAAAGCCACTGTTTGTCAAATAAATGGATGAGGAAGTACAAGAGACAGTGTTTGTTGTTAATGCTGAAGTGAAACTGTGATCAATTCTGGAAAATATTCTAATAATGTGGAAGATGTGCCACTCTGAAATCTTTCTCAGCATTTCTGTTTTTGTATTGTCTGCAGCTACAGCAGCTACAAAACATTAGTAATACTCGTTTACTTTATGCTGCTTTTTATGACGTGTTTATCTCTGCATTTGATGCGACAGAACGCTCAGTGATGCATCATCGGTGGAGGTGCTGACAGCAGCTGTAATAGCTCTCAGATGAATGTCTATGTGCTCATAAACAGACTGGAGTCTCCCTCGATGCCAAAGGGATGACTGGAAGGGTATAATGTGAAGGACTCGGTGTGTGTTAGTGATACTGATGCCAGCAGTGAATACTTCAGGGACCCCATGACGTAACCAGAATAACCAGTAAGAGGCAGTGTGTGCGTGCTCACCTTGTTTGTGCCTCTTTATGAGGGTCACCTAATAGTGCCCATTTGCTCTGAAACGTACTGGAACTTTCCCAGCAAGTCTTCCCACATCAATTCCAGTAAACCAAATGAAAGAGTTTTATCATGTTGGGCCAAAACGTTCTGCTGTACTGTTATTGTAGAAAGATAAATTTATCGACAATCATCAGGAGAACACAGAGTGTTTTAGTACATGCTGTATTGCTTTAAACTTGGCCCAGCTCATTCTGTTTACTTCCTCTAAAACTATTGTTCCATCCTTTTAGATGTAACTTGAGCACTGACATTTGTTACATTTCTGGATTGGAGGTCTAATATTCACATTTAATCTGTAAGTTAATACAAGTCACAAGTATCTTACATTTCTAGTAACCTTTCTCCGATCATGGAAAGTTCACGGTAAAGTAAAAAAATTTTAAAAAGCCTTTTATTACTGACCCACATGACTTAAAGGGAAAGTTGGACAATTTTACACACCAGTGTGTGTTTCCATGTCTTTTGGTAGTGTGAGTTTATTAGTGTGTCTAGCTTTGTACAACTTTTTTTCACATATGCAGTTGTACTCCATAAAGGGCTAACAGACAAAATTAGAGACTACCTGTAAGAATAGCAAGCATTTAGCTGTTGAGGAGATGGATATTCTTCTGAAAACTTGTGGAGACCAAAGCCAAAGTGTATGTCAGAAACATTAGTTCAGATCAGTGTTATGGAGTGTGCTGTTACTGCTCAACCAACAAAACTTAATTCACCATACAAAACTCCAAATAGCCAAAAATATGCTTTATTGCAGGTTTGAAATGGCAATCATGTCACTTTTAACTCGCTCACAGATCTTCAAAGTTGTATCTGTCCTCAGTCTTGTGCGCATAGACGCCGATACTGTGCATGTTACAGTTCTGTCTCATAGATTATTACTGTGGCTGCTGAGAGGAAGAGGGACTCTCATGCTGTTAAAAATAAAAATACTGGACTGAGGCCTTTAATCTACAGCTGATATAAGTGTGGCTCAGAAAGCTTGACAGCACTTGTGTGATATACCCCCAGCATCTTCTTTTATTTATGTGTTGGTGGGATCTGACTGCAAACCCTTTGACACGTCATTGCTACACTGCGAATGTTATTTTTTTGGGAGCTTTCAATTAAAGGTGAGCAACCAAATACAGATGAACAACAGTGAAAGGCAGGAAGAGAGACTTGAAGACAGAGAGAGAGACCTCAGAGTGTTGAGAGGAGAGATAAGATATAAAGCTATAAGTAGCACTTCCAAGAGCTTGGATTTGGATGTTGCTTTAGGTTGAAAATAACTCGGTGCACTGTGCAGTTATGATCTGGGAAATGTCCTGGTCTTGTGTTGGAGTGGAGATAGGGGCCGATGTGGGAGTTACATTAAGCAGAGTAAAGATCCAGTACCACCATGTTTGTATTTACCTCCTTTTGATTTAATATTAATGAAGGCAAAGACTTTTTGAATTGAAACCTTTTCTTCTGAGTTCTTCCAAAATGCACTGCAGAATATTTCTTGATTAGCGTTGAGTGCAATTCAGTTAAATTATAATAATTAACACCTTATACCTGACCTTAGCCCTCACATAATGCCTGTATTTTCACTGTCTATGATGAGTTCCCAGTGTCTACTCTGTAAGTCCCTGGAGAATCAAAGCCTTTTTTGTTTTCTTTCCTTCACAACATCCATCACAGGAGAAATTAAGTTAGGTACAACAGTTCAGCACCAAAACCCTTTTTTAGTCATTCAGCACCTCATAAAATCTGTTACAGCAGAAAAAGAATGGTTTATGCTGGAGTAGTTGGACTTAGCCGCTAAGAAGTTACGAGGTAAAGAGTTTGCAGTCATGCAAGCGCCTCTGAAAGGCAATATTTTGGAACAGCGGTCATGAGCTAAATGCTAACATGCTGAGGTTTATCTTGTCTTGTTTACCATGTTCATCATCTTAGTTTGCTTCAGTGGTTCTCAACCTGAGGAGCAGGTCCCTGATGAGGGATCACTAAGTTGAAGGATGCTTCAGTGGTCCAAAAATTGCATTAAAATGACATCATGGTGACATATTCAAACTAAAGTGCTCTGATGCCAAGGTGTGCTGTCTTGTTTGTTAGCTTGTTGTTTTATAATGTATTTATTTTTCCTTTTTTCTTTTCTTCTGTGTTGTTAATTAGTAGTTCTTTATTGTTAGTGTCTGATGAAGACTTAATCGGTTTTACTCGGTGGTTTGAGATGAATAACTGGGAAAAAAAGTCACTGGTTTAATGTGTTGGCATGCTATGTCAACAATTTTGCAGGTACATAGATCAAAATATTGTGTGCGACTTACCGATGACGCTTGATATATGGGGTTCCTCCTCTGGGTACCAGGCATATTTGTACCGGATTCTGTGGTAATCCATCGAATAGTTGGCAAGACATTTCTCTGAGCTAGAATTCATCCTCTGGAGAATAATTACAGCGCTATTTCAGTCCAGATCAAAGTGGTCTGGAACTGAACAAGGTCAGCCAAAAATGGAAACATTAAATGATGCAACACTTATGACACCAATGCACAGCATAGATTGGCAGTATGTGGGGCATATCTTTTAAATTCTGTAAATTCTCATCCATATCCAGAATGCACTGTTGCCTGCTGGGATGCGGCAGAAGGACCAGACCAAGAAAGCACCAACAGGAACGTTTCAGAGAGACAACCTCCTGGCACATTTGGAGAAACAGGCCAAAGAGCATCCCGACAGAGAAGACCTGGTGCCCTTCACTGGGGAAAAGAGAGGTAGGAAGTGTTATTGTCTTGCAGTACTTTCATGCTCAATAATCCATTTAGCCTATTTTTCAAGCAAACCTGTCAACTGTTTGGCATTTTCTCTAGCTGCTCAGATATGAGTATTTGATGCTTTGTCACATGTTGAATGTTTTTGTATTTATGATCTCTGGTCAGACAAAACAAGATATTGAATTTGCCATCCAGATCTGTGGGACATTAGAACATGCATGCTTTTCATTTTATTTTTTGTTGTCTTTTTTTTTTTTTGGAAGAGCAAAAATCATAATAATTTGAAGAATTATTCTGCAGATTAGTCTAAAATGAGAATCATTGTTTTTTTCTGTAGTTTCACAACCCAACTTGATGATAAAAAAATGTCTTCCCAGTGTAGAGGAACAGAGTTTTATGATGTCACAGATTTTTATTAAAGGACAAATTGGACAGCATTGGACCTATTTATCATTGTTTGGTTTCCCTAAATGTTACAAATGACTGAATTTTCAGGTTCTCAAGCTAAAAACAAAATGTGATATCCAATTTTGAAGATAAAGTGGAAAAAAAACCATTAAAAAGTAAAGCAGTTGGGCTTTAGCATTGGTATTAACTTAAAACAAAGTCTCAGAGGAATCTATAAACCTCAAGTCTTTCCTTAGTTCCACAAGTCTGCCATTCATCAGGTCCTCAGATGCCTGTCAGTTAGCCAGGACCAGTATAGTGTGGACATGGCAGTATGTGATGGATGGCGACAGACACAAGATATCGCAATGTGAAACTCTAGAGGGTCTCCATGCTGTCACTTTCATCACATTCTGGTGTGCTGGTGTTGTTGCTTTACTGCAGTTTCCAGCTGTAAAGCAGAAATAAAGCCCACTCCACTTGTCGCACTTTTTGTACTGTACTCAGCAGCATTGTGACACTAAACAAAAAGAGTCACAGAGGGGATTTTCGGAAAGCCGCTCTGTACTCTGACCAGAATTTCACAGCTCCTCCTACAGAGGCTTGTGTTTATATGAGGGGTCAGAAAATGTCTGGCTGACACTCGAGGAGCAGCAGCACAAATACAGACATGGCAGAGCTGTCAGTGAAGACACAAATCTCTGAGTCTTTAAAGTCGCAAAGTGACAACAGCCCGAAGTCAAGTGACATGAAGGCTGCTCACCTCAGACTGCTCAGCTGTTATGTAACAGAGCTGATCTGGGCAGCTGGACTGACCTCTATGCCACATGTTTGTGTGATGCTTCACCTTAGATTGACATTTATGTCTTGAATGTCAATAGGAGTTCTGTTTTAACAAATTGGTCTTCGTTGCTTTCTGTCATTCTCTGTTTTTTCTGTCTACTTAAAGGTATCCAGAAGTTTCAATCAGACTCCTGCACACCGTCTAATTTGCAAGGATGCACAAAATTCTGCTGCCAGGCCTTTATTAGCCAAATCACCACGCACAATTATCATTTGCCAGTTGAAGGTCTAGCACTGAAATGTTGCGCTAAAAAATTCATTGAGTTCATCTCGTCTCTCTCCTTCGCACATGCCTCATGATACATATGTGTGAAGTATCCAAGTATCAAACAAAGGTGTGAGATTAAAGAGAAAAATATCTGAGAGTTTCTCTGTATGTGTGTGATGCAACGGAAGCTCAAAATCACCTCTGTGATTATCTTTAATTCACAAAATTCCAAAGTTTATTCCAGGAATAAAAATTGAACTTTATGCAAGATGCCATGAACTAAGGTTAGAGATATCAGTCATCATAGTAGTAATGCTTACCATCTCTTCATATTGCAGGAAAAGCCTTTGTTCCTAAAAAGATGGTGGACCCCATCATAGAGAATGTGACTCTCGAGCCGGAGCTTGAAGAAGCCCTGGCTAGTGCTACTGATGCTGAGCTCTGTGATATTGCTGGTAACGCACCCTGATGCTGTCACACACACCTCCTTACACTCACTTCTGTTACATCATATGCATAAGGCCTACTGGCTTTATTCCACTAAGGATAGTTGTATTTTTTTAAAGCAGCCTGTTTAATTTGATTACTTGTTTGCCAGTTTTTGCCAAACTGTTTGTCCCAAGGATGAATCCTAGCTTAACGCCATTGTTAATTTTTTTAAAAAAATACAGTTTTTCTTCTGTTTTCATATTTAAAAAACTGAAAAGAGAAGAAAATAAGCATGCTCACTCTTCCACACATTCATAATCCACTGTATGATATTCATTGTACTGATTTGTGTTGGTAAATATACCAAAATGTAGTTGTCTAATTGTTTTTCATCTTCACCAGACTAACTACACGAAACACATAACTAATCAATATAAGCCCACCATCACAGCCTTAAAACTATCCTCTCCATTTCCTCAGTCTAACACTTCTCCATTTCCTCCAGCGCTCCTTCCATCTTCCATCCACCTTTCCCCTTCATCTCTCCATCCGTATCTTTATTTTCTTCACCTCCCCCGTCTCTGCTGGATCTGTCTGTCCGTTAACTGAACACCATCCAGGGTATCTGCAGTCTCTGCACCGTGTTTGCATGGAACAGTTCCGGTGCTCTTGTTTTGTTCATGTTGTCATTTTTTATATAAGCAGACGTTCAGAAAAAGACACATAACGAAGCTCTTACGTGATTGCTACTGTTCATGCATTACACAGACGTTTTCATCGGCTCTGTGCAATGCATTGTAAATGCTCCTACTAGCAAATATATTTTTGCATGTGCTGAAAAAAACTTTGCATTTGCTTAGCAAAAAGTCAGTCGGTGGAAATTGCGAACTTAAGTTCTACTTTGTCAAACTTTTGCTTGCAATATTTCAGGAATATTGAAGATAAATCTTTCTGTTCTGCACATCGCTGCTGTCAGAAGAGAGAGGTTACTGACCCTTGACATTTACTGATGTTTTTCTGAGAAATGTTTGTAGTTCACTCTTTAGTCTTAAACATTCTCCCCTTAAAATACAACACAATCTTAACCTTTTTATGACATATGACTGGCATAATTCAGGGACTTTAAATGTACGTATGTAGACAATCCACTCCTCCAGCTTTACAGAAGAAATATTGTTACTCCAGAAACATGTACTGGCAGTAAAGCACCCTAGTTAATGTGTTGAGTTAAAAGGTTATTAATGTTAGGAGTGCACAGAGTTGCTTTGTGTATATTTTAGAGTTAGTAAACACATTTAGTTTTAACCATGGCCAATTGTGTAACATGACTACTATCACTGGAAGAGCATGAATTTATTTCTCTAATAATGCTGCTACCCAAAACAGAAATACGTAGAAAATGAGAAATATTTCAGGATACCAAGTCTCTGGAGTTGTTGTAGATTCCATTTCCTCTTTCTTCTAACAGCAGCTTGTGGTTGGAAGCTCTACAAACACAGTCTGGTACTCTCAAACTCTCTGACAAACAAACCGCCCAATAATTCTCTGTAAATTGCTTCTTTTTGTACTGTGTCTTCAGAGAAACAGCTCTATCAAAAAACCCTCTGCCTGAGCATTTCTGGCTTCACAGGCTTGTATTGACATCCTTCATTAGAAGGATGTAGAATGTGGAGTGCTGCATTGATCTGTGGTCTCTCTTTGACCTGAAACTATACAGGCTACAAGTGCTTGATTATTAAAACAGCCAGGACGAGGCTTTATTTGATTGTGAAACTGCAAGTGGTTTGTTCTGTATGTTAACATGTTTTTTTCACTGTACGGCTGCAACGAGGCAATCGTTAAATCTGCCGACTCCTTTTATTTTCTTCTCTTACGGTAATTCTCTTTCTTCTTCCAGCCATCCTGGGCATGCACACCCTGATGAGTAACCAGCAGTACTACGAAGCCCTCGCCAGCAGCACTATAGTCAACAAGCAAGGCCTCAACAGTATGTAAAACACACACAATTACTCACATCTACCTAAATGTACGTTATTGAGTCTTTATTTGGAGAAATCTGCCAAGCTAAATGTTCTGTCTTCACTTGACACAACCAGAGATGCATTCAGTGCTGGGAAACGAGTAAAAGTAGCCTAAAATAAAGCAGATCACTCAACAATTATCAAGAAAATATCACCTCATTCTGGAAAAATGCGAAAGCCGGTTGAACTGGAGTCAAGTGAAATGAGCTCATGTTGGCAGAATGTAAGTTTATTTTACCAAAGACAATGGACTCAATCTTTTTTTTTTCCTCGATACAACTCTTATACAGCTCAGTATATTAGTAGATAAAAGTTAGTGCATGCAGACACTCACTTGTTGACCTATAAGTACTCGAGAAATGCAGTATCACCGATGATTCATCTGTAAACTATGTAAACTTATTATTCTGAGATTACGTTTACACTTCATCACACACGCGTTCAGACACACATACACAATGTTAATGAGCCATTGTTTATCTTGTCTGGTGTCTCATCCTATAGATTCTCCTCCAGTTCTAAACACAGTCAGAGACTTCCAAATATGACTGGCTCATAAAGCGAACCACTGGATGGTGTTTAGAACAGTGTTTGGATAATTCGTCTATTTTTTAATGTTTTAGCATTGATCACATGAAAACAAGCAAAATCTATACTTGAAAAGCCAGTCTGGTATCAAACAGGCAAAAATATATTGCTCCAAAAAGCTGAAAGCAGCTTTTTTTTAATGTTTTTAGATCTTCTACGACAGAGATTCCACAAGGGATTTTACACTGTGTCGAATTTTGTTTTAGCTTTTTTTTCTTTAACTACAGCACAAAATACAGAGATCTTGCATTCAAAATTGTACAACACTCACAATATACTACTAATACCTGTGCACAACTCTCTCCACTTCTTCACTGATATGGATTCACTTCCACTGACTTAACAGTTTTGGAAAATACACTTATTCTCTTTCTTGAGATGATTGACACTGTTCTCATGTCTGTTTTCTGAATATAGAACAATGTGCTTTGTTTGGCGAGAGACGTACATGTAAGCAGACGTGTGAACGGACTCTCAAGCAATCATTTACCCAGATAATGCTGTTTACAGTGTTTAGTGAAGTAGAAACCGGCTGACTTTTAAACTCATAATGAGGACGTGTCCAGTGACAGCAAGTCTGTACGTTTATTTCAGTGTGTTGCTCGTACTGTTAGATTTACTCAAACCCTTAACAGGTTAATTTCCAGCTGTCTCGCCATGTACATGAGGTTGTACTGTACTTTTCTTGCATCCCAG
This sequence comes from Acanthochromis polyacanthus, assembly GCF_021347895.1. Classification (NCBI taxonomy): domain Eukaryota; kingdom Metazoa; phylum Chordata; class Actinopteri; family Pomacentridae; genus Acanthochromis; species Acanthochromis polyacanthus. Next base: position 17,377,593 of record NC_067115.1, on the reverse strand, counting down.
GTGTGATCCAGTGCACCCAGTATAAACCAGTCCCCGACGAGGAACCCAACTCCACTGATGTAGAGGAAACTCTGAGGAGAATGCAGAGGAATGATCCCGACCTGGTGGAGGTCAACCTTAATAACATCAGGGTAAGAGTGCTGTGGTGAAGATAAAAAAAGAAGACATGAATTTAAGGCTATATGCGCTGCATGTCCAAGCAAAAAACACCTTGGAACAGGGTATATCTGGACTCTTCAGACAACATGACCTTTTTCCGTTGCTCCAGAGTCCAATTTTTATGCTACCCAGCAAATTGAAGCCTTTTTTCCCCCCATTTAGCCTCACAGATCAGTGGTTTTCTTAGGGCTACACAGGTGGTGACTTGTTTTTTTTTGTTTTGTTTTTTTGGACAGGCACTGTATTAAAATTGATTGCAGTCAAACTTGATTTTCATGTCTGTATTTTGCCAGTTTATTTTTATTTGATACAGTCAAGATCTGTTAAACATGAACTATCTGTTTCTGTATTAATCATTCCATCTGTTTTAGTACTTACCACAAAAGTTCTCACAAAAATACAACATCATGTTTAATTGATGTCCCAAAAATAGACACTTGTATTTTAATTAACGTGTTTTAGCAGATATTGTTCTTGAAAAGATGATGATATCATTATTATTATTATGGTTGCTATTGTTATTTCCAAAATATTTATATTAATTTTGAATAAAAGAAATACTGTATTAACAATGCTGTATAAAATGTTATCTAAAACCTGTAGCAAGGCATTTCATTTGGAAAACGACAAGATAATTATGGTGGCTGAAAGCGCAGACAGAACTTTCCGAAATGACATATTCAGAAATATAAATTAGTGTTTTCTTGTACCCAGAACATCCCCATCCCGACTCTGAAAGCGTACGCTGAGGCTCTGGTGAAGAACACTGTGGTGGAGAGGTTCAGTATCGTAGGAACCAGAAGCAACGACCCTGTAGCATTTGTAAGTTCGGTGCTCTATTTTAAGACAAAGCATCTCCTAACCTTCTGTTTTTTTTTTTTACTTTTTCGTCCAAATACCTTTCACTTTCTGATGACAGGTAACCTATAAACATAAAGCTTTATCACAAAGACACCTGATGGGGATTTAGAGCAACCATGACTGCAAGTAGCAGGATTATAGAGCACATGATTCCAATGCAGTGTTGCAGTTAATATCCAGTACGGACTGTTTGTTTCCTCAGGCTCTGGCAGAGATGTTGAAGGTGAACACGACGCTGAAGAGTCTGAACATTGAGTCCAACTTCGTAACGGGGACTGGAATCCTTTCCGTCCTGGAGTCGCTGCAGAAAAACACCACACTGCTGGAGCTCAAGATAGACAATCAGGTACCAGCTGGCACATGATCAACCCACTGCATAGAGAAGATGTTGATTTATACGCACTAAAGAAGTGTGTGTCAGGTTGTTTACACAGACCATCGCTGCCACTTAAGGCTAATGCTCTCAGACTGCTTTGTGCTGAGTCATACTGCATAGTAGCTGTGACTTACTGCTCGCTCATTTCCATCTCTCACCTTTGTTTTTGTCATGTTTTGCAATTTGGCTCCACTGATTGATTAAAGTAAGAGGGGAAATTATTTGTAGTGGCACTGGAGAGGACAGTAGTTATTTTGTTTTTATTTGTATCCCACAGTCTCATAGCAAACGCGCCTCTTGTCCCAATTCTTCTCCTCTCTCTCTCTCTCTCTCTCTCTCTCTCTCTCTCTCTCTCTCTCTCTCTCTCTCTATATATATATATATATATATATATATATATATATATATATGAACTCCAGAGCCAACCATTAGGCAACAAAGTGGAGATGGAGATCGCCAGCATGCTGGAGAAAAACACCACATTATTGAAGTTTGGATATCATTTCACCCAGCAGGGCCCACGTCTCCGAGGCTCCAACGCCATGATGAACAACAACGACCTGGGTGGGTTTTTCTACACACACGTGTTCTTTAGCACTGATGCAGCTTTGGAGAAATTCATCTGGGAACCTGACAAAAGTCTTCAAGTTGGACTCAAACTGATAACATTTCTCGTTCATGATGTACTTGATGACAGGTTCACCTCATGCTCGAGTTACTTATGCAACCTATACATGGTCTTTCAACAGCATTGCATTTGGCAGCGTTGGTTCTTACGTCAGTGCTGACACTTTATCTTCACTATATCTCCTTGAGTTCCACTTTAATCAGAGTCTAATGGAGGGTTCGGGGTGATATCATCGGTTGGTAACTCAGTAGTACGGCCAGAGAGCCTTGGCCAATCAAAACAGTACCTTCCTGAGTTATGACATCAACACTAAGAAAAGGCCGTGCGCGTGAGAGAGAGAACATAACAAAATGAGTTTAGGAGATGTTTCTTGCTCTGCTTGTGCAGGCGATTTCTGTATTTCTTAATTTTTTACTTCACACGTTCTTATTGCTCACTTTGTACCATAATCTCTAAAAGCCCAGCTGCATCAACTCCTCTCTGAAAATCTCAACAAAAATGGAAGCTTCACTATGTTAGCACTTGTCAAATTTAATTTAAAAGGGATAAGTGTTCGAATTGACGCCATTTCTTCAGCTCCAGGCAAGGTTTTAGCACAGCTATGTTTGGATGTGGTTTATTTGCTGTTTGGTTTCTCACAGTTTTATAATCTGCTCGTGTTCTTGTCCGAAAATGTTTGACGTTAAGTGTATGTGTCATCATTTGTTATGTTTTTCCTTCCCCCACTCATCTTAAAGCCCGAGTGGTCAGGTCAGAGTCGGACGGCTCTTTCACCCTCACTCTATCTGTCCCTGAGCTGGAGAGGGCCTTCGGGAAAAAGTTCAAGTCCAAGACTAAGTAAAACAAAAACACAACTGAAACCCAAACACAACAGTGTTCAGCCTCAGCTTTCTGCTGCCAACACCTCCTGGTTCTTTTTCAGACCAGCAGAAGCTCTGCCACCTCCTGTCAAACTCATATGAGAGTTTCTGTTGCTTCTCTGCAGCACCTAGCATCACTTTCCTTCTTCTCAGCTTGTAGTCATCTCTGGCTTACCGAGGCCACCCTCCAGTCACTGGTGCAGTCCCAAAAAAGTACAAGAACCCTACAAGATCTAAAAATCAATAAATGGGATTCACCTTGCAAAAAATTCAGAGACCACTCAAAGACACTTGGCAATGAATTGTCACTGAAGGTATTGCAACGGTAAAACGATCTTGGGTTTTGAAATGCAACAGAGTTCATGTGCAAATCAGATGAATTTTCTCAAATAGACAACAGATGCAGATATGAAGGGGGCTCAGGTCTGCTTCTGTTATTTGCTCTATCAAGTCATATGACAGAAGTCGAGTTCAAGCCTGACACTGAACAAGAAACGGATCTTTTATCTCTCAGCATCCTCTGTACACTTTTACTGTATATAGAATCTGATTGTGCAGAATGAAACTGCACTATTTGTTTCCCATAGCAGTTTCTGGGTGTTCTGTCCTCTTTTTGCTTCACTGTAAAGCTGCAGACATCTGTTTTGTTGTTTTCTGCATCACTTTCCCAGAGCGAACACGTGCTGTATTGCTCTGTTTTTTAGCTACCTTATCTTTCTCTTTGACAGTTTAACTCTTTGGCTCCTTCTCCTGTCTGATCTGGTGTTTTTACCGTCCCTGCTTTGTCTGCAGGAATTTGGCTTACTCCGCTCAGGCTCATCCTCTCTACTACTCTTTTAAACACTGCTCTTCAAACCTCCAAAGCTGGATCATCTTCTGGGTCCCTAGACCCCCCAGGAGCTTCAAAGACTCTGGGCTCACTTTTTTTGCTCTTAGTTTGCGGATGCTGAATTGTTATTTTGGTAAATGAGATACTAAATAACCTGTAATTACGGAGACTCGTAGTAGCATTGTTAGAGTTTGGATCCTGATGTAAATTGGCCCGCAGTTAAAAATTGCATTGAGAGTTAAGCTTCTAGTTTCAGATGTTTATTGTTTCATTGTGCATAATCAAGGTTCCACAAACTAATGGCATCCCAGCGTCACTTTTCCAGTCCTGTTCTTGTGTGTCAGGCACTGAAACTGTTTACTTTTGCAGGCGGTCTTCATGTTTCACCTTTTGAAAGCTTTTCTCTCCTTTCAGCTGCATCTCTTCTTGCTTATATCAGACACTGTTGTGTACAAGGTGATGATCTAGACTGTGATCTTTCGTCCTCTGATTCTTATCGCTCCCATTTTATTTCCTCTGCCTACAGTAAGAAAGAGAAGGCTTGAGGGAGGACCCATCTTCCCCAAGTGTCGGACGAATGTGTAGAAACCAGGGCTACCTTCAACTCCCTGTTCACCTTCAACTCCTACCATCCATCACTCCCTTCAGCCCAGATCACTGTCCTCCACATCAGGTTTCATTGTTTCCGTTAAAGAGACATTTTCTGAACTGTGTTTTTTTTATTACAGACTTTTGTTCCGTAGATATTAAAGGATCCCATTGGATTACTCGGCAGCATCTTCCTGAGCTCTGTGAGTGACAATAGCACTAGTACTCTGCATCTTCACAATAACTGTACCTCTCTGTACAAACTAAACAGGCAATGCCTTCTTAGCCATATTGAATCCTTTAATATCTTATCAATCTAGAATCCCCAATAAAGGGGCTGAAGGTCTGGTTTTGAATGTGGGCCCATTTGAAAGGTGATGGGTAACTTTTAGCAACCCCTGATTCTGCTGAGTTGAATTGATTCTAATTATTATTATTATTATTACTGTGCTGTAAATGAGTTGTGCTGTCATTACTGCTGATCCCAGCAGCTCTGTTGTTGCTCCAACGTCTGCATACAAGGTGTTTTCTACCAAGCTAAAGTCCCTTTTGAACTTTAAACCTATAAGAAAAAATACTATAATATCAGATTTCAACAAAGTCATAGAAAACTGATGTTATAGTCTTTTCCTTATCAGTCTAGAAAGAGTCATTTCGTGGCTCAATCAGATACTAAGCTACACAGATTCTTCCATAATTGACAGATAGGATATATAGCAGACTGCTGTGAGATTTGTCATCATATACAGAATATATTTATTTGAGACAGACCTGGAAAAGAGTCTGAATCCATTCAAATAACTACTGTGCTGGACTGTGTAACAACCAGTGTAAACATGTAAAATAAAATTGCACTGCCACATTATCCAGCAATTACCAATTATTAGCAACCTTTACGTCCCAGCCAGGAAGGCACCTGTCATTTTTTTTCTCCTAAACTGAACATAAATATTCAATGAATCCACTGAAAATATTGTCAGAACACTGCACTGTTATATAGAAGTAATCGCCTACAGTCAGACTGCAGTAATTCCCCAAACAACCTGCAAGCATTTTAAGAGGTTTGTTGAATCTTTGTGGTTTTTTTTATTATTATTTGTTTTTACTGGAGCTAAAATGTGTGTTTTTATTATCAAGTGGTTGCTACTGTTGACTTATTGTTTAATACATTAACACCTCAATCCAGGTTTGGAGTGGATTTAAGAACAGAAAACTTCTAAGGTCTTTACATTCAGCAGATGAAATAGAACCTCTTTATTTACATGAAGAAATTTTAAGGGAGTATTTACACATTGAAATGTTTCTTAAGTGTGTTTAACTGCAATGAGAATTAACACAAAACCTCAACATCTGAAATAATCCTGTAGGAGTTTACAATGTAAATGTTCTTCGCATTAGGCAAAACTCCAAACTCTGCTAATTAACAACACAATGAAGGCTAAGAAGTGTTAGTGGTTATCTATCCAAGTGCTAGAACAGGTAAAGCTCCAGTAAAAATCACAGGAAATGGCGTGTTAGTGTTTATTAGCTCAATATAAAATGACCTGCTTCAAGAAACGTCCATGTTTCCTTGAATAACTGTGCCTGATATTGGCACTCAGAGAGGCAAAAAAGGGGAGTCTGACAGCATGTTTAAGGGTTATTTAACCCATTTAATGTTCATATCACTGGTTTGTTACAGTGTCGTCTGTGCTGTGGCCGGTGTTCTACAGATGGTAGTTGTTGAATATTTGTAACTGAAAGCTAAAGGTGAAAGGTGCCACTCACAGTCTGTGTGTGTCCTGTTCTTTTCTTCAGTCTGGTGTTCTCTGATACTGTAGTGCTTGACTCTGTGTTTTGTTAGATAGCTCACCTGTTTTGGTTGATTTTTTTGTTGTTGTTTATGAATTAAATAAAGCTTGAAGATATTATTTTCAAATTTGACTTTGCTCCTGCGTTGTTGCCTGGACATGCTGAGTGCAGCATTCGCCATATAAAGACCACAGCGACGCTCTGTGGCCAAATGAAAGAACTACACCAAGCCAGTTTATCTTCCCACACCAACAGAAGTGCTGCTTTGGTACATTACATTTAAATTGCACTAATTAAAACACAGATTATTACTTTTCCTCACAATATTCTGAAGAAAAATAGTAGTTTTAGCTCTTTACTGTATGAAAACATGCAGAGGTACCAAACATTTAACCCAGTAAATAGTCTATCGTCGCATATAAATGAGACTTGCCAGTGCAGGTGTGAATATAAGGTGAGAAAACTGAAATATCACTGCAGTCAATGTTTTTTGTTTTTTTACCTAGTGCCTGCTTTTTTTCCCGAGCGTTTGAAGGAGGAAAGACTTAATCATCTTTGAGACCATGCCTACAGATAAATAGGATTTAATTGAACATCAGATTTTCAATCAAAAACTTATGCAGCAAAACTATCAGAATCTAGCATTGCTGCTTGACAGAAAAAAAACCGTCTTGCAAGTGTTTTGCATGTTTGTACACCAGTCACTTTCTGATCTGCCCATTCCATAACCCTTAACTTCTTCTGTTAGAGCTAGCTAGTCTTTAGTGCATTTGCTATATGCATCATCCTGTTGAAAGGCATATTTCTGGGATCTTTCTGCATGGAGTTTGCATGTTCTCCCTGTGCATGCGTGGGTTTTCTCTGGGCAGTCTGGCTTCCTCCCACAGTCCAAAAATATGCTGAGGTTAATTGGCTACTCTACATTGCCCGTAGGTGTGAATGTGATTGTTCGTCTGTATATGCAGCCCTGCAACAAACTGGCGACCTGTCCAGGGTGTCCCCTGCCTTCGCCCGAGTCAGCTGGGATAGGCTCCAGCACCCCCCGCGACCCTAATGAGGATAAAGAGGTGTATAGAGAATGGATGGATGGACATTCTGATTGTAGACTCGTTGCATTTTCACACCAGCAGCTGCAGAGTTACCTTCTTTTTTCACCAGATGGTCTGCTCTCTGAATGAATTTGCTGGGTCAGTGAGTCCTCAAAATGTATGTCTGCTGTAGATGTTTTTTCTTTTAACGCTGGAAGGATTTATGTTTTTTTTTTAAATGGAGATCTTTTTAATTCCCTTGCAAGACTCATAGGTATCCATAACCTTTAATTCTAATCCTTTTACTTATTTCAATGTTGGCCTGATGACACTACACACTTTAATAGCAAAGAGAAAAGCAGAACTAAGAACTCAGAGGTTTAAATAACACAGGTTCAACCTGTCACATGTAATCCAGAATTTTATGGATCAAGGTGTGATAAATCTATAGAGTTATTTACTTTTTACTTCTTACTAATCTGTTTTTGTTTACATTTATATTATAAAAATGAGTAAAAATATATTTTATTTGTTATTTGTTGTGTAGATAATCTTAAACAACAGGCACTGATTCAAAAAGGATCAAGTCTTTGCTCTTTATTGTATATGACACGGTCAATATACGGAGCAATAAATGGACTACTTACTAACAAGTAAGTTGCGTAGCTGCAATAAAATATTTTATAATTCATGAGTTGATGCACTGCAGGCACGTTTTTTTTATTTTATTTTACTGGAGGCGTGTTTTATTGCACTATTTAATTTTTGCATATTGTGCTATTTCAAGGGATTCACGGCTAAAGTTAAGAACATGTAATATTACAATACACTCACAAAATAACCCATTTCTTCTTTGATATAGTGACAGCAAAAAATCTAACTAATCTTAAGATTTAGCAGCATTTACCTGAAATTTCTTGATTGTGTTAAGCTTTAATTTTCTTCTTCTTTTTTTTTTTTTTACATAATGTGATTTTTCTTTTACCAGAAAATCAGAATTCTCCCTTGATAGTATGCATTAAAGTTCAAAATAAAACAGCCACATTAAAGTGTAAAGCTTGTGGGCTGTATTACCCCAGTTATTTTTTGTTATGATACTGTGCAGAAAAATAAGAAGACAACACATTTTTTAATGTCTGTGAACAAGGTTTTAAGTTTTTATTGAATCTCAGGCAGAAACATACATGATAATCCTTTATTGCTCATGGCATTCGGCATCACCCGTCAGTGGCTCAGTCTTACATCTACACCAACAATGGAACCGAATCGAGCATCACTTCATATCTTCTTCACATCAACATCTGTGGCTTTTCTGTGTAAGTAAATCTGTCATCAAACTGCAGTATTTTCTTCACTGTATTTGTGTGTGTGTTAGGATGTGTGTATTGTGGAAAGATGGACTCTTTCATCACATAATGTCAAATCCAGACCTGTTGTCCACTCTACAGTTATCACTGCTTATTCAAACACATACTGGCTATTCATACTGCATCATTCAGCATTCCTTTCTGTCTCGTAGATCCTGATAGTAAAAGTATATATATTGTAAGTTCTGGTTTTATGGCTGAAAGCTTAAGGTTTTCGCTGTTTGAACAGCTACGCAGTCATTCTTCGTCAAAACAATGAAACAACAAAAAAACAAAACCCTGCAAACCTGTAAATTAAATTTCCTGAATGCATACAGATCTTTTTTTTATTACTATTATTATTAACGGTTATATCGACATGGTAGTGAAAACACAGTCAAACTTAGGAGTTATTGCCTTAATATTTTTTGCATGATAAAGAAGAGGAGAAAAGTGGATCGGGGGTTGGGGGCACATAGTCACACAACAAACTCGACCAGACAAATGGCATGCAAGACTTAAGAAGGAGACGCTCTGAACGGGGGAGTAGAAACTTATTTTTTTTTCAAACATTATACTACATGAATGTATAACACCTTGATGTTGGCCATTGTGGGGTCGTGTAGGGGAGTTACACAATAGGTTTTACAGAGAATGTGTCACATTGTGTGCAAAACGGTTTACATAAATTTCAGACATAGTCAAACGCTAAACAGAAGCTTAGGAGCACACAACAGTAGTCTTTAAATTTTCTTTTTAAAATATGGCTTATCAAGTTATCACTTCTTTTTTTCCAAGACAGACACAGAATAATATTTCTATATAATATTTATGATTGTTCGCCCACCTTGAGGCTTGTTATGTATTCATTTATTTATGTACAAATAGAGTGAATGTGGTGGACAAAGAGATTATTTTTCTGTACTGCAAGAGAGTTCTGCAGCTATCGCAGAGGAGAGAAAAAGGAGTTTAAAACTTCTCAGACTAGAAGGATAAACCATCTAACATGTCTTTAGGCCCTCTGCTTGCTGTTAGCTTCATAAGTGTAACATCAGTCAGGCTAACATTCCCCTGGCCGTTGGCTCGGCCTAGCTTAGTCTAATGGCTGCAGTTCACAGTGTTGGTTTTGATTCATTTCCCCACCGTGAAGCTTTGATTTGTCCAAACACCACACCCGATTTTAACTTCATGTTACGTACTTGCATGTGAAAGGAAAGAAACCTGAATAAAGCCAACCATGAAACTGTAGCCTATGAACTAAGCCCAATAATGTTAGCTTTAGTCAGCTAGCTAACCTACTTCTTCAGCATGTCTTGCAGCGGACCTGGCAGGTATTTCATCACCGTGTCCATGATGCTTTCCTCTTCCTCCTCGTCGCCGCAGCCAGCCGGCACGGCCTTCTTGGGTCGAGTCAAGCTGCCCTCTGCAGCCTCCTCTGCAGCGGCTGCTGCCTCGGCCTCGGCCACCTCACGCTTCTTCAAGCCGTACTGGTGGTCAAACACAGAAACAGAACTTTAAAGTGTGACAAATGCAATCAATCAAAAGCACAAAATTTAAAGTTTCTTCCCACTGGAAACCATTTAGTTTTGTTTTGGGTTCATACAGAGTACCACAGTTCTTTGGATTATCACAACACTCACCAATAAAGCCTTTTTCCCCATATATAGTCATAGGAAAAGGAATTACTGTCAAGCATCCCATTCATCTATGCATTTCCTTCCATTTATCCAGAGTCTCTTCAGATCATTCCAGCCATCCCTCTCCCCAGAAACACTTTGCAGTCCCTCTTGTTTGATCCCAAGGCATTCCCAGGCCAGATGAGATATTTCATTCCTCCAGCAAATTCTGGGTGTACCCTAGGGTCTCCTCCCCATTGGATGTGCCTGGAAAACCTTCAAAGGTACCCAACCAGAAAGCATCCTTGATCTAACGTGAAGGAGGATCATATCTACTCCAAGCTTTCTCTGGATGTCCATGCTTCTCACTCTATCTCTAAGGTTGGGTCAGCGACCTTTATATAGTAAACTGATTTCAGCTGCTTGTATCCACAACCTCTTCTTTTCTGCAACTATCCAGACCATAGGTGAAGGTTACAATGTAGACTGAGTAGCAAATCAAGAACTTTGCCTTCCGGCTCAGCTTCTTCTTTACCATGTGAAATGATGATGATTTTATTGTGGATGCTCCTCAATGAAGAGATGACACAGGTAGATCAAGTTAAAGGTACTTTAATACAGACGAGCTCGTGATCCAGACATCATGCGGTAAATGGACAATGGACTATCACCATGACAGTCCAGTATAACAACAGCCTTACTGCTGACATTGCACCAGTCCATCTGTTCAGTCACTCATATACAAGGTGCCAACATACTTGAACTCCTTCAGACTAACAGTGATTCAAAGACCGCAACAAATTGGGAAGCAATATGAGAACTCGAGAACTCCACGAGAACAGGGAGACTGTGGCCCTTTCTGGAGTCCAGGACCAGAAAGGGAACTTGCAATTGAGCATCTGGTAGCCAAGCTTTGACCCACTAGGTTGGCCCAAAAAAGCAAAGTATGGTCACTGCCCAGTGGGCCCACCATGGCAAAGGTGAGCACCTAGGCATGCTAGGAAGGGATGGAAATGGCTCATCACCTCTCTGGCTGTAGAGCAGTAAATGTGTCCTTTTGAGACTCGCAAGCTGCCTGAACATATTTCATTTGATTGCTTTTGTAAAGCAACTTGATGATTAATTATTGCATCACTTTCATGGTTGTGGGGAGCTAACAAGAACTAAAGCAGCCGAGATTGTAAGTCTAGAGCATTCAACCATTGACTACATGAAAGATTCATGTAGTCTCCAGATGTAAAAAGAAAAACTGATGCATAAGAACCTTCTCTGTACTCTCTCTAGTGGCACACAGGGGGTGCCTCCTCTTGCTGTGAAGCTATTTTGACTGTACTGAAGTGTACGAGAAAATACTTCTAACTTGATCTGTTGACTCGGTAAATGTTTTTCTAGCAAATTTGCTGTCTCAGTCACTACTTTCAAGATATTTTAATTCAACATGATATTCATTTTGATAATTGTGGTCCCATTTTGAGGAAAAAGGACAACAAAGCAGGATATGTTTCAGGGTGGAGCTACTGTAGGACTAACGGGTTGATACTGTATCAGTGTGTCTTTGAGTTCTCCATCAGATCCACCGCTAATTTGCTATGTCAAAAGTACAAGTTTGCAATGGTCAAAGGCCACAAACCAACAGGTGGCAACAAAGTCACTATGTGAATCTTTTCTATACAGTCTTTGCTAGAAATTCTCATGCTTTGTTATTTTATAACATTTTACTCTTACATTTATAAGATGGTATTTTTGGTTGACACGTCAAATGTCATTTCCCAACAACCAGATTAAACAGCTTTGCACTATTTGCTCTGCCATCTTTGCTGTAGTATGACATGCCTAGTTACTGACTTCATTTTTCACATTATGTAGCTCAGCGGTATGAAGCTGTAGCGGAACCTGACAGAAACCCTTTGGTAACAAGCACTCTGGGAGTTGTTCTTTGTCCTCCTCAGGGAAGATTTAAGAAGTATAGAGCAGGTGAGGAGCCAGGAGGAGGAATGTTGCTGTTCGTCCCGCTGATTCACAGTATTCCCATCAGACCTGCCCCACCCACAGACTGCCTCACTGGCACTGCCTCTGCAGTGAAGTGGTAACACTGCAGAAGCTGCAGCTCTACGGCCCGATATAGAGATGGGAGCGCTGTCTGACAGTGACCTGACATTAACTGCAGGTGAGCTTAAACCACACAAAATACAAACAATGGTAATGCTGATTTAGAATGCAGAAGTTGGTTTTGGAAGAACCTGCAGAATTAGGATAAACCTGGGTGATGGCTTCATAAAACATGAATATCTGCAGCATAATCTTTATTTGTTTTATTTCTAAATCAGCTCTCTTCCTGAACCACCCGTTTCTTTCAAAAAACAAAAACAAAAGAAGGATTGATTTTAATTCATTCTGACTCATTCTTTTCATCACCTTTCCACTTCTCTAAGTTCTCTCAGCTCCTTCCTGATCAGCCACAGTTCTATTTTATACAGTGAGAAAAAGTTAAAAATAGCACAAAAGCAAACAAAATAGTGTCACAGCAGTCTATTTCAAACACAGGTCTTTTGTTAAAACAGCTTTCCTGTCATACAGATATGAAGCCTTTAGAAGGTACGGGAAGATGAATGTGTGGTCGGAGAATATTTTGCTTGACGTTTTCCTTTCTGTTCGTTTTTCTTTAGTAGCATTTATTAGGTGTCAAGCTGGTCTTAAAAATACGTCTATACTTTGTTTTGGTTGCTGTTTCACGCACAATGAGTGAGAGACTGGCTCACTGCAGCTCTTATTGTTGGGTTAAAACCAGCATATTTCACTTTGTCAGAAGGATAGAGAGAGTGTTGTCCATCATTGCCATCATACCTTATCCCTGATGCCTTGCCTCATGCTTTCCCTCTCAGCCTCCATCTTGGCATATTTGGCCTTCCTCTCCTCCTCCTGCTGCCTCAGAGCCTCCTGTCGCTCCTCCTCTTTCTTCGCTGCATCAGGATCCTCCTCCTTTTCCTCCCCACCCAGCATTTTGCCCACATCAGGAGGGCCTCCTAAGAGAGGGAGAGAGCGACAGAAAAAGAAAGATATGAGACACAATGACAGCTCCGCCAGGTCTCTCGGATTGAGATGTCAAACCATCGAATTAGTCTGTGAGACGCAGTGAAGGAAACAAGCCGAGTCAGACACATGACAAGCAGGTAAATTGAATTTCGGGGGCTGAAATAGGAAAAGATGAATTTAGAAAAAAAGGAATTTTAGAAGAAATACAGGAGAAACATTGCTGAGAACAGTGGGTTTGTGGCAACATCCAGTACTGGTTAATATAAGTGCAATGATTTTGTCATTTTTCATTCCAAAGTCAACATATATTTCATTGTTTCACACGGCAGCGTTTTTCATCAGAAACCTTACGAAACACTCGTTATTTTATACATACTTCACAAAATCAGTTCAGTAATTTGTTCATCTACTACTGATTTTGCACTGGTGTATTCACATAATCTGCAAGTAAAACTAATGCAATGCACTGTAAATTTTTTTTTTTTAGCATTTTTTTTATTATTTAACTTTCTGGAAATTTCACATTTAACATGCACTGTGTTCCGCCTTGTTTAACTGAAGTCTCTGCACACGTCAAATAACTGCTGGTCTGGTTTTATACACGAATACATCCAGCTGCTTCTTTTAGTCATGGCTATAAAGCTGCGGCTTCCTGTGTCGAAGTTAAATTTTTTGAAACACTTGATGTCTTCACTCCACATTTTTGCATCACCATTCAAACGTTTGGACACACCTACTTATTGAGGGCATTTTCTTGTTTGTTTTACTCTAACCCATGTTATAAACACATACTTCAGTGTATTATCTGTAGAGTTCCTCTATCTTTCTGCTTTAATAAGCAAAAACACTGCTAATATAGACACCATACAGTGAACAGACAATGCCCACTAAAAATAAGCAATTACACCATAAAGGGGGTTTTAATTGCACTCAAACAATTAAGCAGAACATTAACTTAGATAAAGCATTACCACTATACGAAATAAAAGTTTAATTTCCTCTGCCCACTTTAAAATATATAGTCGTTACCTCAACAAAAAACATTTTCCTTGCTCTTCTCTCTTTCCTCAGTCATATATCTTCACATTTTTTAGTGTATTAACCTTAATTCTTAATTTAGTCGGATACATTTCCATAATGAATAATATTGTCAGGCCTTCCTGTTTAATTCAGTCAGTTAAATTTGCATAGTGATATTGTAAGATCTTAACCTAGCTGTTAAAACTAAGCAGGTAAATTTGTATTTTCCATAATTTCCGAGGATTTTAATCATAATATTTAAATTACTCCGGTAAATTCATATCATAGATAACAATGTAGGATCTTAACCTAAAAATTCAAACTGCATTTAAAGCACTCTTGCTCAACGACAGTAGTAGTGATTAGACTAAAAGAACCATATTCCCTCTTAAAAAAAAAATGGCCGATGCATAGAAGATGCAAACTTCCTTTAAAGTTATTAAAACTTGATGATCTGACCTTGCTGTCTTGTTTGATTTAGGGACCAAATAGTTTTGATATCAGAAGTATGGATTACGAATCAATGCTGTTTCTACAACTTTACACACTGACAGAAAAGAGAGACTGACTGGTGGAGAGATGCTGCACCACCAGTATGGAGCAACAACAAAAGAAACAGCGAGAGATGTGAGAGAGTACAAATATGAGATTTGTCTATTACACTACAAGGCAGGAGCCCTGGGAAATGTCTTACACAAGCCTGTTTACTGCACCCGTAGAAGTTATACATCCTATAAAATAATGCGTTCTGACACCAAGGCACAAAAATGCTGAGTCTTTCAAACAGGAATTAGAGGCAACTGTGAAACCTCTCACCAAGCATCATCACTTTTTTCAAAAAAAGATAAAGACAAAAGCTTGTGGTCTAAAGGCTTTTGGCAAAGACTAGTGGTGCTAAGCAGTGAGGAGGAGGAAAAACAAAAAGGAAAATGAGAAACGGGATATGTTGAGTCAGTATATTCGTGAATACTGTGACAGGACATTACATATTAAGGAAAACAAGAATAGCATGAGGAGAGGGAGAGAGTATGTCAAAAAATTTTGAGTCCAATTAGCTGAGCTGTTCCAGATAGTAGGATTAGCCAGCAGTTTCTGTGGGACTTAGAGAGACGGGGAGAGATTGGGACGGCTGAAAAGATGAAGAGGGAGGGAAAAAATAGAGGGGAAAAGCAGGGGGAGAAGCAGTTAGAAGGAAATGAAAGGCAGAGCGAGGATAGGATGACGAGGAAATTGATGGGGAGGATGAGAGGCAGGCAGGAGGCTTCTGAGTGGAGAAAAACAAGCAACCAAGAGAGAAGAACACTGAGCAATGCTTCAGTCTGCAGCTGCCCCCGGTGCTGTTAGTATTTCCAGTCATCAGCATAATAAACACAAACGGTAGCAAAATGTGGCGAGAGACAAAAGACAAGACAGGAGCAGAGACGTGATGAACTGGGTGAGTGCAGGGGCAATGAAGGAGGAAAAGAAAACACACAGAACAGGAAGCAAAACAGTTTTTCATTATTTATACTAGTGATTTCTTCTGTTTTTGTGTGTATCTCACTCGAAGCTATGTCAGATCTTCAAAGAAAATGTAGCACAGTGCAAAGGCAACCTGAGCAACCACAAAAGATCAAGAGAAAAAATGGTCGAAACAAATATTCACCCCCTCGGTAACAAAATCACTTAAAAACGACCGAATGGTATTGATAATTGGTTTGCAGCAGCACCAGACACACCCAGGCTTTATTACTAACAGCCCTGCTCAATCTAATCACCACATGAACAGACCATTTCTGAAACATGAGGTTGACTAAAAGGTCTCACCAGCAGCCCATTATGGCAAAATCAAAAGACATGCCAGAAGAGATGAGGAAGAAAGAGATTGAATTACATCAGCCTTGCAAGAGTTGGAAAGCTATTTTTAAGCCACTCTGCAGATGCACACTGGGAGATGCTGTGCACAAATGAAGAATACCTTGAACCTTCCCAGAAATGGTTGATCTTACAAAATTCCTCCAACAGCGCCATAACAACTCTTCCAGAAAAGTCACAGATGACCTAAGAAAAGGCAAACAAACAAAAACCAAGGCAACAGAACCACAGGGCTCACCTCAATAAACATCTGTGTTTATGATTCCATCATCTGAGAGACACGGAGAGTGTTGAGGCAAAAGCTACTGTTAAGCCAGAAGGTCATCCGAATTTTACCACAACACACCTTGATGACCTACAAACATTTATGGAGATTTTTCGATGGTCTGATGAGTAGAAAGCTGAATTATTTGATGTTGACAGGGGTTCTGCTACATCTGGTGTAATTCAAACAAAGAAAAAAACATTATAGCAGGCACAGAGGTGGCAGTATCATGTTGTTTCTGCTTCAGAGTGGCTTGCTGCAATAAAAAAGCAGGTCCATTCATGTATTTCTTTGTATCTAGTTTACTTAGTCCCTCACTGTGGTGAAAACAAACTACATGCAAAAATGCAGGAAATGTAAAATTTTTGTTCTCCTAAACCCTCATGTTGCTTTCGTTTACGGTCACCAAAAACTATTGTTTCCTTGTCTGAAAAAAAGCCAAAAATTCCCCAAATTTCAGAAAATTTACAAAACCTTCAGGAAGAAAATTCCAATAATTACTTAAAAGTTTCCCTTAAAAGTTTTATTTTAAAAACAATTCTCCAAATTTGGCAAGAAAATTCGAGTAAATATTTTTTAAAAATGAGTAAAATATTTCCAAAAAAAATCCTAAAAATATCTGAAGTGATTACATATATATCAGAAAGAACATTCACAAAAAAATCAACCAAAATCCAGTGAATTGTTGTGAGCTATTCAGATTTAGCTGATGTGTAATGTTGCATGGCCAGAGGGCAATCTGACAGCCCGTACACATGTTTTTGCTTCAGGAAACTCTGCTCTCTGACAGAAAAGCAAAACAACGGTGCCTACAAAAACTTAAAATAGGTGCTCTCTGGAATCTGCAGTTCACACATTGCTGCAGTGAGGCCCCACCCAGCTCCGCCTGCGTTTAAAACAAGATGAACAAACAGATCAATCACACTAATGAGACTCTTGGATTTAATTGAAAAGGACAAAGGCCGATGAGAAAAAAAAAACTGAGGAACAACGAAAGAAAGGTAAACTGTAGTACTGCTGCATCAGCATTCGATGAGGAGTGCAGAGAAGCTGACAAAGCAATATCCACCAAACCTTGGTGCGCCATCTTTGCCCCCTACAAGTGTGTATGTATGCAAGAGAGAGGAAGAAATACAGCTAAAGTCGATATAAGCCTACCGGTAATATCTCTATATGTGTACATGTACACATAAATAATTGCTTAGATCCATTTTGGGGCTGCATGCATGACTTCTTGCACAGCCGACTGCATGTTTCAATGCACGTGCACGTCACTCTACATTGTCACTTGTTGGCTTACATGTATGTTCATCTATAGGAATGTGGACACATATTATGAATGCAAAATATCTCTGACTTTGCATCAGTGGTAACATTTACATACTGATAGCAGCTTACATCCCAGTTAAGCGTTCCTCTTGACATCTTATATGCAAATTGAATCACTCGTCAGCCTGTATCCATGCATACCTACCCTATAGATACGGTTTTATCTTAATTACATTACAAAGAAACAGGCTGCAGCAAAGTTTATTTCCTGTCAACAGAAATCAAAATTGGGCAAATTAAAAATCAGTGTTAGCAACTGAGAACTGGTATTTTGCCCGCTGATACGCCCTTCATCTCTGACTGGTCAAACAACGAGCAAACACATCCTCATTAAATTTACATGCATCAATATTCTCAGTCATGTCACAATCAGATGCATCCAGGCTTCTCAGAGCCAAGGTAAGAGCTTATCTGACACAATGCAAGCAGGATCAGCTTATGAATCCAGAACCTGAATACGTCCAACAGAATCCATGTAAACGCTGCTACTGAATCCCTGTAAGTGGAGCAATGACTCACAACAAGCTAAGCCTCGCTGTCAAATGATTCGTGGCCTAAAAAAAAGAGCCCCTCAGCACCTATTTTAACAACAATAACCCAAACCAAAACAAATTTGCTCTGGCTTCACAAAATCTTATTAGCACATTGAGATCGTCTCTGTTCAGATGTAAAGGGGATCCTGGGAGACAAAGCTCAGAGTTATATTGAGCTATTATCCCGGCTGTTGCTTTGTGAGCCATTTGCTAGAGATACGGCAATGTCCTTTTAAACCAGAGTAATTCTATTAAGCCTGCAGTCATCACATGAGCGGTGTGCTTTTTTTTTAAACATTTTTGATTGGAATGTCTTCACACTTTAGCCCTGCACGTTGTGTACAGTTGTCGTAGTTGTCGTTAAATGACGCAGAATGTCTTCTAAAAGCTTGTAATCGAAAAATGATCGGCTGGAGTTCAGTCTCCTTTTGTTGCTTCTGTACGATCCACATCACAGTAAATGAGTGAGACACATGCACTGCTGTTTAGCTGCTGCACCGCCGAATATCCCGCGCAATCACCTCTGGAATAAAATCACTCCCTCAGCAGCCAATTTCAACATTTCAAGACATTTTTCTGTGGCTTTAATTTAGGATATTTCTTCCTCGATACATGGACACTGCCTCACTGCTAGACAAAAAAAGGTGTCATTTCTCTAATCCTTTCCTTCGTGAAAGTTCTTGGCTAAGTCTTTGTTAAATCTAAAGTCTGGAGGGAAAGTGGGAGAGAAGACTAACCTTAGCTAACTCTCCCAGAGCTTGAACTTTTCACATCAGATAAACAGCGCTCGTCTCTCTTTCTTTCCAATCAAAGTTCTCAAGCAAATCCTTCGCTAAGTCCGAAGTGTGGTGGGAAAGCACACGAGCATGCTGCAGAGATCTAGGTTTGGCCTTCAGGACAGGAAACCCGGCCTCAACACAGCTTATTTATTTTAAATTGGCAGTACAGGAGAACAAAGTGTGTTCACTGTTATTTTTCTCCTCACTAATTGGTGGCAGTTATGCTTTGAGTCAACTTAAATTCCCCTCAGGTGGAGAGGCTTTGCACAGTGTATCAGACAGGACTTACAGTGAGGCTGATTTGTTTTCTTGTTGGGACGTTAAGTTCAGTAGTACAACGGTGGCCTCTTCACCTACAGTTTCAAATATACTGCTTGTGTGCATGTACTTTTATCGTTGAAAGGTCTCTGTTGGTGTGGGTTTTTTTTCAAATCCGATTTATTCCGAAGGTTTCACAGCAGTTTCAATACAGAAAAACAGCATCAGTGGCACAAATCCTGAATCTTTTCTCCATATGATGCTGATTAATATTTCTGCTTTCACTAAGCTTTTAGCATGAGTAATACGGTAATACCCAGTTACTAATAATAACTTCTATCTGGAAAAATGAAGTACTGCTTTTCTCTTTTTGTAACAATGACTCTTCCTTGCTAATTTAGTGTTGTCATTTTTTTAAGGGGAATTTCTTTGGAGAGCCATTCTCTCAGTTTTGGATTTAAATGTACTGAGAGTGAACAGCATACATTTTGCTTCTACAGAATTTGAGCAACATTATTTTACTTCTAACATGCAGAACACCTACTGTACAAGAAAACTGACCAACCAGGAAGGGGGGAAGCAATTTTGCACCTCTTTAACACTCGAAGTTCCCTCATA
This sequence comes from Acanthochromis polyacanthus, assembly GCF_021347895.1. NCBI lineage: Eukaryota > Metazoa > Chordata > Actinopteri > Pomacentridae > Acanthochromis > Acanthochromis polyacanthus. The sequence continues at coordinate 17,357,822 of NC_067115.1, read as the reverse complement.
AAAGTTTGATATCGACCACAGCTGCTGCAAAGGAAAGTTTCTGACAAGACGTCACGAGGAAATCTCATCATCAGAGTGGCATCCAGGATCTGTGAGGGTCTTCAATTTTTTGACAGATCCTGCCGCACAGATGGTTTCCTGATTTTTTTTTTTTTCTTGTTTGTTGGCAGCAATTTGTTCCGTCTCTGTGTCACCGCCGTCAGACAAATCCTCCTATTGTTTCTTATTGTAGCCCAGGACTTGCTGACACCTCCACATTAAGCTACACTGTGTCTCACAGTGTGCTGAGAGGAGACAGCTTCTGTCGGGAAGAACTGCTGTGTCTGTGGTTTTGCCACCAGTTTAATATGCATTATCGAGCGAATAAGACAGATGTCTGTCCAGCAGCCATCAGCTCATGTCATTGCTCCAATGAGATGTACAGCATTCCTGTCTAAATGTCAGGTTTGAAGGTGTGCATGTGTTATTTATTATATATATTTGTAATTTTCAGATCATGTGTAGAAATTACTGAGAAATACCTCCAGACTGGTGTTGCAAGTGTGGAATTCTAGAAAAGTGATTATTGTAGTCATTTAGTCATTTAATGCAGGCTTTTATTACACTACCAGTAATGGGTTTCAGGGTTTCTGTTAATTGGTCCATCTGTCAAACACCAAAGGCCGATCTGAAGTGATTTTGCCACACTGTGTCTTAGTTTTCTTCCTATAGCCGAACATTATACTCAATTATCATAAAGGCTCATTATGTACAGACATGTCTCCACCGTGTGGTTTAATCCAGGCGTGTTGTTGTCTCACGTTAAACATTATACTTCTCCATTGCTGATTCTCATTCAGGGTGGGCCTGGGATCTTTCTGCATGGAGTTTCCAAGCGCAACACAGCTTCCAGCTAAAGGTGCAGTAGGTAATTTTAATCCAATACTTCTGTCAAATACTGCAAATATCTCTCAAGACCTAGGTCACTGTTGTGTGTGTGAATTGATAAACAATTGTGTTCGTACAGACCGCTAAAAGTGTAAATGGGGAGACAAACAAAGTAGCTCGGAACAATCCACACAACACAATTCTAGCTTATCCTGTTTATATTCTCACTTGCACACGTATGTCTACTTTGTCTCAATAAAGGCTACTTAGAGTTGCATAATCAAAGATCTGCATGTTGTTTTCTTGCATCAAGGAAATGAAGTGATTCACTGAAAATGTGCTGGTGGAGGAAGTGGTTCTGGTGGTTCTGGAGGCTCCTTTAATTGCAGAACGTCTTTAATGTATAAAAGAAGGTCATCAGTGCATAGTTGCAGCACAAATTGCCTCTCTTTTCTCTGAATTTCCTTTTCTCCCTCAGTCTCTCTGTCACTGACTTTGATGGCTGAATGCGTTATTTGCTGAATCCGGACGTCCTGCCACACACACACATTTTGCACTCTAGCAGACGCTCAAGGTCAGTTTTTACAATTTAATTTGATTTGCTGGAGTAACTCGCAAGAAGACTGTGGAATTGTGTGTGTGTGTGTGTGTGTGTGTGTGTGTGTGTGTGTGTGTGTGTGTGTGTGTGTGTGTGTGTGTGTGTGTGTGTGTGTGTGTGTGTGTGTGTGTGTGTGTGTGTGTGTGTGTGTGTGTGTGTGTGTGTTCTTGTACTTGCTACATGGTGAGTACCATTTTCTGCATTTAACTATCAAAGTGAGAACATTTTTACAAAGTGAGGACATTTTGGCCGGTCCTCACTTTGAAACAGCCATGTTTGAGGGTGAAGACTTGTTTTTAGAGAACAGGTATGAATTGAGGTTTGGTTAGGGTTAGGGTAAGGATTAAGTTTAGGCAATCAGTTGTGATAGTTAAGGTTAGGGTAAGGCTCTAGGAAATGCATTACGCCTATGGATGTCCTCACTAAGATAGAAGTACAAACGTGTGTGTGTCTGTGTGTGTGTCTGTGTGTGTGTCTGTGTCTGTGTGTCTGTGTGTGTGAGCATTAGGCCTCTGCACCAATCAAGAGATGAAGACCTGATTCCCTCAGCCAATCACATTAGAGTGCTGCTAAACGTGATTATCTGTCCTCTGTGGAGATGGGGTGAAGGAGGAACATCTCAAGGTGTCTCCTGTTTTCATTTCACCTCAAATAACACAGCTTTGTCACACTTAAGCGCTGAAAATGTCATCCATTACTGGGAGCTGATGTACTGATGGCCACTTTGTTAAGCCCCGCATGCTGACATAGGATCGAGAGTTTGTTGAATTAGATGAAAAGATCAATAAATAATGATTAGCAGGTTAAGGTTTTTGAGAGCACAAGTGTGGTAAAACACATGAGAGCTGTAGTAGCTCAATGACAAGAGGAGCAGAGTCCTGTGGTTTTTCTGCAAATGGCTCAAACCTCCTCGAACAGTCTTTGTTCGGGACTATTTTTAGCTCTGGATTAATACACATTTTGTGCATGAGTTAGTATTTCAAGCAGCTGTATGTGGGACTGGAAATAAAGTACAGCACCCACATTCGTTGGAATAAAGCGGTTCATTGATCTGTTTTTAAATAGTTATTGGACAGCAATGGAGCGCCACAGCACAGACACAGATTACACTATATCAAGCTTTGGCCACACAGACAATTCGTATTAGTAGAAATGGTGATTGTGGTTTTTTAATTGGCTTTGTTGACATTCTTTGATTCTCTAATTTCTTGACAAGCTGCTTTCACAGCTTCACTGTCATGACAAAATACCAAAAAATGGTTGTTGCAAGCAAATATTTCTTATATCATTGTGCAAAATGACATATATTTATATATAACACACACACACACACACACACACACACACACACACACACACACACACACACATATATATATATATAATGTGAAAATTGAAATGTACTATTGTTAGCATACGCAGAAGAATTCCAATTTGAATGTTTCCTTTTTACTGCTGTCATAAGCTATTTGAAGTATGCTTAGCACATTAAGCTGTAATGAATGTCATAAAATGTTGATTTGCATTTTCATTTACACGCCTGACAATAAGTCGTGTAAGAAAAAGCACCACAGGAACACAGGAAAATAAAGCTCATCATCCAATTGGCTGATTTGTTTTGATTTATCAGTTGTAAAAAGATATTAACAGGCATCATCTCACACCAATTACCGATGAAGTTGTCGTGTCAGCCTTTCCCGGTTAATTTAAAGTACATTTCCTTCAGATATTAGAAAGGTGCCAACTTCCTATTTGTTTAAAAAAAAATCCATCTAACAGTTCTCCTCCCAGCTGGACATATTGTTACATAAATGTAAAATTCAGTGGAAAGACAAGAGGAGATTTCTCTGGGGACATATTATTTCTGTGATTATACTTGTTTCAAAATTGCCACTTAACATTAATGTATTGATGCTTATTGCGTGATTATGCAAAAACCAATCAGACATAACATTAAGGTTAAATGTGTCTTCATTTGGTGGGTAAATGTTAACCACTGACTTCCTGGCTGCACCGCTGACATTTTTGCTGATACTGTCACGATGTGGCTGCTGCCGCCTGAGGCCTCCAGGGTGTGATTGAGCTCCAGGCCTCGGAACTGAATGACTGGCTCACTTAACGGCCCGCTATTCTGTCAAACCAACCGAACGTGTTCGGAGTAGCAAAGTGCCGAGTCAGCACCGAGGCACTCAGGAGCCAGAAGCATTTATTTAGGCATGAATTTAAAGTTGGGTGTTAAAAGCTGTGTGCGCGGTGATTACGTGGCTCCCAAAAAACAACAACGCAGCTCTGTTGATTAATAATAATGTCTAACTGCCGAATGAAGCACAAATTAATCAATTTTGTTCCCTGGGGAAACATTTCGGGAACCTGTGGACTCATAAACTGTAGAACAGGGAGCTCAAAGTAATGTATATGTTAGAACTGCTTCATCTAAAAGTTAAGTTCAATATTAGTTTAGGTTTAATGGAAGTACTTTTCTCAGCAGTATTCAGTCTGGATCTCTGTTATGTGGGATGGGTTTATTTATAGGGTTTATTACAAAAGACGTCATACAGACCAGTCAGCCACATTAAAACCATGGACGGGTTAAGTGAAGAACTTTGATCATCTCATTACAATGCAATATTCTGCTGGGGCTAATTTTGTCCTGGCATTCATGTGGATGTGGACACGTAGCACCCGGCTAAACACTGTTGAAAAGCAAACACACCTTGCCATGGCAACAGTACTCCACAATGCCAGCACACAATGCAAATTGGCCCTGAAACAGCTCGAGGAATACAACAAAGAGCCCCAGCTTCCAAACTCCCCTGATCCCAACCGACTGCATCCATGGGCTAAGCCAAAACAAGCCAGATTCAAGGAATCACCACCAAAATACCTGCTAATGACATCCTGGTACCTTACACCACGGGACACCCACTGAGGTCAAGTGTCCATGCCCCAAGGATGTACCTACAGTTGTGACGGGATAAAAATGTCCTTTTGGGTTAACTGTGGTGTGTTACGGCATTGGGCCGTTGCACTCCATTTCCCCTTCAGTGGGATTAACCTCTTCAGGTCTCTGTATGTAAATTTTTATATGCCAGTCTTTGCAGCTGATTGATAGCCTGTTTCCTATCCTGCCTCCTCCCTCTGCTTGCCTAATTGAACCATCACTGCAGCATGCTCCAGTCAAGCCACATCCATCTGTACACCTGTTTGTCTCTCAGTACAGAGAATTGTGAATTTAAGACACTAGGTTCAAAACCAGACAGGGCAAGAGCAAGGGCTCTTGTTAGCATAAAAGCCATTTCAACTTTGTAAAAACAAGACATGTTAGACTTGTAGACTTGTTTGCACTTTTGTTCTGGATAGAGTAGCTGTAGTAGGTCCAATTTGGATTTTGAGGCTTTCATTTTGTTAAAAGAGAACATCTAAGTATTTTAACTTCTGGTAGCAGTCCTCCTTTTCTTATATTATTTTCTTTTACTTGAGGAGCGTCCTCCACCCTTAGTTCCTCATTTTTTATGATCTGTAATATTTACATACGTTCAATTAAAAAAAAAACAATATCAAGTGTGGTTAAACGGCAGCTATCTGACTGTTCTTCGTTGCTTTCGTTTCCCCCTAGTCAGCTGGGCTGTAACATATGTGCATATATTATATATGTTGACAGAAAGCATAAGCAGTTCTTTCATCGACACAATTTTGCACCTCAGATTGCTTTCGAATCATTTCTGACATGTGATAGGAGAAGTTCATTAAGTCACTTCTAAGGAAGAAACTTAATTGCACGGCATAAACCATCCAAGTAAAAACACCAAACAAGCTCTTTCATGGTCTCCAAACAGCAAAGTAGAAGCACTCTGCAGCCTGCACACACAAACAGCGCTAAAGCCATGTGGCTTTTTTTGGACCAAAGGGCTTTTGTGATGGTTTTGCAATGGCTGTGACGGGATTCTGTCTGGGCATCACATGACCTGCAGTTTCAACGGTGGCTATTGCAGCAAATTGCCAGACAGCCCAGCACTATCCAAGCTTCGGGTTTTAGCCCTGCTGAATCATCACAGTTAAACATTGCTCTGTTTTCTTCCAAGTATCTGTAACCAAAGAAGCCTTAGAGGATTACTTAATGCACTGGCAGCATCCTCTCTTTCACGAAGACTCTCATCCACACACTCATCGTCTAACATACTCAGCAGAACACTCCGTGACAGGACAGCAAATCCACATCCAAACAGGAGAGAAATAATCACAGGATGGGAAAGAGCAGTGTTATAACAAGCTGTAAGATCTGACCTCTGATAGTTTCAGAGTGAGGATGGAAAAAATGGAGCTTGGTGGATTATATTTCTAATCACTGAGGAGAAGGTTGTATAAATTATTTCATTAGGGCTGTCAGAGGATGTGAAGACTAAAGGTGTAGGAACAGCCCAAAACCAGGATGGATCAGCATGGATATCAGACACTCGTATGTCTCTATAGGCAGACAGCAGCATTTTTATATTATATTCATCAAAATGTTTATAAAGTTCCCATCATTATCCGGGGCTTGTTCACACCAATTGAGATAATGTGCTAAATTAGCATTTTCCTCTACATTCAGGCTTCTCGGTTACACACAAAGGTGATTTAGGTCACTCAAAAGGAAATGTCTTCAAAAACGTCCTTCAGAGCAGATTTTTACGTTATGTAAAGCTGAGTTTGAAAAATTATCATATCACACCTCCATTTGTGCATGTTCATTGCTGCTTTGTGTCACGAGCATCCACCTGAAACAGCAATAATGCCAGATATTCTGTATATAACAGTTTATTTGCATTGGGTTAGCACTTAGTTTTAATGCAGAAGGCTCAGAGTCTGCATCCACATCTGCAGTTTAAAGTCCTCAGAAATTACAAAAGGACAGCATTCTTTAGTTTTTCACTCATTGTTGATGTTGTGCATGGAGAATTTTTGCAAACAATTTTAGGACAAAAAAGTGTGTTAAAAAACACTTTAACATTATATAATTCGCACTTAACAAAAATTAAAGCTGTGGCAGATGAGAATAATTAGTAATTTGTTTTGCAAATTCTTGGTGACAAACTACAGTATTGAACACAATGACCTCTTGACCTGTTGATGGAGAATAATGAAACGTCAGGGGATCAGAAAAAAGCAGAACATGACGGGAACATGAAGTCTGCACCAAATGTTTATGGCAATCTGTCCTGTAGTTGAGATATTTTACATGAAACCCAAATAAAGTCAACATTATTGCAGTTTTGGAGGCAACTTTGAGGATCAAGACACTCAACAACAGCAGAAATCATCCTCTGGAGACCATGAACATCTGCACTCAGTGTCCATGTCCAAGTCAATCCAAATGCTTCAGGCCACTCACTGACCAACATTACCAACTCACGAGGTAATAAAAGCAGCTAACAAATTAGAAGCTGGAGACCATATGCTTTTTTATTTTATTTTTTATTTTTTTACTTTATTTAGCATATTTGACAGTGAAGTCTAACTGAATTTGTGGAACGGGACAGGGAAATTAGGGAAGCATGTCATTCTTGGCCACTGACAACGCAGCATAATGGGTTAAATAATATTTCAGTAATGTTGACTTATTCACTGAGGGGCTCTGGGCTTCAGGTCAATGGCTTAGCTGATTAATTATCTGACTAACTGGTTTGTGTCATTATCTGATTATCTTTCCCCAACAGGGAGCCTTAAAGTGCGCTGTCAGTATTTTTGCTGACATTTCTGTGGAAAGAGGTCACTGTGTTTCAGTCAGTGAACATGGACCAGAACCACAGGATTCCTTTACAAAACGCACACAGACACTGAGAGCAAAATGATCACCCCGAGGGCCATCAGCATTGATTGCTAGAGTCACATGCATCCTCACTCACTTGTCTTATCAAAAATCCATCTTCGAACACAGGCCTTTCATAATTTATCATGTCTGTGGATGCACTTTACATACACGCACTCACTTCTTTACCATATCTATAAAGCATCTCTCCGGCACAAGCAGAACAAACACCCACACTGCCAAATTTATTCCCAAAGTCTTCAGACAGAGTGCAGCCAAACTTATGCGGAGTAAAATCAGCATCCGAAGCAATGCAGCTGATTTAAGAATTCATAGCGCAGACTCGGGCTATGCAGAACAAGGCAGCGCTTGCACCCTCTGCATCCCAATGAGGAGCCGGGACCGTGCTTCAACTCCACATCCCGACTGTAACTGTCCAACACCTCTGTAACCTGGACAACAGCGAAAAACTCAGCATCACGCACCACTGACCCGTATGTGTGTAACTGCAGCATTATAGCTGCCGGTGCCACTTTAATGCCTTTAGCCCTGAAGCTACGGCTGACAAAGAGGATGAATTACAGAGCCATAATGAGGACTAATTAGGGGGCAAATAATAGCTAAGATAATATTCTAAAGGATAATACCTGAAGGCTTTAAAGGACAAAAGTCTTGTGGAAAAAAAAATGTTCGTCATAGCTCTTGGCAAAAACAGCCCTCCTCTATCTCTCTTGCTTGAAAAAGGTAACTCACGCATTAAGCTCAAGCTACAATAAGGCTGCTGCTGTCCTGAGAAGGTGACATTCTGGAAATAGAAAGGTTTTTTGACACTATTTTAGGACTAGACCTACTCCTGCTACTGTCCTATTTCATCTGCAGCAGTCCTAACCTTATTTGGCCACAATGTTGTAGTTAAAAAAAAAAGCAGGAATGTGGATCAGTAAAGTATGAACAATATCAAGGACTTTAGCCACAAGACAATGTCATTTTTTCACAAGATATTCCCTGAGAGATCTTTAAAAGATGCCCTGCAGGAGGACAGAGCGACAAAATGTTCAGCTGAAGTCAGTGATTTGGTGCAGGATGGATTATTGCAGCCCCAGTGTCTCCCAATAAACTACCCGGTCAGTGCTGGTACAGTGCTGCCGCTACTGCTGCCGAACATCCCCTTTAAATCCTGTACACTGCAGTGCTGTTAAATCAACCTCACGCCAGGCAGACTACTCACCTCCCAGCGCAGCTTTCATTACAAAATTCATGATGAAGCAGTTCTCTGTTCTCTTCCCTCAGTGGTCACGATATCAGGGGAAGACCTGCAGCCAGAGGGGGACAGAATATACAAGCTGTGACTGCATTAGTACTACTGTCGGGACACACGGCTTCACTACAGGGTGGAAGAGGCAGGACTTTGATGGGATGGGGGAGGAAGATGATGATGAGGCTTGATGTGGACAGCATTCAGATGGAGGTCTTTGTGTTGGCGAGGATGCACCAAAACCACTTTGCAGCAATTTTCATAAACATTTGATTGATTTAATTATACTTTGTGACTCCTATATATTCACAAAAACAGCCCAGAAGTGAGATTAACTGTATGAGGGCAAAAAAAATGACAGCTAAACTGGGTTGAGATATCTTTACATTAGTACCACGCAGTGTCCTGAGGTTGGCTGAGGCACCTGCGCCCTGGATTTTACAACCACACTCCATCTTGTGTGGATTTCTGCTGATGCTGCCCGTCTCGCCTGCGATGTGTCCCCATGGAAATGACTCCCGGAATCAGAAAAACAGGCGAACAAAGAAGGGTCAAAGATGAGCAAGTGGTGTGGGTCAGTGCACGGGCCTGAGGGAGCATCAGGAAAAGACAGGGATTTTTTTTTTTAAAGAAGCTTTGAGTGCATCTGATTGTCATTTGGGAGTTTATTCTCGAAGCTGTGGCATTTTACTGCTAATGCTGTCACAACATGAGCCGTATATTGGGCATTTACAGTGACTCAGGACTAATCAGCATTAGATTATTATCTGGAAAAAGCATTGTTTCTCTAATAAAGTGCTGGAACTTAGTGTTGGACAGACTTTTATGTTTTTCGGTTAATTCTGAAAAGATCATTAGAATACAAATATCCCAATAATATTTCCATTAGATTCACAGGCCTGCTTTATTGTGACCTTACTGCACTTTCTGTTGTTTTTTTTTTCTTCTTGCCATCATTTAACCACCTCACAGCCTCACATGCAGTTCTGCTGCATCTTACAACATCTCCCCCTGTCGACAATGCAGTGCAGCTCTACAAGGGGGAGAGAGAGAAAAAACCTTCCAGGAAACTTGCGGCACTCATTATTACATCGCTGCTTCATTTCCATTCGCACAAAGTCGAATCTGCACCAGCGGATTCCTCTTCTTCCTCCTCATCCGCAGCAGCAGCAGCAGCAGCAGAGGCAGCACCTCCGGTTTCTCCTCACATGAACCCTCACAGCGGTGCGGTGCAGCATTTCGCCACAATTACAGTAGCGTACAGTATGTACGGAGTATTACATTATTACACCTACACGCTGAAATACCGCTTGCATGAGCTCACGCACACGGATTCGGTTTTGTTTCCTTTTCTTTCTTTCTTTTTTTTTTAACGCGCATCAGCATCTTTTACCAAGTGCATCCTCAGCATCCCGTCCCGTACAGTACAGTACAAAGCTGCATATGCCTTATCGCTGCCTATTCGCACATCGTTTACCTTGTTTTGATCCTCGTCCTGCACACAAAACCCCCACAAAAGCCTCGTCGCAGTGGTAAAAAAAACCCACCCGTCTTCTATTCTCCTTCAGCGAAAAGAAACAAAACACAAGTTGTGCGTCTTGAAGGAGGGATCGTGCGTTCCTCTGCGTCTCTCTCTCTCCACCTCTCTCTCGCTCTCTCTCTCTCTCAGTTTGCAGACATGCCGGTTGTGTCAGAGCTGCAGCGGCGGAGGAAGAGAGCCTATTCCTGCAGGACGAGGGGAGCGAGCATGCAGAGAGAGGAGAGAAGGGAAGGAAGGGGAGGGGATGCACATGAATGTTAGACCGCCTGAGGCAAGGGTCTGTTCAGTTTCCAAACTTCATCTTCAACACTTGGTGCGAAAACACAGGTGCATGCAGGGGGGAAAAAAATCAAATCAGCATTTTGGTAAGCATTGCCTTAATATCCTCACAAATTCTACTTCAACATGTTTGATTTTGTTATTCCCTGAAAGAGAAATTTTCCATAGAATCAGTTTTGTTGCACTAAAGTCATAAAAAGAAACCATAAACTAGTGAATAAAGACTGGCAAACCCAAATCAACAGCTCTGGTTGGACCAGTCTGATGATTCTTCAAACCCTTCAGGGAGAGCAGGACAGCATGCACCTGTTCATTTTCTGTGATGGAATCTTTGTAAGCCATGTCTTTTTCATCACAAAATCAACCATACATTTAATGTTTTTAATTTATATATTATCAGTGTTCTGAAAACATGACAAAATCTGCTGTGACAAAAACACACATAAAGCACCTTGAATCATCAATTTTGGTGACGTAGAAGGTTGTGTTTGTCCATTTTTCTGTAGTGGCATGACCTCACACCTTCTCGTTAGCGATTATGATTGACTACAGCTGCTGATTTCTCTGAGCCAGTTTAAACAGAGTCCACAAACACCACATTTAGAAAGTCTGAGGAACTCTGCATAGAAGTGAAATCATTGACTTGAACAAATCAGAAAAATCACCTGGGGCCATTTTAAAGCAGCTACTGATCCCAAAATCATCTGAGCCAACAACTGTTTGAAAGTGTAAGGCGCATGGTACAGCTGTGTCACTGCCACAATCAACAAAACACAAACTACCAGCTGTTACTGGGAGACAGTTGGTCAGGATGATCAAGAGTCAACCAAGACTGTCTCCAATTTTAAACCCCATGCAGTGGATTTATCTGCATTTGTTGTAATTTCCTGCAGCTGGACACAGTGTTGATAAAACTGGGTGACAGAGGCTGAATCAGAACAATTAAATAATGAACACTAGAAAAGCACTCAGAGAGTGCAGACCTCCACCAAGGATAGAGAGGAAAACAGGAAACCCATGCAGTAAAGGATCATGAGCTAGAATCAAACCCACATCTCTGACACAGTTCTGTTTATGAATCACCTTCTTAACCAGCTGAGCTATCTCGACACCTTGCTCCAATTTGTTGGACGACATACTAACCTATGATGTTTTTGTCATATTTTGGACCACATACTAAAACATACTGTAGTACTGAGTGGTGACTTAAGGCAGGAATGATGAGAGATCTTGAATTTAACACACCAGGCTTTATTGTCTCTACCACAATAAGCACTCCAGAACTCACAATGCACTGGCTTGCAGGCCGATGTCACTCCTCCCGTAACCCCCCTGAGCTACGGTACACATGAAAACAACAAACACACAAATGAACTAAGAACGCAGAACTGAACTAACCAAATGCAACCAGTAATTAAAGAACGTCTGGAACAAACAAACAACCCCGTAAAACAATTCCCAAAGAGCACATAATTCCCCCCATGATGCTTTGCCCCCCCTACCCGGAACACAGTCACAGCGGCCCCCACGGCCGCTACAATACTAAAAAATTCAAAGTGATCCAGAATCCAGGATCCTTTCCGGATTGCCACCAAAATGAAATCAGCTCTTCCTCTTACCATAGTCTACATCCCCTCAAAATTTCATCTGAATCGGCCCTGGCATTTTTGAGTTATCTTGCTAACAGACAGATGGATGGACGGACGGCCGGACGGACAGACAGACAGACAGACGCCGGGTGTCACATAACCTCCTTGGCGGAGGTAATAAAAGACAAACAGTGAGCTTGGAGACTCTAAAACTATGTGGAGCTGAAGTGCAGAGATGAGTGCTCATTACCTCCACCAAGGAGGTCATGCGATCGGGTCCGTTTATTTATTTGTCTGTCTGTGTGCGTGTCTGTGAACAGGATTTCTCGGAAACTAGTTGTCGGATCTTCATGAAATTTTCACCAGAGGTGGATCTTGGCCCAGGGAAGACTCCATTCAAATTTTGTGTTGATCCGGATAAGGATCTGGATTCTGGATCCGGATTTAGATTTTCCCTTGTTGCAAAAAAAGACCTTGCTTTACCATCCACATCTTCCCTTGGCGGAGGTCAGAAATCTCGGATTGCTCTTGTTTTTCACTAGTTTATTGCTACCAGTGACTCCTTTCACATGACACTTGATGCTCTGTTAATATAAAAATATGGATAAGTGCCACTTTAACAACGGACTGGAAAAAACTATTTAGAGAGTAATAACATGTTGGCTTTTTTAAATTATTGTCAAAAATGTTCTTTCTGAAATAATTTTATTCAACCACCATAACTGCTCTGTTCTCTTAAATCCACTTTCTAAAATCAGAAATCATACTGATATGGTAGTTATTAAAATAAGAGGCTTGACAAAAAAGTGTTCAGGATTCTGGCAGGTAACTCCAAGCCCTTGAGATATTTTGAAACCTTTTTATTTAATCTTCAGCTGGCAGACAGGAGAGGTGCTGTAGTGTAATGTCAGCTGTCTCAGTACTTCCTTAAAAATATTTCCTTGGCAAGATGAAAGATGCTGCAGCAGCACATAAAGAGATGTTACAGGTGTATATACAGAAGTCAGCGTTAGATTTTCCTCACTGCCTTTGTTGCCTGACTGCTGCATCTGGGTCACTGATGGCTTCCCAGATGTACTGAAGAGTGCAGAATTTTTTGTTGTTTACTGAATCCAGTGAGTGTAAACGGGTTTTTTTTTTGTTGAATTCTTTAATAAGACATGTAGAATTACGTGTGTTTGATGAAACTTTACAATTTTAAACTTAGATTTAATTGTAATTGAACAGCATGTCACACATGAGGTGTTTAGGGACCATCTGTTTGTTTCTGTTTTGCCTTTCCATTTAAAAAAACAACAACATGCGTTTCAAATCGGCTAGTGGCTTTCTGAAAAGTAAACATTAAACTGCATATTTTTAAGTCTGTTTGAGCAATATGTCCGTAGCAAAAATGATCTATGTGTGCTTCCAGTAACACATGCAGATAGATAAAGGTATCACAAGAACTCAATCTGCCCAATTCTCATTTCCCTAAGGCTCGTGGCTTCTTCTGCCATTCTCCATCCATCAGTTGCCTTCAGTTTTTTTCCCACCGGTCACCTGCTGACTGCTACATCCACCTGCTCACCTGTTCCCCATTTGCGTATTACCCCCTACAGTATTTGCACCTGCTCTTTGCCAGATTGTCAGCGTTGCTTTCTGCCTCTCTGGTCATCTGCATTTCCGTCCTTGCCTTGTACGTACACCGAGTGACAAGAGAACCCGTACGAAGGACAACGAATATATCTGAACACAACCTCGTTTTTTTCCTCTCTTTTTCTGCCCTTGTATGTTCTCCTAATGTCCCTGCTTTTTTCCCCCTCACATGACATTGCCATACTTTCCACACATGGAGAGGCAAACAGGCAGAGAGCACACAGAGCACCAAAGGGAGCTTAAACTGCTGCATCTCCCATCAATTAATCAGGACCTAGTAGGCCGTGTCCAGTCGGCACACTCTAGCACGACCATCCATCACGCTGTTTATAACCTGAAAGCACTTTGAAACAACAGTAGCACACAAGCTCACATGCTGAGATTGTCCTCTGACTGTCCACCATCACCACAGTATCATTTTATTTTATTTTTTTAATGGACCTATGATTTATACTCTCCTTGTCTCTAAGTAATGAGTTTTGCTCTTGACCAATATGTATGGTTTCAATACTGAGCGTGACAGGATCTGTTCTCCTGCGGCTTCACACCTTTGGATATCACAGTTACATAGTGTTGAAAGCAGATGTGTGAAAAGAATGTAGCAATTTCATTGCTACATTGAATGTAGCAATGAAAAAAAAACACAAAATAACTCTAACTGCCACACAAAGCTTTTAGAGAATGTATTCCAAATCTGCGTTCTTCTAAACGATTGTTATTTTATCTGTCTTTCACTCTGGGCTTCTGTGGACTCTTTGCACCTGTAAAAGCTCAGTTTGCAAACAGCCATGCACTAATCTGGTTTCCTGCTCGCTCTCTTTCCTTTCTGTAATGTGATCTGTGTGTTCTATTATTGTTTGTCGAGTCATTGTTACCCACACGACATTCACAGAGGTGTGTTTCTACTGTTTTCAGGCCGCAGCATGAGGTCTGCATCCAGGTGGCCACCTCAACCTTGTGCCAAATTGGAAAAAGTTAAGAATGTTTTCCTGTGCTACTTAAGCGAGTGCACTGCCAACAAACCGAATACTGCGGCAACACACATATACAGCTGAAATGAGTGACTTTTCAAAACTGCATTAGCATTTCCTACCGAAATATCGATGGCAGTATTCCACGGGGAATGCATGACATTCAGAAATGGGGAAATTAACATATAGCTGCAGCTGTAACATGAAAAGTCTGCTTTTCTGGCGCTCTTCCAAAAACTGTGTTAAATATATAAATAAATGCATATATTCTGGTGGTAAATAATGCAAGGACCATGTTGCTGACATTTGTTGAATGTAATTCAAATGTATTTCAGAATTTATTCATTCAGTCGTCGCCTTTGTTGTATTTGCTGTAATTGGCATCTTTTTGGTATCGGTTACATCTTTTGTTCCAGAATTAACCTAAACATAAAAATTCGTCATGGCAGCTATGTAACAATACAGTAAAAGTAACAAACACTTAGACGTGCAGTTGTACTACACAATCCATCCACTGTAGTAGCAAATGTAACCTAAAGTCTGTACATGAGTCCACTATTGGTCGTGTCATAATTGAAAATATACCCAGATTCAGTGCCTTAGTGGAAATAGACTTGATGCTGTTCTTAGAGACTTGAAATCTTGAACTTGACATGAAGAGAAATTAATTCATTAAGCCAATTTAATATAGCACAACATGAATATGGTTTTAAATCAACCAATACAGATTTTCTGTTAAAATCATATGCAATATTAAGTTGATGCAATTGGCAACATTATTATTTCTATGCAACAAAACAAAATGATGTTTGTAACTGAAAAGGTTGATCTAAATCAGTAAATTAATTTGGTGGTAGGAGTAGGTAAAACCGAACAAAAACATGTATTTAAAAAAAAACTATACCTGCATTTTAAGGAAATAAAATTTCTGACCAAAGAACTTTGTTAAACGCCCTTTCCTGCATGTCTTCTGCTCATGCTGTTCCCAAATTTGTGATGAAAATTTAGCACTTGACTGGATGCTGAACTTTTGGCTTTCGGCACAGATGCAGTCACATGAAAGAAAGATAATGTCACAGAACAGCAGCTTAGTGCTGCTGTGCTATTTCTTGCGGCAGACTGAGGAAAAAGGTTCTCGCTGAATAGCCTTTCCATCCCTGAAGCATCAATTTGAGTGCATCCAGTCAGAGCTGTCTGCCATTAGTAGCTTAGTATTAGACCTATTTGTTAGTTTCTTGAATTTGTTAGTTGCCTTCATCTGTGTGCCAGTGTTGCCAGTGATATTTTAATATATATTAGCCTTTTTAATCCCCCAGTAAACAAAGGTTGATGCATTCGTTTCATTTTGGCCTCTCATTAAGTAGTCACCTCTGTTCGTAAAGGATGGTCCATTTTGCTGACAAAGGGCCAGCTGTCCTGTGGGCCCTGGACCACCTCAGATTCACTGCTAAGGCACATGGCAGGACATATAAGGACTCTGTATCTAATCTCTTTTATTAATAATATGCACAGCTGGACAACACTGACTGATCTTTACTTTTACTCAATGTGTGAACATTTGGACTGCTTGAAAAAAAAGTATAAATACCTCACTTAGGCTAGTGTCTGCAGTTTTATGTGTGTTGTTCCAACATTTCATTGCACAACAGATGAAATTTTGCCTCTTTGAATGATCTTTCCATTTAGTTTGAGAACAGATTCTTTACAATGCTGTGATTTCCTTCAGCAGCTGTACAACAGTTTACATTTAAATACATGTGAACATTCTGATTATTTTAATCACATCTTCTTTAATCATACACACACATACTCTCACTGGAACCCAGACGGGGCTCCAGAGGTGGCTGTCTTATCCATCGTGTCCTACTGTTTTGTCATATGTACGTGGCTTTGGATAAAAGTGTCTGCTAATTAAAATTGTAGATCTGTATCCAATTCTATCCATTTATCACTAATAAACCTCTTTTTCATGACACCACAGACTTTACTGTCAGTCTGCCGCCTGCTGTTTGTGACGTCTTTCACACAATTCTCACTTGTATTCGTTTTGTGCAATGATTATTTGCTCATTGTGACACTCTTTTAGTAGCTGCTGACTGTAGACTGGGTTCAACACATGAAATGATGGTCTGTCTTTGCTTCTTTGTTTGACAAGAAGACAGAATTTTCAGAAAAGCCTCTGAAACCAGACAATCAGGATTTAACAAACAATGCATGATAAATTGTACAATTTTCTTTCAGGTTAGTTTTTTGCTTAAAGTAAGCAACTGTGGAGGTAAAGCGCTGTGAATTCAGAAATTCTCGCTGACATATTGTGGATCTAATTCCACCATACAGCTGACGCGCCTCCTTGATAAACCTTTATGACATCCCTGCTCTCCTGCTCCTCTTGCCGACCCAAGCAACTTTCCACACAGTTAAAGTCCCGAAATAGCGCAGTGGATTCAGAAATCATCTCTTGAGTGTTGTTAAAGGTGCCTCTAATGGTTTGCTCAATGATAAAAAACCACAAAACGCATTTTGTTTATTTGAAAAACCAGAAGCAACTTAACAAGATGTGTTGTGTGCATTATTCAAACTGAAGCTCGTCACTCAGTCGAGGCTTTCTGAGGTGATAACTGCATGGCAAAGGAATCTCAAATTTCTCTGTCTCTAATGCAGATGCACAGTATTCATATTTTAAAGAATGGATTACAATATTAATGATTTCTCAGCAAATCCTTTCCTTTTGTTGCTCGTGCTTTTAGGCTATATCGCTGTCATCATTTTCCTCTCCATGTGGTAGGTCATCCCCCCCCCCCTCAATCTGAAGGGCACTGTGGCCTTTGTCAGGCTATTCTGTGAAGTCAGAGGGGAGGAGTGGTTTTCTTTGGATATTAACCAGCTGTCCATCATTCCTGTTGCACTCTGTGGTCCCTAGAGAGGCTGAAGGAGGGAAAGGATGAGGCGGAGGGAGGGAAAGAAGGAGGGAACCGAGGTGGAGGGTGTTGCATGTAAGTGTGTGTGTGTGTGTGTGTGTGTGTGTGTGTGTGTGTGTGTGTGTGTGTGTGTGTGTGTGTGTGTGTGTGTGTGTGTGTGTGTGTGTGTGTGTGTGTGTGTGTGTGTGTGTCCATCAACCTCTGAAGTCCCAGACATAGGGAGGAGGTGTGTTCTGCTGCAATGCGTAAAGGCGCCACAGATTCATGCGGTGAACAGACGCTGTGTGTGGGACTGAATGAAATACTGAATGACTGACTGCTGAGTTTCACCCATTACTACTTTCCTTATGAACCGACCGACGGAATAGCCAACGACTTCATAAGCTTTTCTGAACATCACAGCACTTCTCATAACCACAGGTGATGCAACAATGGAGAGTTAGCTGTGCATACCTATAAATTAAATTTACCCCTGAACCGGACAGTAATATGTGAATCAATTAATGATTAAGATATAATAAATTTCCTCTTTTCATATAGAAATCTACCGTAACTTTAAATTTACAGCGATTCCTGATTCTTCCATCTTAAATCAATCCAGCTGCGTTACTAAGCATTTCTTTGCCAGGAAAGCAAAAACATTTCAATTGTAAATAGAGCCATGATAAAAAACGCAAGGAGCAGTGTAAGTGCAAAGTGTATTTAAGAAATAAATTATGCAGAGCAGTGATGCAAAATTAAAGTGGTTATGACTGGCCAAAAACCAGCAGAGAAGAAAAAAGATGTTGGTCAAAAGCCCTATCACCAATCGATATCTTTGGTCCTGCTCTATTTTCAGACCATGTGTCACAACCAAAAGGGGCAACAAAACCGTAATAAATCTGTTGTGAAGAGACACACTAAATCCAGTAAAGAATCAATTTGGAATCTGTTGCAGGGTCAGTTTTGCCGCTTCTCATCTATTTAGCCATGACCAATGATGTCTTTGGTGTTCTGGTTTGTTTTCTTCATTTGGACCTCTATCAGTTTTGTCTTTTGTTGTTGTTGTTGTTGTTGTTGCATCAAAGAGTTCCAATTTTATGAGAAGAGTCTCTTTGATAGAACAAAGGTTCAATATTTTCAATGTGTTTTATAAGTGGATAACTATAGTCATAAATATAGGGGATATAAATTGGCTAAAAAGGAAATACTCAAATGCAGTACACCTTAGACAAAAAGTACAGTGCTTGAGTAAATGTGTGTAGCTACATCCCACCACGACGTATCACTTTCTGTTGCACAAACTTTTAATTTTAGCACATCATCCATTTCCAAAGTATTAACATTCCCCTCTGGTTGTCTCTGTATCTAAATTACAAATTTAGAAGATTTTATTAATACAAGCTATCCCCTTTACATTAAAAGATTTACAAGTTCAGATGATTACAGATGAGCAAGTATCTAATGTCCTAAAGTGTCACTTGACTCTAGGATCTTGTTTGTTTTTGGGAGACAACACTTGAGAGGCAAAAACTTGTTTCCTGAGGAGGCATCCTGAGCCCATATGCCATGTTTGGTGTCACCACTCAAAGTATCGCTGACATATACCTGGTTGCTTTGCTGTCAAATTCAATAGGCGGTAACTGACAAAGATCTCTGGGGAAAAAAGAAATAATTCAGTTTGAATTTTGATGCGTGCCAGATTTGGTGAGGACTTGGCAATGTTTATTGGCACTGAAATATTTTCAAGATTTTGGATAAAATCCACGAGAAATCAAGCAATAAATCAACAAATAAAATGGGTCAACATGTTCGGTTGTCAAGTGCCATCATTTCCCAAGATATTACCAGCCAAAGCCAACAGCTTGAGGAAAAACGTTTTTGTACTTCAGGCTGCGACCTCTAGTGGTCAATTGCTAACTTTTTTGAACAACCTCAAGAAAGAGTGCCAAATCCATACACCAAGTTTGGTGTCAATACATGAAACAGTTGCTGGAATGACCTCACCTCCAGTTAATGGGCTGTAACAGACAAACCGTTTTAAAAATCTGAATGCCAGGTAGTTTTGTGAGGCTTGATTTAAAGGTTATCTGTATCAGTTTTGGTGACGATTGAGAAAACTATGTGGCCTGTGAAAAACTTTCAATAAAATCTAATATTGTGGTAGTAATTATTTGTTTAAGCAAACACACTGACGATAATGAAACAGAACACATTCCAGCCTATTGTAGTGCCTGGTAGTGGTCAAATGATGCTCAAGTTATTTGTGCTTCCTCGAAATGTAAACTTTTTAGCATTTGGTTCTAGGGGAAACTGTGGGAGAATAAGAAAATGGAGTAACACAATAGGTGTCTACACAGCTTCACTGCTTGGCCCCTAATTAAACATGAAAATCACCATTAGTGGAGTTACGAGGTTTCTAGTCGAGCGTGACATCATTAGAGTTGCCATATTGAGGTGTCAAGAGATCGTTCGCTCCCTGAGGTCCAGCAGCGGGGCAAAGGAGAGCGAAAGGAAGTAGCTCAGTGTGACAACTGGAGACACTCCAGTGTGAGGAGACAATGCTTGCTTGTGTTTAAAAGATAAAGAAAGACTAAAGCAAGTGTGAAACTGTCAGGTTGTTATACATGCTTAACTGGGTTTCCTCACTTGCTCTTGACAAGTGAAAGGAAAGGAAAGGCATAAAGTCATGACACTGGTACAGTACAGCAGCATCACTGTGCCGTATGTCGATGAAACACCTGACCAGAACGCGACCTTTCGAAATGCAAGTGCAGCCAGAATCGGGCCAAGTCTGTGTTCTTTCTGTGCCCTGGTGGCCCGGTCATTGGACTCCAGTATTTAGCTGAACTGTCCACATCTTTTAGCTGCATGGTGTGAGCAGCACAAATCCTCTCATTGCCTTCATTCTCCTCTGTCTCTTCCCCTGCACCTGTCTGAAATAGGACTAAAATACTGCAGGAGGCTGGGCCCCCCCACTCTCCTCTACAAAAACACTTGGAAAGGATCCAGAGTAGAGCGCATCGTGCCCTAGAAAGCTAGTGCAGTGGAACTGTCACGGAGCAATGCAGGGAAGAGAGGAAAGTGACAGAACGGTGGGAGCTGGATTCTCGCCCACCACCCAACCAAATATGAGCATGCAGGTAGTGCAGAGGACAGCAAATACTGAGACTCAGCATTCTCTTGGGGGATTTTAGGCGCAGTTGTTGGATGAACTGTATAACAACATCTTTAGCGATGAAATTGTGTTATGCAAATAGGTCTGCCCTTCCAGAGTAACCCTCATGGGGTGAAAAAGAGCTGCTGGGGTAAACTTGTCCTCTAGACTTGTCTGAAGGAGCAATAATGAATCACATTTTATAAACCCGGTCACGGCCAAAGGGTTGTCTTTTAGTAGATGCACTAATGCCCTTGATTATAACTCTAATAGTTCTTTTACTTTTATATTTGCAATTCATATGATACTATGACATGAGGAGTGCATGGTTCACAGTAATCTGTGGTTCAGCTCTTTAGCTTATCAGCTTTTTGCAGTGCAGCTGAAATAGCAACAACTGATGATCTGTCACAAATTTGATTGATGGCATGGTCAAAATGCAGTGAGCTTAAGCTAAAACGCAGACTGACGTGTTTGCTTAGATTAGTTTATTATCATAAAGTGATACTGCTCATCAACCTCTCAAAAGAAGAAACAATAGAAGAACGAAATCCAAACCAAAGTGTCATGTTCGCCTGAGGAGAATTTCACTGAAGGCAGTTTTCTGCTGAGAAACATCTGACAGGTCATCCACATGTGAACAGATGCACCTATGAGGTAAATGAGAGAAGCCTTTTGCTGTCAGACAATCTGCACTGCAATCATTTGCACAAATACTGAACAGATATAAGGCTGACTCAAACATATACAAGCTTTCTGTAAGGCCACCCCAAGCAAAAGAAGTCGAGGCCCTAAATGGTTTGTTTACAGTGAAACTCTGCTGGAAAAGGTTTCCTGTGAGGAACTGAAAGTCTGGCAGCAAAAGGAAATATGACTCTCACCTTTTTGGGCCAAACCTAATCTTTTCATGGCCATATAATGGAGACAAATCTGACAGGATCTCTAAACGCAAACCTTTTGTTGCCTGTATTAAAAGCATACTTACAGTGTCCAACCTGGTGCTGTTTGAACTGACGGGGGAGTAGAAATACTGGAAGCGACTGCAGAGAACTGAACAGACTTCTGATTCAGGTGAGAAAAGAAAACAAGAAGAGCCAGCATGGAAAGAGTGATGCATGAGATATGAAACTCACCACCCCCAGCTTTTATGGCGCCTACTTTTGTGTTTGTGTGTACACATCTATGCATATAAGAGCGTTTGTCTATGTGTGTGTGCACTCTTATGGGCTTCAGAGAGTGAGCTAACAAGTGAGAAAGAGCACAGAATAGAAGCAGGGGAGTGTGTGTGTGTTTGTGTGTGATTGTTGGCTGTTTCTGTGAAGTCATCCTAATTAATAGCCAGGAGTGTTTGGCTTAAAGCGGTATTCCTTAAATTAGAAAGCGCAGTGTGGTCCAACTTGGCAGGATTAACTAGCCACATTAGCGCCCATGTTCCTGAGAGTCATAATAATGATATGTAAAACATCCTTGCAGAATGCTTTCCTAAACAAAATGCTACAAAATACTATAAATAGGGAGGGAAATGAATTTACTGTGCCATGAACGGTTTTATTTACATTCAGACTGTCTTTATGTTTCTGTGTATTTGATTAAGCTGCAGGGTCAAACACATGAAAGGAGACTGAATCAGCAATGCATGAAATAGATGCAGTTAGCGAGTGTGTGTGTGTGTGTGTGTGTGTGTGTGTGTGTGTGTGTGTGTGTGTGTGTGTGTGTGTGTGTGTGTGTGTGTGTGTGTGTGTGTGTGTGTGTGTGTGTGTGTGTGTGTGTGTGTGTGTGTGCAAGAAGAAACAGTGCTGATTAAAACAGCCCTTGAGCTGCAGAGATCAATACTCTGTGGGTCATAGTAGCTTTATGAGCTTCCTTCATCCTCCCACTTTTATTTCATGTGTCAGTCACCCATAGCCTTCTCTCTCACACATATCCCCCCTCTTTTTCCCTCTCGCATGCATGCTTCATCTAGCCCCTCGGTGATAAACATTGTGCTGACAGAGCAGTCTTGCAGTAACCACCGATGGCTTGTGTCCAGTGAGAATGGGTGTGTCCATGCGTGCGAGTCTTGCATGTGTGGATTTGTGTGGGTGCTCGAATTTCTCCCATATGTCCATTGCCTCAGGATGAAAAAGAGAGAGAGAGAGACGTAGGGAACAGGGGAACTAATTCTTCCTATGCTGAAAACAGTGTTTACATGCTGGACGTTGCTATTCCTGTAAGCAGTGATTTCGAAAAAATTGGAATCAAAACACCAAAACAGAATCATCCTCCATTTTTGAGTTTGCACTAATGTTACATCTGGATGTACATAAATGGATCAATTTAAAATATCAAACATAATGAAATGTTTGGGAATTTAAACCTTCTCGAGCATCAACGAACGCTTTCTGAGGTAGCACGGATTTTCTTCCTTTCACCAAAATTAAATTACCAAATTAAACCTGAGAAAAGATTGTTGAGTGTAACAGCATAAGGCATATTTCTCTTTTAGCCGATACTAATAAATCAGAGGAACAAAATCAACACACGTTTCAAAAGAGCTTGGATTATTTCCATTACATTTTACTCTTCTTGCTACTTCAGGCCCAGTTGTTTGTCCTAGTTATTTTTTTAGCTTGTAGGACGGTCTATGTTTTTACTGATGCTTAAAAATTTTAGGTATAATTTCCTATTTCAGAGAAAAAGAATTTCAATAAATCTCACAGCTTTTGAGAAATACATAAAATGCCCTCCAAAGCATCTCTCTGCATCTCATTACTTCAATTTTCCAGAGGCCGTCTCTTCCATGAATGTATGTTTATTGATTATGTTTTCTTTCTTCTTCTGAAGACACACACACATGCACACAAAGTGCTGATGGCGAGCTTTCCAGTGCAGTGGAGATCTGTGAATACGTTATGTACACTCAGAGGGGCCATGCATATTTGATAACTATAAAAAGGTGAGGCCAGGGGAGAGTTATCATAGCTCTCTTGCCCTTTCATATTGTACAACATCATTTCTACCCTTAAAAAAACTGTGCATCATTTTTCACAACAGCAGAAAGAGAATGTGTTGAGTGAAATAAGAATTCTGGAAACAAGGGAAGCAGCAGTTGCATGCACACTCAGCTGCAATTTCTGTGTTTTTATTTCATATTTGCTCTTCTGTAAAGTCTAGCCCCTCAACATTTTCACCTACAACAGGACATGAAGTAATATGATGTGATGTTCAATAATTATCTAGACTCAACTCTGGCATTTTCTCCACCCTGTGAATTCCCTGTTTGCTCCAGCTGAAAACGCCCTCACAGCCTCTCCCTGTTTTACATGTGACTTTGCAGATATGATGTGTGCCCTTGAAAGAAACCTTGGCTTGCATTGCAGTCATGATGATGGCAAAGAGAGCAGCACTCTGCCTACGCTGCTGCCCCCCTGTGAACAATATGGAGAAGTGCATCTGATTACAGCAGATTTCTGTATGTATGCTGGAAGCAGTTATGTCATTTTCACAGAGGGAATTCCCTCGACTGAGCTGTAAATCACACATAATCATTTAATTTCATTGAATTTGCTGTAGGTGTGTCAGCTATGTTAAAACATGTTTCACAACGCTCTTGGCTAATCTCTGCAATTAAGAAACATACTCTGAATGAGGATTTTCTTGGAAATAAATGTTTTAGGTAGCACTTTATAATAACTATACACTATTAAGCATTAGTTAAGCATTGGTTAAGCATAATTTCAGCATTAGTTAATCCTTAAATCCTCATGAACTCATCATGAATTCACCATTAGTAATGCATTACAAAGCATTAGTAAAGACAGTTTTAAATGTTCAACCAACACATTATTAAGCATTAGTTAAACATTAGTAAAGCGCTTAATTCATCGTTAACTCATCATTTGTAACTAATTAGTTATACGTGCATAATTAATCATGAATTCATGATCTGTATGGCATTTATTATGCATTACTAAGCACTTAATAAATCCGGTTAAAAATGTTTTGTTGCTCATTGATAATCTCAGATGTTAATACTTTATAAAGGGTTAGCAACTGTGTTAGTATATGATTTACAAACACGTATTCATACTCAATGAATAACTTATTAATGCGGTTACTACTCATTAGTTAAGTATATTCCGTGAGCCCATCTAAAGTGAGGACTATCTATGCTTTATAAAGCATTTATAAAGGACACAGAAGCAAAGATATACAAAGTGTCAGTTTTATTGGTCCCAAACAATACAAGCTCTTTTAAATACACACTTTAAACAAATACAATCTATAAAATTTCAAGTAAACTTGACAAACATCTTCAAATAACAACAGTCTGTGATCGTATAAAATTGAAAAATAAAATACAAGCTCTTTTAAATACACACTTTGCAATCCTTAACATTTCAAGTAAACTGGTGAACTATCTCTTCAGGGCACACACACACCAGAGGTAAGTGGCTGCCTGATTCTGGGATTCCGCCAGTGCATTTCAATGGTGTGCCCTTGAAGTGCACAAAGTGCTTTACAGTAAAACAAATATACCGTTTTCAAATATTGCAAGATAACACTAGATAATTTCTGCAACCTGTTTGCCTCTACGATCAGCTGCCATCTCCCCAGCGTGATATGGCTCTCTCTCCGACTTCCGCATTTCAGAAAAATAAAAAAAAACCCGTGCGGTCTCGCTCTCCAGAACCGCGGAGGAGGCTGGGACTTGTAGGACTCTGGGACTCTGGGATTTTGGAGCATGCGCACTAGCATTTTTGACGGTAAGAGCATGCGCAGTAGCGTCCTACAAGTCCCAGCCTCCTCCGCGGTTCTGGAGAGCGAGACCGCGCGTTTTTTTTTAAAATTTTTCTGAAATGCGGAAGTCGGAGAGAGAGCCATATGACGCTGGGGAGATGGCAGCTGATCGTAGAGGCAAACAGGTTGCAGAAATTATCTAGTGTTATCTTGCAATATTTGAAAACGGTATATTTGTTTTACTGTAAAGCACTTTGTGCACTTCAAGGGCACACCATTGAAATGCACTGGCGGAATCCCAGAATCAGGCAGCCACTTACCTCTGGTGTGTGTGCCCTGAAGAGATAGTTCACCAGTTTACTTGAAATGTTAAGGATTGCAAAGTGTGTATTTAAAAGAGCTTGTATTTTATTTTTCTATTTTATACGATTACAGACTGTTGTTATTTGAAGATGTTTGTCAAGTTTACTTGAAATTTTATAGATTGTATTTGTTTAAAGTGTGTATTTAAAAGAGCTTGTATTGTTTGGGACCAATAAAACTGACACTTTGTATATCTTTGCTTCTGTGTCCTTTATAAAGCATAGATAGGCCTCACTTTAGATGGGCTCACGGAATATACTTAACTAATGAGTAGTAACCGCATTAATAAGTTATTCATTGAGGATGAATATGTGTTTGTAAATCATATACTAACACAGTTGCTAACCCTTTATAAAGTATTAACATCTGAGATTATCAATGAGCAACAAAACATTTTTAACCGGATTTATTAAGTGCTTAGTAATGCATAATAAATGCCATACAGATCATGAATTCATGATTAATTATGCACGTATAACTAATTAGTTACAAATGATGAGTTAACGATGAATTAAGCGCTTTACTAATGTTTAACTAATGCTTAATAATGTGTTGGTTGAACATTTAAAACTGTCTTTACTAATGCTTTGTAATGCATTACTAATGGTGAATTCATGATGAGTTCATGAGGATTTAAGGATTAACTAATGCTGAAATTATGCTTAACCAATGCTTAACTAATGCTTAATAGTGTATAGTTATTATAAAGTGCTACCATGTTTTATAATGGCAAAGCCGGTATGTGTGAGAAAAGCACTGACAAAGGCTTTTAGAATCTGTTTCAAAACACTTGTTTTTGCTCAGTTTCACATCTTTGGGATGTGATACATGAATCAAAAACAGTGTGTGTCTTGGAGCTTTGGAGCAGAAAGCTTTAACTTTAATTTGGAATCAGGACATTGCAGTCCTTTGATTGCCTTTTCCTGCATTAATGACGCAGAAACTACTAAACTAAACAATACATAAATAAAAGACTCCTGAAAGACTTTTATGCTGTACCGGCTGAGTTATGAGTGAAATTTTTTAACTTGTTAACTTTGGGTTACAATATTTTTTCTGCTGCAGATCATTTAAATGAATCCTATTCTGTGGGAAAATACCTTCCCAACATTTTTTGGGGCATTTATTTTTCTTACATTTATAGTCACAGAAAAATATTCCATCTGAAACATCTCAACAGCAAAAATAATACCAATTTGTTTTGTGCAATACCATTTTCTCACCGCAGCAGAAAGACTGATGTTACTCCCACCCAAAACACAGACGTGCTCCAAGTCTGTCAGCGACTCACATTCTTGTGTAATTTAAATAAATTTGGCCCAAAGGCATCATTAAATTTTAATCTCTAATGTAAACTGATTCAATCTGATAAAGAAAGCTGTCAGCCCTGCTCTGCCATGTTGAACTGCCATCCACCTCCAAAGTGTCTGATTGTGTGACGGAGTTGAAGTTTCTTCTGAGTTCATAAGTCGATCCACTGGTTGATTCAAATGTGGGAATCCACCAGTGTTGTTGATCATGTGTGTGGTCCAGTCCCACGATTTCCTCACATCATCTGCGACTGTAGCATTGCTGAATGTCAGCCACAACAATGAGAGTCCTCCTGCTGATCTTCATCTGAGTGAATAAGAGAAGAAAGATGATAAAATTTGCCTTAGACAAAGACAATACTACAAGAACATCAGTGGTTTCCTGGACTTTCAGTGAGTCTGTCCTTCATTATGCAGCAGGAACAGCGTATTGACCACAGAGAGCAGATAATGTGACTCTGAGCAGAAACAGCTGATAATGTGTGCATCTGGATAGGATTTGTTTATCTGCTGTGTGTTTGGTTGCTGTTGTTGTGTAGTTGTTCGGTTTCAGTCAAGGAAATCCACTCTCTCTGGGGTGTTATCTCACACAACTTCTGTGATAAGCTCTGCATTCCATCTGGGCTGGTTAAAAAAAGACTACAACCTGGGGATTCTCAGTCCTGCAGCAACTTTTAAGTGATGGCATATGGATGCATTAAAGGGAGAGATGAGGAGTGAGAATGAGGTTGAAAGAGATTCCTGGACGACATCGCTACAAATGGATTATAGAAATGTAGGGAGGGATGCTGAGAGCTATTGCAGTATTCATAGAAAGAGTAACTTGTCACTCATCATTTGTTGCTTTACTGTTCCATTGTTTGACAATGTCAGAAGTCTAACTTAGTTGACATCTGTTGTTCCTGCATTAATCCCAGAAAACAGAAAAGGCACTACAACACCTTTAACACACACGACCTATACAAATTCAGATCTATTCTATTCATGTAGTGCCAATTCACATAACACAGTGACATGCTACTATCACCTACAGAAATCTTCTATTTTTGTGCATTTCTCACACTTAAATGTTCCAGATCATCAAACTGACAATTATAATTTTTAAATATTAAACAGAGATAACGCACGAAACACAAAGTGCTGTTTTTGAATTATAGTTGTTGTTGTTTTTTTAAATCATTAAAATCCTCTATCACCTCTGTGAAAAGTAATTGCCCTCTTGTGGGTAACTGGTTGGGTCACCCTTGGCAGCAACAACTGCAGTTAAATGTTTGTGATAGCTTGTGATCAGTCTTTTGCATCACCATGGAGGAATTCTGGACCGCTCTATTCTGCAGAATAGTTTTAATTTGGCCATGTTAGATGGTTTTTGATCATGAACTGCCTTTTTAAGGTCTTGACACAGCATCACAGTTGGATTGAAGTCTGGACTTTGACTTGACCACTCCAAGCCTTAATTGAGTTCTTTCTGAGCCAGTCAGAGGTGGACTTGCTTGTGTGCTTTGGGTCAGAGTCATGCTGTATAAATCATTTGTGCTTGAGCTTTAGATCATGAACTGATGGGTGGATGTTCTCCAGGAGGATTTTTACATAGAGAGCAGAATTCATGACTCCATCAGTTATGATAAGTTGTTGAGGTCTATGAATGTGTGTTTATTGATTATGTTTTCTTTCTTCTTCTGAAGACACACACACACTCGTAAAAAGTGTTGATGGTGAACTTTCCATTGCAGTGGAGATGTGTTTATACATTACATACACTCAGCAGGGTCGTGGGTATTTGCTAACTATAAAAGATGAGGCTAAGGGAGAGTTATCATAGCTCTCTTGCCCTTTCATTTTGTACAACATCATTTCTACCCTTAAAAAAACTGTGCATCATTTTTCACAACAGCAGAAAGAGAATGTGTTGAGTGAAATAAGAATTCTGGAAACAAGGGAAGCAGCAGTTGCATGCACACTCAGCTGCAATTTCTGTGTTTTTATTTCATATTTACTCTTCTGTAAAGTCTAGCCCCTCAACATTTTCACCTACAACAGGACATTAAGTAATATGATGTGATGTTCAATAATTATCTAGACTCAACTCTGGCATTTTCTCCACCCTGTGAATTCCCTGTTTGCTCCAGCTGAAAACGCCCTCACAGCCTCTCCCTGTTTTACATGTGACTTTGCAGATATGATGTGTGCCCTTGAAAGAAACCTTGGCTTGCATTGCAGTCATGATGATGGCAAAGAGAGCAGCACTCTGCCTACGCTGCTGCCCCCCTGTGAACAATATGGAGAAGTGCATCTGATTGCAGCAGATTTCTGTATGTTTGCTGGAAGCAGTTATGTCATTTTCACAGAGGGAATTCCCTCAACTGAGCTGTAAATCACACATAATTATTTAATTTCATTGAAGTTGTTGTAGGTGTTTCAGCTATTTTAAAACATGTTTCACAACTCTCTTGGCTAATCTCTGCAATTAAGAAACATACTCTGAATGAGGATTTGGTTGGAAATAAATGTTTTATAATGGCAAAGCCGGTATGTGTGAGAAAAGCACTGACAAAGGCTTTTAGAATCTGTTTCAAAACGCTTGTTTTTGCTCAGTTTCACATCTTTGGGATGTGATACATGAATCAAAAACAGTGTGTGTCTTGGAGCTTTGGCGCAGAAAACTTTAACTTTAATTTGGAAGCAATACTTTGCAGTCATTTGATTGCCTTTTCCTGCATTAATGACGCAGAATCTACCAAGTTAAACAATACATGAATAGAATCAGGACTCTGGAAAGACTTTTATATTGTACCGGCTGAACTATGAGTGAGATTTTTTAACTTGTTAACTTTGGGTGACAATATTTTTTCTGCTGCAGATCATTTAAATGAATCTATTCAGTGGAAAATACCTTCCTAACATTTGGCATACTGTGTGTTTTTCTTGCATTTATAGTCACAGAAAAATATTCCATCTGAAACATGTCAACAGCAAAAATAATACCAATTTGTATTGTGCAATACCATTTTCTCACCGAAGCAGAAAGACTGATGTTACTCCCACCCAAAACACAGACGTGCTCCAAATCTGTCAGCGACTCACATTCTTGTGTAATTTAAACAAATTTGGCCCAAAGGCATCATTCAATTTTAAAGAAAGCTGTCAGCCCTGCTCTGCCATGTTGAACTGCCATCCACCTCCAAAGTGTCTGATTGTGTGACTGAGATGAAGTTTCTTCTGAGTTTATAAGTCGATCCATTTAAAAAATCAAATGTGGGAATCCACCAGTGTTGTTGATCATGTTTGTGATCTAGCCCCACTATTTCCTCACATCATCTGCGACTGTAGCATTGCTGAATGTCAGCCACAACAATGAGAGTCCTCCTGCTGATGTTCATCTGAGTGAATAAGAGAAGAGAGGTGATCCAACAGCTGATAATGTGTGCATCTGGATAGGATTTGTTTGTCTGCTGTGTGTTTGGTTGCTGTTGTTGTGTAGTTGTTCGGTTTCAGTCAAGGAAATCCACTCTGTCTGGGGTGTTATCTCACACAACTTCTGTGATAAGCTCTGCATTCCATCTGGGCTGGTTAAAAAAAGACTACGACCTGGGGATTCTCAGTCCTGCAGCAACTTTTAAGTGATGGCATATGGATGCATTAAAGAGAGAGATGAGGAGTGAGAATGAGGTTGAAAGAGATTCCTGGACGACATCGCTGCACACGGATGGAAATGTAGGGAGGAGTGCTGGGTGGAATTGTGGTATTTATGCAAATTGTATTTGGAATTTTTTTTTAAAAAGTGGCAGCAAGTTAATTATCTAAAGAATTTCAGAAAAGCATAGATCTGAATCAGTTGACAATTGTTGCTCCTGCATCATTTTCCAGAAAATAGAAAAGGCACTACAACACTAAACCTTTAACACATGACTAATAAAAATGAGATCATGCCCTAAAATGTAGCTTTCATCCTGGTTCTGCACAAAAGCAAGTCCACATGACCGAGTCATAAGTTCTGTGCATGTTATCTTATGTCACACAATCCTGCTTTTGGTGCTTCCTGTCACAGATATCGCTCAACATTCACCCCTGCAGAACGTAAGAACGTGAAAGAATGTGAAGCACAACCACCAAACAGTAATAGTGAATGTGGCAATGTGACGGCAGTACAGCTCATTCAGTACATGCAACCTTTGTGGATGATTTTTATTTAGTTTTCATGCATTGAAACAACTCTGCTGTCCCTCCACAGCTGCTTTGAAACGTATTCCTTGAATATTACACCTTAATTCATGTAGATGACATCATAATGTTTCACTGAGCACTTTCAGAGGGATAATTTTGCAATTAAACACTTGCAGGGTAGGATGTTCTTATTGTGCCTTCAGTTTGATGTATTTAGTCATATGTGTACACATAAATGTTGCTATGATAGCGTATAATAGCTATGCATTAGTTTAACCATCGTGGAGGTACGTAAGAAATAAATAAGTTCAGACCTTTACTAATATTCAGATGCATATATTTATGTTATGGAGTAAAAGGCATCTTAAAACAAATGAGAGCTGTATGATAGCACGGATTTGTGTGTTTGTAAACGGAGCTCATATCTGTGTAATAGATGTCAGGATGTGTAGCTTACAGTAACTGAACGTTGCAGGAATCTGTTCTACAGTGCAACGTTGCTGTTAAAAGCAGACCACTGTGTTTAAAAGTCAATGCACTGCCCAGACTGAGAGTATCCCCCTAAGATTTATGCATGGACACATACAATGACCCACAAACACAGTAACAGACTGTACAGCAGAGTTTTTTTAATCTCAGGGCTGAGTGGGAGGAGGAGGGAGCAGAGGGGGACATAAATGAAACGCATTTCTGTCTCTGTGCACGTCCTACTGCGTCACACAAATACACTCTCCTTCACTGTGACTCATTCCCAGCCCCTCCCCACCCTGCTATTTACTCGCATCCACACTCAACCCCCCCCACACACTTAAATATCGATCCGTCAGTGCTCTTCGATCTGGTCTGCTCTTTCTTTCTTTCTTTTTTTTAATCATGCTTTCCTAACTTTTCTGTTTTTCTAATCCAGCCCATGCCTCCTCCACCCAGCTGCCTCCCAGGGTGTCTCCAAACCACTATGATGCCGTCAGTTCTTATGCAACCCCAGCTCTGATTGTAGAGGGGGAAAGTAACCCTGCAATGCAGCACAGTTAGAAAATAGCAGCAGCCGTTGTGGGGGCTGTATCTGAGGCAGAACGCTACAACTTTCACCGCTGCTGCATGGATACACTTCTGTGAAAAAAAAAATTCCAACTTTAATTTATAGGTGTTTCTCTGTGACAGGGCCATAAGAGGAATGGGTGATTTAGTA
Source organism: Acanthochromis polyacanthus (assembly GCF_021347895.1). NCBI lineage: Eukaryota > Metazoa > Chordata > Actinopteri > Pomacentridae > Acanthochromis > Acanthochromis polyacanthus. The sequence goes on along the minus strand of NC_067115.1, from coordinate 17,325,501 downwards.
GCTTTTCCTCAAGGTCAAGTCAGTGTATCCTACTGCCAGGACTGTTTGTAGACACAGTACATCTGGTTTACATGATTCACATGTATTGAACTACACTTGTGCTCTGTGACAAGATATATCTAACAATTCTATTATAATAAAATACAGAGTTTTACATAATGCATTCCCCTCCACCAACAAATTCTACAAACCTGTCCTGATGAAATGTGCAGTATGCATACTTTTTCTTTTTTTTTCTTTTTTTTTTCTAGCCACACAGTGTTTTTTTCTCTGCAGATTTTACCTTAAATTCATTTGTTCATTTAAGGCCAGCTGCCTATGTCTACATCATGTTGGCTCTGCTGTGTGTGTGTGCGCATTTTCGCTGTATTCAACGTTGTTGCCAGGTTTCCTGACGTAGCTGAGCGGCGTCATCAAGCTGCCAAAATAAAGTAACAGCACTTCCTTCCAGCGGTCAAGAAAATAAAAGCTTGACTAACTGACATCTTTAATGCTGAATTATCAGAGAAGGAATTGTTACATTTAATTTTTTTTTAAAATGAAATGTTTGTGCTGTGATTATATCTTTGCAGGCGGCGCCCTTCGAACACTGGTAGGTGAGAGGGAAACCAACAAAGCACATCGCAGGAACATGGAGTATCTGAAAGTTCAAGATGTTACCTTCCAGGAAGGGACATATAAATGCAAAAACAGTCTTTCTTCTGTAACATTTTCTGGTGAGGCTGAGAACTTTTTGAAGTTTCCTCTTACATTTACCAAAAGTATTTTGATTTGTCAGTGGGCCTCAGTTTGGAGGGGGTCCTTCTCGTGCCACGAGCAGGTAGTGGAACCTCAGTTTGTTGCACTGCTATGGCATCTTGTGGTCCAACACCAACATAAACAGGGTAAATATTAAGATATTTTAGAGGGTTTTGTGTATATATATTTATTTATTGCAGAAATTATGCCTTTATTATATGGACAACATATATGCCATGAAAAAATTGAGGAAGAGAGAAATGTCAAAGGATAGTTTGAAAATTCAAACCATGGGCATAAGAGTTAAGAGGCATGCTTCTTACCCCATATACTATCTTGTTACATTATACAAAGATTTTAACGTCTTACTATGGAGACCAACTATGTTAGTGTTAGTTGACACTATGTTGTTCTTCATAGTAGATGTCCCAAAAAAGTAAAAAGACAACACGAAAATGTGATGAACATCAATAAAAATGCAAACCATGTAGCTGAATTATTTTATTCTATTAAGTATCTTACATGTAATTAAGCTTAAGTTTGCTTAAAGAAGCTGTGTTCACACGGAAGATTGAGTCTTTGTTACTTTTTTTTGGAAAACAGCAAAGTAGAACCTCCTTGGGGGAAATAATTACATTAAATGAAAAAGTAAAATGTAGTTGCTCAACACCCATCCTAAAGTAGACTTACAGGTTATTGTGAAATCTAAGCATAACATTTGGCTCAACCCTTCCCTGACAGCGAGTCTTTGAGCTGCTGACAGTGTCATGGGCTCCAACGGAGTTAAAACAAGATGTGGACTTTATTCCACACATCCCATTGAGGCAGATTTTCACTAGTTTGAGACTGTATTGTAAGTATTTAGATTATAGCAACAGTGTATCAAAATATGACATTTTCTAATGTTGCTTAAACAAAAAATATTATTAGGGAAGCTTGTAATGCAAACAGAATGTTAATGTTTTATGTAATTGAAGAAGAGCTAATTTTTCAGCCTTTAGAGACAATACTGAATTATATCTCACATCTGTGAGTTGCTGGGCATGTTTTAACGTTATGAGGGTTACTTTGTCTTCATGGTGAAGTTACAGGCAGGAATCTTGATTCACTGGTAACTGGACATTCCTGATACAGGTGTTTTTAGTACAATTACTGTTTTGTTTGACGTCCAGCAGTAACTGGCTGCACCTGTGTTGAATTTGGTGACTCACTTTAAAAATAGGGAACACCTACACAGTAACTTAAAAAAAAAAAACAAAAAAAAACTGACTTTACTTTGTAGAAATCTGTTTTCAAAGGTGACATAAAAATGTTTGTTTATTTTTTTGTAAATTATTGTCAATTAAAATCCAAATTAAATTGATCCATGATTCAATGTTGAAAATTAATTTTTAATTAACTTTTTATTGGTGCTGTATACACCATATGTCATGGTGTTTGCTGAATTTTGCTATAAATCTAAATTAGAGTAACGTTTGGAGCATTTATTATGAAGGTAGATATTTCACCCACATTCAGTCTGGTTCTGGCGGTCTACTGCAGACTTGACCAAAACTATACCCCTCCTCCTCGTGTCGGTGTCCAGATGCCACATAGCGAAGACTGGTATCAAACCACTGAAAACCGAAAGCCGAGAAAGAAAGAAGTGAGTGTCGGTATTGCCGACGGGAGATGAATGGTATTCATTGAACGCAGCGTATCTGGATAGCTCAAGGTAACTGTTATCACATGCAATTCCGCCGCAGTGTCTTGAAATGATAAACAAAGAACGATAGATAACTTTAGCCAACTTATCCACCGGCACCAAGGGGGTTTCTCTCCAGCTAACGTTAGCTAACTTTGACTGTTAGGCCACTGCGGGACGTAATTTAGTCCGTACGTGAGGATGTGTTTGGGCAACGTGTCCTAAACGATAGCCGTGAAAACACTGCGTTGAAGCTAATAGGCAGGTGTTAGCATAGACGTTATCTTTTTCCTTGCTAGGAGTTTAACGGGCTAGCTGGTACTAGCATAACTTTGTAGCTAAAGTCAGACCGCGGACTAAATCCGTTTGACGGTTCATGTTAGCTTAGATTTGTTTGGACACAACGAGTCAAAATACTAAAGTAAAATAAATATATAACTGTCCACAGTTGCTCATGTGCTTGTTATAAATTAATGAAACGTAAGTTGACTTTCAGGCTTGGTTCAAAAGACGACAAACTGAATCTTTGGCTAGCTTAAACTTTTTTTTTAGCTGCACTTGAACGACTTTCTGTCGCCGCGACTGAATGACGACAAGCACGTTAACAGGAATATTAACTTACACGGAATTAAAAAGCAAGCAGGTCATCCACCTACTTGGGTAAAGATAATGTTATGTAACGGTACTCCGTTAGGTTATCACTGGGTGACTCCCATGTTCCTTCGAGGTATTGTAGACGTTGTTTTGATGTGTTGTGCTGACATTAAATTCACAGAAATTTACAAAAAAACAATATTAATGTATATTTTCATGTCAAAGTGAAAGCAGAGATCTACAAAGTAATATCAATTAATTAAAAATATAAAGCAAAAATGAAAGACTACAAATATTCAACCACCTTTAAGTCTGTGTAAAGTACTTGCATCTTTGGCTGTTGTTCCAGCTTTGAGCCTGTGTGGATAGGTCTCAGTTAACTTTGCACGTCTGGACACAGGAATATTAACCCATTTTTCCTTGCTAAACTGTTAAAGGTTGCTAGGGCTCGTTAGTGAACAGCCATTTTCAAATCCAGCCACTAATTCTTGATTGAATTGATGGGCTCTGACTGGGCCACTCAAATGTTCACCTTGTCTTTAAACCATTCTTGTATAGCAGAAGCTGTGTGCTTCCAGTTAAAGCTCGTGTCCGGAGTTTCTGTTTGTTTTCAATTTATGTATCATTGTTTAACAAAGCTTAAGGGTGCTTTCACACATACGCATTTTGGTCCGCTTAAAGCGGACTGGAGTCCGCAACACCAGCAAGTACGGTTCGTTTGGGCTGGTGTGAAAGCAGACCCGATGTTTTTGGTGCGGACTAAAGAACCGGACCGAGACCACCTTCGAGAGGTGGTCTCGCTCCGCTTCTATGTGAACTCCAGTTCGGTTCGCTCCTGGTGAGAACACAAACCTGTCTCCATTCGGACCGGTTTGATGGCGCAGCAGACATTTTGGTCTACGGGAGCTTCCGTAGCAACCTGCACGGGGAATTTTGGGATAACGATAACGTCTTGCAATGCATCTTCTCCGTGCCAAAAACAACTGTGTAATGTTCTCATACCAAATGCGAGCTTCATGCTGGAACAACAGGAGTATTTGTGCTTGCTGCATAAAGCAATGATACGAATATATGGCAACAAGAAGGAACAGGAGAACATAGTTCATTGTTTACGAATAAACCTCGATCCATGGAATAAACACAGCCTGTTGTTTTCTTCTGGGATTTTTCCCTCTTCACATGCTGCGCCAATCAGCGTTCACCTATGTCATTATTTTTGTGAGCAGCGCTGCCAAACGACTGGGGGGAGATATAACATTCATCGTAGTTGGTTCAACTGCGAAAACACTGGTGTGAATGCGAACCGAACCAGTTGAAATTAGCAACATTGTAACAACTTTTGGGTCCAAATGAACCACTGTAACGGACTAACAGGTGTGAAAGCACCCTAAATGTGTTAGTCTAGTTCGATACTATAATATAATGTTAGTATGACGCGAAATGAAAATTTATTCCTGAGCTCCGCCTTCCTCTCATAGACCCCCATGTTATTCCAAAAAGCGCCGGTCGCTGCCGACCAATCAAGTTCGAGCTTCCGCTTTGTCATGCTGTCAATCAACGGTTACGTGCACAGCAAGCAAGCCCATGCAGAGGTGGGCGAGCTACGCACTACGCAACCGCGCACACATTTGTTTTGCTTGTGGAGGAGAGAGCATCAGGGATCAGCAACTTCCAGAAAAGTTACCAATCCCATGGCTTGTCAGGCCAAGAGACTGCAGGACGTTTTTTGGCTCGGGGTGCTCGCGTCGCTCCCCGACCACGGCCTCCATAGCCCGCCTGACGGCTTCGTTTAGATGCCCGACCTCTGGAGGAAGATGTTGGGGCGTCTGAGACATACTCTTCGTCAGAGGAGTCATGCAATTCTGAACTCGAGATAGAAATAAATAAGCAATGTAACACATATACACGCGTAAATGCACTATGTTTGATAAACAACGTCATCGAGAGGGATACACGAGTGTAATCACATATTGAAACTTTACTCGTTAGTCCTAGCAGATTCATGTTATTTTGGTAATAGGACAAGTTAGACTCAATACAGAATTCTAACGTAATTCCTTTATTATTTACTAAATGTACTAAATGTAGAAGAGTGGAAAACAACAAAACCGGCAAGATGCTGCAGCACTCCGGGCACTCCTAGCTGGTACTGCGTGCGTGCACAAATAAAGGGGCGAAATCAGAGGGAAGGTGGGACCAACAGTGTTTTGGGAGACGCTGCGATTCAAACTCCGGACACGAACTTTAATGTTGTAAAATAAACTTTCCCCCCAGTTGCAGTTTTTTTTTGTTGTTTTTTTTTTGCAGACTATTTTCTAAAATGTCCCTTTACTTTGCTGACATCGTTGCCTTTACAAGCCTTCCAGGGCCTGCTACCAAGAAACATCCCCACATAAGCACCGTTTTATTCATTAGTGTTTTTCATCCAGTTTAACGTTATCAGATGTACTTTGAGCTTGTGGCTTTGGGCGAAAGATGAAAGTTGTTCATCCTGTCTGCATATGGAGATATGCCTGCACACCTACAAAACACCATGGATCAGCTTCCTTTTTAAGGCATTAGATGGCAGTATGGCATTAAGAGGAACATCTTTCATAGGCCTTCATTTGTCGCTGCCATTTGTCTCAAATTGAACAGTTCAAGTCTATATTCTTTATTGTCCTTGAATGTTATGCTGATATTTATGGCATGTGTTCTTAAGATCACAGACAAAATGTCTGAGGAAGCTCTGAGTACTTTAAGTCTTATTTAACAAGTTGACAAAACAAGTTTATTTTGTTATTTACCTTTCAGCAATTGGACAATTTAAATCCCAAAAAAAGATGTGAAAGAAGGATGCATTTAAAGAGTAAGAGATTAGGTCAAAGATTTTTTTTAAAAAAGAACGAAGAAGCTAAAATAGAACAATACAAATAGTGTTTAATTTAAATTAGTTAGTGCATCTGTCGTGTACATAATGTACTGTAGTTGGTTTGGTTTTATGGTAGTCTTGTGAAGGAGGTAATAAGCAGCATGGGTGCATATTTTATGGTCCATTGCTTTGTTTGCTCTTTTGCTTCACCAGATGATTGTGTTTCAGTGTAGAAACCAGCTGATGTTACGTTTTGTGTTCTTTGCGAACTGGGATATCACAGCCTGAACATCCTGGTTCACAAAGTAAACTGAGGGCAGTTTACTTTATCCACAGTCAGGTTTACAATAAGTGTATTTAACGCAGCTGTTCCCTCATATCAAATAGAGAGCCAGTGTTACATGTCATCATGTCTACAGTACAGTCATTTTGGCCATAAAATTCTTCACTTGACCAGGATATGATTACTGAAGATATTCTTGTCTTTTTTTTTATTAATATATAATTGTATTATGTATTGTATGTATAGTGCTTCACTGAGGAATGATTTTTTCTGAGATAAATAATAAAATAAGACTGTACAGTTTCCCATAGGAATTTAGCTAAAGCCAGCATTGAGTTCAGCTGTGCAGAGGTTTTAGGCCCGAAAAGTTAGGAGGGATGCTTTCAAAAGTAGGACCATGAATAGCTTTTATTTAATAATTAATTTAATGTGCTATTTGTTCCTCTTGTAGCTTAAGTTGGTTCTTTGTGATTCTGGCTGTATGTCTGGGATTGATGGATGAGTTTTGAACAGTACTACATTTCCCTACTGGTGTTTTAATTGATTCAAACGGTTGCAATTCAGTAAGAAAAGGACAGTAGCACTCTAAGGGAAGTCACATGGTCTAAGGGCTTTCAGTATTTCTTCAAAGGGAATTTATTGCCTTCGGGATGTACTTAAAATTGTGTAACGTGACTGACTGAGGCCCAGCAGGGAGAATTTCCCTCCAAACATGAAAACCGTCATCTGACTTTGAAGGCCTGAAAGGCAGAGGCTTTTCTTTGTAATTCTCATTACGATGAGGGAATGTAATTAACACTTGGGCTGTCTGTTTGAGCTGATATATTTGAATTCATACTTTACGTAATAGCTACTTGATGTGAGATTGATGTCAATCAGCTTTGTGTCTGTTTAGGGTCTTGTGCTTTGCCTTATTTTTTTTATATTTTTTTAAAATTAATTTCCCTGAAATCAAATTGTTTGTGAAAGTCACTTTGAACTCTTTAAACAAATTGAATAAAGCAAAACCCTGTAGGTCCCTGAACTTCTTAAATAAACAGAGAGCTCTCCTGAGCCAAAGAACACGCCTCTGAGTCAGACGTGGCAAACCGCTGGAGGCTGTGTAATTTTTATGGCTTCCTAAAATTTGACTTCTGACCAAAAACATGATAGATCAAAGTAAGTAATTTATGGTTGCTCAGGACCAAGGCTTGTCTGACCAATGAGGTAAAAATGTGCAGACATTGCAGTGTCAGTAGAGGGAAGATGAGACTTCAGGCTTGTGGACGTTGTGTGTGTGTCTGTTGGTTAGCTTGTGCAGGTCTGGACAGAGACTGATGACTATCAAAGCTTAAGTGATGGCTGTGCCGTCTCTCCATGAAAGTATATGGCCAAGAATCTGTTATTAACTGTTTCTTTCACAGCTGCATTGAGTTGTAAAAAAAAAAAAAAGGTTTAAACAAACCAAGAGCTGCCCTAAGAGAACATTTTTGTTCTTGCACTATTCACCATTGGCTTTGGGACATTTCCATAAGCAAATTAGCTCAGTAACATATCAGATGTGCCGTGGCTTCAGTCTGTCTGACAATCATCCTCAGCAGAAATGGAAATCAAAGCCATTGTCTGTTAGCCTAGCCATGCTACACCCATGTTTCTGACGGCACAAGGGTCTAGGGAAGCTCGATAGGGAGGGAGGCGGCCTAAAAGGTTGTCTATCAAATCCCTCTGCAGCAATTGGGTAGGTATACAACCAATCAACGCAACGAATAGGCTGACGTAGTTCCGAGAGCACCGGCGGATTGTTGCTAAGTCCCATTAGCTTCCCAACCAGCGGAGCCGCGGAGCCAACTGGTATATTAAGGATTTGCCATATCCCGTCGGCATAAGTCCAAATACGTCTTTCTTCTCAATGAAACACTTCAGTGCTGTCCTTTGTTTATCTTTCAAGTTGAATTTTAGCTTCAAATCTTTAAGGGCTGTGGCCAAAGCCGAGTCGAAAGATAACTGTTTATTGTGCGCCGGTTGTTTCTGTCAGAATCGTCACGCCTCTGTTGTCACTTAGTTACGCCCGCCTTCTGACTCTACACTTCACGGTGATTGGTCCGGCCAGTTTTAGGAGAATCCAGCCTCGAGCCTTATGGAGGGTAACGAGACCCACCCTGGCAGAGAATTCAATTCGTTGCCGTGGGTTGTCTAGCGCGGCTAGGCTAATTGTCTGTGCTTTTCTGCAGGAACTCTGGCTGCTCCATCGGGGTTATCGTCAGGAACAAAAAACAAGGAATACATTGTGTTTGCAGCTTGTCTGTCAAAATTATTAGTGACAATTGAACTCCTCCTCTTTACCCAGAAAATGCCACATAATGCATAACTGTACTGTACAAAACTCGAGGGTACCCCCCCCCCCCCCCCCCCAAAAAAAAAAAAAAAAAAAAAAACAAGCATCAGAAAATACTGCCACTCTTCAGGGACTTTTTGAGGGATGAAGTTGTCTTTCTAAAACTTTTCATTTCGGGTATGTTTTTTTTTTTTAAAGAGTGTAGGCCAGCTGAATTCCTCAAAAGGCTTTTGTTCCCTGTATAATGAAAATGCACTTTTAGTATCATTACAGGACAGAGCAAAACAAATACAACCATGAAAAACAGAGATGTTGTTCACTACCTTCACATTAGCCCACAGTAAGGCTTGGGGTTGATTACAGCCCTCTTTAAATTTTATCAGTGGTGCTGTGCATTAATGCAAACACAGATGATAAGTTCCATATAAACAATCTATGAATCTTTTTATTGACAGCAGTGTACAGATGTCACCTGCACAGAATTACAAATTAGATCTAACACAACTAGGTGTGCATTCGGTGGTCATCCACAGCTGTATCCATGCAGATGGGTTTTGTGGAAATCTGGATGAGCCATAGGAAAAGTATTTGTCCTCTTTTTTTGAGAATAATGAATAATCAAGAAGCGAACTCTGGAGTGAGTCTGTCAGCTGACGGGCAGAGCTCCGACACCAGGCTCACGTTCAGAGATCTGACCAAGGTTCAAAATGTACTGCTTCACCTTTATCAAGCTGACATCAGAGGCTCCTCAGTCAAGGACTCTCTCTTTCTCACTTTTATTACACCTTGGTGCTCAACACTGGTCACAACACAATCATATGCAATAACAAAATAGTAGAAACCGTAGTCAGAGTGAGGTCTTTTATCATATGCTATGGTTGACAAGAGAAACACATTTTACAAAAGCACGGAATATCTAAGTAGAAATTCAGTTATTGATGTCGTGGATGGTACCGTTAAACCCAGTTTGGGGAAATCAAAATATATTGTGTATTGTGTGTTGGAGTAATTTGTGCACCCTGCCTGTCTACAAATGCCCTTTATGCTCAGATTGACTATAGTCCTACTTGAAAAAAATCATCTGTCATTCCTTCCAGACGGTTAACTACAGCTGGACACTATCTTCTTTTTTTTTTTTTTCAAACTATGGAAACTTCCCAGTATTGATTACCTGAGTTTTAAAATTCTCTCTCCAGACCAGTGTGCAGTATTGCGGTGCGCGATAAGCCTTCAAAGTCATTGGTTCCTTTTTGAAACCTTCTTTCCTGTATCCTGTTTTGATAGTGTCACACGTGGTGAACCAGTGTGCCTTCGACAACGCAACTCGTGACATTTTCTTCACATAGTACTACTTTAAGTGCATTACCTAGAAAACCTAGACCATTCAGTGCATAACAGAAACCTTGTAATTCTGTTAAGGTCGTTTTATGTGCAGCGTGAGTCTCATAAGAACTGCTTTTTTTTCTCAATCCTTTACCTGAATTTTACCACTGCAGTGTGTATGGCATGTTGTTTGTGTGTTACTAAAGCAATGCAAGACATTATTACTTCCACAGTTCTACTGATTGTCTTTGTGTCATTTTTTGAATCTTTGCAGCTTTACTATAATTAAAGAATTTATTTCAGAAGTAGTTGCAGATATATGGAATATATCGATATATACAGTAAAGATGCTCCCCTTTGCTGTATCTGGAGAGATGGCACACATTCTTTCTTCCGTTCACTCCACCAATCATGGGCCGTAATCCAAATCAACCCAACCCCATTCTCACACAGCCCCTCCCCCAGCTCTATGACTCTGTCACCCTACCTCTCGCTCTCTTCCTTTTGCTTTCTGCCGTATGCTGGCTCGTGCATGCCCTCCCTCCGTTGCTCAATGCGGCTGGGGAAAAAGGAAAAAATAAATAAAAGGATCTGAAAAGCAGCAGCAGACGGGTGATTTTTAGCCAAGATCACACAGAAGTGTAGAATGGAAAAGCATCCGGGTTCTTTGTGCATTAACCCTCATGTGAGTCAGATGGTCTTTTTTTTTTTTTAATATTTCGTCACTCTGTCATATTCTTCGTCTTGGCCTTCTAATCCTTCCTGTCTTCCTCATATTTTGTTACTATCTCCTTTTTTATTCTGTATGTTCGATATCTCCATCTGCCTCTCCTGCTGTGTCATCTCTGCCTTTGCGTTCTGCATGCATCCCTCCCCCCATACCGTAACGCTGGCTGCTGATGCTGTCTTGTGATGCTTTAGTGGAAGTCACGGCGTGTTGAATGAAATTCAGAGTTAATCACAGGACTTACTCACATGGAGGTTTTTTTGTGTCATCCAAGAGTTATTGTTGCTTCAAATACCCCACAGAGATGTGACAAATCGAGATACCTCGGTTAAAAGTGCATTTAACAGCAATGTAGAATACACGCTGTGATGGGATTGCATTGCATTATATTGCATTTGTGTTAAAGTTGAAATGCTTAAAAATAGGTAGAGTGGGAAAAGTTAATACCTTTATTCAGTTGAAAATCTCCACGACCACACTGAGTGGTTGTTCTGTTATGATTGTGTTTCCCTTCATTTTTTTTTTTTTTTGCAAACTGTAGAAATTTTAAGCGATCTGTGCAGCTTTCCTACCAGGGTCCACAAAAGAGATGCACTATGGAAATGAAGTTCCTAATTTTATAATTTCTTGTTTTTCAGGTTTGTATTGAATGATGTTTTTTTTAAAATTCCAAAACAATGTCAGAAATTGATAAATTGCAAATTTGCTGGCTTAAATTTTAACATTAACAGTGTAGTTATTGTACAACTACAGTTTATGTAATTCTCCCTCAGATGTTTTGAGAGTGAATGCTTTCTTTAAAGGCAAACTTAAGCATCTTTTGTCACTGACGTCAGTTCAGTTCAACCCTCTTAGTACAGTAGTGTCATCATATAATACACAAACGGGCACACAAATTAGCTTGATGTGTAAAGTCAGCTGTGAAAGCAGTCAGTCTTGCCTAGTCTGGACCTGTCTAGTATTGCCACTGTAGGGCTGCTCTTATATTTTTGTGCTGTTGAGCTGAACAAATGCATCGGCTTGTTTATAACCAGTTAGTCATCTTTGTTGGTGCTAAGCCCAGGATGCAGCAATGGTGCCCATGCAAAATAGTGTATAGATGTTAGTAGGTATGCCAACCTTCTAAAGTGCTTCTCTTGAGACTTCCCGTTGAGTATAGACATGGAACTGACAATCCGAGCTCTGCATTTCCGTATTATGTTCTGCTTTTGTCCACCTACGTATAGAAGATGTTGCAGGAGGCCATTAAAGCAAATCTGTGTCAGCAGTTAAATGCTAAAAAAATGTAATATTGTAATTGACTGCAAGAGAAGAACTGTAAGACTCATTGAGTAACTCTGATTAGATAGAATATGAAAAAAAAAAAAACCTTAATGAATTTTACACAGGATTATTATTGTTTCTTTTTTAAAAACTACTTGTTTTTCATATAATGTAGGCTGTGATATACCGCTATGAGCTCATTAGGTCTAAATTGTTCTATGGATTTTTTTTAGACAGAATGTAAAGCTTAGCTTGGAAAATCCAAACTGAATCTCCATGTAATCTCCTATCTCCATGTGAGGAGATACAGGAGAGTCAGTTTGGCATTGGGCGAATTGAATCGCGTTTCCGTCCCGGGAAAGTTTGGTACGACCAATCATAGCACGGGAGGCGGGAGTTAATGCTGCGTCATCTTCAGCGCCTGGATTACCCATAAAACACCTGCGCACCTCCCGTAACCAAACACAAACATTAACAAAGTTATTCCTAACACCGCTAATCGTTCGAAAGGAGTCTTTTGTTGCGTAGCCTTTTCAAAAATAAGTGTTGTACTTGAGAGTACCCCATGTATTCGCAGATTTTTGTGACAAAAACAGCAGTAATCATTCACCGCAACGCTTTCTCGGCTGCATGCCATTGTTGTTTGGACTACATGGACTTCAAGGTTGATTTGTTTGTGCGTCACAGCTGTGTTACGCTGATTGGTTCTTTCTCGTTCAAGCTCCATTCGTTAGCCCCTCCTTTTTGAAATCGTCTCCTATCATCACAATGCCAGACTGCCTTTATTTGTATTTATATTAATACATAAATAAAGTCAGTCTGGATTTTCCAGGCAATGTAAAGCTGGGTCAGAAGATAATGCAAGCATCATAGACTGTGATAAGCAACAGATAACACAACAGAAAACTTTGAACATTTTTGCTACCGTTTCTGGCCTGTTGTTTTTGTCTTTATTTGTTCATTGTAATGTCAATGACTCATTCTTTCTTGTTCTCAGGAGTGCAGAGGGGTGAAATACAGCTCAACTAGTGGCTAAATCTAACCACAGGAGTTTGTAAATGCCCAGCTTTCAATCCGCTCTGGAATTTCAGGTCTCAGTGATTTACCTCATTTGCTTGAACATACACATAACTGTATGTTAGTTGACGTAAATATTTAATTCGTTACAAAATTTCAGGTATTATTTTCAACCCATGAATGGATTATATCAAATCTACCTGCTGCCGTTGGGACCAGCTGAATGAGGCCACACCCAAGTGAAATACAATGTAATAGAACAGGAAGTGGTAACATCTGAATACTGCTTGTCTGTTTTAATCCTGGCTGTCATTCACAGGAAACAGGAATGATCTACAGAAATAGATGACAGGCCTCATAGAGGTTGTGCTTATTATTAACAGTAGGTGTGCCTGTCATTGAGCAGGTGTCTTTTCTGGTGCGAGCGTCACAAGACTTTCTATGACAAGAAACAATATACGGAGGTAGCAATAATGCTTGTTAGAAGATACACTGTTAGTTTTTTGTTTTTTTACAGTAAGATGCCATGCTAAAGGAAACTATCTGGGGAAAACAAAACACACACAGTCATACAAATGCAAATACCACAACTGCCACTTCCACCTCTCTCTTTTCTTGGTTTCTCCAGCTGTGTAGAAACTGCCTATATTTACAACATGCATGTAGGAGTCCTGTTTGAGGCATGACTGCTTCAGAATTTTTAACTGGCTAAGTGCAACTGTCATAGTGAAGTTAAGGCAGCAGATGGCAGCAAGTCCTTGGAAAAAGAAGAGTTCCTCTTGAGTAAAAGAAATGATCATCATTGAGAAATTCGGCATCTGTTGTATTTGTACTTGGTTGGATGAGCTGTGGATCCAGGAACGTAACAAGTTGCGACCTCATACAGTAAGAGAAGTAGTGATGAGAAATAAACACAGTGTTTAGTCTGATTACAGAAACATATGCCAGTTGACTTTTAGAGGGTTTCTATATGACATTTTGAGCTGTAGTTGGGATTTAAGATGAGCTTTTTTTTCAGTGACTTTCTCTTCTCTTCAATAAAGCCTTCTTCCTTCATAGGAGTCATAGCCTTCATTAGTTTATTTTCTGCATGGCCGTTCAGTTTTTGAGCACACCCTGTTTCTTAATCTTCATGGTGAAGTTACAGGCAGGAATAACTGGACATTCCTGATACAGGTGTTTTTATTACAATTGCTTTTTTTTAGTTTGACATCAAACTGTAACTGGCTGCACCTGTGTTGAAGTAGGTGACTCACTTTAAAAATGGTGACCATTTACGCAGTCACTTAACTTATATATTTTTTAATCGTGTCGATGTCCAGATGCCACGTAGCGTAAACTGGTAACCACAAAGAAAGAAAGAATGTCTGTGTTTGTTAGACCACTTGGTGATTTCGTCTTGATTACTGCTACACTGTTCCTGTATGATTTAAGTGGAGACTCTATCCCATTAATTCATCAGGGGATAATGGAGAGATATAATATCTGCTTAAATGTAATGCATATCTGTAGTTAAGTCTATCAGAATTTCTTGTTGACAGAGTCTTGCCTCTTTGCAGCATAAAATTCAGTAAACGTACCGTAAAGTTTTTGACACGTTGTCACTGTTGGTTTTGGTACGATCGTTTACTGGCTCTCTGCAATGACATAACAGTTGGTTCAGGTTGTCCTGAATATGTAAACACACTTTCACCTCATGCCCACACTCAGACCTTGGTGACAAAAGTCCACATGAACACAGTCAAAGCCCTGAAAGAGGATAGTCAGGCCTATGAACACTGAAATGCTCACAGTTTCTGCGAATCAGTCTACAGGTCACTCACAACCTGTTTGTGTATTGATCCCTTTGCTGTGGAAAAATTTTGCTTGCTTTGCTTGTTCCTTGTGATACGGTGGTTTATTAGATCTTTCAAACCTGACAGAGACACGTCATTTCTGCCAATGCTTACCGATGCTTTTTCATCTTTGCTGCAGTTTTATGCGTGCTTGGCTTATTTTAAATTAAAATATATATATATTGGCTAACCCTGACTGGCACATTTTACATAGTTTTATTCAAGGCTAAATACCACGATTTCAGAATGTCCTGGACCAGTTTCCTACTGTTATGTGAACTTTTCCTTGTAATGCAAAGCACTGTCCTACCACATGTATTCCACCTCTGGAGAAGATGCATCAGTCTGTGTGTTTTAATGTAAAATACAAAGCATTTTTAGTGTAGTTTTGTTGTGTTTTCATGCTTCAGCCTCTCAATATTTGGAAGGCGCAAGTGAGTATGATATGTGGGTGTATTTGTATCATGAAAATAATGGATAATATTGTGCTTTACAGACTTTAAACTGGATCCCACCTGCTCATATACCTTTGTTTTCTAGGAGGTGTACTCTCTGAGAATGCTACGGAGCAGAGAAAAAATGGAGAGGGACAAGATGGAAGAACAGAATCAGGTGTGGCTTTGTGTCTTTGTCTGCTGGAAAAAAATGGCATTATTGAAAACGTTATCAGCTTCTAGTTATTGAGAATAAAACATACTTTTGGAGCCTTTTCTGTATTTTAAGTACAGGGTTGTGCGAAGTTGCTAATTTTCCTTCAGACTGTATTTTTATAGTTATTTCTAGTTATAAAAGATAAACATAATGGGCATCTAGTGGAGAGTGAGGCATGTTTTCTGATTGTACATACTAAATTCACTTGAACTAATGGTCTCTTTGTCTGTTTTACATGTGGTGATTACACACTGATTTGTTGAAGTCTAAGAAGAGGTTGCGGGTGTGTGCGGCGACATGCAACAGAGCAGATTACTCCAAGCTGGCCCCCATCATGTCTGGGATTAAATCCAACCCTGAGGATTTTGAACTGGAAGTTGTAGTGCTTGGTTCACATCTCATTGATGACTACGGGTAAGACCAGAAGACTTTCTTTTCAAAAGCTGTGCTAAAACAGTACTACACTATAAATTATAGTGCACCTGCTAACAGAAATGGTCCGTAATTTCCCACAGATGTCGGGTTTCGATCTGCATTGATTTTGACACTGTATAAACATACTGAGATTTCTAAACTTTATTATTTTGTATTTTTTTCCCATTTCCCTGCCTTGCAGCAACACTTTTCGAATGATTGAGCAGGATGACTTTGACATTGGCTCTAAGCTCCACACTATTGTGAGAGGAGAGGATGAGGCAGCCATGGTGGAGAGTGTTGGGCTGGCGCTAGTGAAACTCCCTGATGTCCTACAGAGACTGCGCCCTGACATCCTGGTTGTGCACGGTGACCGTTTTGACGCACTGGCTCTGGCAACTGCTGCAGCGCTGATGAATATTCGAATACTTCACCTGGAGGGAGGAGAGGTCAGAAGATTAATCTGTTCAGCAACTTCTGCTATGAGAAAATGTGTTTGCTGTGATGTTTTATTTTATGTCTCACTAAACTTGTGTATGAATATTCTTTTTACAATGTGTGCTTTTATGCCTCCACCTTTTAAAGCAGCATGGCATACAGTCATGGAAGCAAATACAATTCATACCTTATCCATATTTTTTTACATAAAGGTTTTAATGCAATGCACTTCATTATAAGCCCTACTGGCATGTAAGAACTTTTTAGTAATTGTTGCAAAATGACAAACCACTTGACAAACCTCTTTTCTTATTTTATTCATTGCTCCTTTTCCAGGTTAGTGGTACAATTGATGACTCAATCCGCCACGCCATCAGTAAACTGGCTCATTACCATGCCTGCTGCACACGCATGGCAGAGCAGCACCTCATCGCCATGTGTGAGGACCACTCTCGTATCCTCCTGGCAGGATGCCCTTCATATGATAAGCTGCTGTCGACTCATCACAGAGAGGACTACATGGATATCATCAAGAGCTGGTTGGGTATGCAGGGATGTAATCCTAGGCAAGAAACATAGTGTGAGATGTTAGTCTATGTTTGTATGTGATGTGTGGGGTTTTTCTTTCATGTTGAAGGTGACAAGGTGCAGGACCATGATTATATTGTGGCGTTGCAGCACCCAGTCACTACAGACATCCAGCACTCAATTAAGATATATGGGCTGATGCTGGACGCACTGCTCTCCTTCAACAAGAAGACCCTCATCCTCTTCCCTAACATTGATGCCGGTTAGTTACACCTATTGCTCCTTTTAGTTCCTACTTCTATTTTTATTACCTCTGCCAGCGGAGGTTATGTAATCATCGGAGTTTGTTTGTCTGTTTGTCTGTTAACAGCATGACTCAAAAAGTTATGGACGGATTTTCACCAACTTTTTACAGAATGTCCGGAAGACCAAAAGTAACAATCGATTAGATTTTGGAGGTGATCCGGATCACCGTCTGGATCCAGGATTTTTTTGAAGCACTCTGTACAATTGAGAGAGATGGTTCAAGGCGAACCAAATACCAGGCAGAAACAATGTTGTGGCAGATTATCTTTCCAGGTTGCCGCACATCGCCAACCTCGGGGAGGAAGGGGATGTGACGGAGCGCCGCTGAATGCCCCGTCATTCCCCAGCGATGCATGTCTCTTTCTCTCTTGCTCCGTGCCGGTGAGTGCCGGGACCAGAGAGTGCGGTGCCGTTCTCTGTGCAAATCATGCATCGTTATTTTAATGAACTATTCGCCACCACCGGACTTTTGTGCTGGCTGCGGTCGCCGTCCGAGGGTGCACACTGGGCGCCGATGGCACGCACGCACGCACGCACGCACACGCACACGCACACGCACGCACACACGCTCACCTGCTGATGCTGCAGCCTGTTGACTCCTCCAGAGACCAAGCCAAACTGCTTTCATGGCACACCTTAAAAGTGCTGGATGTGGCGCATTTTCGTGTGGTGTGACATGGAGCCTTCCGTTATTGGGAGTGCAGTATTGAATGTCTCTGGCTGGTTGTAAATCCTGTTTGGGGAGCCAATATTTAATTTCTTTGTTTATTTATGCTTACCACTGAAAGGGGTTGGATTGGAATGATCTGAAATTCATTATGTGAGGTATTTGGTTCGCCTTGAACTATCTCTTTCAATTGTACAGAGTCCTTCAAAAAACTCCTGGATCCAGACGGTGATCCGGATCACCTCCAAAATCTAATCGATTGTTACTTTTGGTCTTCCAGACATTCTGTAAAAATTTGGGGAAAATCCGTCCATAACGTTTTGAGTCATGCTGTTAACAGACAAACAGACAAACACACTCCGACTGGTCATCTGTACAAATGAGAGATGGCCTGGCGGAGGTCTGAGTGCTTTTCTAGTTATTAGTCTTTGTTTTCCTATGTATGTGAGTGTTAAAGTAGAACTAGAATCATTTGAATTATACCAGGAATATTCAAATGCAGTTTTGCGATTCGTCGAAGAAATAAATGTTTCTGTTGGTTTAACTTTAACTTCTCCCATAAACAGGAAGCAAGGAAATGGTACGTGTCATGCGAAAGAAGGGCATTGAGCAGCACCCCAACTTCCGGGCAGTGAAGCACATTCCCTTTGAGCAGTTCATCCAACTTGTCTGCCATGCCGGCTGCATGATCGGAAACAGCAGCTGTGGAGTGCGAGAAGCCGGAGCATTTGGCACGCCCGTCATTAACCTGGGAACAAGGCAAACAGGAAGAGAAACAGGTAGGGATAACAGAAAACAAGACGATTACCTGCTGCCTCTGCCTTAGCCATGGTCCTGATGTCAGGAAGAGGAAGGTTAAAAAGATCATAAGAAGATGAGTAATGGAGGATTATGTGCAGAAGGAAGGCACGGTTGGCAAAGGTTTTGTCATTTTGAAAGTCTGCAAATCTTGAATAAAGGCAGTTGGTCATCGTGCACAAGTTACTGTTGTTCTGAATATTAGAGGATTTGGGCAGCTGGAAGACAAAAACATCAATGTCAGTTTCCTCATATTAGCAATTAATCTGCCTTGGGTTCTTTGTGTGAAATTGCTGTGCTGATGACATTTCTCTCTCTGCCAGGTGAAAATGTTCTACATGTCAGAGATGCCGACACTCAGAATAAGATTTACCACGCTCTGGAGCTGCAGTTTGGAAAAAGATACCCCTGGTATGATGAGTTAACTTTCTGCGTATCTCACAGGGTCTTTGTCTTCCTTTTTTTTTTTTTAACTTTTTAGTTATAATTTTAAAGGCAAATATAACAGTATACTTTTTCATAATGCTGTCTGTGAAAAGTAAAGTTAAGCTCACATTTAACAATGATGGTAACATGACTGAATGTTACATGCACCATGGGATTTCTTTGACTGTAATTGGTTGAATGGCAGTAAATGTGGAATATCTTGTTCTCTATAATGTTCATCATAAGAATTGAAGTGCAAAACAAAGATATTCAGTCATCTTAAAAAGAACCCAGCTACATTACTTTTCAAAAGTATTGACTTTTATGGCAGGTTTTTACCCCTTCGAGGAGTGTGGGGAAAAATGCATTTACTAAAGAATTTGTGTCTTCAAACAAAATGTCTGTCTTTTGCAAAGCATGTAATTCCATCAAAGAAGTATTATCTCCCTCGACATTAATCATTGAAGAGTGAATTCTATTGCAGCACAGTCTCACAAGTCTATAACAATGATGTTTTGTCGCTAGAGATTTTATTTTTTTAAATACATGAATTTATGTACAAGCTGCACAGTAGCATGTTAGTTCGCACTTTCACTTTGCAGCGAGAAGATCCCGGCTTTCCTGGGATCTTTCTGCATGGAGTTTGCATGTTCTCCCTGTGCATGTATGGATTTTCTCTGGATACTCTGGCTTCCTCCCACAGTCCCAAAATATGCTGAGGTTAATTGATTCTTCTAAAATGCCCACAGGTGTGAATGTGAGTGTGCTTTTTTTTGTCTGTATATGTAGCCCTGCCTCCGCCCCAAGTCAGCTGGGATATGCTCCAGCCCCACTGCAACCCTAATGAGGATTAAGCAGTGTATAGATAATGGATAAATGGATGGAATTTAAGGACAGCATGTATTCACTTTATTACTTGCATCTTACATAAACTGTTGATGAGCGTTGTGATCCATAAAGGCTGTGGAAGTTAGCAAAAACATTAATGTGAGTGCAAATGTATATTTTTTCCAGCTCTAAGATTTATGGTGATGGCAACGCAGTCCCTCGCATTCTCAAGTTTTTGCAAACCATTGACCTGGACGAACCCCTCCAGAAGACCTTCTGTTTCCCTCCTGTGAAAGACCCCATTTCCCAGGACATTGATCACATCCTGGAAACTCAAAGTGCTCTGGCCATTGACCTCGGAGGAACCAACCTCAGAGTGGCTATTGTCTGCATGAGGGTATGCTGTGTAGAGTCTTGCAGGGGCAGACACTATTTAATTGCTTTACCATCACTGTCTCTCCATTTGTGTATTCAGAAAGTGTATCAGCTCGTCAGGAAGATATTTGTTTCACTTTGACATTTCATGATAAAAAATATACTTGTTTTAAAAACCTAAATTGTAAAGATAAGTCTAAATACTATTTTTAGACACTAATAACCTTGCAGATAATATCTTGTTTTTCTATAATCCAGTCAGTGCTGGTTTCACCCCTTTTTCACTCCCCGTCTCTCTGTTCAGGGCAAGGTCGTGAAGAAATACACTCAGCCCAATCCAAAGACTTTTGAAGCGAGGATGCATCTCATATTAAAAATGTGTACAGATGCCATGCGGGATGCTGTGTGCCTCAACTGTAGAATACTTGGCGTCGGTAAGCAAATGCGCACACTCACACGTCTTGATGAAAGCCTGCTATGATGCTGACACACTTATTGCAAGCTTTCATCTCAGAGCTCTCTCAAAATCTACTTCTCAGGAGTGTCCACGGGTGGGCGTGTCAACCCACAAGAAGGTGTGGTCCTTCACTCGACAAAGCTGATTCAGGAGTGGTCTTCTGTGGACCTGAGGACACCCATCTCAGACGCCCTGCACCTACCTGTCTGGGTCGACAATGACGGCAACTGTGCTGCGTTGGCAGAGAGGAAGTTTGGTCATGGCAAGGGAGTGGAAAACTTTGTCACTGTCATTACAGGAACAGGTGAGAGGGCAGGACTCCAGGAAATCTATTTTTTAACATTGTGCCTCCATTATGCCAGAAAAAAAAGTGGCATTCTTCAAGTTTCTGAAAGTTTTTTTTTTCCTTTTTTAACATATTTGTGTATTCCTGTAGAGGAGTTTAGACTATCATTGTGCTTTTTACCAACTATTCAGACACTGATCCTCGTCATTCTGGTAAATGCATTTGCTGTTGTGTTTGTAAATTACAGATACTGTCACACAAATATATGACAGTGTGCATCATCAAGATGGGAAAACTGATTGCACTTTTAGCCAAACTGACAATAGAGCACACTGAAATGTTTTTTTTCTAGTGTTCTACCACCATGGTTTTCTGTCAGCTGAAGATAAGAGAGCTGCATTGAGAGAAATAAGTTTCTGTAAATAAGTTGAGCTGAATGAAGCCGACTCGGCTGCATTCTGTTTTTGTTTACAGTTTTTTGTTAATTGTATGCATTCATGCCTTTTAAACATACTCTCTAAAATGAATTGCAGCATTCACTACGCTTGCTTTGGAAATTGAGACTTGTGGCCATTTAAGGTGATGGAGAATATTAATCCTACGAGTAGTAGACTTATTAATTCTGGCCTCATAGGCTTACCTTCGGCATTTTTAAATTACTCTGTTTAGTATCTAAAGAGAATTAGATGAGGAATTTCTACTGTTATAGTGTATTGTTGTGAGTGCAACTGTGTGCACCGTTACCATCATTTGAGCTTTACTTCAGTGATTGAGTGACTGACTTCTTTATATATATATATATATATTAGATCAGCTGGTTGTTGCGCTTGATGTCTGAGAAAGTAATCATCTTTACTCTGCATGCAGGTATTGGAGGAGGGATCATTCATCACAATGAGCTGGTCCATGGCAGTACCTTCTGTGCTGCCGAGCTGGGACACATCATGGTTTCACTGGAAGGCCCAGACTGTTCATGTGGCAGCCACGGTTGCATAGAGGCCTATGCATCTGGCATGGCCCTTCAGAAAGAGGCCAAGAGGCTACATGACGGTGAGTGATTGAGCTCATAGTGCTGAGGTTCTAGTCGGCAGCCAAAGGAAAGCGTGTTCTCAATTAATACTCTGCGAACAAATTTTATTTTTGTTCACTTTCTGGCATTGTATGTATTTAAAGGAATAGTTCACTCCAAAACTACCTTATGTTTTAGAGTGAGCAAAACATCAAGCAAATGATTTATTGGTTTGCACTGCAGCCAAGTAAACTCAGAATATTTGACACAGACAGGACAAAGTAAAGATTTTTACCTTGCTTTGAAGTTGGAAGTGTACAGTCTGTTACCCACAACTTTTCATGTAACGGCTCAGTCCGGCTTCTCCTTGTTTTGTTACTCCCTGCAATATTTACAGCTATTTTGCTGTGAAAGACAATGTCTTAAAGGATCATGTCTTGGTTTGACAGCATATTTTTGCCAAACAGTTGTGGTCAATGCTGGACATGGTGACAAATACATTTGTGTGGCCGATTCACAATAAAAGTATTCATTAATTTTCGCTGGCAGTAATCTAGTTTAGCTCTGATATTGGTGAGTAAAATTAAAGGTAGACAGTGAGGCTGATATCAGTCAGATGAAATTATAAGCTGTAGTGCTGCTTCTTGTAAATCTACTGTATATGAGGTCAGTGAACAAATATTAATTTTGAATAATCCAGCTGGATAATGAAAACCTTGCAATCATGTCAAGTGAAATAAATAGCTCCTTAACATATAATTGGTATGTCTCATAGGGCTTCACACTGCTATGCGTCATCGATGTATATTGGTACGTCTGATCGGTGTGTTGCCGTGTTTTACAGAGGACCTGCTTAAGGTGGAAGGGATGGATATGAAGCTGTCGGAACCAATCACTGCTGCTCACCTCATCAGTGCAGCCAGAATGGGGAACTCAAAAGCTGATGCCATTCTGAACAAGGGTCAGAGCACGAAACGCACACACAGCGTGGAAATGTGTTGGAAAAACTTCCGTCTTTGCAAGTTTTTTTACTCACGGACAAACAGCCTGATGATAAATGTGGGAAATTAAAAATACACTGACAGTCAATAGAAACTTGGAGACCATATTTTTCAACATAATTTTTATTTTGAAGCCCGAAACTGGATTTTCTTCATATGAATCATTTGTTTAGCATATTGGCATACAGAAACAAAAATCTAAAGTTTCAAGAATGATTTCAAAATAAAGAATTTCACAAAAGAAAACGGCACCTGCCAAACACAAAGTCACAACAGTCAATACCGAGCATGGCCTCCATTTGCTTCGATGCAGGCAGCAATCCGTCGGCGCATGCTTTGGACCAGGCTTCTGATTGTGGGTTGGGAACAGCCCATACGCCTGGCTACATCACTGTAGCTCAAACCGGCCTCCACCATACCCAGTGCCCGGAGACGTTGTTCATGTGATAGACGCGGCATGATGCTGTTCACTGGACTAACAATGGTGGCCTTTTTTGGGCCTTTATATAGGCCTTCAAAACCCATTCTCAAATTGTGCAGATACTCACTGAGTATTGCTTGGTGTGTATTTGGTTCACTTTTGCAAAGTGACCAACCAATGTGCAATGAATCATGACAAAATGACAACTCATCATTATCTCAACTACCAGGACACTAGATCATCAGTAAATCCACAATGAATAATTACAACCCCCCTACAAGTAGAATTCTGCGTACATTTCTACCTAGTTTCTATTGACTGTCAGTATACATTTAGGATGGGGACAGTCAGTGGCTGTTCTGTTGGGTTGTACAACATTTTTAGATGCATTTGCATATTTGTATCCACTCTCTTTGCTTTCTAAAATGCCATGTGATTAAAAATATGTTGTCGAAAAAATATACAAGATACAAATCTAAGTTCTCTGTGTCTTCTTCTCTGTTGCAGCCTCCACAGCATTAGGGGTAGGCATCATCAACATCCTCCACATAGTCAACCCCTCACTGGTGATTCTGTCTGGAGTCTTGGCCTCGTACTACCAGGCCCCGGTGCAGCGCATCATCTCAGAGAGAGCTCTCCTCTCTGCCCAAAGCATCAAGGTTGTCACATCAGACTTGGAAGAGCCTGCCTTACTTGGAGCTGCTAGCATGGTGTTAGACTATGCAACCAGAAGGATATACTGAAGGACATATCTCTAATTTAGTAAGGACTACAGAACTAGAAATATGAACATATCTATAAGACAACTTCAAGACAGAGGTGCAAGGCTAAGCGTTGAAACTATCAGTTGTAAGCACGAGTTTATTATATGTTTTAAATTATTTTGTCTGCTTGTTGATGACCGGAAGTGAATGCAGTTTTGCTTGCATTGTCCACAAATATACAAATACTGTTGTTTTTTTTTCACATTGTAACTTGAATACAAGTTTGAAGTGGGTCCATTACCAGGTCAAAAATCCCACACCTGATTTTGTACCGTGCCTACAGTGTAATCAAAGTTTGAAGTCCTGGAGCTATTTTCGAACAAGGCATCAGCTTTTGAGTACTCTACAAATCCATCTTCAAGTCAAAACTACTCATGCAGGACAGCACTTATAACAGCTCTATCTGTAATGCTATATGTGTAGAAAGAAAAGTTTGTCATAGAAAGCTTGTTTCAGATGTGACCAAAGTATTGCTGAAACATGTTACTGTAGTGGTCTGTCTAAAACTCTTTAATTTACACTTTTATCTGTTTTGAGACAAGGATGGCTGCCCAGTCATGTTAAATTTCCATGCTTTGTTAGTGATTAGATCATTTAAAATCCATGAAATCAAACTATAGTGGCTTATATTAATGAACCGTTAAAGCAGCAGCTGCTTTAGCCTTATGACTGCTATAGTGTGAGGAGGGCTTGAGGATGAATCTTTTCCTGAATTACTTTTTCTTTTTTTATTAAATTACAACCAACCTAAAGATTTTAACCTTCTAAAGATATTATATGGTTTGTATGTAGTATTACATACCACATGTACTTTGTGTGAGTGTTTGTTTTTGGATACATTTCTATTTAAGCTTATTGATTGTGTTGGTCTAAATAAATAATCTGTCAGTTTTAGATATTCACAAGACTTGCACTTTATTTATGCCACAATAGCAATGTATAGATGTTCTCATCAGTCCGTAATAGTTCTTCATTTTCTGCCTTCATCTGGGTGTTAATGGGCAGTAGAATGAAGCAACTGGCTGAAGTGCTATATTCTAAAAGATATGTTAGTAGTTCAATTTTTTTTATTGTTTCTGGTTCAAACATCTCTTGCACAGCCTGGAGGTGTGTTTTGAGCACACTGACCTTTTGAAAAGCAAACTATGGGTCCCATGAAGCTCAGTTCAGATGGTATGGTGTGTTGCTATGGAGTGTTGTGGTAGCCATGCTAGTTACGCGTTGCTTTGGAGTCTGAATGAATCACCAACCGTGTCAATGTAAAGCCCCATTTCACTGTCACAACTTTGTCTCAGTGCCTCAGGGGGTGAACCACTCATGCAGATACTGTCGGTTTAACTTCTCTGAATGTCACAAAGACAGGATTTGGAACTGAAATTCTTACATTTTGGCCCAGTAGACCGAAGTCCAGATTTCCAATGATCCAGTGTTTGTATCTCGTGTTCTTGGTTCCAGCTGTTTTTTTTCTACTGACCACCCGTGTCGTAGTTTGTTTGCTGCATCTCGACCATGAAGGCCTGATCTGCAGTTACTGTCAAACTGTCCTTGGTCCTCCTGAGACTTTCCTGATCAAGGGCAGTTTCATTATTGCATCTGATGGTTTTTCTGACTGCACTTTAACTTTTCAAGTGACTGACCTTCCTGTTTTACAGAAATAATGGACACTAATTTCTGTTTGCTTGGGTGACTCAGTCTTGTAATGACATGGATTACAACAGTAACTGAATAGGGATCTTTACTCTATACCACCACAGTTAGTATCCTGAAACACATTAAGAAGGCAAGAAAAGAAAGACTCGGTCAACCAGGACAAAAATGATTTTTAATCCGTGAGCACTCAGCCCGACACCCGGGGCAAACGCAGCATGTAATAAGGAAGATGGCGGCAGGTAGGACGGGAGCGGTGGCAGCGCTCCTTGTCTACGTGTTATTTTTGGACATTTTTAAACCCAAATGGATTGATACGGATTATTATCATCATTACGGATCTTGTTTTTATGCTGACAATAACTTCCCTGGAACAATACTATTACAAGCTCCACTCAAAACCTTTAACAAACAAGTTGGATTCGGGAGACACGCTGTTGGTGCTGCCTTTGTGTTTCCAGCTCTGTTCCATTGCTCAGCTCGGAACGGTAAAAGCAGTGTACGCTCTCTGAAAATTCCTCAAAGCTGCACCTTTATATTTGCCATTTTCTTACTCTTATCTGGAGACATACACCAATGCCCTGGCCCACCCAAATCCATTGCTGATCGTAAATCCCACCTAAACATTTTATCCACTGCTCTCAGTAATCATCCGAGCCAATGCAGGTCTGGTATAGACGTACAGGAGGGCTTGATCCGCCTTGTACCATCGGAACAGTGTGTTCACCTGGGATTTGGAGTGTCTACAGTGGCCCGGGCAACGGCGTCATGTCCAGCGGCGATTATTGGTTTGTCTTTGACCACCAATGCG
The DNA here is from genome assembly GCF_021347895.1 of Acanthochromis polyacanthus. Classification (NCBI taxonomy): domain Eukaryota; kingdom Metazoa; phylum Chordata; class Actinopteri; family Pomacentridae; genus Acanthochromis; species Acanthochromis polyacanthus. Next base: position 17,299,045 of record NC_067115.1, on the reverse strand, counting down.
GGAATAGTCGGTTCCCCGCCACAGCTCCCTTGGCGATCTGATGTTGGGGCTGCGCGTTTGGATAGCTGTTTGGCATCCGGGACGACATCTACTACAACGGGCCGTCACTATGTACATCACAAAAAGGCTTTGGAGGCGGCCAGCTTGGTGGCTAATTCAGCAGCTAGGCTACAAACAATACAAGAAGCTAACTCTGGTCATGTGACATCCGCCGTCAAGAACACTACAGGGTCAGTGGACTGTACAATGCCATCAGAGATCAAAACTGGGTGTGTACATCAAACTCCTCACTCACCAAACAGCTGTCAGCACGGTATAAAGTCAAGAAATCCTGTACTGAGGAGATTTCGAAAGTCAATAATTTTAAAGACACTAAATCATGCGAAATTAATCTGGGATAGAAAAAATAAACCGAAAGGGCTACTTTGTGCTCATCTGAATATATGTAGTATGCTCCAGAAACGTGAGCAATTGGACAATTTACTTGGTAACTCCAACATTGATGTCCTAGGACTGACAGAAACCTGGCTCCAAAAATCTTCTCCTGAATCTGGTATTATTTTCCCAAATTACAATGTTTTTAGAAGGGACAGAATTTTAAGTAGGAAAAAGAGAGGAGGAGGTGTATTGCTATATGTAAAAAATAATCTGGACTGTGTGCAACTTAGTGTTCCTAAAGAGGTTGAAATTGAAAATATATCAGTAAGGCTATCTCTCTCCCCGGAGATGACATTTACTTTAGTTTGTCTATATGGTTCCCCACCAATTAGGCCTGATTTCTATGAACAATTGCAAGTGCTACTTAAGCATCATACAATGCATAATAAGTCTAATGAGATTATCCTAATTGGAGATTTTAATGTAAATTGGGACTGTAAGAAAGACAAAAAGTCACTGAAGCGTATTATGGACAAATTTAATTTTACACAATTAGTACAAAAAGCAACAAGGATTACTAAACACTCTCAAACTAAATTGGACTTGATTTTCAGTAATAAACCTGAAAGAATAGTAAAATCATATAATTTTTTAACTGGCATTTCTGATCATAATATTATTCTATTTTCTAGGAAACTTTCAAAGTCTAGGACAAGGAATGATCACTTTAATTCAAAAAATAATCGGTCTTTATATGAATTTGTACCCAACTGCCAGCGGCAAAACGTATCTAACGTATTGTCATCACTGGATTGGGATACTATACTAACAGATGTTGAAAATTTTGAAGTATATAGTAGTCAATTTACCCAGGTTCTAAAAGATATTATTTCAAATCATTCCATCCGAAGGGAAAATAAACGTCAGAAAAAATATCATTTGCCCTGGCTGAATAAACAATGTAAACAATTGATGTCAACTAGAGACCTATTATTAAGACAATTTCTGAAAACAGGTCTAACAACAGACCGTCAAAGGTTTACACACATGCGAAATAAAGTAGTACAGAATCTCAGACAGGCGAAAGCCAAATTTTTTATTACCATAATTCAAAATTCTAGAGGTAATGGGAAAGTAGTATGGCAAAATTTAAATAAATTATTAGGTCGGCAACCAAATTCCAGTAATCAGAAACTTAAGCTTCAATTAACTGATTCAATAATCATTAAGGATCCCTTACTCATAGCTACTACTTTTAACGATTTTTTTATTAACTCCGTCAGAGAGATTACTCAGCAATTTAATTCACCCTCTTATTATGAGCATGCCAGTGATCCGGACCAACCGTTGTTCACTATCTCAGACATATCAGATTATGACGTAGATAAAATCATTACCAGCTTGAATAATTCGAAAACTCTTGATGCCTTTGGGCTGAATGCAATTTTTTTTAAAGAACATAAGGACTCTTTAGTACGTCCTATTGCACACCTTCTTAATATGTCCTTTAAAAACTCTATTGTCCCAGCAAATTGGAAGATAGCTGTAGTGACTCCCATATTTAAATCTGGTGAGAGTACTGAGGTATCCAACTATCGTCCTATAAGCATACTCCCCATTATGTCTAAAATAGCTGAGAAATGGGTGATTAAACTTCTGACATTTCATTTACAGAATGTTCATCCATCTCTACATCCATTACAATTTGGTTTCCGGACCAATCATTCCACGGACAGTGCTCTGTGTGTGCTGACAGAAAATATAAAAGGCCTGCTTGACAAGAGATCTTCCTGTGTTGGGGCAGTTTTCTTAGATTTGAAGAAAGCATTTGATTCTGTAAATCATTTACTGCTACTTAGCAGGTTGACTCAATTTAACATTTCTGATCAAGCGCTTTTGTGGTTCAGATCTTACCTGTCAGACAGGAAACAGTTTGTGGTGGTGGGTGGTACTAAATCTCAGACTTTACACCTTGATACTGGTGTTCCGCAGGGGTCTATCCTTGGGCCGGTTTTATTTTCCTTGTTTATTAATAATCTACCTAATGTATGTCCAAATAATGTCTTCTCGCAAATGTACGCGGATGATGTTGTAATCTATACTCAAGCAAATAATACTCAACAAGCATCTGATAATCTAACAGCTGCACTATCTTCTGTACATAACTGGTTCAGTGAATCTTGTCTCCTGCTGAACACCAGAAAAACGGTTTGTATGTATTTTGCTAAAACTCCTCGTGAACTAACTACGTCAAACGTCTTTCTAAATGGAATAGAGCTTGACCTAGTTCCAGAATTTAAATATCTAGGAGTAGTTTTGGACTCAACATTGTCCTTTAAAGGTCACGTAAAAAAGGTGACACAAGTTGTTAAATTCAACATCCAAAACTTCCGTCATATTAGAAATAATTTAACTCTGAGTGCAGCTAAAATATACTTTTATTCTATGATCATTTCACATATTGATTATTGTCTGAATACATGGTCACTTGCATGTCCAACAACACTTTCACCTATAGAAAGTCTTTATAAAAAAGGCTTAAAAATTTTAGATAAAAAACCGTTATCATTTCATTATTGTTACATTTTGAAAAAACATAGATTATTGGACTTCACAAATATGATAAATTTAAAATCGGCTTGTCTGATCTACAAAGTTTTACACTCCCTCGCTCCTCCACCCCTGAAGGTTTTTATTAAAAGTACGAGTTATGATGATAATGTCAGAACCACAAGAGCAATGAGCAGAGGCGATTTGGCGATACCTCATAGAAACACCACATTTGGTCGAATGGCCTTGTCTGTTCGGGGTGGGCATTTTTGGAATAGTCTACCAGTAACGTTAAGAGACTGTCCTACGTATAATTCTTTTAAGGCCAAATTAAAGGATTGGCTTTTGTCTAAACAGGAATGTGCACATTATTGAGTACCTTAGACTGTTGTATATTATGTCCAGGGGAAAACGTCTGTATATTGTGTTGTAGGTGAGCATGTAGAGTGAATGTTTTATAGAGGACGAATGTTGGAGATATGAGTGAAATATTATATTGACTACTTATTTTAATGTAAATACATTTATATGTTTTTCTTCTTCCCTGACCCTGTCCCGTGGGACTACAGATGGAAATTAGCCTGTAGGCTATAATCTGGCATGTTTACTTTCATGTTTTTTTTTCATGTCTGTTCATTAACATGCATTGTCCCAATCAAATAAATAAAGAAAAAAAAAAAAAAAAAAAAAAAAAATTCCATCCATGAATTGTTGTCAAGGCACATTTTTTAACTGAATACCCTTTACGGTGACAGCCTTCTAAAGTTTAAGGAATTGGCCATGAATATAGGAAGCATGCATTCGTTAGCTAAACTCTAATACATCATTTAGTACTAAATAAAAAAGCTCCTTGGGTAGGTAGTGGATATTTAAACAGACTAAAATAACCAACTGCTACTGCCCACGATATCTCTGCTTTCTGTTGTCTGAATTTTTCACTAAAGACTCTACTGCTAAGTTTCAAACTTGGTATATTACCAACCCAGCCTACTCAAAATTTAATATTGGATCATACGCTCAACTTGCCTAGCTGCGCTAGACAACCCACGGCAACGAATTTAATTCTCTGCCAGGGTGGGTCTCGTTACCCTCCATAAGGCTCGAGGCTGGATTCTCCTAAAACTGGCCGGACGAATCACCATGAAGTGTAGAGTCAGAAGGCGGGCGTAACTAAGTGACGACAGAGGCGCGACGATTCTGACAGAAACAACCGGCGCACAATAAACGGTTATCTTTCGACTCGGCTTTGGCCACAGCCCTTAAAGATTTGAAGCTAAAATTCAACTTGAAAGATAAACAAAAGACGGCACTGAAGTGTTTCATTGAGAAGAAAGACGTATTTGGACTTATGCCGACGGGATATGGCAAATCCTTAATATACCAGTTGGCTCTGCTGGTTGGGAAGCTAATGGGACTTATCCACAATCCCCCACACAAAACAGTCCGCCGGCGCTCTAGGAACTACGTCAGCCTATTCGTTGCGCTGATTGGTTGTATACCTACCCAATTGCTGCAGAATGATTTGAAAGACAACCTTTTAGCCCGCCTCCCTCCCTGTCGAGCGGCCCTCGACGCTTGTGCCTTCAGAATTCAGAACATGGGTCTAGCGCGGCTAGGCTAACGCTCAACATGAAGCGTTACCAGTCTGTCAAATCATGATATAGCTTTAAAATACCGTAGCAACGAATTATCCATCAAATCACATGTCCACTCAGACACTCTTTTATTGCTCCCATGTGTTAAAGCCAGGTTGTCACCTGAGTCCTCTAAACCACCAGAGCTGTTAATAATTAACCACTGTGACATTATAGGCTTGGACTGGGAGGAACTGTTGCCATGGTGGCAAAGATAAAGCAAGAAACCCAGCTGACAGAAGGCATGTAGAACAATGAGGAAAAGTGGAAAAAGGTTCTATGATCTGATGAGACCAAAATTCAGTGTTGTTGCGATGAGATTAATGCAATATTTTGGGTGTGAAGCAATATTTCCACCTCGATTTTGTTGGTAATGGAAACATCAAGGTGTAGGGATGTTAGGTTTATAAAGGCCTGCTAGTTAGAGGGGAAAATAGACGCAACGAAGAAACGACAATAAAATTAGAATTTAAAGAAGAAAATATCAACTTTTAATACCTACAGTCCATAATTTATATCTTTGGATTTGCACAAGAACAAAAATCTCTGCATGATCTGTAGTTATATTATGCATATGTGTGGATATTTACGTTATTATCAATGCATTTTGTTCTATTTTTACCCATGCAAAAAAGAAAACAAAGGCCTGACGTCAAAAATACATAAAAGGTGCAGCAGACAAATCTCGCCTCGTACTCAAGGCTGCGGATTTTTATTCCTCCCCCCCCCCCCCCCCCCCTTCAGCTCTGACAGCAGCACGTAGCAGGTCATGGGACCCGTATGCAAGCATTCAAAGATTGGATTGGTCCATTTTTGAGTCAGCTGTTGTGTGATTGGCTAACGGTAGTGCCAGTCGTGCCTTCCGGATCGTGATTGGCTATTCTTCTGTTTCCGCTTCGCCAGCTTTAACTGTTTTTTTCCCTTTCGTCCTTCTTCCCGTTGAGCCGCTAGGTTTCGGTGAACTGCTACACCTGCTCGCCGTTTCTCGTCTTTATCCTCCCACAACATGGATGATTTTGACATGCTGAACGCGCCCACCGCTGGAAACGGCGTGGGCTCGGAAGAGGACCCCGCTGCCGCTTTTTTGGCCCAGCAGGAGAGCGAAATAGCGGGCATTGAAAACGACGAAGGCTTCAGCATCCTGGACAGCGGAGAGGTCCCCTCGTCGCTGGCAGACTCCAACGGTGTGTGACTGCTGTGACCAAGCGAAGAAACTTGCCGTTGTAGTCCCTGTCTAGTTATCATCTATGTTGGTGGGGTTGTTTTTGACTACAAACGACAGCTGTAACGGTGATTTGGTCCTAAATTGACACTGAAGTTGGTGCGCTTTTAGCCAGCTTGCTAGCGTAAGCTGAGCTAGCAGATTAGCCAAGTGGGTTTAGTTAGCGTTAACGTCAACCTGTGTGAGCGTATTCTAATATTCACAAAGGAACACGTTAAATGAAAACTCAAATAATGTTAATGCTTAACATGTCACGAACTTAGCTTTTGCTTTGTCTTTGAAATGAATGAAGCCTACTGATAAAACCAACTCTTCAGCTCTTGGTCGTGCCATTCATTTCGTCCCATTGACTACAATGTAGGTAGCTGCAGCTGTTTCTGCCAGCTAGCCTCACAGCCACAAGAGGAAATTGATAAGAGCTCAGTAACCTTTGACCAAGACTGCCTCATTTCCTCGAAGCTGTATCGTTGCTGTGGTTTAGCAACTGTCGTTTTATACAAATGCTGACATGTCATATTACGAAACATGAATGCGTGTGAAAATCTCAAGGAGCTAAGGCCTAGGCATAGAGTTTTTTTTGTTTTCTTCTATGATGTTTTTAATCATGTTTGTAGGTTTAGTCGTCTGTTTGACTTCTAACGACTATTTTAATTGCATCTTTTTCAGATGGCACTGTCAATGGAGAACTTCATGGGGTAATACTGCCTTTACATTGTGTTGACACCTATTACTTTTGCTGTTGAATTATCAGCTTTCTTCAGTCCTGTTGTTTGTTTGTGAAAAGGGATCATATACAAATGCTTTTGATCTCACAGTCTCCAACTGTAACTCTCTGTTTTTGCCTTGACTCCACAGAAGATTATCTAGTCCCAAATGTTATTGTTTCAGTTTGCAACCAAACCATCATGTTTATGATTAGTATGATTACTTTTCATGGTGTCCCGGATTAAACTGAAAACCTAAATATTGCCCTGAAGTGAAGAAAACTCCAGTGCTGTATTAAAATGTAGTCTTTGTAGTTTTGCCATCTTCTATATCAGCCATGTAAGCATTAATTGGACACACTTAGAGTAATTGCTGATAACTATCAGCAGGTCTAGAAACAACATCATTTTGTCGTACACAAGCTTATCATTACAGAAAATCATTTAAACCATCCTGTTAAAAGGTAAAACTTAAACTTTGTGCACCCTAAATGTCAGTCCTAAACCTTCAATACACAGAAAAACTACAGTATTCCAGATTTGATTGAGGAACTCGGTGTTTAAAGCTTTAAAATCTGTCTGATTGCCTGACTGCTTGTGTTTTCTGGCATGTCGGATTTCATTCTGGTGATGTTGCCATGTTCCCAGATGTCCCAGATAATTACTGCTTTAGTTGTAATAAACTACAATTATCCTCCAAATGAATTAAATGGGATACTGAGCTTTGCTCGGAATCTTGTTTGCATTTTGTACAGACATTCTGCAATGTTCTCGTGGCAATAAGTGTAAGAAATATAGGTGTTTAAATGTCAGTGTGGAACATATTGTTTTCTTTTAGCCCTGAGGTTTGAGTATTTGGACATTCAAATCACTTCAGCTTCCTTTTCCTGTGCTGTCATTGCAACATTTCTTCATTTTGCACTGTCAGGACTTCTTTCTGGCGCTGAGAGACGCTCACTCTTAAAAACAGATGTCCTGCATGCATATTATAGTAGATTTCAGCTGATAGTTTAAAAGATCAATTGTTTAAAAAAATGAAGATGAAAGACCGAATGTTTCTTTGCAATTTCTCATTAAATGTCATTGATAAAATGCCCCTTGTGAGAATCAAAGCTAACTCTGCCTATTATCTCCATTGTTTTTCAGGAAAGCAACGGTCCATCAGATGCCTATGCAGCAATTTCCAATGCAGACCGACTGCAGGCTGAACCTGAAAGTCTACGCAAGTGGAGAGAGGAACAAAGGGAGAGACTGGAATTGCTAGGTAAGCACACAGTAGAAATCTTTTTGTAAGGAATCTGGACAGAATGGTACTGTCAAGCGAAGATAAAAATGCATGCCAAATACTGTAGATTGAAATGAAACAGGCCTATTTTCATTCCCCATGCAGTAATCCATAGTTTTTCATCCCCTAATTCCTGATTTTCAATTTCTCCTTGTCCGTCATTCCAAACACTGTTATTTGCTCCTGTATTTATTCTTCTGTCTCACTTCTCACTGGTTTATCATTCCTGTTTTTTGTTATCTCCATGCAGACGCCAACTCTCGTACGCAGGAGTCGGAGTGGAAAGAGAAGGCCAAGGTGGAGCTGGAGGACTGGCATGCCAGGCAGAATGAGCAGCTGGAGAAAACCAAAACCAATAATAGGTAATGGCTTCTTGGAGGAATTGAACCAGGAGAGAAGATTAATGGAAGTGAGGGACGCCTGACATTACCACAAAAACACCATATCTGAAGTTAGCTACCAGACTAAGCAAACCAAGACGGCTTGCAGCAACACACAACTTTGGAGAATATTTGGCTTGGTGTGTTGGCTCTCTACAAGGAATAGAAGTCTGCCCATTTTAATTTTGATGTGCCAGAAATTAGTGTTCTGATCTTCATATCTGTTGTTACCACAAACTCCCCAGTTATCGTTTCACTTGTTACCATAATCATAATGTTGTAACACACACACACAAATATTCTTTTCTGGTAGCACTTATTTAAACTTATGTTCAGCTGCCTCGGGACGACCCAACCCTTTATGATCTGTTGCAATCCAACACAGCGATCCAGAACATATGTCATGGTGTGTGTTTCTTCATATATGCACACTCTCTGCTGTAACAGTTCCCTGCACACAACAGTCTTTACTAAATTTCTGTTAAGTTTAAACAACATTAGACCTCTATTTAAAGTTATATGTAACTAAGGTTTCCTAATTTAGCAAGAGCTTCCTTTACAGTTCATCTGAATTTAGTTAGGCATTAAAAGCAACCATGATATTGTGCCTCTACTATTATCTTGCAATGAAGCCACCTCTGTTTTCATGAATTGGTGGAGGTGGAGGACTAAGAATAGTGTAGCTACAGTTCTCAGATGACTTTAAGTGAATAGAGAGAGTAAGAGACAGTCCACAGAGCCGGCTTAGAATTACTCTGTGCCAAAGTAAAGCAACATTTTTAACGTGACTGAAATGATATTCAGAAATAAATTTAAAATGTATTTGAAATCAAGAATCTTTAAATGAAAATAATTCAGTTGTTTCATTATTAACATTAATTGTGCTATAAGCACGTATGTTGACTGGTGAATAACATTAACACTCCATAAAACTGATATGTTTACGTTGTTAACAGGTGCTACTTTATGAAAAAGTACTAAAAATTGAATGGCAACTCATCATTTTGCAGAGAGAGAGAAATCGGCAACATTTCAGTGTCAGTTTCTCCTGCACTGTAACACATCCCTGCTGCCTTATTAATAATAAACTACCAGCAGCCATGACTCCCTACTCACCTGGCAGCACTCTGTGTGTGTGTGTGTGTGTGTGTGTGTGTGTGTGTGTGTGTGTGTGTGTGTGTGTGTGTGTGTGTGTGTGTGTGTGTGTGTGTGTGTGTGTGTGTGTGTGTGTGTGTGTGTGTGTGTGTTCGTTCATTGGAAAATGGTTTCTGCTCTACAAGCTTATCACATAAAGGGTTTTATTCTCATAAAGATAGACAAGTTGCATAAGTCCTCTTACAGACTTGAGGCCGTGGAACAACATCTGTATAGAGGTGGGGCTCTAGCTAACAATTATTTTCAATATTAGTCTTGTTTTTCTTTTCAGAGCTAACAAATTAACCATTGCATTTATAAGGAACATATACAGACTGTAAGCTATAAGGACCGGCTTCTGTTCACATTGAACCAGTATATTAAAACTGTGTGTATTGCCAACAAATTGGAAGTAAACATACATCAAGTGCAGGTACAACATATTGGATACTGATGACTCAATTGTTTGACTATTAAGTTTCGAAGGTGGATTATTCCCTCATTTATGTGATTTATTTATTTTTTAGAATTGACCAATCATGAAAGATTTCAGCGGATGGATCCAATCAGCTGATTTTCTGATTCCCCCTGACAGTGCATTTAGAAGTCCATCCGCACACCGTTCATTATATGTCTTAGCTTATTATTGTGTGGTAACCTATAATGCTTGTGTTTCCATCTTCTTCTCCCTTTTACCACTTTCTCTCTTCTCTCCTGCCTTCTTGCTGCTCTGTCGTTGGGGCGGATGTTTGTCCAGGGTGCTGGATGAAGACTTCTACAAGCAGCCCTTCTCTGAGCTCATTGGTTATGTGTATGTTGCTCCAACTAACATCCTCCTTTTTCTTTTCCTTTGCTTTTGTTTTCTCCATTCTCATCAGTCACCGACCTCACATTCATCCCATTAATTAGGTCTAGTTAGCTCTCTCCGTGTTCCCATGATTTATTTCCATTTTGAATTGTCCATTTTTAACTGCCTGTATTTCTAATTCTTGCCCTTCCCATCTAGATTTTAGTTGTTTTTTTTTTTCCAAAAGCAAATTGCAGAAAAATGTTAATCCCATATGTCATATGCATGTCATTTGTGAGCGGATGCTTTTCAGAATATTACAGTACAGAGATGAGCTGCATGCAGTCACAGACACGCTGCCGAGCTCCTCAGTCCCATCCATAGAAGTCAAATGAGTTGATTCATAAATGTTCCCGTGTTGATTTTGCATTCATTATTCACTTCTGTCCTTTTTCCCTTCTATCCATTTGTGCAAAACATTTCGCAAAATACATTTCATAAGTTCCCAACCAATAACACTTGCTTACATTAATTATATAAACTTTAACAGAGTGTTTTTTCATCTAATACCTTTATGAATGTTGTTTTCTCTAGAATTACTCTACAATATGCTATTCAGGAATAGGATGCTTTTAGATTTGTTTGAAGCAATTGTGTGTTTACAATTTAGACTTGTGTGTGTGCATGAGTATCATCTAAACTTTTCTTTTAAATCTTGACAGAGTTGATAAAGTAAGATGTAATTTCACTGCACAATGTGCAGAGTAAATCAGAAGCTGACGTTGATACCTATGAGGTCAATCTCTGGTCTTAATAGGCTGCAGCAAACTCCTTAGTTTTAATCATGAATGACCTCTTGAGAAATAGTTTTCAGCGGGTTAGTGTCAGTGATTCTGGCTGTTGAATTTGTCTGTAATTTATTTCTGGATAGCATAAAACAGTCCAGAATTTGGTTTTCCTAAAAGTGCAGACTCCAGATTTAAGTTCCAACACACAATCCCGCCCATCATCGTCTTCATATTATTGTTGGTGCTGCAATTCCATGTACAGCAAGATTTTATTGCTGACACCTCTGGTCATGTCATGGATACACAACTGCTTCAAACTCGGCTGTGTTCATGCTTTATTAGAATGTTAGCTGCTCTATAGCTATGCTGTCCTGTAGGATGATGTGCTAATGTGCCCAGCTAGCTGTCCAATAGCTTGAGCTGTGCAGCCTTTGGTTTTGTTCCAATATTGCTTGGGAATATCCATTAGACTGCATTGCGGTGTGCACATTTTGTTTCTTTTCAGTCGTCAGCTTTGATTTTGAGTGTAAAAGGGAAAAACGTGAGATCATTGTGAATCCTGTACTTGAAGGAAGGCTTTATGACCTTGTTATAGACAGTAGTTTATCATATTTGATGAGAATTCTTAGCTGCTCCTTCACTGAATTGATCGGTAAACTTTTCTTTAGAAATTGGCATTTGCATATTATTGGTTTTGTAACTCAGTATTAATGCACACATGGTCATGTTTTTCATGCCTCCAAAGGGTTGTTTTGGGAAAGAGGTATTTTAGTATTTAGGTACTCAACTTTAAATTGTGCAGACCCCAATGCAGCTCATCCAGCATATTGTGAGCCTGTATTTGGCTTTGACCCAGCACCATAAAATGAATTTTACAGCCTCGGCATTGTTGGTGCAGAATGACGCTGAATCATGCCACTTCCTCCTCCCTTATCCAGTAGGTGTGATTCTGTGACAAGAACTCGCTTACAAATACTCATAAATTCCACTTCCCACACAAAATTGGGAGTTAAAAAGTGTGAAAACAGAATGAGCCGTTGTTAATGCCTATAATATAGCCACATTATATACAAATATAGTGAATGTTGTGTAGATATTTTGTGGGTTTGGACATTTTATAGACTGACCTATTACTGAGAAGATGGTAGCTCTTTCAGTTTAAGCTACCTATTTAGGAAATACTCAGTAAAATTTTATGAATAACCCCAGATCTTAACACTGTTAAGTGAAGCATGAGACTATATATATGCAGTGAATTACCCACTTACCAAACCAAAGGCTGCACACTACACATTTTGTAGGAAAAAAAAACAAACAATGAAAACTTGTTGCTTTTGCATGCTGGCTTTCAACATCTGCATTTGGCTCATTTTTGTTGTCTTTAATTTCACTCCCCTCGCTCTCTATCTCTCTTCTAAATTCTGACTTGTGAAACTGTTTCTCCCTGTTTTCTTTTCCTATGCACCTTAAAGCACACACATTAACCATCCTTGCTACCGCCTAGACCAGTTAAGTAAAAATATAAAACCCCAGAACCTCCAAATACTTCATATTTTTGACAGGGGATAGATGCAGTTCTGTGTATGTGTGTGTGTTCATTATGCGTTGCACAGATTCCCAGTTTAATAGTCTACCAGTTAGCCTTGATAGAAGTTTGGTACGATGTCCCTACTTTGGTGTTGTGGTCCTTCTAGTCCCTTGTGTATTTGTAGTTGGTCGTGACAGTGAATGTTCATTAGCTTCTCATCCCCCATTTTGCTTTGTGTACAGTGTCGTAGTCAGTAGCTGGGTTTGTGCCTGCAGGTGGGGTGGGGACTAGAAACAATCCTTGTAAATAGAGATAAAGTATGTCAGTGGAGTTGTTACTATGTCTGTGGGTGGGGTGGGATGAGAGCTTCCATTTGTGTGGCCATAATCTGTGGCTTGCATCTCAAAATGTCTTGTGATAGTGGCTCAGTTTTTACTTTTCTTGTTGTTGTTGTTTTTTTTAACTTTTGTGTTTTAATTTCATGTTTGTTGTAAGTCTTTTGGTGTAAATGTAGCTTTTTTTTGTTATGTAGATGGTTCAAAATACCACCACCTTTGTCAAGAAGATATTAATTTCTCTGTTCCACACTTGTGACACATGAAATCAAAGTAAACGCATTCTTTGCCTCAACTCCAAATAGCCTGCTTTTCTGCTGCAGCAAAATGCATGGCTGAGGCCCAGTAGTGCTGCCAGTTCTTTTGGGCTTGGTTAAAAAAAGAAGAACTACTTGCCATGATTGTTCCCTTTTTAATCAAGGACAAGTATACAGATGAGCTTATTATCCCTATACTTGGCTCTTGTTTAGGAAAGAGAACATTGTAAATATGCAACCACACTGGGCAAGTTGAAGTGTATGGGTATGGGCGAACTCACTCCCCCCAGTTCTGTACAGAACTGCATTTTTAACCAACCAAAAATGCTTATCAGACCTTACAGTTGTTTTATTTATTTTTTGTTAGCTTAAGTTTTTGTCAGTGTTGTGTATGTATCTCCCTTTACTGTTGTGGACAGTCCAAAGAAGAAGTGACTGTGTTGTAATGTGTAAGCAGAGTTGGGGGCATGCCACAGGTAATGAACCTGTTAAAGCTTGTTTCTCTTTGTGGGTGTAAAGACAGACAGATGGATGTTTCTGTGTGGTGATTAGATTGTCCTGCCCTGAGGTGGACTCTGCTGAACTAACAACCCAGCCAAATGCAATGGAAAGACTCAAACCTTGGTGTTGGACTGAAATTTTAACTTAAATATAATCTAAGCAGCAAATAAGTCCAGTATACCGCAGTCAAAACTGTCAAATCTAAGCTCAACAACACTTGAGTCAAAACTGGTGTGTATTGGTGGTCAGCAGAGGAGTTTCTCAGGGCTGCACGTTTAGCTACATGTATTTTACCTTTTCCCCCACTGACTGTTCTCTTTTCATGTCCTTTCCTCCTCTCCGTTGCATGCAGGGCGGCTGAGGAAGCCATGATTTCAGACCTGGATGAGAACAACCCCGGCACCGAGTGGGAGCGAGTGGCTCGTCTCTGCGACTTCAACCCCAAGTCCAGCAAGCAGGCCAAAGATGTGTCCCGCATGCGCTCCGTCCTCATCTCCCTCAAGCAGTCCCCGCTAGTTCGCTAGACACGCAGGGCTGTTCAGGGCGTCATTCCATATCATCCCTTTTCCACCCCACACCAACTGACCCCAACTACTGATGTCCCACCATTTGTATTCAGACAACCAGGGCTCACAACCTTTAATGTCCGAATCTATATGCCATACACGGCCCTGTGTTTTTTTCCCCTCAGTGGAAGGATATAGCCAGTGGCCCCACCCCCATCTGTCTCCTCCTGGCAGGGCTGTAGAGATTAGCCTTGATGTACCTGCTCACCATTTTCAAGGTTTTTACCGGTGTACACCTCCTCCACAGACCAATTCAGATCTTAGAACATATTGCCTTTGTTGTTAAACAAGTTGAGAATAAAGCCAGTTGGATCCATGGGAGGTCTCATGGTCTGTGGTCTTGTGTAACGCTGATGTAAGGGTGGTGAGTCGGGACACTAAAAGGGAAGGGTTGATGTTTGTTTGGGCCTACAGCTACACTACAACCTGCTTCACACGACCCCCAAACAACATCATTCCCATGATGCTGTGCTGTAACTCTTAACCTGTCGATCTTCTGAATCCTTCTTTGACTGTTGAGGGTTGATATTAAGTGGTTTTATTCATCTCTTGCCCTTCAACGCATTGCCTCATGTTTTCCCATCCTTATGAGAAAAAAAAAAGTATCTTCAGAATTTTTCTTTGTTGTTTTTTTAAGGACCAAACTCTAGGACAGACTCCAAATTCAGTGTGTGTACTTTGAGCTGTGTGTGTAGAGCCTGCTTGTGGCATCTTGTGTTGAATTTTCCAATCTATGCATTTTGTTTTGAAAAGCCTCTTCCCTCTCCAGTCAGGAATTGAACAAAGTCCAGTCATTACAATACATGTGACCTGTTTGTATGTGTGTTTCAACCTCAACAGTGTGTGTATGTACTCTATGCGTGTACCTATGTACATATACAGAAGGCAATATATATACAGTATATAAAACATTTATGTCACTGAAATTAGACCGTTGTGGTTTTAAAGAGAACTAGATCCTAGTCAGCTGTTGCTTGACCATGTGTGTTCATTGTCCATTTGATTTCAATATCAGTAAAAAGTAAATAAAAGTTGTTGTCCTGTCATCTTTCTACTGGAATTTTAATGGAAGTCTTTGCTTTAGGACTGTGATGCTTGGAGATCCTGCAAAGATGAGTTAAACAGGGATGCTAAGGAGCCTTTAAATCAGTTTGTGGTCTGAACGAGGCATGATAAGTGGACATAGTTCTGATAACAATGCCTAAAGTTATCCAGTAGAATTATTACCATCATTACGTTAGAGTCTTCCTCCTATTTTTAGATTCTCACCAAATAATACTTTTGTTTTACCAGAACCCTAAATAGTCAAGTGCACGCACTATAAATAAAAGTATATAAAATCTGAAACAGAAACACGTTTAAAAAAAAAAAAAAACTGAATATGATGAAGTTAAAAAAAAATGAAAACGATCAAAATATTGGCAAATATTTTAAACAAACGAGCGCACACAAACTAATTTTATGGTCATGCATTGCAAATAAATTACTATTTTTCTATGATTATACGAGTTACTGTTTATAATTTAGTAAAACAGAATCTGTAAGATAACATGTACAAATGATTTTCTGTTTTAAATCCTAATATACACAATTTTCTATAAAACGTAGACAACTATCTGAAGAAAGATCATTTTATTTTAAACAGTTAAAAATGTAATTTTATGGTCAAACTTTGTAAAACTATGAATTTCTATTTGTAAAATACATCTTTACATTTTTTCTTAATTTAAAATTGTTTAAATTAAATTAAGGTTATATTGTATTTTGTGCATTTTGCATTTTAGGTTTAGACGTCCTTAATGTGACGTCTCAGGAAAACGTCACGTGAAAAAGAGGAACTCCGGCTGCGACGTTGAACGAATGTGCAGCACTTAAAACGCTCCGGTCGGCTCCACCACTCATGACTCACCGCTGTCCGCTGTCTACACTTCTCCGCTAGATTCTTGCTTGCTCCGGTCGCGTTCTCTTTCCATCTCTGTCTTCAAAATGCCTCTGGAGTTTGAGCTGTGTCCGGGCCGAATGATCGGCGGCAACAATCCGTGTTTCATCATAGCTGAGATCGGACAGAACCACCAGGGAGACATTGAGATTGCCAAGAAAATGATCAAAATGGCAAAGGTAATAGAAATCACACGTACAAGCTCAATTTAAATTATTTCTAACTTGTTTTGTCTTCGCTAGCTTTTAAAACCACCACATCTGTATACACACGAATGGATATGATTTGTGCTTTCCGAACTCCATTTTAAAAAATGATCAATTTTAGATGTTGCTCGCCACTCCTTCCTGTTCGAAATCTTTCATAGGAATCCGTCACTAGTGTCTGATTTACTTCCTTGAATGTTTCAATTCAGTTTAAGTATTGCTTAATGCTAATGCCAATTAAGGAACAATTAAGAAACTTTTACTGAAACGGGGTTGAGCTATGTTGCAGAACGTTAAATTAGGAGAATTCTGAATGAAATTTGGCTTGTTTGTTCATAATGATCGTTCGAGGCTATTATATTTGTGTTAAAATGTGCCCTGTGTCTGTTTTCATTTATTCACTTCAGTCATTCATAGAGTAAATAAACGCACAAATCTGTTATCCATTATTGCGAAATGATCCCCTTTTCCTCGAATTTATGATAGCTGTCTTTCAATGTCTATTAAACCTGCTAGATTATAAGGTGATTTATATGATAAATTATAATTAGTTGGTTACACAACTGATTCTTTGAATCAGTCTGCTACCAACTAAGGCAGGGTTTCCATTAGCTGAGGGTTATGCTGGTGCCTCTGTGGTTTATTTTCTTCTGGGGTTTTGTGCGGCGGACAGTGGGAAAATAATACTTGCACTTACACCTAACAGAAAAAAACACAGAAAACAGCTCAGCTGTTTTCAGAGGTGTGGCTCCTCTAGAATTGTATTTTCAAGGATCTAATTCATAGAACACTTCTGGAAAGAACAATGTTATTTGGTGTCAGCTGCAATGAAATGGATACACAGTTCAGAGTAATTCAAATTTCCAGAGGAATACATTGAAATGCACTATTTAAACCCAAATGTCTATATTATATATACAACGTCTCCTCCTGTAGGTAGTGAGAAATTCCTTTCCTGGAACATTCCTATTCAGTTCCAGTTATACATCAAGTCATCATGCAGGAGATTCAAACATACATGCAGCATTATTCTGTTATATTTTCTTATATCCTCCTTCACAGGACTGTGGTGCGGATTGTGCCAAATTCCAGAAGAGTGAATTGGAGTACAAATTCAACAAGCGAGCCTTGGAGCGTCCGTACACCTCCAAACACTCCTGGGGGAAAACTTATGGTGAACACAAGCGCCACCTGGAGTTCAGCCATGAGCAGTACAGAGAGCTGCAGAAGTATGCGGAGGAGGTGGGGATCTTCTTCACCGCTTCAGGGATGGATGAGGTAAGACAAACTTTTCTTCAGTTTTTCCCCTGTTGGTGACGTCAGACGTTAACTTTTTCCTGTCTCTAGATGGCAGTGGAGTTTCTGGATGAGCTCAATGTGCCTTTTTTCAAAGTGGGCTCTGGAGATACCAACAACTTCCCTTACCTGGAGAAAACTGCCAAGAAAGGTGAGCCAACGTAACTGAGGAAATGGCCAAAGTATGAGACTGAATCATTAGCTGTATTTCATGTTAAATAGTGAGTCATTGTTCTTGAGTTACAATTAAATCAGTCAACTGTGGAAAACAGTTTGTAAATTGTTTGTAAATTGCAAAACACCCAAAAATAACGGCAAATATCTTTAAAAATGCAGTACAGCAGTGTCATTTTAAGCTCACACTCATAGACTGTATATATAATGGACGTAGCATCTGGCTCCAGAATTGAAGCCAACCTGGAAGTGTCAAAAACTTGCAATATCACGCCGTCCGCTAGGGTTGGCTCCGAAAAGCTTTTGCTCCATAGACCCCAATTCATTTTTGGAAAAAATAAAATTTGATAGACTGATTTTCTACAGCTCAGGATTTTTTCCCCGTTAGTTTTCATGGTCAAAATGAGAGATCAGGTGGCCGATCTTAAAATAAATCAATACTGAATTTTAAATAAATCGTTAAAGTTGGCGGAGCCAGGGGGCGTGGCTATGCTTGATAGACAGCAACAGAAGCCTCTGCGGTAAAATGTGGGCGGGATAAGAGAGTCCTCAGCCAATCCTGCCCCGAGTTGCTCTCCGGTCCAGTCTGTTTGATGACGCTTTTTACATCACTGGCTCCAAAAAATCCAAAACGGCGACCAGGAAGTAGCAAAATCCGGGCTTCATTTTCTCAGCGTTGAAACCAACGGGTGACGTCACGGTTAGTTTACGCCTGATCACACCATGTAAAAGAACTAATTCCTGTTAGTTTTAATTAAAGTCAACATGTATTATATATTCTTTAAATACCTTTTATTTCTATGGCTTTACTTTTTTATTTTCCGTAGTTCAACAAAACTGGAGGAAACTGTAAAATAACAGTTAAAAATTATTAATTTTCCTTCAAGTAATGAAATCAAATAATAGCGTAATTTTACGGTTAAATGTGAAGGACTGAATTAGTAGTTGTTAAACAATGCAGGTTTTTGATGTGGACTTTATATACAGTTTTAGCCTGCTTTTATTACAGCTGACATAGAAATGAATACTTTCTTTCTGCGATTATACTAGTTATTTGTGACACTTCTTTGTGTGATTGGATTGCAAGCAGATTGAAGTAACTGTTGAGAAGCAAAGAAAGAACACAAAGACAGAATATTCTACTTTCAGTGATTTCAAACATAATTTAGGTTCCTGCTGTAAAAAGAAGAGTACTTCATTCTTAATCTTATAATTAGTAGTGAAGTATTCATTAAAATATCTTAATTACAGCGTAAAAGATTTCAACATCAACATCAGCTTCACTGTTGTTTTTAGCCCTCCTGTTGTCTTCATTTATGGGCACCAAAAATATTGTTTCCTTATCTGAAAAAAATCCAAAAATTTAGCAAAAAATTCCCCAAATTTCTGAAAATTTGCAAAACCTTCAGGAAAAATTCAAATATTTTTTTCTGAATGTTCTTAAACATTTTTTTTAACATTTCTTTTTTTCCACCAAAAAATATTCAAAAATTTCCCAAAAATGTCAAAAACATGAACATCAGAAGTTTCTCTGTGATTTTTTTTTTTCTGCGGTTTTAAACTTTAAAGCGGGTCAATTTGACCTGCAGGACAACACAAGGGTTACATTTCATCCAGTCTGCTCTGTTTTGTTATTATTTACTACTGACACTGTTTGAGGACTGTTGTAGTTTTTTGTTTTCGGCCAGTGTTAGACATAATGTTAATGAGGCTGCTGTCCTCTCGTCTGTGTCAGGCCGTCCCATGGTGGTGTCCAGCGGGATGCAGTCCATGGAGACGATGCGTCGCGTCTACAAGACGGTGAAGCAGCACAACAAGAACTTTACCATCCTGCAGTGTACCAGCGCTTATCCTCTGGAGCCCGAAGACGTCAACCTAAGAGTGATCACGGTGAGCACGACAGAATATTGCTCTGCTGTAAAAATACCGGCACAAAGATGATCGATTCATGGACTGTGAGAACAAGTTTAGTTGTCAGCTTTAATCATCACAATAACACAAACACTCTGCGTTAAAAATATCAATGAAAACTGATCCAGGATGTCCAGTTTGAGTTCCAGACCTCTGGGTTTTAAGGTTTATCAAATGCTGCTTCAAATGCTGTAATATTTTCTGTTTGTTTTAGATCTCGGCTAGAAAGGAAATTCGAGCATCACCTGATGTGACAATTTGATAAGAGTTTTTCAGATAGACTTCTAGACGCTGATGAAAAACAGTGTAATACAAGCATTTGAGTACCTTATATGTCCTTTGGATTTCTGCTGGAATTGTTGAAATAGCTACTCTTGTTGTGATATGATGCAATATAAAACATTTTTATTTTAAAACAATTTCTTTTTACACTTTTAAAATACTACATTTTAATAGCATATCCCCAGTGTCTACTTAACCCTAATCCTCCTGGCTGACTCCAGATATGGACAGACGCTATATTCTGTGATTCAAATTCTTAATGACTTTGTCAATTAATTTGTTCCCGATGACTTCATAGTAGTGTTTTCTGTTTTAATGAGCACTTTAGGAAAAAATGCGATTGCATTGGATTTGTGGGGCCCAAGCTACACATCTCCTCCTGTGCAGCTTTAATTGATTGAACTATTTGTAGAGTTCATGTTTGTGGTGGGGCCCTGCGACAGACTGGCGACCTGTCCAGGGTGTCCCCTGCCTTCGCCCGAGTCAGCTGGGATAGGCTCCAGCACCCCCCGCGACCCTCGTGAGGATAAAGCGGTGTATAGAGGATGGATGGATGTTTGCGGTGGGTCCTAATCTTAAATATCACTCACTATGGATGGAGGCATTCTGTCGGTCATTCTGAAGAAAAAAGACATATATTTCCTCACGTGCTCCGTTGACAGCCATAAATGCTACTCTTTCTAGGATAAGATGAGATTTAAAGTTAGAAATGCAATATAAAATTTCGTAATAAATTGAAGGGTGGTAAATAAACTTATAAATACTAATGCAGATTGTTAGAATTGTATTTGTATTTAAGAAAAAGTATCTAACTTTGTTTCACACATTAATTGAGAAAAAATTATTTTACATTCCGCTGTGGTGTTTGCTTCTTACAATAGTTTATTCTTAAAGGTAGCCGTAGCTTCTTTGCAAGTACGTGAATGTCTTACAACCGTTTCTTTAACAGTAATGTTTGTGTCGCCCGCTTGTTGACTGCAGGAATATCAAAAGGAGTTTCCAGATATTCCCATTGGGTATTCTGGCCACGAATCTGGAATCAGTATTTCGGTGGGGGCTGTAGCTTTGGGGGCGAAGGTCGTCGAGCGTCACGTAACTTTGGACAAGACGTGGAAAGGAAGCGACCATGAAGCCTCTCTGGTGCCGTCTGAACTGGCCGAGCTGGTTCGCTCCATCCGACTGGTGGAGAGGGCGCTGGGCAGCGGCATCAAGAAGATGCTACCCTGTGAGAAGCCGTGCCATGACAAAGTAAGTTAGCATTTCTCTACAAGAAATATTCCCAAAAAAGCCCCAACTGTTGGTTCAATCGTCTGTTTTTACTGATGAGCAGAGCTGAAGCATCTGAGCTGTTTGTACTTTGTGCTACCAGAACAATCATAACGTCTCTCTTCTTTTGCTCTTTTTCCTCCAGCTGGGAAAATCAGTAGTGGCCAAGGTAAAGATCCCCAAAGGAACAGTCCTGACTGCGAGCATGCTGGCGGTGAAGGTGGCCGAGCCGATGGGCGTCGCCGCTGAGGACATCTTCCAGCTGGTCGGTAAAACCGTGACAGAAGATGTGGAGGAGGACGAGAGCGTCACACCTGAGGTGGTGGAGAGTTACGCCAAGAAGGCAAAGTGCTGAGAGCGGAGGAGAGGTTTGAAACTGGTAAAGAAAGGCAATTAATTTGAAGAGAAATTTAATTAATTTCTATGGGGATAATTTAGGAAGAACTTAAGATGACACACGGTGGAGGGTCGAGGTAATTTTGCCTGGCACAGCAGAGATTTCTGATATTTAATCCACAGATCATCAGTAATTTGTTACAGAATTCAGCAGTCCTTTTGAGCATGATAGCTTAAATGTTAGTGGTAGCTCATTCTCGCTCTTAGTTCTTGTTAGCCAAAACATTTTTACATTGTCTAAGAGCTGCCTTAACATAAAATGCAAACTTTCTGGCAAACCGGCTTGTTGACAAGTCCAGAGGCTCCGTGGTAGTTTCAGCTGTGTGGTCAGATCAGTGCAGGGATGATGGATGTTACTGTTACCTGAACACTCCATGCACTACAGTTTTAACCTGCAGAGAAGAGATTAAATGAATACTGAATACATTTAGGTGAAGCTGCTATTGCTCGTCTCATCCCACAATAGAGCCTGTTTGTCCAGCAGTCCACCTAAAGTAGTACCAGAAAGGGCTTTTACTCGTACGACTTCTTTGAGAGAAGCCAAATACATGAAGTCAAATCAAACTCTAAGAGCGAATCTGTATCAGATTTACTGAAACTCTATGGATGCCTTATTTTTTTGGACACAGCCTAATCTTTTTTTATCATCAACTCCTCATGTTTTAGTTCTGCAACCAACAGCATCCTGTAATCGTCATTTCTACCTGAAGGACGTTAGTTTACTCGTGTAAATGTTTGTATCTGTTGAGATCTGTGATGAAGCCTCCAAATAAAATTCTGCTGAAACGGTAATGTTGTTCTTTGCTCAAATCAGCCCAGTCTTTGTACGTGATGGATGCACTCTGTCATGACAGGTTTCATGTTTATTGCCGTGTGATTATGACTCCACGTCTCTTTGCATCTGTTTAGATTGGATGTGTCAGATCTGAGGTTTTCTAAAACGTAAGGTGAGTTGGAGTCAAAAATCACACTACTTTTAAATTCGTTACTCGACAGAGTTTTATTTTTGCATACATGATCATAACTCTGCTTACATATCAGAAAAAGACTCAGATTGTGGGTGAATAGATCAGAGCCAGGCCGATAATCAGTCAAACACAACGTATTAACAGGCTGAAAACATTCTCAAGCATTTTCACAAGAAAACGGTCACTAGAACAACTGAACGTTTTTTTTTCGTATACTTTAACAAAAAACATCTTCTTGTTATAAATGGCTTCACTATTCAAACTGCAATGAAATGACCCTCAGTTTACTCACAAACAATCCTCACCACTGAACTGTGTCGAACAAAATCAAGAAAATTAGCTGTCTGAGCAACACCTCACACTGAGAGGATATCGGAAGGAAAATGTGGTTGTTTTTGAGTAATACATTCCCATATACTGGATCCGTCTATATTTTGTGTTAAAAGCATAGAAATGAGCAGACGTTGTGTCTTCCCAGGGCCCTGCTGATCCCTCTGATTTAAAATCACTGGATCAGGCGTCTCATGTTGGCTGAAGAGACAGGAGTGGCCAAGCAATTCAAAAAGTTTGCTGCTTAATGTTTGTAATCTGGCACAAGTGGACAGATGGTCCTAAAAAGGGTGGGTGGTCAGGTGGATTTAAAATGAGCCAACTTCCCCTTAATGTAGGATCTGATATTAAAATATTATAAAGAAATCTAAATTTGGAAGACTCCAAATTGTAACTATAATTTTAAAATATCACACTTTGCTCTCTGTTGTGGTCACTTCAAGTTACATACTTATGATCTGAGAACATCAAATCAAATCTGAACTTTAAAAAAGGAGAGGATAATTACTGCTGCTCGTTTTAAGCTTGGTTAAAAACAACAATTATAAAGCACATTTGTGAATTAGCACATTTCAGACACTAGAATCTTGCTTTGTGATTTAAAGGCTTAATCGCTAATTCAGCTCTCTGACAGCGAGTTTTCATTTTGATGCAGTTGCTTCTCAAAGGATACCTGATGGTTTTGAAGAAGCCATACTGTTCTTGAACACTAGATAGAGCTGTTTTTCTATTTTCTTAAATCCTTCAGCCATCCACAAGCTGGATCTACCTCAGTACAACGTGGCTGAATGTGTTAGCTCCATTTCAAGACAGGAAAAGCACTTTCAAATCAATACAGAAACCTTTTGTCCTCTCGTCTGTTACATGGATTCAGTGATATCTGAATCGCTGCCTCTGCAAATCAGAGAGTTAGTCTTTCAAAGATGCTGGAAAAATTCTGGGAACCCTCTGTTGTGGCGATAATGCTGGTAGTAAAAGGTGGAGCTAATTAGCATTCATTAGCTTGTAAAGTTCTAACTTCCCAGTTGCTGATGACCCTCATTGCAGCCCACAGCCCTTTTTCTGTGAACCCCCAGCTGCTCTAGACTGAAATCTGAGGAAAAACACTTACTCCACAGTCTTTAAAAAAAAAAAAAAAATGTGTCAGCAGCGGCGCGCAAGAGGAAACAGGTGCAAATTCAGTTGGGTGCCGGACCTCGAAAAATAGCAATGTCTGCATCTGCAATGTAATTCCATCTCATTTCATTAAGAGACTCATTTTGTTAGTTTGTTTGTGCTGAAGCATATGGAGCAATAGGAGTGCCAAATCAAAATATAAATAAATAAATAATTAAATAAATAAATGTGGAAATATAAAGAGAAATAAATAAATAAATAAATAAATAAATAAATGTGGAAATATAAAGAGAAATAAATAAATAAATAAATGTGGAAATATAAAGAGAAATAAATAAATAAATAAATAAAAAGGAAAATTTTGTCTTTGCTTTTACCTTTTCTGTTTTTTCCTTTTATTTATTTATTTATTTATTTCTCTTTACATTTCCACATTTATTTATTTAATTATTTATTTCTCTTTATATTTCCACATTTATTTATTTATTTATTTATTTATTTCCCTTTATATTTCCTCAGTCCACCAAGAAAAGGAAAAATGCAAATCAGTTTGCTCTGGGCACGGATTCTGAACACAGGAGTCCTGCCTGACACCAGCTCCCAGCACGGCTGAAGTGAAGCCATGTCACCGTTGAGCTTCGGCTTATTCTGCCACTGATAAGAAAATAAACATTAATTTACCGAATTAGCAGCGTCCTTTCAGTGTCTGATGGCAGAATCAGCCGAAGTTCCACGGTGACACGGCTTCACTTCAGCCGTGATCGGAGCTGGCGTCAGGAAAGAAGCCTGTGTGCGGGTACGACTCCCCACCCTGAAAAGGAAGCCCCGCCCAGAGCAAACTGATTTGCATTTTTCTATTTCATGGTGTCAGGCATTATGAAATAACCACCAAGAAATAAAATGCAAATCAGTTTGCTTTCACTTGGTGGACTGAGCTGTCAATCAAATGGCTCTAGGCGGGGCTTCCTCGTCGTTCCTGATCACAGGTCGCTGAGAGGGGCGTGTCGTGTCTACTCTTCATATGCCTGTGATCAGGAACGACGAGGAAGCCCCGCCTAGAGCCATTTGATTGACAGCTCAGTCCACCAAGTGAAAGCAAACTGATTTGCATTTTATTTCTTGGTAGTTATTTCATAATGCCTGACACCATGAAATAGAAAAATGCAAATCAGTTTGCTCTGGGCGGGGCTTCCTTTTCAGGGTGGGGAGTCGTACCCGCACACAGGTTTCTGTCCTGACGCCAGCTCCGATCACGGCTGAAGTGAAGCCGTGTCACCGTGGAGCTTCGGCTGATTCTGCCATCAGACACTGAAAGGACGCTGCTAATTCGGTAAATTAATGTTTATTTTCTTATCAGTGGCAGAATAAGCCGAAGCTCAACGGTGACATGGCTT
The DNA here is from genome assembly GCF_021347895.1 of Acanthochromis polyacanthus. NCBI lineage: Eukaryota > Metazoa > Chordata > Actinopteri > Pomacentridae > Acanthochromis > Acanthochromis polyacanthus. The sequence continues at coordinate 17,273,718 of NC_067115.1, read as the reverse complement.
CACTTCAGCCGTGCTGGGAGCTGGTGTCAGGCAGGACTCCTGTGTTCAGAATCCCCGCCCAGAGCAAACTGATTTGCATTTTTCCTTTTCTTGGTGGACTGAGGAAATATAAAGGGAAATAAATAAATAAATAAATGTGGAAATATAAAGAGAAATAAATAATTAAATAAATAAATGTGGAAATATAAAGAGAAATAAATAAATAAATAAATAAAAGGAAAAAACAGAAAAGGTAAAAGCAAAGACAAAATTTTCCTTTTTATTTATTTATTTATTTATTTCTCTTTATATTTCCACATTTATTTATTTATTTAATTATTTATTTCTCTTTATATTTCCACATTTATTTATTTAATTATTTATTTCTCTTTATATTTCCACATTTATTTATTTAATTATTTATTTATTTATATTTTGATTTGGCACTCCTATTGCTCCATAGAAGCATACCACTCCGGCATGTGAAGTTAGTTATTTATTATGCCGAATATTTATATTTATCTCATTTCAATGCAATAGGAAAAATTAAAGCAGAATATACAAGCACTGCAACTTTGAAGTCAAAATGTCTGTTTTGGTGTTTATGCACAGTTCATTTTAGTGTGGTTTTTTTCAGGAGAGTTAACTATAGAAGTAACTCGAAAAAAACAAATATTTAAAGGTGTTCCTATGCTTTGTTTTTGTTTGTTTGTTTACAGCACTTCATGAAATTTTGAAATGATGCATTAGTTTAATCCTGTCCCACCAACATAGTCTGGTCTCGTCATCTCGTCGTAAGCGAAGGCCGAGACTTGGCATTTATCGTGATCGAGATACATTACTTTGAACAGTTACACGTTCATGTCAATCACAACAGTGTAAGACGTGCTACCACATCATGCTCGAGGGGAACATTTTCTCCTCTATTCCAATCTGTTTACGCAGTTTGGACTCCATGAAACTTTAACTTTTGTAATGATATGAATAATAAAGCACCAGGCAGCATTAATCACAAATATCCAAGTATATCTGATGAGCAGTCAAATATTATGCAAATTTTAAATAATAACTGCACATAAACTATTATACTATGCCACACATACTGCAATGTTTAATCCAATGCCAGTGTCCAGTTCATGTGGAGCCCTGAAACTGACAAAAAAATGTATAGTATAGAGTTCCTGGGCTAAAGATATAACTGAATGTGCTGCAGTGAATAATATTCTTCAACAAATAGTTAAAATCAAGCATAAAAAGAAACATTTTTCTCTAACTTCCTGTTAGTTTATCTTTTTCCTTTGTCACTATTTAGTTGATAAAATCTTATTTTACTGTCATCTCTCACTAGTTAATTTCATTTTTTTCACTCCCTCACTTTTCTATGTGTTCGTTTGCTCGTGTTGAATTATCTGTTTTTCTAACCCAACATTTTTCTATCTGAGGCACATTTGGGGCTTAAATGTCTTTGTATTTCAGTTAATAATCTTTATATTTCTTTTACAGTCATTTTAAAATATTTAACTAACTACCAGAGAAAGCTGCAGCTGATAAATCAGCCAGAAAAAAAAATCTAGAAAGTGGCAGCATGAGAAGCTGGAGATCTCAGCCCCAAATCAGTGATCTATTGCTTTAAAAACAACAGAAAAGTGCAAACTGCATGTGTGTTTGACAGACAAAGCCACAGTAGTGCTGAAGCCTCCAGTGCTGCTCTATTCATAGTCTCATTAAATAGATCTCACCGATTACCACAGAGAAAAAAAAGTCCCTCTCCATCTCATATGTAACTTAGCCGCTATTTCAGGCAGAAGCTTTAGCCAATAAGCTGCTGATCCCAGCTTCACAGGGTTACATCTTTGTCTCTTACCTTTCACTGCCTGAGCACACCGACTTCATAAGTGAGAGACTTCTGATCTTTGAATAATGTCAGAAATGTATTAATGGAGGAGGAGGTGGGAGCCAGTAGGAGGGGAGGGTCAGTAGAAAGAGGAGCAATAAGGAAGATGGACAGTGATCCTCATTCTTGGACAGTGACATAGGCAGAGGGAGGACAAGGAAGAAAGAGAAAAGGTGGAGGCAGGGAGGCAGTGTCAAAGGGGGGAGGAACACTATGATGGAGGAGGTCCCCCCTGCACCTGGTGCCCCAGAGCTCCACCTCTGCTCAGAGAGGAAAATCTCACTAAGGATTTACTGCTGGGACCTTCAGACTGAGCACCCGGAATCGTTCTGGCTTTGGAGTCAATTTATTGGAATATTCCCTCAGTGATCCAGGACCTGACTAGCTGAGACGTGCTGGAGTCCTTTTTCGCCGAATGGGAGCTAACCAAGAGCGGTATGAGAACCAAAATGAAAACTTGTGTGTCTTCTGTGTGCAGCTGTAGTCCATTGTTACTCTATAATGTACTATATGAGCTCAGCTTGACTCCTAAAGAGCTGCTTACATAGCAGAATATTGAGATTTGAAAACCTTTAATATTGTGTTTTCAATCACTGGAATTTAAATTTCAGAGCAGATTGAGATTGTGCACAAATTTAAGGACTTCAGTGCAGTTTGTCCAAATATGATTGCTTTAATTTTGAAAAAATAAAATGCAAATGAATTATTCTCAGTTCATTTTATTGGTGCCTGTTTTTTGACTTTGTGTTGTGGCGCCAGTGTGCAGGGCTTGAGGCTAATCTTCAATCACCAGCCGCTTTATTCGGTACACCTTGCTCATACATAGCTGAACCTCCCTTTGCCTTCAGTGCTACCTTAGTTCAACTAAGTGCTGCAAACAGTCCCCTGAGAATTCAATCTGTGTCGACATGATGACATTTGCTGCAAATTTCTTGACATAACCGTCATTATTAAGATCTCCTGTTACTCAACATGTCAAAGGCTCTCCATTGGATCAAGATCTGACTGAGGAAGCAATTTCAGTACAGTGAACTCACCGTTACGTTCAAGAAACCAGTCAGAGATGATCTGATCTTTGCAAGTCAATGTGTCATCCTGCTAAAAATAGTCATTAGAAGATGTGCATAAGTCAGTGTTTCCCCTGGGTTGAAATGGCTGTGAGGTGGTGGGTTGCGCCGGAGGTACGAAGTAACTAGGGGGGTCCGGGGGCATGCCCCCCCGTAAAAATTTTGAAAATCAAGATGCAAAATGGGGCATTCTGGCACAATTTGGAGCACATTTTGTTGTATTTGTAGACATTTCCAAAAACTAAATTAAATAAAATTTTCATGTTTCTTTTCTAAAAATTAGTGATAGGGAGAAAATATGACAAATATAAACCCACTTGTCCTTACGATCAAAACATGTCAACTAGTCCAGTCTATTATATTCTGGTCAGATTTCCACAAGCCATTCCAAAATGCCACATCAGTTCTTATTACAAATTTGAAAAAGATGACAAAGGACTTGAATCTGGAATCGAGTGGTGACTTTTACTTTTTTTTTGTAAAAACAACTACATGTTAGGTACCAAATTCCCACTTCATTTTTATTTAGAATAAAAAGGTTATGTCATGACCTTCATTTTACTTAAAAATGTGAAAGAAAACTTCAACTCTGGGTTAACAACTGGTTTTCTGAAGGTCTTAGTTCTGTTTTCAAAACTGTTACCTTTTTGAACACAGAACTAGAATTTGAAGACAGAATTTGTTTTGCCATTGAATGATATAATTTCGGGCACTCTATAAATCATTTTATCAAAAGAAACTAGGAACTTTATATTCCGTTGAAATCATTTGTCTCGTTCGTGAGAACGGGTTTTGTCGTGCCTAAATGTGGAGCCATTTTTGCAGTCACTGTCAATTCGTATCGCTGCGGACAACAAAACAGTAAGCAAACTCAGTAAAGGAAGCGAGATCGATGCCTACACTGCATTGCTCACTTTATTTTGATGACATGCGATAGTTTTGATACTTAATTTGACATATGTCTGTGATACACACCTGCTTTTAGCCCCGAAAAACGAAATGATGGAGCACTGCCGCTTCTTGTCCGCCATGCTCGTTGTTCGCCAATCGGAACGATCGACATTTGATACACGAACTCGCGGGATGTCATACGAGAACTGAGTGTTACCGACCAACAGGGATGTGCCTGCTGTCTTCACCCACGGCGAGAAAAGGCTGTTCTGTTGATTTCAGCAATATGCCGGACTTATGTGTCAATGCTTTCTAATATTTAGCATTACTTTTCTTTTTTTTTTTTTTGGTGCGGACCAGTGAGCCGGCAGTGTCGGCAAAATTTTAATGAGGCGATAGCCTATTCCAGCGAGGCGGGCCGCCTCGTCGTTTATATAGGAGGGGAAACACTGTAAAGGGACTGACATGGTTAGCAACAATACTCAAGTAGAGAGCAGCATTAAAATGATGCTCAGCTGATTCTAAGGCAACGTTTTGACAATGTTTTCCATCGTCCAAATATGTTCAATTTCCTGTTTTTAGTGGACAGCAGTTGCAGCCGACATCCTGCACATTTAGAGATTCTATTCTGCTAACCTTGCTTAAAAAGAGTGGTTGTTTGAGTAACTGTTGCTCTTATATCAGTCCAAAACAATCCAGCCATTCGTCCATGAATTCTCCCTTCAAACATGCTTTTTTTAGAACCACAGCTGACGGGATGCTTTCTCTGTAAACTCTACCGCTAGTTGTGCATTACATTCTCAATAGAATCAGCAGTTTCCAGAATCTATAAAACATCCCATATGGCATCAAAAACCATGTCATGATCAAAATGATTCAAATCACCTTTCTTCCCTCTTCAGATGCGTGCTGAACTCCAATCTGTCTGCAGTGAGTTTCTGCCACGTGACTGGCTGATTAGATATTTGCTTTAGCAAGCAGTTGAACAGGTGTACCTGATGAAGTAGCCGGTGAGAGTAAGGCTGAATCCCAAACCGCCCCCTACACACTCCCCCTACACTACCGAGTGTCACTCCAAAAGAAGTCACACTCGCAGCTGTGGAGGGCACCTATTATTGAAGGGGGAGGGTATAAATACGATCGTCAGGAATGGGGCGCCCTGTCGCCTCACTGGAAAACGGAAGACGTCATCGCCATGGTAACACAAAGACGCCTACTGTGCATGGCTGTACTAGCCTAGCCATGCTACACCCATGTTTCTGACGGCACAAGGGTCTAGGGAAGCTCGACAGGGAGGGAGGCGGGCTAAAAGGTTGTCTATCAAATCCCTCTGCAGCAATTGGGTAGGTATACAACCAATCAATGCAACGAATAGGCTGATGTAGTTCCGAGAGCACCGGCGGATTGTGGCTAAGTCCCATTAGCTTCCCAACCAGCGGAGCCGCGGAGCCGCGGAGCCAACTGGTATATTAAGGATTTGCCATATCCCGTCGGCATAAGTCCAAATACGTCTTTCTTCTCAATGAAACACTTAAGTGCCGTCCTTTGTTTATCTTTCAAGTTGAATTTTAGCTTCAAATCTTTAAGGGCTGTGGCCAAAGCCGAGTCGAAAGATAACTGTTTATTGTGCGCCGGTTGTTTCTATCAGAATCGTCACGCCTCTGTCGTCACTTCGTTACGCCCGCCTTGTGACTCTACACTTCATGGTGATTGGTCTGGCCAGTTTTAGGGGAATCCAGCCTCGAGCCTTATGGAGGGTAACTAGACCCTCCCTGGCAGAGAATTAAATTCGTTGCCGTGGGTTGTCTAGCGCGGCTAGGCTATGACTGTACCGCTGTGGCACAGGTTGCAACTAACAAGGATCGCTGCTGCTTCCAGAAGACGAAAGCATCCCACTTGTTTTCACTCACATTTTTTCCAATCCTATTGTCTGGCATTTCAAATCCAACAAATGAATAAATGAATTCTGTCAGTTGTGTTCAAATTTTAAGGTGTCAGGGGGTGCACAATTAAATGAAACGTCAGCAGAGAAGAAGATTTGTTTCTTTTGATTTATCTTTTTTCACCACTCTTTTTGTGATGTTCTGTCAGTGTGAAAAAGGCATGGGAGAAATAATGGACGCATGTGGAACTCACATCAATATGTTCGTTTCCTCCTCCATTTCGACGTTGCACTTCCTGAAAAAGTTGTCCAGAGTGAGCATCGATGCAGACTCGCTATTTAAGGGCTGAACAGTCCACTCTCCCTCCGCACTACGCGGTTTGGGACGGCCCTTAATATGGAGGACCCTCCGCGGGAACGCGCAAACGGAGGGGTAGTGTGTAGGGATAGTGTGTAGGGGGCGGTTTGGGATTCAGCCTCAGTATATCTTCTCAGGGATTAAATAGCTTCCTAATGAGCTTTCACTAATGTCCAGGCTTCAGTTAAAGGAGACCTTTTTGCTGCTGCTTCTCAGAACAATGTCAAGACAGCCCCAGCACTTTAACTAGAATTGTTATAGACCCTTTAATGACCCACGTCACGAATGACGTCACAGCTTTAGCTGGAGGCAAAAGAGGAAGCCCGCGGCCGTGACCGAAAGGCGAAAGACTGAGGGACTAGGCTCTATCAACTTTTCTAAAATGTCGTCCTGCTGTGTTTTTGGATGCCAGAATAGGAGGAATGACATTGGCGAACGCAAATTAAAGTTTTATAGGATTCCACCGAACACTCTGCTCAGAGGGAACGAAGACAGTTGTGGTTAAATGCACTGAGGCGAAAAGACTGGACAGAGACGATCAGCTGCAGTCAATTCCAGCCATTTTCAGTACAAAAAATCGCTAATATTCTATTTGTAAATAAAAATATGACGAGAAATACAGGGAATATTGGACGCGCATCGCGAGGTGCATTTCCTTGAAAATGGCCGATTCGTGGATTATATACCGACTTCAAGACATGTTTTGGACAAAATAGTTGACTGGCTTTGTGTCGTCTGGATGTCCAAGGTCGGATTATGGCCGTTTTTTGTGGAATATTTTCATCTGTGTGTAATAATGAACCCGCAAATGTGAGTCGCGCTGTGTACTTTAAAGCCGTGTACAGAGAAAGGATGGATGGATATTCGTTGTTTGTCGGAAAATTGGGTTTATATTACCCGCTGTGGTAATCACATCTGAAAGTGGTTTATACCGGCGGATTCATGAGAATCTAAGCTTTCCATCGGCGTATAGTGTTTATATAATCGCGTTTGCAGCCTTCGGACATTCTTTAAATTCCTATGCAAATTAGTAAGTGTACCGCCGGCGGGACACTGCAGATTAACGGGTTAAAAATGCTCGAGTTTGCAGCGCAAACTATATACAGTCCCGCTTAACTTCTCGCTCCGCTTTTGCCTCCAGCATAAGCCCCGCCCACAAAAAACGTCACAATGTTTGTAAACAAATAAAGGGTCTATTAATTATGCTTTTTTCAAAATTGTGAAATACTGTAATTGCACATACACAATAACAAAATAATTGAATAAATCTTACATTTGGATTTTTTTTTCTATTTAAATAACATGCATTTGCACTTGTACATGAGAATAGAGTTACTGTACTTGGCTGCAAATAAAATTTTTCAAATAATCATCAAGCTCAACAACTGCCTACAGACCTGGCAGCAGCATGCAAACAAATCGGTGAACCGCTGCGGCCTGTCAAACCCCCACCCTTGTAGCCACCAGTACCACCAACCCAGCTTTGAGGGGGATTCCAGACACTTCCACTCTATGCCAAACGCCGTGGATTTCCTGCTACCCAGAAGAAGTCAAAACATGATAGCATTCTCCAGCTCTGCTCCTCTTCTGGGCCCTCACAGCAGCAGCACCAGGCACCACTACCAGTGCGTCAAGAGAAAGCTGCGGCCCGGTCGAATTCTAGGTTTTGTCATCAGCCTGGCCGCTGTCTGCACAGTCTGTTCATGGAGTGCCTTGTCACTGGTCACAACAGTGGCCAACGAGCTGGAATCGGCTGATAAGGGCTCAGCAGGGGCAGCGTTACCCCAAAGAACTCTCCTGCAGCACCGCAACCTCTCAGCAGCACAAGAGGACACACCACAGGCCATGGAATCATCTTCTGTGCTAGAAATGAATCATGGGGACTATCCAACGGACTACTTCAGCGTGGATGAGAGACGCCAGGGCTTTGTGGCGTTTCATATGTTTGGCATGTTGTACATGTGTAACAGAGTTAATATTGTTGAAGTTCGTCAAAATTCATCTTTATAGCAATTTAGTTAATATTGTTGTTATTGTTTCATTGGTTCAGTTTCCTGAGGAAATTATTTCATGTTTTTCCCTATTTTTCTGTGTAAGGCTCCTTTTAGTTGTACTTTAGCACCCTCTTGTGATGACTAAGTGCAGGTGTAATGACCGGAGAGCGTCAGCTCGTCCCTTTTGCTGCTGACGGTCTCCATGGTGGTATGTACAGAACACAGCTCCTTGTCTCAAAGCATTTTGAGTGTAATAACAATGATTTCGCTGTAATATAAGTATAAAGGGAGGGACACAAGTAGTTTTGTCACATTTGTGACTATGTTTAAGTGTCTTCCTGTTGCGTCTGCGGTCGTATTGACCGAATGAAATCACCGAAATGTGCTAACTATTTGCCATGTGTTGTTAGCCGCTGTGTCGTATTGGAGGCGCTGCTAACGAGTTATGCTAGGGTGACCATACGTCCTCTTTTGCCCGGACATGTCCTCTTTTGAGAGGCTGTCCGGGCTGTCCGGCCGGCGTTTATAAACTTCTTCAAATGTCCGGGTTTTTGATCCCCTAAATTCCACATAACGCGAAACCGCCGCGCCGCGTAGCGCCGCGCTCTTGAATTGTACTGCGCAGCACTTAGAACCCATTCTCTTCTATCAGACAATTTCCACTGCACACGCTGCGGAGCGCCAGCGCCGCGTCTCTGAAGCGCCGGCGCGCGCCACGGCGCTGGAGATTCGCTTCCTCGCAGGCTGACAGGCAGGTAGGCACACTGCGAGAGAGCACTCGAACCGAAAGAAAATGCCGAAACGCAAATGTCATTTCACTGATGAAATGCGAAAAAAGTACCCCTGTTTTCGTCCGGGTCGTGTCAAATGGGAGGCAGAATGTACAGTCTGCAAAGCTGGGACTTATGTCTCTGAAGCTAATAAGAAAAGGAAAAAGAAGGAAAAAAGGACTGTTGACTTGAGGCCTTATTTCTATATTTTTTTCATTTGCCATTAGACACATTATTTTGAAGAATGGGCTAACTGAACATTGAAGAATAGGCTACCTCTCTTTTTTTCTTTTTGTTTAATATTTTTAGGCATTATTTCTATTTTTTACATAATTGATAATTGGGAGGTTATTTTGAAGAATGGTACTCTACCTCACTTTTCCTAACTAAGGTGTAAGTGTCAGACTTAAGAGAGATGATTATTTCTTATTTTGTTAAACATCTGAATACATGTGTTCCTACACAACTTGAGTCAATAACTATTAAAGACTAGAGCATGCCATATTTGTATGTGACTGATTGTATTGTTTAGGAGAATTGCTTTAATTTAATAAATATATTATTTATAAAACAACTATTTGTGAGTGTTTTGGGCTATTTTTCTGTATATCCAGGTAAAGTGTTCTTTTCTGGGGAATTCAGAATATCTGTTTAACTGAGTGTGAAGCACAGAAAGCCCCCTGACCCACGGAAAACCCCTAAAAATGGGGGGGGGGGGGGGACTGAAAATTTTTCGTGCGTGAGCTGGAAGTGTGTCCTCTTTTCAGAGAAACAGAATATGGTCACCCAAAGTTATGCCGATCGTTTCCACACGTTCACTGTGTTTAATCTTTGTTTAGGAGCGGAGCTGTGTTGTCTGTCCACTTCCACATAGCACATGAATCTTATTCGTGTCTTTTGCCAGGTATGTATTTGATTTTAAATGCTAAGTATGGCAAGTGTTTTAGTTAAGATTATATGTGTTATTTAAAACTAAAAATGCTGGTTCAGGGCTGGTCACGTGTTGCATTAAGTGTAACGCTGGCATGCTGTTATTGTAACTTTTATTGTTGTTACTGTTTGTAACTGAAATTGTATGAGAGAAAAACCCAATATACGATCACGAGGCCCTTTTGCTGCTGACGGTCTCCATGGTGGAGCGGAGCTGTGTTGTCTGTCCACTACCACATAGCACATGAATCTTATTCATGTCTTTTGCCAGGGTGATTAAACGCCATGAACCAAAGGAAGTCGTTGTGTCATTCCTCCTGTCCGCTGTGAGCGTGCCGAAGTAAGGGGTTACACATGTTCATAGCCTTAGCCATAGTGTGTGATGAATTCTTTGTCCCCGCGCTCACTGTCATCGCAGAGAAGCTGGAGATCTCTGATGATGTAGCAGGAGCCACCTTCATGGCAGCAGGAGGCTCAGCCCCAGAGCTCTTCACCTCTGTCATAGGAGTCTTTGTCTCCCACAGTAACGTGGGAATTGGTACCATTGTGGGCTCTGCTGTCTTCAACATCCTGTTTGTGATAGGGATGTGCGCCCTGTTCTCCAAAGAGGTGCTGAACCTCACCTGGTGGCCTCTGTTCAGAGACGTGTCGTTCTATATCATTGACTTGCTCATGCTCATCTATTTCTTTCTGGATAATCAAATCACGTTGACGGAAAGTATCAGTCTGCTTTTGTGCTACACCTTCTATGTGACATTCATGAAGTTCAATGCCAAAGTCGAATTTCTTCAATGCATCTCTCAGTTCAAATTTCTGTTAAATTTCTGATTGGTGGTTCAGCACAGCAGTTTCAAATGTGGGTTCACAACGTTTCTCAGAAGAAAACGAGGCTGCTGACTTATGTGAGATAAACCATTTGTTTTTCACATTGAATGAGAACACAGTGAAAGCCAGCCACAGCTACTAATCCCCAGAATAGCAACACTCCTGTTCTGGGAATCTGAGCAGGTGTTTTACTAGAAGCAGAGGCAATTTTAAAGTAGTGCTGAACAGACTGCATTCTGTCAGGTGATCGAGCACTCATGAATTTCACTTTAAAAGGATGTAAAAGATTTACCTCAACCTGCCATCTGTGCAGTTTGGACAGCACCACACACTGAACCAGACTGCAGGTCTTCGTACTGACTGAGTCTATGAACCGGCTTCATCCTCAGTCGCTACTTTTAGCAAATGAGTTCAGACCAGCATCCAGCAAGTCCAGCAAGTCCAGAATAGGAAACATGTAACATTGTATTGTTAGAATAAGGACGAAAATTAAAGAATGGCTTCTGTTGCAATGCATTTAAATACACAAATTCTGTTTTTCATAATAAGATACTGATTAATTTTTCATGTTTTTTCATATACTAAGATGAATACAGTATAAGTTAAAGTTATGCCTTTGTTTATGGTCACACTCATCACAGAAAACTGTTGAACTTATTGCACTTTTGCCAGAGAGTCATATCAGCCCAGTGTGTGGTCCAAACACATGACATCCCTTTAAAAATCATTACATATTAGCAATACATAGAAGCACATCTCATAGAAACTGCACTTTAGCTGGACTAGCATGAAAATGGACAATGCAAATTTGCAATATCTACAGAAGTTTCTGTTTCAAAATTCCTTTCCTAGAATTCCTTTTAAATTGCTTTGTGTTTTTCTGAATATTTCCGCAAAGGTTCTTATGCCAAGACATTTTTCTGATGATTAGTTAACTGTTTGACCATGAATTGTCCAGGGTGAAATCTGATGATAATCATAAAATCTTTATCCAAAATGCTGTTTATGATTCATAGGAACTTGGAGAGAAACATCAGTCAAAACTGAAGCAAAGGACAGAGAAGGACTAGTACCTGTAGTCAAGAAATGTCAGCAATCCTCATTATTGCTCAGCTTCACTACAATGCAATGTGCAGTTGCTGTCTCTGTTGACGGAGCTGAAACTCTGGGTCTCATTTCTTCCGTTTCTCACAGAAGATAATATCAGAACATATGTTGTCATTCAGTCTAACATACACAGATCTTATAAAATATGTGTGCTTCTGGTCACAAAATAGAAATCCAACCAACAGAGAGATGAATGGGTTTTTTTTTCTCTCTAAAGGCCTCTTCCACAGTGTGAGTCATGCTTCCTTAATCACAAGATACTTACAATAACAATCACTTCACAATCAGTTAGAGTCCGACCTTTTTTTCTACGACTTTGTAATCTTATGCAGTGCTCAGATAATAAATATTGAAATTAGTGTAGGCTGATGTTGCCCATAGACTTTAAAAGCATCAACCATCATCAGCTCTACAGGTATAGAGTGTAGTGTTGCACATGAGCTGACTTTGCTTTATTGATTTTAGAAACATTAATTGTATTTCAGGACAACCAAATCAAATTGTACTCTTTAAGATGTATTTAAACTGTTAGGATGCAGAAGTTTCTATGACCTTACCTTCCTAACATTTGGCATACTGTGTGTTTTTCTTGCATTTACATTCACAGAAAAATATTCCATCTGAAACATGTCAACAGCAAAAATAATACCAATTTGTTTTGTGCAATACCATTTTCTCACCGCAGCAGAAAGACTGATGTTACTCCCACCCAAAACACAGACGTGCTCCAAGTCTGTCAGCGACTCACATTCTTGTGCAATTTAAATAAATTTGGCCCAAAGGCATCATTAAATTTTAATCTCTAATGTAAACTGATTCAATCTGATAAAGAAAGCTGTCAGCCCTGCTCTGCCATGTTGAACTGCCATCCACCTCCAAAGTGTCTGATTGTGTGACGGAGTTGAAGTTTCTTCTGAGTTCATAAGTCGATCCACTGGTTGATTCAAATGTGGGAATCCACCAGTGTTGTTGATCATGTGTGTGGTCCAGTCCCACGATTTCCTCACATCATCTGTGACTGTAGCATTGCTGAATGTCAGCCACAACAATGAGAGTCCTCCTGCTGATCTTCATCTGAGTGAATAAGAGAAGAAAGATGATAAAATTCGCCTTAGACAAAGACAATACTACAAGAACATCAGTGGTTTCCTGGACTTTCAGTGAGTCTGTCCTTCATTATGCAGCAGGAACAGCGTATTGACCACAGAGAGCAGATAATGTGACTCTGAGCAGAAACAGCTGATAATGTGTGCATCTGGATAGGATTTGTTTATCTGCTGTGTGTTTGGTTGCTGTTGTTGTGTAGTTGTTCGGTTTCAGTCAAGGAAATCCACTCTCTCTGGGGTGTTATCTCACACAACTTCTGTGATAAGCTCTGCATTCCATCTGGGCTAGTTAAAAAAAGACTACAACCTGGGGATTCTCAGTCCTGCAGCAACTTTAAAGTGTTGGCATATGGATGCATTAAAGGGAGAGATGAGGAGTGAGAATGAGGTTGAAAGAGATTCCTGGACGACATCGCTACAAATGGATTATAGAAATGTAGGGAGGGATGCTGGGAGCTTTTGCAGTATTCATAGAAAGAGTAACTTGTCACTCATCATTTGTTGCTTTACTGTTCCATTGTTTGACAATGTCAGAAGTCTAACTTAGTTGACATCTGTTGTTCCTGCATTAATCCCAGAAAACAGAAAAGGCACTACAACACCTTTAACACACACGACCTATACAAATTCAGATCTATTCTATTCATGTAGTGCCAATTCACATTACACAGTGACATGCTACTATCACCTACAGAAATCTTCTATTTTTGTGCATTTCTCACACTTAAATGTTCCAGATCATCAAACTGACAATTATAATTTTTAAATATTAAACAGAGATAACGCACGAAACACAAAGTGCTGTTTTTGAATTATAGTTGTTGTTGTTTTTTTAAATCATTAAAATCCTCTATCACCTCTGTGAAAAGTAATTGCCCTCTTGTGGGTAACTGGTTGGGTCACCCTTGGCAGCAACAACTGCAGTTAAATGTTTGTGATAGCTTGTGATCAGTCTTTTGCATCACCATGGAGGAATTCTGGACCGCTCTATTCTGCAGAATAGTTTTAATTTGGCCATGTTAGATGGTTTTTGATCATGAACTGCCTTTTTAAGGTCTTGACACAGCATCACAGTTGGATTGAAGTCTGGACTTTGACTTGACCACTCCAAGCCTTAATTGAGTTCTTTCTGAGCCAGTCAGAGGTGGACTTGCTTGTGTGCTTTGGGTCAGAGTCATGCTGTATAAATCATTTGTGCTTGAGCTTTAGATCATGAACTGATGGGTGGATGTTCTCCAGGAGGATTTTTACATAGAGAGCAGAATTCATGACTCCATCAGTTATGATAAGTTGTTGAGGTCTATGAATGTGTGTTTATTGATTATGTTCCCTTTCTTCTTCTGAAGACACACACACACACGTAAAAAGTGTTGATGGTGAACTTTCCATTGCAGTGGAGATGTGTTTATACATTACATACACTCAGCAGGGTCGTGGGTATTTGCTAACTATAAAAGGTGAGGCTAAGGGAGAGTTATCATGGCTCTCTTGCCCTTTCATTTTGCACATCATTTCTTCTCTTAAAAAAGCTGTGCATCATTATTCATAACAGCAGAAAGATTTATTTACAAACAGCACAGAGAGAATGTCCTGAGTGAAATAAGAATTCTGGAAAAAGGGAAGCAGCAGTTGCATGCACACTCAGCTGCAATTTCTGTGTTTTTATTTCATATTTACTCTTCTGTAAAAATCTCACCCCTCAACATTTTCACCTACAACAGGACATGAAGTAATATGATGTGATGTTCAATAATTATCTAGACTCAACTCTGGCATTTTCTCCACCCTGTGAATTCCCTGTTTGCTCCAGCTGAAAACGCCCTCACAGCCTCTCCCTGTTTTACATGTGACTTTGCAGATATGATGTGTGCCCTTGAAAGAAACCTTGGCTTGCATTGCAGTCATGATGATGGCAAAGATAGAAGCACTCTGCCTACGCTGCTGCCCCCCTGTGAACAATATGGAGAAGTGCATCTGATTGCAGCAGATTTCTGCATGTTTGCTGGAAGCAGTTATGTCATTTTCACAGAGGGAATTCCCTCGACTGAGCTGTAAATCACACATAATTATTTAATTTCATTGAAGTTGTTGTAGGTGTGTCAGCTATGTTAAAACATGTTTCACAACTCTCTTGGCTAATCTCTGCAATTAAGAAACATACTCTGAATGAGGATTTGGTTGGAAATAAATGTTTTATAATGGCAAAGCCGGTATGTGTGAGAAAAGCACTGACAAAGGCTTTTAGAATCTGTTTCAAAACACTTGTTTTTGCTCAGTTTCACATCTTTGGGATGTGATACATGAATCAAAAACAGTGTGTGTCTTGGAGCTTTGGCGCAGAAAGCTTTAACTTTAATTTGGAAGCAATACTTTGCAGTCATTTGATTGCCTTTTCCTGCATTAATGAAGCAGAAACTACCAAGTTAAACAATACATGAATAGAATCAGGACTCTGGAAAGACTTTTATATTGTACCGGCTGAACTATGAGTGAGATTTTTTAACTTGTTAACTTTGGGTGACAATATTTTTTCTGCTGCAGATCATTTAAATGAATCTATTCAGTGGAAAATACCTTCCTAACATTTGGCATACTGTGTGTTTTTCTTGCATTTATAGTCACAGAAAAATATTCCATCTGAAACATGTCAACAGCAAAAATAATACCAATTTGTATTGTGCAATACCATTTTCTCACCGAAGCAGAAAGACTGATGTTACTCCCACCCAAAACACAGACGTGCTCCAAATCTGTCAGCGACTCACATTCTTGTGTAATTTAAACAAATTTGGCCCAAAGGCATCATTAAATTTTAAAGAAAGCTGTCAGCCCTGCTCTGCCATGTTGAACTGCCATCCACCTCCAAAGTGTCTGATTGTGTGACTGAGTTGAAGTTTCTTCTGAGTTTATAAGTCGATCCATTTAAAAATCAAATGTGGGAATCCACCAGTGTTGTTGATCATATTTGTGATCTAGCCCCACTATTTCCTCACATCATCTGCGACTGTAGCATTGCTGAATGTCAGCCACAACAATGAGAGTCCTCCTGCTGATGTTCATCTGAGTGAATAAGAGAAGAGAGGTGATCCAACAGCTGATAATGTGTGCATCTGGATAGGATTTGTTTGTCTGCTGTGTGTTTGGTTGCTGTTGTTGTGTAGTTGTTCGGTTTCAGTCGAGGAAATCCACTCTGTCTGGGGTGTTATCTCACACAACTTTTGTGATAAGCTCTGCATTCCATCTGGGCTGGTTAAAAAAAGACTACAACCATGTACTGAATGTTGCACAGCTCATTCAGTACATGCAACCTTTGTGGATGATTTTTATTTAGTTTTCATGCATTGAAACAACTCTGCTGTCCCTCCACAGCTGCTTTGAAACGTATTCCTTGAATATTACACCTTAATTCATGTAGATGACATCATAATGTTTCACTGAGCACTTTCAGAGGGATAATTTTGCAATTAAACACTTGCAGGGTAGGACGTTCTTATTGTGCCTTCAGTTTGATGTATTTAGTCATATGTGTACACATAAATGTTGCTATGATAGCGTATAATAGCTATGCATTAGTTTAACCATCGTGGAGGTACGTAAGAAATAAATAAGTTCAGACCTTTACTAATATTCAGATGCATATATTTATGTTATGGAGTAAAAGGCATCTTAAAACAAATGAGAGCTGTATGATAGCACGGATTTGTGTGTTTGTAAACGGAGCTCATATCTGTGTAATAGATGTCAGGATGTGTGGCTTACAGTAACTGAACGTTGCAGGAATCTGTTCTGCAGTGCAACGTTGCTGTTAAAAGCAGACCACTGTGTTTAAAAGTCAATGCACTGCCCAGACTGAGAGTATCCCCCTAAGATTTATGCATGGACACATACAATGACCCACAAACACAGTAACAGACTGTACAGCAGAGTTTTTTTAATCTCAGGGCTGAGTGGGAGGAGGAGGGAGCAGAGGGGGACATAAATGAAACGCATTTCTGTCTCTGTGCACGTCCTACTGCGTCACACAAATACACTCTCCTTCACTGTGACTCAATCCCAGCCCCTCCCCACCCTGCTATTTACTCGCATCCACACTCAACCCCCCCACACACACTTAAATATCGATCCGTCAGTGCTCTTCGATCTGGTCTGCTCTTTCTTTCTTTCTTTTTTTTAATCATGCTTTCCTAACTTTTCTGTTTTTCTAATCCAGCCCATGCCTCCTCCACCCAGCTGCCTCCCAGGGTGTCTCCAAACCACTATGATGCCGTCAGTTCTTATGCAACCCCAGCTCTGATTGTAGAGGGGGAAAGTAACCCTGCAATGCAGCACAGTTAGAAAATAGCAGCAGCCATTGTGGGGGCTGTATCTGAGGCAGAACGCTACAACTTTCACCGCTGCTGCATGGATACACTTCTGTGAAAAAAAAAAAAAATTCCAACTTTAATTTATAGGTGTTTCTCTGTGACAGGGCCATAAGAGGAATGGGTGATTTAGTAGCTTTTCCTCAAGGTCAAGTCAGTGTATCCTACTGCCAGGACTGTTTGTAGACACAGTACATCTGGTTTACATGATTCACATGTATTGAACTATACTTGTGCTCTGTGACAAGATATATCTAACAATTCTATTATAATAAAATACAGAGTTTTACATAATGCATTCCCCTCCACCAACAAATTCTACAAACCTGTCCTGATGAAATGTGCAGTATGCATACTTTTTCTTTTTTTTTCTTTTTTTTTTCTAGCCACACAGTGTTTTTTTTCTCTGCAGATTTTACCTTAAATTCATTTGTTCATTTAAGGCCAGCTGCCTATGTCTACATCATGTAGGCTCTACTGTGTGTGTGTGCGCATTTTCGCTGTATTCAACGTTGTTGCCAGGTTTCCTGACGTAGCTGAGCGGTGTCATCAAGCTGCCAAAATAAAGTAACAGCACTTCCTTCCAGCGGTCAAGAAAATAAAAGCTTGACTAACTGACATCTTTAATGCTGAATTATCAGAGAAGGAATTGTTACATTTAATTTTTTTTAAAAATGAAATGTTTGTGCTGTGATTATATCTTTGCAGGCGGCGCCCTTCGAACACTGGTAGGTGAGAGGGAAACCAAAAAAGCACATCGCAGGAACATGGAGTATCTGAAAGTTCAAGATGTGACCTTCCAGGAAGGGACATATAAATGCAAAAACAGTCTTTCTTCTGTAACATTTTCTGGTGAGGCTGAGAACTTTTTGAAGTTTCCTCTTACATTTACCAAAAGTATTTTGATTTGTCAGTGGGCCTCAGTTTGGAGGGGGTCCTTCTAGTGCCACGAGCAGGTAGTGGAACCTCAGTTTGTTGCACTGCTATGACATCTTGTGGTCCAACACCAACATAAACAGGGTAAATATTAAGATATTTTAGAGGATTTTGTGTATATATATATTTATTTTTTGCAGAAATTATGCCTTTATATATGGACAACATATATGCCATGAAAAAATTGAGGAAGAGAGAAATGTCAAAGGATAGTTTGAAAATTCAAACCATGGGCATAAGAGTTAAGAGGCATGCTTCTTACCTCATATACTATCTTGTTACATTATACAAAGATTTTAACGTCTTACTATGGAGACCAATTATGTTAGTGTTAGTTGACACTATGTTGTTCTTCATAGTAGATGTCCCAAAAAAGTAAAAAGACAACACGAAAATGTGATGAACATCAATAAAAATGCAAACCATGTAGCTGAATTATTTTATTCTATTAAGTATCTTACATGTAATTAAGCTTATGTTTGCTTAAAGAAGCTGTGTTCATACGGAAGATTGAGTTTTTGTTACTTTTTTTTGGAAAACAGCAAAGTAGAACCTCCTTGGGGGAAATAATTACATTAAATGAAAAAGTAAAATGTAGTTGCTCAACACCCATCCTAAAGTAGACTTACAGGTGATTATGAAATCTAAGCATAACATTTGGCTCAACCCTTCCCTGACAGCGAGTCTTTGAGCTGCTGACAGTGTCATGGGCTCCAACGGAGTTAAAACAAGATGTGGACTTTATTCCACACATCCCATTGAGACAGATTTTCACTAGTTTGAGACTGTATTGTAAGTATTTAGATTATAGCAACAGTGTATCAAAATATGACATTTTCTAATGTTGCTTAAACAAAAAATATTATTAGGGAAGCTTGTAATGCAAACAGAATGTTAATGTTTTATGTAATTGAAGAAGAGCTAATTTTGCAGCCTTTAGAGACAATACTGAATTATATCTCACATCTATGAGTTGCTGACCATGTTTTAATGTTATGAGAGTTACTTTATCTTCATGGTGAAGTTACAGGCAGGAATCTTGATTCACTGGTAACTGGACATTCCTGATACAGGTGTTTTTAGTACAATTACTCTTTTGTAACGTAAACATAAGTTGACTTTCAGGTTTGGTTCAAAAGACGACACTGAATCTTTGGCTAGCTTAAACTTTTTTTTTTAGCTGCACTTGAACGACTTTCTGTCGCCGCGACTGAATGACGACAAGCACGTTAACAGGAATATTAACTTACACGGAATTAAAAAGCAAGCAGGTCATCCACCTACTTGGGTAAAGATAATGTTATGTAACGGTACTCCGTTAGGTTTTCACTGGGTGACTCCCATGTTCCTTCGAGGTATTGTAGACGTTGTTTTGAGGTGTTGTGCTGACATTAAATTCACAGAAATTTACAAAAAAAGAATATTAATGTATATTTTCATGTCAAAGTGAAAGCAGAGCTCTACAAAGTAATATCAATTAATTAAAAATATAAAGCAAAAATGAAAGACAGCAAATATTCAACCACCTTTAAGTCTGTGTAAAGTACTTGCACCTTTGGCTGTTGTTCCAGCTTTGAGCCTGTGTGGATAGGTCTCAGTTGACTTTGCACGTCTGGACACAGGAATATTAACCCATTTTTCCTTGCTAAACTGTTAAAGGTTGCTGGGGATCGTTAGTGAACAGCCATTTTCAAATCCAGCCACTAATTCTTGATTGAATTGATGTCTGGGCTCCGACTGGGCCACTCTAAAATATTCACCATGTTGTCTTTAAACCATTCTTGTATAGCAGAAGCTGTGTGCTTCCAGTTAATGTTGTAAAATAAACCTTCCCCCCAGTTGCAGGTTTTTTTTGTTTGTTTTTTTTGCAGACTATTCTCTAAAATGTCCCTTTACTTTGCTGACATCGTTGCCTTTACAAGCCTTCCAGGGCCTGCTACCAAGAAACATCCCCACATAAGCACCGTTTTATTCATTAGTGTTTTTCATCCAGTTTAACGTTATCAGATGTACTTTGAGCTTGTGGCTTTGGGCGAAAGATCAAAGTTGTTCATCCTGTCTGCATATGGAGATATGCCTGCACACCTACAAAACACCATGGATCAGCTTCCTTTTTTAAGGCATTAGATGGCAGTATGGCATTAAGAGGAACATCTTTCATAGGCCTTCATTTGTCGCTGCCATTTGTCTCAAATTGAACAGTTCAAGTCTATATTCTTTATTGTGCTTGAATGTTATGCTGATATTTATGGCATGTGTTCTTAAGATCACAGACAAAATGTCTGAGGAAGCTCTGAGTACTTTAAGTCTTATTTAACAAGTTCGCAAAACAAGTTTATTTTGTTATTTACCTTTCAGGAATTGGACAATTTAAATACCAAGAAAAGATGTGAAAGAAGGATGCATTTAAAGAGTAAGAGATTAGGTCAAAGATTTAAAAAAAAAAAAAGAACGAACAAGCTAAAATAGAACAATACAAATAGTGTCTAATTTAAATTAGTTAGTGCATCTGTCGTGTACATAATGTACTGTAGTTGGTTTGGTTTTATGGTAGTCTTGTGAAGGAGGTAATAAGCAGCATGGATGCATATTTTATGGTCCATTGCTTTGTTTGCTCTTTTGCTTCACCAGATGATTGTGTTTCAGTGTAGAAACCAGCTGATGTTACGTTTTGTGTTCTTTGCGAACTGGGATATCACAGCCTGAACATCCTGGTTCACAAAGTAAACTGAGGGCAGTTTACTTTATCCACAGTCAGGTTTACAATAAGTGTATTTAACGCAGCTGTTCCCTCATATCAAATAGAGAGCCAGTGTTACATGTCATCATGTCTACAGTACAGTCATTTTGGCCATAAAATTCTTCACTTGACCAGGATATGATTACTGAAGATATTCTTGTCATTTTTTTTATTAATATATAATTGTATTATGTATTGTATGTATAGTGCTTCACTGAGGAATGATTTTTCTGAGATAAATAATAAAATAAGACTGTACAGTTTCCCATAGGAATTTAGCTAAAGCCAGCATTGAGTTCAGCTGTGCAGAGGTTTTAGGCCCGAAAAGTTAGGAGGGATGCTTTCAAAAGTAGGACCATGAATAGCTTTTATTTAATAATTAACTTAATGTGCTATTTGTTCCTCTTGTAGCTTAAGTTGGTTCTTTGTGATTCTGGCTGTATGTCTGGGATTGATGGATGAGTTTTGAACAGTACTACATTTCCCTACTGGTGTTTCAATTGATTCAAACGGTTGCAATTCAGTAAGAAAAGGACAGTAGCACTCTAAGGGAAGTCACATTTGCGTGGTCTAAGGGCTTTCAGTATTTCTTCAAAGGGAATTTATTGCTGTAGGGATGTACTTAAAATTGTGTAATGTGACTGACTGAGGCCCAGCAGGGAGAATTTCCCTCCAAACTTGAAAACCGTCATCTGACTTTGAAGGCCTGAAAGGCAGAGGCTTTTCTTTGTAATTCGATGAGGGAATGTGATTAACACTTGGGCTGTCTGTTTGAGCTGATATATTTGAATTCATACTTTACGTAACAGCTACTTGCAGTGTGGGACCTTCGCGCTCGTCCGCTCGTCCGTAGCGACCTGAAACTCGGCCGGACGACTCGTCATTACGATATCTACATTCTTGCTCGTCCGCCCGGATGACCGCCGTTAAGAAAGACGTATTAAATGATTTCTTACCAATTTAAAACAACGAATAACTTCTCGGTTCTCAACCTGTAGGAGGCCGCCATCTTGTGTCATTGCGCATCGCTTTCGCGCAGGTTTCAGTTTCTTGTTGGTCAGAGAGACTATTTAATGATAATATGAAGATATTAGTATTGGATATGAAGATATATAGACTTGGTATGATGATGATGATATTATAATATCTCATATTTGCTTATCAGAGATAAGTTTATTTCAATGTTAGATAGATGATACTAGTAATAATGTACATAGTTGTTATGTTAAAAATGATCTCAGGATGATGATCTCAGTGCTACTGGAGGACTTGATGCTACATTTAAATTTTCAATTATTTCTGTAGAGTTGCCATATTAAAAGTGATCATAACGATCTCAGGATGATGATCTAAGTCTTACTGGAGTGTCGTATTAAAGTTGCACAAGATATAATTAAAGATTTTTTAAAAAAAGTGACTTTCTAATCAATTTCATTTTTTGCTTCAACTAAAAAAAACGCCGCGAATTACGGACGACCAGAAATTTGTACGGACGACCAAAAATTTGGATTTGGCGGGAGTTGGTTGTAATATTTGCTGTACGGACGACCAAGGATTTTGACGAAGGTCCCACACTGCTTCCCGTTGAGGAGAGACATGGAACTGACAATCCGAGCTCTGCATTTCCGTATTATGTTCTGCTTTTGTCCACCTACGTATAGAAGATGTTGCAGGAGGCCATTAAAGCAAATCTGTGTCAGCAGTTAAATGCTAAACAAATGTAATATTGTAATTGACTGCAAGAGAAGAACTGTAAGACTCACTGAGTAACTCTGATTAGATAGAATCTGAAAAAAAACCTTAATGAATTTTACACAGGATTATTATTGTTTCTTTTTTAAAAACTATTGTTTTTCATATAATGTAGGTTGTGATATACCGCTATGAGCTCATTAGGTCTAAATTGTTCTATGGATTTTTTTTTAGACAGAATGTAAAGCTTAGCTTGGAAAATCCAAACTGAATCTCCATGTAATCTCCTATCTCCATGTTAGGAGATACAGGAGAATCAGTTTGGCATTGGGCGAATTGAATCGCTTTTCCCTCCCGGGAAAGTTTGGTACGACCAATCATAGCACGGGAGGCGGGAGTTAATGCAGCGTCATCTTCAGCGCCTGGATTATCCATAAAACACCTGCGCACCTCCCGTAACCAAACGCAAACATTAACAAAGTTATTCCAAACACCGCTAATCGTTCGGAAGGAGTCTTTTGTTGCGTAGCCTTTTCAAAAATAAGTGTTGTACTTGAGAGTACCCCATGTATTCGCAGATTTTTGTGACAAAAACGACAGTAATCATTCACTGCAACGCTTTCTCGGCTGCATGCCATTGTTGTTTGGACTACATGGACTTCAAGGTTGATTTGTTTGTGCGTCACAGCTGTGTTACGCTGATTGGTTCTTTCTCGTTCAAGCTCCATTCGTTAGCCCCTCCTTTTTGAAATCGTCTCCGATCATCACAATGCCAGACTGCCTTTATTTGTATTTATATTAATACATAAATAAAGTCAGTCTGGATTTTCCAGGCAATGTAAAGCTGGGTCAGAAGATAATGCAAGCATCATAGACTGTGATAAGCAACAGATAACACAACAGAAAACTTTGAACATTTTTGCTACCGTTTCTGGCCTGTTGTTTTTGTCTTTATTTGTTCATTGTAATGTCAATGACTCATTCTTTCTTGTTCTCAGGAGTGCAGAGGGGTGAAATACAGCTCAACTAGTGGCTAAATCTAACCACAGGAGTTTGTAAATGCCCAGCTTTCAATCCGCTCTGGAATTTCAGGTCTCAGTGATTTACCTCATTTGCTTGAACATACACATAACTGTATGTTAGTTGACGTAAATATTTAATTCGTTACAAAATTTCAGGTATTATTTTCAACCCATGAATGGATTATATTAAATCTACCTGCTGCCGTTGGGACCAGCTGAATGAGGCCACACCCAAGTGAAATACAATGTAATAGAACAGGAAGTGGTAACATCTGAATACTGCTTGTCTGTTTTAATCCTGGCTGTCATTCACAGGAAACAGGAATGATCTACAGAAATAGATGACAGGCCTCATAGAGGTTGTGCTTATTATTAACAGTGGGTGTGCCTGTCATTGGGCAGGTGTCTTTTCTGGTGCGAGCGTCACAAGACTTTCTATGACAAGAAACAATATACGGAGGTAGCAATAATGCTTGTTAGAAGATACACTGTTAGTTTTTTGTTTTTTTACAGTAAGATGCCATGCTAAAGGAAACTATCTGGGGAAAACAAAACACACACAGTCATACAAATGCAAATACCACAACTGCCACTTCCACCTTTCTCTTTTCTTGATTTCTCCAGCTGTGTAGAAACTGCCTATATTTACAACATGCATGTAGGAGTCCTGTTTGAGGCATGACTGCTTCAGAATTTTTATCTGGCTAAGTGCAACTGTCATAGTGAAGTTAAGGCAGCAGATGACAGCAAGTCCTTGGAAAAAGAAGAGTTCCTATTGAGTAAAAGAAATGATCATCATTGAGAAATTCGGCATCTGTTGTATTTGTACTTGGTTGGATGAGCTGTGGATCCAGGAACGTAACAAGTTGCGACATCATACAGTAAGAGAAGTAGTGATGAGAAATAAACACAGTGTTTAGTCTGATTATAGAAACATATGCCAGTTGACTTTTAGAGGTTTCTGTATGACATGTTGAGCTGTAGTTGGGATTTAAGATGAGCTTTTTTTTTCAGTGACTTTGTCTTCTCTTCAATAAAGCCTTCTTCCTTCATAGGAGTCATAGCCTTCATTAGTTTATTTTCTGCATGGCCGTTCAGTTTTTGAGCACACCCTGTTTCTTAATCTTCATGGTGAAGTTACAGGCAGGAATCTTGATTCACCAGTAACGGGATATTCCTGATGCAGGTGTTTTTATTACAATTGCTTTTTTTAGTTTGACGTCAAACTGTAACTGGCTGCACCTGTGTTGAAGTAGGTGACTCACTTTAAAAATAGTGACCATTTACGCAGTCACTTACCTTATATATTTTTTAATCGTGTCGATGTCCAGATGCCACGTAGCGTAAACTGGTAACCACAAAGAAAGAAAGAAATGTCTGTGTTTGTTAGACCACTTGGTGATTTCGTCTTGATTACTGCTACACTGTTCCTGTATGATTTAAGTGGAGACTCTATCCCATTAATTCATCAGGGGATAATGGAGAGATATAATATCTGCTTAAATGTAATGCATATCTGTAGTTAAGTCTATCAGGAATGGATTTCTTGTTGACAGAGTCTTGCCTCTTTGCAGCATAAAATTCAGTAAACGTACCGTAAAGTTTTTGACACGGTGCCACTGTTGGTTTTGGTATGATCGTTTATTGGCTCTCTGCAATGACATAACAGTTGGTTCAGGTTGTCCTGAATATGTAAACACACTTTCACCTCATGCCCACACTCAGACCTTGGTGACAAATGTCCACATGAAAACAGCCAAATCCCTGAAAGAGGATAGTCAGGCCTATGAACACTGAAATGCTCACAGTTTCTGTGAATCAGTCTACAGGTCACTCACAACCTGTTTGTGTATTGATCCCTTTGCTGTGGAAAAATTTTGCTTGCTTTGCTTGTTCCTTGTGATACGGTGGTTTATTAGATCTTTCAAACCTGACAGAGACACGTCATTTCTGCCAATGCTTACCGATGCTTTTTCATCTTTGCTGCAGTTTCATGCGTGCTTGGCTTATTTTAGATTTAAAAAAAAATATTTTGGCTAACCCTGACTGGCACATTTTACATAGTTTTATTCAAGGCTAAATACCACGATTTCAGAATGTCCTGGACCAGTTTCCAACTGTTATGTGAACTTTTCCTTGTAATGCAAAGCACTGTCCTACCGCATGTATTCCACCTCTGGAGAAGATGCATCAGTCTGTGTGTTTTAATGTAAAATACAAAGCATTTTTAGTGTAGTTTTGTTGTGTTTTCATGCTTCAGCCTCTCAATATTTGGAAGGCGCAAGTGAGTATGATATGTGGGTGTATTTGTATCATGAAAATAATGGATAATATTGTGCTTTACAGACTTTAAACTGGATCCCACCTGCTCATATACCTTTGTTTTCTAGGAGGTGTACTCTCTGAGAATGCTACGGAGCAGAGAAAAAATGGAGAGGGACAAGATGGAAGAACAGAATCAGGTGTGGCTTTGTGTCTTTGTCTGCTGGAAAAAAATGACATTATTGAAAACGTTATCAGCTTCTAGTTATTGAGAATAAAACGTACTTTTGGAGCCTTTTCTGTATTT
Source organism: Acanthochromis polyacanthus (assembly GCF_021347895.1). Lineage (NCBI taxonomy): Eukaryota > Metazoa > Chordata > Actinopteri > Pomacentridae > Acanthochromis > Acanthochromis polyacanthus. The sequence goes on along the minus strand of NC_067115.1, from coordinate 17,247,595 downwards.
TAAGTACAGGGTTGTGTGAAGTTGCTAATTTTCCTTCAGACTGTATTTTTATAGTTATTTCTAGTTATAAAAGATAAACATAACGGGCATCTAGTGGAGAGTGAGGCATGTTTTCTGATTGTACATACTAAATTCACTTGAACTAATGGTCTCTTTGTCTGTTTTACATGTGGTGATTACACACTGATTTGTTGAAGTCTAAGAAGAGGTTGCGGGTGTGTGCGGCGACATGCAACAGAGCAGATTACTCCAAGCTGGCCCCCATCATGTCTGGGATTAAATCCAACCCTGAGGATTTTGAACTGGAAGTTGTAGTGCTTGGTTCACATCTCATTGATGACTACGGGTAAGACCAGAAGACTTTCTTTTCAAAAGCTGTGCTAAAACAGTACTACACTATAAATTATAGTGCACCTGCTAACAGAAATGGTCCGTAATTTCCCACAGATGTCGGGTTTCGATCTGCATTGATTTTGACACTGTATAAACATACTGAGATTTCTAAACTTTATTATTTTGTATTTTTTTCCCATTTCCCTGCCTTGCAGCAACACTTTTCGAATGATTGAGCAGGATGACTT